>NC_080423.1:20858953-21466453 GCF_029873635.1 Malania oleifera
ACTTGTCCACATCACGGGTTTGACTCATGGAGGTTAGCTGATTATTTTTATAGTGCTCTTACCCCTGATTGCAAGTGTTTTGTCCAGACTATGCCTTATGGAGAGCCCGTTAGCGAGGATCCAGATCAGGTATTATCATGCTTTGATTACTTAGCTGACAATGTCCCATAGTGCAACACAAGATACACTCAAGAACCCATGACTGCACACCCTATCAGCACAATTAGTGGTAGAGATGTATACGAGCCACAAAACTTTCAAAACAACCATCTGCTTCAATATTAGCCACAACAGATCCCTCCGAGCTGTATGTCGTCAGACCTTTTCGAGGATAGCATAACACATATGACGAACATGCTCCAGCAATTTATGCAAACTCAAGTTGATCATAATAATGAATTGTGGGATACCATTAATACGATAAGCACGTAGTTGGACATCTTAAAAAATGAAGAATTGCCCGTGGAACCTCATCCTAGTCCTCAAGAGTACCAGCAGCCACACCAACAAATACACGATGTTTCTCTTGAGACAGTAGAGGCCATCACTACTTTGAGAAACGAGAAAGAATTTCCCCAACCTGAGATGCTCATCGCTGGGCAAAAAGTTGTCCCAACACCGGAAGTTACGGCTGAAATAGATAAATTCAAAGAAAAATAAGAGGAAACGAGCCCAGAAGAGGAGCAGTTAGTTGATGAGAAGACTGATACTCATACAGAGTACCAACCTGTGGTACCTCATACTCCGAGCTCAGAAATTGTGGAACCGTCACCCCCGCCTGAATCAGATGTTAAGGAGCCTAATGTGGAGGCAAACTCTTGCAGTGGTATGATGATATGTACACCCGATAAAGAGGGTGACCAGTCTGGTGAGCATATAATTTTCAAAGAACCAGGTAAAACCTTTAACGTTAATGCTTCTAAAGAACTGCATGTAATTATTCCGATCACTTTCTCTCAACCGTTAGTTCGTAAAGAAGCACATTTCCTAGAAACAATATTGAATAAAGACCCTTTCTTATCCACACACGAGGGTCGACTTGCACACAAATTGTTTGGTATTTTGACACGCATTAATTCATTTGAGGTTGATTTTCATCCAGGTATGACGACTGATCGATTGTGGGGGCTCAAATTTGGAGAACCGCCGGTGCAATTTATAAACCTGCGACCACCAGACGAAATTCCTCCAGAGCCTCCGCCAAGACAATTGTGATGTTTTTCTTTCACTTATTTTCCTTTTATTTTATTTTATTTTATTTTTAGTTAGTTTTCAGGTTTATTTTCTCGTAGTTCGATCTTTATTTTCCATTATTTCGCCACTCAGGTACGCCTTACTTTTCCCGTGTACAGTATTTTCTATTTCCCCTATGCTTTCACATTGAGGACAATGTTCCACTTTAGTTGGGGGGGGGGACGAGCATTCGCATGTGACACTGTGCACGTGCACATACTGGGTTTTTAAAAAAACAAAAAAATAAAAAAAAATCAAAAAATCAAAAAGAGAGAGAAATAAAGGAGGAGCATTGAAGGATTACATTGCATTATAGCATGCTTAACATTGACTCATACCTTTCGCATACTTGAGTATAACTTACGAATTACACACTTGAGTCAATCGTGCATAGTTTCTCTTTATATCATCATTATGACTCCATGAAGAATCGATTGGTAGTACATTCGTGTTAATCTGGTTATATAATTTCATGTATTTACACGGCATCTCACGAGGCCGAATAAACACATTCACGTGATTCATTGCATTTAGGGTTTCCTGTGAGCACTGAGAGAACACCCGTGGCGACTATGACACCTTTGTGAGATATCCTTGAGCTATTTATCATCCTTTTGAGCGTTAATATCAAATCAGAGTTCATGGAACTCAATTCTCTTTTTCAGGATGATTCCTTTGTACACTAGTCTTTGTTTTTGATTTGCTAGCCTAGAGGTGACACCTAGTGGGGAGATAGAAACCTAGGTCTTGTAGCCTACTCAAAATGTGAAGGCTGAGCCACCCCTAGAGATAGACTTAGTTCATGGACCAGTATTCGAGCTCAATTCCCAATGATTGTATGAAGATTACAAAATAAGTGTTAAGATTGTCCTAATTGATTAAGAAAAGATAGAAAATAAAGAATGAGTAGAAGAAAGAATAAGCAATACACATGCGCATGAAATGAAAAGTCAATGCCGATCCACGTACATATCACAAAATGTCAAGGACACGACACGTGTTTTTCCACTTACGAAGATTCTTCAACCGATTAATGCCTCAGATGTATTCACGACAAGTTTGTGAATGAGTTGATCTAGGGTGGTCTTAGTTGGATATGGCGAGTAGGTGAGAAGATGCTAGGGTGAAGGACCCGACACCTCATAGATAGGTTAGATCCTTTCCAGACTAGTCCACTCCATATACTTAGCGTTGTTCCTTTTAATATGTGGGATGTTTGATCGTGACACTCCTCCTCACATATAATGAGTGAACCCATTTTCTTTGAGTGTTCTTGAGGGTATACCAGTTAGGCCGAGTCAAAGCGACCATTCTGTAGGTGTCCATTAATATCCTAGGTGTAATGAGTCACACAAATCACACACACCTCGAGAGTTTACCTGTTTATACTCGAACTTATATGATTGCATTAACTCTGAATGTGCCACTGATTAACTTCATGTGAGTATATTGCTCTCAAATCACATATAAATGATGAAACTTGCATAAGTGACGTGCTTTGGAGTCGTGTGCATTGAATATGAACGAGCTTGTGTGAAATTCAGTTATGTTCTTGTATGTGAAATGGTATAATATTGTCGCATGTGCATTGATTTCATGATCACCAGAGTATGTAGTTGTAGACACCGCCCTAAGATTCATTCACGTCATTTTCTGAAGACTAGCAAAACGTTAGTTGGGGGGTGTGATTACGCGTCAAAACTGCGTAATTGGGCATCTTAACCTGAGCTTTACGGTTTATATTTTTAATTAAATGTCCAAAATTGTCCAATATTTTAATAAAGTGCCAAAATCATCATTCTTGAATTTTATTGCATTATTTATGAAGTTTTGATAATTTTTTTTGTTGCAGGAAAAATCTCGAAAATCAAAACCAACACTTGTTTGTATTTCATGCATAACTTTTCCATCCAAGCTTCGATAGAGACGATTCAAATTTCTAAAGAAAGAGGAAAGGATTATCTACAACTTTTGTGTTTTGAGTTTTGTGAGAAACGAGCTCCAGAAGAGTCAGATTTGTGATGAACAGAGAATGAAAAAAATGAAAAAAAATATAACAATACGGGTCAACCCTTTCCAAACGGGTCGGGTCATGGCTTCACGAATCCTAGGGCAGCAGTCTACCTCTCCTATTTAATCCTCCCCTCTTCTCCTACGTAGGGTGTGCCTCCGGCACCCTTCTCTCTCCCTCAAACTCTCCCTTCTCTTCTTCCCCTTTCTCTTCTTGCTTTTCCCTTTGTTCTGTTTTTGTTTCTCTTATTACTCTTCCCTATTCTCGGCTCTCTCTCCCTATGTTCCTATATTCTTTCCATTAATCTCTCCCTACTCTTCTCCTTTAAATTACTCTGCTCCCTTTCAGCCCTCTCCTTAGTAGTTACAACCTCTAGCAATTCCAGTACCGCAGCACTCATTCTCAGCCTGCAGCAGACCACCACGAGCCACAAACAGCAACACAGCAGCCCCCGGGTTGCTGCAACATCAGCTCCCTATTCTTGCCATAGCAGTCCGAGGCACTTCTATGAGGACCCGAAAACAGCAGCAGTGCTATGGAGGACCAGCACCAACAGACCCGAGCACCCATCTTCAGCCACAGCCGCTCCGGCCACCTTGCACAGCACCAATAGAACCATCCCGGAGCTGCTTGCTCTCCCTTGCTACGCAGAAGCCACTGCCAGAGGCCTCTTTTTCTTTGCTGTTCCATTCCAGCGAGGCCACAAGCACCAACAGCTAGCCTCCTTCCTGCTGTTTTTTTCCTCCTCTCTTCTCCATCCTCCTCTCGCCTCCTCTCTCTCTCTTCCTCTGCCTTCGTCTCTCTCATCTCGTCCCTCTCTATCCCTCTCTATCTCTCCTCTCCCCCCCTTCTCTCTCCTCACTCGGGTCTCGGGAAGAAAGCGGTCCTCCTCTCTGTCTCCCTCGTGCTGCCACCATGGCAACTCGTCTCCGGGCCCTCTGGATCTCGTCTGTCTTCCGTTCTCTTCCGGGCGTTCCTCTCGGGGCCCGCCCTAGATGCTCTCAGCGCTCCGGCTCGGCTCCTCTCATCGGGGGGGTATCCAAAGTCGATGTCCTCGCTCAGAGGTGGTTTCCGTCTTCGCTCTCTCGAACCTCTTTCGACGTGCTCTCGTCAGCTCCGGACTCTCTCTCCCTCTTCATGCTCTCATCTCTCTCGATCGCTCCTCGAGTCGTCTAGGTGAATGGAGGGAAGCCGCCAGCAGAGAGGCTCTCTCTCTTCTTCGTCTCTTTCTCTCTTCTCATCTCTCTCTCGCAAGATCGTCCTCGTCTCCGGGGTGCCTCCATCGGGGTCTTTCTCTCGTCTCTCGCCTCTTTCCTCTCTTTAGGCTCTCTCTCTTGCTCTCTCTCTCGTCTCCCCTGGAACTCTCTCGCCCGGGGCTCTGCCCATCATCAGTCCATCGGTTCCAATCTCCTCTCCTACCGTCTCTCCTCTAGCTTTCTTTCTCCTCTCGTCCGGTCTCGTCGTCTCTCTCTCTCTCTCTCTCTCTCTCTCTCTCTCTTCTTATCTCTTTCTTTTATGTATGTTAATTGTTATTTTTTTATCTACAGAATTTTATTGAAGAACTTAGTTAATTAGTTTTGTTCTCTCCATCTTTCTTTCTCTTACTCTATTTTTTTTATTTGTTATTTAATTAGATGCTCATATTGATATAAGTTTAGTTTTTAGTATTTAATTTTTTTATTGAAGTTATTTCTTTACTCAATTTTTATTTGTTGTTTCGAAGTTTTCCCAAAAATCACGTCTCTTTATTGAAGCTTGATTAGTTTAGATTTTTATTAAAGTTTGTGTTTTGTTTTGTTTTGTTTTGTTTTGTTTTTTGTTTTTTGTTTTTTTTTTTTGTGTTTGTCTTCGTTTAACTCGTTAATAGTTTAATTTTACTTCAAGGTCTTGGTTCGCGTTAAAGTCCCGATTTTTAGTGCATGTTTGTGTTTGATTAAGTTTCCATTCCCGCGTGTTTTAATTCTGTGTCTAGAGTTACCATCTTTAAATAGTGCATATTCTAGTATTTCCTTAAGTAGGCTAGGGTTTCCATTCTAGTTTTTTTTAATTTAATGTATGCTAGTTGTTAGGCTTTAATTTGCATGCTATTTAATTTGTTAAAAGTAAAATCAAACAATTTTGAAAATCCTGAATCTGAACCGAGTTCTGTACCTTTTTAAATTCGATTGGAAAAATATAAAATCTGAGATTAAACGCATTCCCTGAGGAGACGATTTAGCCCTTGGGCTTAATATTACATGACAGAACTCCTATACTTGGGATAGCTTCCGAGCTGCTCATTTTTTGAGTGAGTCAACTGATATAACCTGCTTTCTTCCTTACTAAGAGGTGTCTCACCCTAAATATACAAATGTTTTTTAGGTCCTCGGGTAACCGAAACTAGCATCCTAGCGTCTAGAAGCGTGGGTGTCGATTAGTTACGTTTAGTACCTATGTAATACGGGTTTTGTAACCGAGTTGTCAATATTGGGTTTTTGTAGAAACCCAGAGTATGTAATGTATTTTGGGAACGAATATTCCAGTTATGTATAGGCTCTGGTATGGTATGATGTATGTACAGAAAGAACATTTCCGCTGTGTATTTGATATGTATGGGCGTTTATGTAATTGTGTATAGGGTTTACGTGTACCTGACGGGGTTGGACCCTCATTCAGTATAGTATCATGTATGTTTCAAATTATACAGATACATGTTAGATTACTATATTCAAACCTAGGACCCATTCGCGGGTTCGGGGCGTGACATCAAGTGTAAGATCATGAGGACCTAAAGACTGCTCGAGTATATGATCTTGAGAATCTTGACTGCTCGGGTATAGAATCCCAAGAACCCTACAACTCAATTTGGGCCTAGTCAGTGCCCCAGTTTCAAAGTAAGTGAATCAAACTGTACCTAGGTTAGTTGCCCCAATTTCAAAAGAGACGACATAAATGGGTCCTGAGGGCCAATTGCCCCAGTTTCAAAGTAAACAATGTAACTTGAACTTGAGAGTCGCTGCCCTAGTTTCATAACAAATTGATTAATTTTTCTTGGGCCATCTGCCCTAGTTTCAGAATGCATGTGTTGACTTGATTGGTCACACCCAGTTTTGATTATGACAAATACTCTTGGTACTAATGGTTGTACTGAGAATTGTATGTAGGATCACCTTGTGCGCACTTTGGGACTAAAAGACTTATTATGATGGCGTGCGGTGTTCGTGCCGATGAATGAAGAATCTTGTGCTACATTTGTATTTATTTTTCAGTTTCTTTATTCTGGGATGTAATTTTATTATGGACTGTGCACTCATATGGCTTGTAATAATTTGCATCATGCATGATAAGTAGGTATGCTCAAATTGACCTTAGATTGACCATAGGACCTCCAAATAACATGAAAAACTTTTGTCATAAAATGCCTAACTTATACAAAGGTTTTTAAATGGTTTTAAAGTTAAAAGAAGGCAAAAACTAAAATTTTCAAAGGAGTCGGTCAACCGGCTAGTCGACAAAATGTTAGAAATGAACAATTTTCTTACTCAATTGGATGTCATATCAAATCATGTTCAAAATGAAAATTTTGGAATTTTAACATAGCTTGAGTTTGATACCAAGAACTTCCAAATTGGAGTTACATAGAAAAAGTTATGGCCAAAACACTGAAACGTGTCCGTAAGAGAAAAACTCCCTTCATGTTTCTTCCGTCTCATTGATGGACATTTTTCTCAATCCAAAATTCATTATCTTAAAATTTGTTCAACATGAAAGTTGTGGTATTTTCTCTTACCTTTCTATTGGTATCAAGAACATCTAATTTGGAGTTGTATAGAAAAGTTATGGCCAAAACACTAAACAGTGTCTGTGCAGAAAAGTAGAGGCCGGTCGACCGAGCCCTTACAGTTCATTTGTCCTCGGTCAACCGAACCACCTGGGAGTCAATATTTTGACCTCCCGGTCGACCGAGCCTTCACTACGGTGGACTAAAAATCACTGATTTGAGCCCCGATCGACCGAAACTTGTAGTTCAAAAGGCCCTGGTCGACCGAAACCCTCATGAGTCAACACTTGACCATCTGGTCGACCGACAACCTTTGTACTACAACTACCTGGTCGACCGAAGGGTCCTCGGGAGAATTTTCAGTGGTCTGGTCGATCGAGCCAAGCAGTTCAAAATGCCTTGGTCGACTGAAACTCGAAAAATTGGCAAATCGCCCTCTCCGGTCGACCGAGCCTTTCAGTTCAAAAGTTCCCTGGTCGACCGAGCCAATTGAGTCCTGGTTGACCGAAACATTTTTGGTCGACCGGACCTCTCGGGTTGCCCTGATTTTTACCGTGGATAAATATATTTTAAATAGGGTTAATTATTTTAAAATGATTTAAAACTTTCCTAATAATACCCTATAGGTCCCCAACGGTCATATTTTCTCCCTTGCCTATATATATGTCTTCATTTGCAAAGATTAAGGGGATTAGCAAACTTGATTAGGGCAAAACTCTCTCAACTCTTAAAACCCTATATTAGCCAAAAACTTCTTGCAAACACTCACATACTCTTCAATCTTTATTTCTCTAAGCATTGTGAGTATTTCTATAAGGCTGTTGTGCGTAATCTTTCTAGCTAGTACTCTCTTTTGGTATAAAGGTTGATTGATTTTATCTGAGAGTATAGCCTAAAGTTCTTCCACGGATTTCATTTGATAAATCTTGTGTGGGAAGACTTTGAGGGTTGTGGTTCTTACATTGTTGTTGCAAGATACCTAAACCTAGATTTTGTGTGCAAAATCCTTTTGTGAAAAGCTAATCTTTCAAACAACTCCATTGTGCTTTAGAAATTGAAATATCATATTGAGTTTGTTTGATCTATCTTGCTTAGCATATTTGAAACCCTAATATAATTTTATGATATTCGAATATTGAGTTTCAAATCTTGCTTAGATACACACTCTAGATCTTGATTGATTATCATACTTGATTGAGTGTTTAGCACACATTAGAGCACTGAGCATATCGACATATCATTCGTGCTTGCTTTATTGATTGAGCTGTATTGGTGCACACATATGCTTTTCTAGAAGCATATTTCCGTGTACAAATTTTATACACTTTGGTTGTATTTCCAGGCACGGGCCTGAAGAGGGAGACTAGCCCTGGAATAGTCCCGGATTGGCTTAGACCCGGTTAGGAAAGCTAGATGCGTCGTCCTGTTAAGGCGTGTAGGTTGAGGTCAGCCCTGTGTTAATTTGACCTGGTTGTAAACGGTGCCGCTCCACCCTTAAGTGAGCTGTTAGTGGAATCCTCCTGCTTGCGAGCTAGAGGCGGGGACGTAGGCACAGTTGGCCGAACCCCGATAACATATTGTGCATGTTCTTTACATTTCCGCAATTTACTTACTGCACGTGTATGTTATATTGTAAATGATTAGATTTACATTTGCATAGACAGACCCTAGGTTAAGTAATACTGCTTATCTGGTTTAACCTAAGTGATAATTTTTAAATACCCAATTTTACCCCCCCTCTTGGGATTGCACCAAAGCTAACAGCATGAATCAAATTTGCTTAGGTTAGCCGATCGATTATTAGCAAGGGATGCAACAATTTGGACAACACAACAAATATGACTTAATGATGCTATATAATGCATGTTGCTACTTACTATGCCAAAATGCAGGAACAAATATACATGTTGATGTGATATGTATGCACTTTTATTTTTTATGCAATGCATGAAATGCATGATGATGCATGAATTTTATTTTCGTGGTGTTCTTGTGATTAACAACCCACTCGTTGATCTTGGCCATGTTTTCAAATTCCAATCCGATATGAAGACACTGGAACTAGATACACGGAATCTATCCCAATTACATTTATTTGTCACTGATCTTGGTCATGCTTTCAACTTCTACTCTGATGTGAAGGCACCATGACTGGCTATAATGAAGCTCAACACGGAATTTACCCCAGTTAAATGCATCAGTAATTGCTCCTGGCCATGTTTTCGAATTCCAATCCGATATAAAGACACCAAAACTGGATACAATGAAGCTTAAAATGGGATCTGCCCTAGTTACATTTATTTGTCACTGATCTTGGCCATGCTTTCAACTTCTACTCTAATGTGAAGGCACCGGGATTGGCTACAATGAAGCTCAACACGGAATTTACCCCTGTTAAATGCATCTGTAGTTGCTCCTAGCCATGTTTTTGAATTCCACCTGAATAAGTAGATCTCGGAACTGGGTCTCAGGAAAGTAAATATGCGAGACTTGTGGGATACCTTTTTGACTATCCAATCATCTTTTAGAGGTTTTAAAGGACGAAAAGGGTTTTGATGATGAATGATTATGCATTTTGGACATCAATTTGCTAAACAAAAAGGTTATATACACAAAATAGATGTTTTGCCTTATTCACATGCTAATTCAAAGAAAAAAAACTTTATACCAGTATTCGAGAGTCATATGACAATGATACTAATTTATCAGGTAGAACAGTTGATTCTCCTTTTTGCTAACTGCCCCAGTTTTACCAAGAGGCACTTCTTTTCTTCTGTCTTGTTTTGTTGTGCCACCATTAGGGAATCTTTCTTTTTTTCAGCCCATGTTTTGATCTCAAAATGGTCTTTAAGACTCGATCGGGACAAAACATAGGCTTAAGGATACAGGTTTTCAGAAGAAAGGGGAAACTAAGGCTCAAAAAACCCATCCCATAACAACACTTTCGGCCCCCAGTTTGTGTTGAGGCTTTTTGAAAAATTATGACCGAACTTGTTATTTGAACAAGCTGCCTACATACATTTTCAAGATCAAGTCATTACGTTGTTCATACTCAAAAACGAGTCTGATAATTCATTTGAGACAACAATGTGTACCAATCTAGTCAGGACTTTTATTTGGACCGTAATGTAGGCTTTGGGGTACAGGTCAAAGAAGAAAAGGGTACAATAAGGTTCAAAATTATTAATCTTATCCAGGGTAATCGTTAGTCAAATATCACATATGAATTATGTCCCTTGTTTCTTTCTTCATTTTTTCTTTGTGCATCTTCTTCTTACTACATCTTTTTTTTTTTTCCTTTTCATAAAGGAATATTGACTTTGTTTTCATTTGCACTATTTTTGGGATGAAATTTTTTGAAACTGCCCTAGTATGGGGTGTGATCATTTGATAGGTTAGCCAATAAATCGAATATTTTAAGCTGGGCTAGTAAAGGGTATTTCTTTTCTCAACTTTTTCTAGGTAGTAGAAAAATGGCCTACCGTCATTTTGGATAACCAATGGTAAAATAAATGTTTGGTTCTTTTGAAGGGAAAACTAGTCGGCCAAGGAGGGCCATCTGTCATTCGATTAAAACATGAGTAATGACAAAACACTTCTTTGCTGTATTTGAATTCATAAGATGAGGAACATTGTGACTTCCACCTCCTCACCTGTTTTATCAAAATTGACATCAATTTCTAGCCCATGAGTACTGGTATTGTTGTTTTTCCTATTCCCGCATGAAACACAAGCAAATGAATTTTGGCAATTGAACTCATAATGCAAGTGATATATGAAAGTACATAACTTCATTTCATTGATGGGAACAAAAATTCCTAAGAAAAAGATGTCAAAGGATTACAAAGAGAAAATAGTCAAAGAAATAAACAAGACAAAAGCATCACACGAAGTGGATTGGATAGTCAAAAATCAGCCAATTTGATGTTTCCAGCTCCTACGGTTAAAAGAGTGAACCCATCCATTCGAGATCTTCTCCCAACATCCTAATCATTTCCTTCCCCATGATTGGGTAGGGGATCACTCTGGATCCCAGGATGCTTGTCACTGAAGTCCAGCCAACTGACATCCCTCAATGATTGCACTTTGTGCTTAAATGTCCAACAACGGTTAATGGTGTGACTAGGGGAATTGGAGTGATACGTGTACCCAGCCTCTGGGTTGTACCATTTCGGCAGGGGATGTAGTATAGCTATTCCTGCATGCACTATCTAGTTCATAGTGGGTCCAAAAACAAATTTTTCTTAGACCTCTGGCTTTGGCCTCCCTGATAATAACGACCTTGAATCATTTGAGCTCCTTGATCTTTCTTTTTTCCAGTCCACTTCTTTCCTGATCCTGAGTTTGAATCCGTGCCCTTAGTTTTTCCTGTCTCGATGGCTGCCTTAATTCTTTCTCCGGTGGAAACAACATCCATAAAGTCATGGGGGATTGCCCCTAGGAGATGCCCAAAATAGGGATCTTTCAATATATTCACGAAAAGGGAGATAACCTCCTTGTCTTCCACCAGAGGGCTCACCTGAATGGCTATGTCTCTCCACCTGTACGCATATTCTCTGAACATTTCATTGGGCTTCTTTTCCATGCCTTGCAGGGTCATGCAATTGGGTGCCATTTCAGTCACATGGCGGTATTGGGCTATGAATGCATTAGCCAAATCTATCCAGGTACAAATCCGTGCTCTATTTGACTGAATGTATCACCTGATAGCTGCGCCAGTCAAGTTGTCTTGAAAATAGTGCATCATTAATTTCTCATCATCTGAGTATGCTATCATTTCCTGACAATAAAGACTCAGGTGGTCCGCAGGCAGCGAGTTACGTCAAATTTTTCAAAATTCGGGACCTTAAATTTTTGTTGTAGGACTATCTTCAGTACTAGGCAGAGATCTACAGGATCAATGGAGCCGAATGCATTGGTCCCTTCAATGGCTCTCAGGCGCTCTTTGAGTACATCACAGCAATGCTCGGTTTTAGATTTGTTCACTCCCACATTTTTCACCATCGTCGGAGGTACTCCAACCACTGGAAATCCCAATACTGCCATAATAGGAATGAATGGGGGAATGCTCGAAAGTGGCCCTTCTGTGACAATAGGCAGCGATGTTGATGTTTGCCTATGAACCAGGGTGAAATTTGGAGCATGAGTGGGATCTTTGTCTGCCTCATCATCCTATATTTTGTGAACCTTTCCTTTATTCATTAGCAAATCCAATATTCTATTATTCTTATCACTTAATTCTTCTTGCCTCTATTCAATTCCCAGGACCCTGCTTTCCACTTGATTTGCCATAATCCTTGCCTTTCTTTTGGTATTGTAGGGATGAGTGGGTGCCTCAATCTTGCAAACTAGCTTTACTCTTCACTTCTGTACAGAAAACCATGTTTTAGGATGATGAGTGCATGAATATGCAATGCAATGGATGCTTAATGACTGCAATTAGTATACATATAAACAAAATGTGAAATGTATGCAGCCTATTGCATTTTGGCTAAGGTTCATGGAAAAGTTCGTCATCATTAAAATCTTCCTTAAAAAAAGCATCTTCATACAAAATTTCAAAAATACAAAGAGCATTGACCGATTCAAGTAGGTCTTGGATTTGGATTACCAAGCTTGCCCTTGGCTGCATAGCTCGTGGCTTCTTGAGCTGACTTTGGCTTTTGGGGTGCTAAACTGGAAATTTTATGCTTTGGAGCCCAGAACTTGGCTTCCCAATAACTAGATTTTGTCGCACAGGGTTCCATCTTTTCTAGTGCCCGGTTGAATATATCCTTTTGCTTATCCCACTAACTCTCCAGCCCCTATATGTAAAGGTATTTTTTTCTCAATTTCATCATTGGCAACTTTTAGCATATGGGATTTCTGGTCAAGTGCTGCTTGAAGTGCTTGTCTCTCCTTCCTCAGAGCCACTACCTCCTCCTTTGATTACACATAGCGGGTTTTCTGTCATTTGATTCGTCTGCGGTAAAAGGCAACTAAATCCTCCTCCTTTTGCTCCATTTGTTGATCTTCTGTATTGCTCCCATGGATCCCCCCTTTGTCGGGTGCATACTTTCTTTTAGCTACATATCTGCCACTGGTGCTTTGGTTTGGGCTGGGAGGGCTTTTGGCATCTGCCTAACCTACATATTCATCCTACTACCCAACCATAGTTCATAGTTCCCCTAGACACTCGAGTCCTAATAGATTGATTCTACTAAGTAAACGTGCTTCCAGGACACTGCAAATTCTCAGACTCGATTTTGATCATCACCTGCTTCATATGTGTATTGAGCATCTGCCAGTCCATGTGTACGATATTGGACCAATCCATCCATGGTGCTTGAGGCCCCTGCTGACCAGATGGCGCTACCTTGCCTTCCATTCAGACTTTTTGGCGTGTTCTGCCCACCAAATTGTCCTGAATTCAGCCAAAGGGATTCTAATCGTTGAGAAGGTAAAGCAAAAGGATCCCTAAATACATGGTCAGTGGCTCATTATCCAGACATACACAGCACGTCAATCTGGCACGCCTCCTGGTATGACACTTATGGAGAGATCGAAAAGTTTTGGCCAGAGTTCTGTGAACCGGATTGACTCCCTCTTTTACCTATGCCACAAAATAAATGGTTACATAGTCGATGGTCCCTAGCTCCTTTGGAAATATAACTAGGCAATAGATAGAAAAGGTTGGCAAATACGGATATACCTCATCCCTATCTTCTTTCTCCATCAATTCCTTTAAATGTTTCTGTTAGCTTTGGTGTATTCCCAAGAGGGGGGGGGGGTGAATTGGAATTTAAAAAATTTATTGCCTAGGTTAAACTAATCTAGTAGTAGTTCATTCACAACCTAGGGTTTGTTTGTGCAGTTCCAAATGCGCAGATAGATACAACGTGTGGAAATTAAAATCATGCGCAACATTTACTAATTATAACATACATGTGTGGTAAATATAAAGAGCAGAAATATAACCAAGACA
Source organism: Malania oleifera (assembly GCF_029873635.1). Lineage (NCBI taxonomy): Eukaryota > Viridiplantae > Streptophyta > Magnoliopsida > Santalales > Ximeniaceae > Malania > Malania oleifera. Next base: position 20,872,922 of record NC_080423.1, read on the forward strand.
CATGATATGTTATCGGGGTTTGGCCAACTATGCCTATGTCCCCGCCTCTAGCTCGCAAGCCCGAGGATTCCACTAATGGCTCACTTAATGGGTGGAGCGGCATCTAATACAACCAGGTCAATTAGCACAGGGTTGACCTTAACCTTAACTAGGTCAATTAGCAGGGCTGACCTCAACCTATATGTCTTAACAGGATGGCGCACCTAACATTCCTAACTGGGTCTAAGCCAATCCGGAACTATTTCAAAGGGCTAGTCTCCCTCTTTACGCCCGTGCCTGGAAATACAACAATATTTGAAATACAATGAAATGGTACAATGATTATGCTTTCATGTAAAGCAGATGTGTACCCAGATACGCGCAGTTTAATTAATCAACCACACATCAACAATGTAGGAAAATGTAAGTTCAGTGATGTGTACTTTTGTGTAAGCTACACTCAACAGGATATGATCGCTAATATGCTCAAGAGTGTTCACAACAAGCAGTATCTTGGAATCAATACTATTTCAATAGCACATCAATATTCCAAGTATACAAATCAAATCATCAAACTAGTTCAAAAAGATTTTCCTCAATAAAATAAGCACAATACTAGTTTGAAAATAGTTTGCTTGTTTAAAGATATTTGCACAACAAAAATCCAAGCTATAGGAATCTTTGCAATGACAATGCAAAGATCCTTAAGCTACTAGGCTTTTCCCAACGCAAGATTTATCAAATGAAATCATTGGGAAAACCTTGCTTAACTCCCCAAAATCAATATCAATCAACTGAGTAAAGCAATAGGAGTATGAGCAATACCAAGCACTAAATAAACACTCACAAAGTAAGATTTCTCAAGGGAATGAAGATGTTTGAGTGTTATGGGGTTGGAATGAACAAATAGGGTTTAGGAAATTTGAGAGAGTCTTTGGCTAATCCTATTTGCTAACCACCACTAATTTTTGCAAATGAACCCCTATTTATAGATAAGGTTAAAAATATAACCGTTAGGGACTTGGGAATTATTAGAAAAGATTCAAAATGTTTAAACACCATTAACCCTACATAACCCAATTTTACCGCGGTTAAATAATTTTTAACCCGCCGAGGTTCGGGTGGCTGAACCGAGGTTCGGTCGCCCGAATAGACACAACTTTAAAAGATATTCAACTGAGTTCGGTCGCCCGTGTCGTGTTTCGATAGCCCAAATCAAAGTCAGAAACATTTGTTCGTGACTTCAGGTGCCCGATCTAATGTTCGGTGGCCCGAACTCTTGTGTTCGGTCGCCCGAGGTCTGATTTGAACTAAAAGGTTCGATCGCCTGGATTGGTGAAAAGTTCCCTTTAAAGGGTTCGGGTGCCCGAGGAAGATACGCTAAAAAAGGTTCGGGTGCCCGAACAAAAGTCAACAAGTTGATTTGTTCGGAGTTTGGTCGCTTGAAGCGTTTTAAACGCAATGGGTTCGGTCGCCCAAACACTCATAATATTTTCAGTTAAGTCCAATTTTTTTAATTCAATTCTTTCCCCTAATAATGTAAGTGATTATGGGGACTTTGTGCACAATGTGTAGGAACCTAGGGTCTTTTCAAGTACGCCTAAAAACCTGGCGTCGGTCGACTAAAGGGTGCCTTAAAGTCATTCGGTCCCTATGGTCATTCTATGGTCTTGTTGAGAGCTTACAAATACCTACATGCATGACATGCAGAGATTATTACAGACCGATATCCTAATTACTATTATAGACCCAATGATAAACATAATATGAATTACAATACAAGACAAATCTTTTGGGTCTTCAGTCTTCAAGCTTTTACGTGCCATCAAATGATTAAGCTAATATGAACCTGCACACAAACTTGACAACCATTAAATACCCGAGTATTTGTTATCATTAAAACAGGGTATGACCCATAGGATCAACAGTTTCTAAGTGACTTTTGTATCTTCAATATTCTAAATTTTAACCCTGATGACATCGTGTAATTCTTTAGCAAAGGATGTTCTGGTGTGTACATACATCTTGTAGGGTGTTGGAAGCTTGGCTAGATGCAACAGCGAGGCATACTCTTCAATGGTTGGAGCTAGATCCACCCCATCCATGGTAAAGCAACAGTACAAAGGATTCCAGAATTCCACCAGTACTTTGATCACATGGGGGTATATTGATACATGCAATAAGAAGCCAATATGCCCAAACAGTTGAGAGAACTTTAATTGGCATTGAGGTTTTCACCCCTTCCAGATGTCCAGTCTGATAACTCGATCATAGATTCTTTGCTCACATTGTCACCCCACTGCCCCTGTTGACTCTCGAAATATAGTTGGACTGCTGATTCTATCTCTCGATGGATTATAGTGCTCTCCATGGATGAATCAAATTTTTTTTATGGAACCTTGATAAAGTAGATAGGATGTCTATATGGATGCAATATGTTATTAAGAATGTAATACAATTCAAAGCAATACTTATAAACATGAGACCACACGAAAAAGGATGAAGCTTTTGTCCCAACCTAGGGTAAGTTTGTATATACACGGGATTCTCCAAGGCTCTATCCTAGGCAAAGGATTTTGGATGATCGTGTGTGGTTAAACTCTATTCCTTAATGACAGGTCCTTAGAATGAACTTCAATCCTCCCCTATAGGGGTCTAGACAAAGCCTGCACTGAGCGGCGTGGTTCATAGGTCCCATCAATCTCTACAATGAAGGGAGTTATGCTATTACACTCCTATCTAATCCTAGTAGGAAAAGCCCGAGTTTAGAGCATGCACACGTGTGTGAACTTATCAATTTTAATCTAATCTCTCAACTCCACATTCATCCACATGCTTATTCGAATAAAATATTCACAATTAAATACATGCTTAATAAAAGAGCCAAGGAAACAAAGTATCATGCTTATTCAAAATATTCACAATTAATCACATGCTTGACAAAGTATTCACAATTCATCACATGCTTAACAAAGTATTCAAAATTGATCACTTGCTTGACAAAGTAGTCACAATTAATCACATGTTTAACATGGAGACAAAATATTCACAAGTATTTCACCCCATATACACCATTACATGCTTTACCACCATATGTGCCATCACACAATGAGAGAGAGTAATCAAAAAGACTTATTAGATTTGAATTTTGGGATAATTGACAATTAATTAATGACTTGACTCTCTATGTCCCCAGCGGAGTTGCCAAGTGTAGCGATGTCCTGTGCGGAGTGAAAGGTTGCCCTGGGGGTTGGTGCAAACTGAAAAAGGTGATTTTTAATGTTTTGGTGGAAGACAAGGTGCGATGGAGTCGCCACTAACCTTTTGAAGTGTGCTTAGAATACTTGATTACTACCCAATTAAGGGTAGAATCAGTCTGCGTTACCAAAGGAGGGATCGAGAGTTCAGTTACGTGAGGGGAAGGTATTAGAACCCCCTGCACTCCTGTTCTACGAATGATACCTAATTAATCAAAAATTATCTCAAATTAAATTTAATAAGCCTTTGAAATTACTCCCTTTCAAAAATTGTAAAGAAATGCAAAATATAAATACCATATAAGTATTCCCCCATAACCGGGGCATACCATACTTCGAAGAGCCCATGCCTCCCTTTGAAATCATTGGAATATGAAAATCAAGAAAATATTTTGAAAAATACACTCCCGGGATTTTTGAAACTTGTAGGGTTTTTCTAAGTATGAAAATACTATTTCGGGAGATTTTAGATCTTATTCGAGATGAAAAGAGTGTCAAAAATGATTTTCAACCTCAAAAATTATTTTTATATTTTTTTGTAATTTTTTCAAATTTTTATAACAAATTTTTATATTTTTTCCCAAATTTTGAAATAACAAAAAGACAATTAAAGAAAAATAGTGAAAATCAAGCCAAAAATATTTTTAGAATTTTCTCATGAGTTTTCTGAATTTTTGTGAGTTTTCTAAGTGCAAAAACAATTTTCGGCCTCAAAAATATTTTGTGAATTTTTTGGATATAATTTTAACAATGATTTCCAATATTTTTCCTGAATTTAAAATTAAGTACATAATGTGGAAATAAATAGGAAAATATATCAAAGTTATTTTTTTTAATTTTTTTTTCAATGATTTTTCTAAAATTTTGTGAGTTTTCTAAACTTTTTATGATTTTTTTATGGATTTTTGTGGATTATTAAGAGTTTAAATATAAAATAAAATAAAATAAAAAGGCTAAATTAGTTTCATATTGGTTTAGAGGATCCAAACTGATTCGGAGAAGAATCAGTCCAAGGGGGGTCAACCTATTTTAGTCAGGGCCCTGCTACGCATCGCCTCTCAAGTGGGTGAGTGAGTGCGGGTGAGGAATGACAATGTGGTAGCATCGCAGACATCCATTGAAGGCGGGAATCCAACGGGTGAGGGAAGTGCACACATCTCTCTGCGTGCGTAAGGAGCAGGCTATCCACGGGTCAAGGGTTGGGTGGCGAGTAGAGATTGAGGGGGCATCTGACTCAGGGTAATCGAGGCCGTTGTTGGAGCATTGAGATCCAATGGCGGAGAGTAGACTACCTCGGATCGCTAACATGACCAGATCAGGAGTGTTGATAGAAGACTTCAATCGAATGACTTGGAAGTGACCATGTGGCTTTTTGATCAAACGGGAAAAGGCATGCCACGTGCTCGAATCCTGCGGCCCCTAGGCAAATCATATAAAAACTAAACTTTTTCTCTTGTTTTCATTTTTCCATTTTCTTTCGAAGCTTCCCCCCCCCCCCCCCGCCTTTTTTCTCTCTTTCCTATGCAATTCTCTGAAACTTTCTCCCAAAACCCTAGCTCTCTCAGCTCTCTCTCCCTTTCTTCTCTCAAATTTCCTCGAACCCTCTCTACAATCTCTCTTCTTTCTCACACCTACCAAGTTCTCCCAGAGTCTCTGAAACCCTAAGTTCTTCCTTCTCTGTCCTTCCCCTTTCTCTATTCTTCTTTCTTCGATCTCTTTACTCTCTTTTTTAGGTCTCAAACTATGGTTCTCTCTGCTCGCCCCATATTATTCGCTCTGATCTTTGGTCTCCACAAACTTAGTCCCCTGAAACCTGAGGGTTCTGTGACCTCCCTCAACTCTCCTTTGATCTCACTCACTCTAACCCTTCTTCTGCAAGCTACTCATATTCTCTCCCTCTTCGAAGATCACAAATTAAACCCGATCGTCTGTCATGATAAAGAACAATTGACACTCAAAGGACGTCTCAGGCAAGAAGGCTAATCCAGAACCTAAGGAGGAAAATTTTTGCTTCTAAATATGTCTCCCCTCCCCCAAACAAATGAGTTTCTTCTTTTCTTTCTTCTTATTTTGATTTTTTTGTGAAGTTTTGGTTTAAGGTTCGATGTGCATGAGTGTGATGTGAAATAATGGTATTGTGTGGTGATTCTGGGTATGTTGATGCTTGTTAGGGCTTCAGATTCGAAGTCTCTAGTTCGGATCCGGTTGTAGGGCTGGGGTTGAAGACGAGTCAACTCATCTCAACCTGGCAAGTTGGTGTCAGGGTTGACTTGGACGAGTCAACTCGGGTGAGTAGTAGACTCGGCTAAACCCGAGTGAGTTGGGATTTGGCTGGCACATGCTGTGATTTGAGCACGTGCGAGCTTTAGCTCAATCAGTGCTTTGGGCTTTGAAAACTAAGGTGTAGTCCTAATAGGGGGTGAATTTGGTTATTAAAATTTTCTTTTAAACCTTTTATGAATTTTTAACCTCTTTTAATTCTTTTGGTGAAATTTTGACTTCTTGTTGATTTATTCAATACACAACAAATACTTAAGTCTTTATTCAATTCCCCAAAAACAATATTCAATCCACAACCATTCACCACACAACTCAAGTAAATCAAAACTTAAACATTCAGCCAATCAATCAACCAAAGTGTTCAATCCACAAAATTCAATATTTAACACTTTGACAATTCTAAGCTTTTATTGACAGCCTTGTGTGTGTAATTATTTCAAGCACTGTATTAAATGAAATTTGATTCAAGCCCTGTAAAGAATGAATTTGATCTTTCTTTATGATAATCAAAATAACATCCACACTCTTCCCAAAATTCAGATTTCAAATAAACCTTTCGTTAATATATTGTGGGTTGTTAATCAATCAACATACCCCCTTAAGGTTTTTGAAAATTATTGATCAACCAACGTACTCCCTTTCAGTTTCCGCAATCCCGAAAACAAATTAAAATTTATCTTATTTAAAATCCAAACTACTTAGTACATATGATTAAGAAATTAAATCATCCACGTAGTTTATATGTTTGTTGAAAATAAAGAGAGTAAGGGAAAAAGAGAGAGACAAGACTTTTACGAGGTTTAGCTTATCCCCAGCCTAGGTCATCGCCTTAGGCAAACCACCTAAGGATTCCACTATACCAGTTCCTTTCTGGTTGGAACAAAATCGTTACACACTCCTTCAATACACTAGAGCACCGCCTCTCTAAGTGATACCCCACACTCGGTCACTCCTTCAATAAGGCAAGAGTTGCACCTCTCCAAGTGATACCCCACACTTGGCCAACAATCCAACAACCTGGAATCTTCAAAGAAACAAGAAACAAGAGCTGCGTACAATAATGCTTTCACACAAAGCAAATTAGTACAATTTCAATCACTATGCACTTCAATAATCAAATATCAATATGAAATAGAATTGAAGCTCAAGTATAGAATTCACCAATTCAATTTCTAGATGAATATCAACAGTAGGAATTGAGAGTAGGATGGATCAGCAACTCAGAAATTTAGCAAATCGGATTTTGTAATGAGTAAGCCAAAGAGAACCTTGTTTGCGAGATTGCTTATAGAATATTTTTCAATTCTTGGTGAGTTTTGATTTGTAAAACCATGTATTTATAGGCTTAGAAAAGTATTTTCGTGATGCCCAAGTTTACTTGGAGTATTTCCCAAGTTTTCATTAATTTTGGGGCTCAAGCAACCTTAATCTGAAATTTAAAACATTCAAAAAATTTTACCATTAACAGTGTTCAGACGTCTAAGGTATCGAATTCAGTCGTCTAAGGTTCCTTAATGCTTTGAAAAATTTGAACTGAACATAGGGTCAGACGTCTAAAGCATAGGTTTAGACTTCTAAAGTTCCTGTTCAGATGACTAAACTGATCGTTCAGACGTCTGAAGGTGATCTGCCTGTTCTGTGTTTCAAAAATAAAATCTTTAGTCTTCTGAATTAAATCTTCAGACTTTTGAAGGAATTCTTCAGTCGTCTAGGTAGACCACTTTCAGTTTTTTTAGCTTTGTTTTCAAAAGTCATTTTTGTTCTCTTACTTTGCTTCTTCATAAAACATTTTCCAAGTTTTGAAATAAGGTCTCTAAGTCCATAATTAACCCTAGAAGAGCTTCAAACATATTTCAAGAGATTCAAATATGAAGCACTTACATAAAGACTTCTAGGACATTTGACATTCTAAGTGCTTGAGTCTTCATGCTTGTTTTTCTTAGAGCTCTCTCGCTTTGCTTTTCTTTGGCTCTCTTGTTTTTATTCAAGCTTTGATATACTTTAAGCTCTTTAACATCCACACTCTCATGATCTTCAAGCTTTAATAGATATCATCTTTGAATTCATGCTTTAATGTTCTTTAAGCTTTATTTGATCATCCTTGTATACATATACTTGAATCCTTCTGAACACTTGACCTTGATTTCTCATAATTGAGTCCTGAAATGTCTTCACTTATCCAAATATGTTAAGTTTCACTTGTTTGTTAGCATCAAAACAAGATATTAAGCCTTGTAAGGCCAACATGCTCAAATTACAAGATGTTTTTTTGGGCTGTGGGTAGAAAAGACTTTTGGGCTTAGGTTAACAGTTTTAATGGGCTTGGGTTAAAGCAGTTTGGGTTGAGTGATTTTAAAACGGGCTTTGGGGATGGGTTAAAATGGTTTAGGCTTAGCTCAAAACAACAATGGGCTTGTCTCTAATGGGCTTGGGTTTAAAAATGAAAATGGGTTGTGGATCTGAGCTCAGGATCTAGTTTCAGGGGTTTGGTTTCGGGTCTAGGGGATTTGAACCTGAGTTCATATTTGGTGGGTATCAAGGAATTCGAACCCAAGCTCGAGTTTGGGTCTTGGCTTTAGCAAACCTAAGTTCAAGTTCAAGTGAAAACCTGGACACTGAGGGGGTACCTGCATTCATAATTGAGTGAAAATGCACATGGATTGTGGAAATGATGAAAGGAGGGGGGGGGGGGGGGTGGGTAATTTTGTTTTACCTCGGGTCCTTTCTCCTTTGATCTTCTTATTTTCTCTTTATCTGATCAGGTGTCTGCTCCTGGGCTCACTTAATTGGTACTTTGAACATGTGGTGCGCCCTAGGGGTTTTTCTATCTCGGGTTCCTTTTTGGGATGCTTTTCTGGCCTCTATGCTCTGAATTTTATAGAGCTTTCTTTCCCTGCTTCTCTTCTGCTTCCTCAAATCTTCTAGAACTTCCTAGCTCTATGATTTTTCTCTAAATTTTTGCAGAGCCTCTCTTCTCTAATTCTTTCTTCTCTCAAATTTGGCAAAGTTCTTTCGATGCTTTTTTCTTTCTATTTTGCTACAGTGTGAGCCTCCCTATTTATAAGGAGGCTGGGGCTCTGATTGGCGCCAAAATTTTCTCCCTTTCAACAGCATTCCCTTGAGTTGGTAGGGAATATTTTCTAACAAACTCTTTTTGAACATGTGATTTTATTTTTTATTTTTTTGAATTTTATTTATCCTCTAACTGAACTCCTCTCTCTTTGGTGCACAGGACTTGGGAAGATGCTCCCAGTTGGAAGATGGGGAATGGAGGGCTTTCATTTCCCCTTTATTTTATTTCTTTTTTAATTTCTGCATGTATTTGTTGTGTTTGAATGTACCCCCCATCCTTTTTGTACTACAACCTTTGTTTGTAACATTCCCTGCATTTTGTAACATTTCATGTATATGCACTTTTCTTACTTACTGTGTATCTGCACTATAGCTTGTAGACCCCCCTTTTAATAAAATCTATGACGTATGCATTTCAATTTTGACCCTTAGTTGACTAATTTGTCCAAAAGACATTGATGATAAAAATGACTTTAAGACTCAACATGTACCTGGTTTTAAATTTGAGAGTCTGAATTTTTAAAACTTAAAAGACTCAATTTTAAAAGAAAAATGTGGAAACTCTATTCAAAGGTTTGGAAGACTCAAATTTTAATAATCCAATTAAAAATTTAAAAGCTCAATTTCCACATGAAAAGAAAATAAGGACTTAAATTTGTAGTTCAAGGAATTCAATTTATTGGTTAGAGGGATTCAATCTTTGAACACATATGACTTATTTCACAAAAACCTGACCTAATAAAAGATAAAAATTTTGAATCTACTAAAATTAGAAAAACTTGACTTAATTAACATAAAAATTAAAAGGACTTTAAAACTTTTTTCTAGAATACCAGACTCAATATAGAAAGACTCTATTTTGGAACAACTGAGACTCTAATATGGAACTCGACTTTTGAAAAAGACTCACTTGAAAATAAGTCGGGACTCTACTTTAAAATAGAATAACTAGGACTTGATCTGACTTAAAATCAACTTTATTAGACTAGGTCTTTTCGGGGTTGCCTGGTTAAAATTGGGGTGTCTACAAACATAATCTCATTAAGGGTACAAATGAAATGCTCAATATTGTTTATTTTACCTAGTTTCTGTGCTTATTTAAAGCTTTACCAGTACTCGAATGTTGTGCAACTTTGATGTTGACTTAGAGAATCAAAACGAGAAGCAAACACCTTTTTTTATTTATTTTTTATTTTTTTATCCCATACTTATAGGAACAAGCATAACCAACACTACCCATCTACTAGATCCACTTCTGTATTATTCCATTGTAGATTTGATGCCAACTTCCAATGGTACCTTTTTTATTTTTGTTCCATAACTCATTTCAACCTTTCCATCCTGAATTACAATCAGTGTCTTATCAGGTATTTTGATCAGTATTCCAATCTCAGGATAGACCTTAAGATACAGGATGAAACATAGATTAAGGATACATGTTTCCGGAAGAAGAGGAAAACTAAGGTTCAAAAACCCTCCCTAAAATGACACTTATGTCCTTAGTGATGGAAAAATTTGACCGAACTTGTTCTCTGAACAAGTTGCCTATGTATCACCTTATTAGGATTAGGTCACAATGTACTTCAAACTCTAATGAGTTTGTCAATTCATTTAAGGTAGTGGCACATACCAATCAAGTCAGAACTTTCATTTGGATCGTAATGTAGGCTGAGGGTATTGGCTTAAGAATAAAAATATTAATAAGCCTCAAAGTCATCAATCTATTAAGATAACATTTGTCATTGATCACCTATGAAATATGCCCATCATCATTTTTCCTTTTTCCTTTTTTTTGTTTTTATTATGTTTCCTTTATTTTACTATTTTTTTTTTTTTTGCTTTTCCTTTTATGAAAGGATCTTGGTTCCCCTTTTATTTGGGATTGGCTTAGAGTTCTATATTAATCTTCTTGAAATTGTCCTAGTGTTTGGGGGAGGGGGGAGGGGGTAATCCTCTAACAGCGTATTGAAGAAATACACTTTCTAGGCTCAATAGGGCTAGCAAAGTATTTCTTGTTTGATTTTCTTTTAGTAGCAGAAATATGACATGTTATCCTCTTGGCAATATCCATTACCTCAAATGAACTACCAAACGCTAGCGAACTGAAACCCAGGTCATACTTTTGACAAATTGAATTTAAGAAAATTTTGGTTTAAAATTAAGGCTCAAATGGGTTACCAAGTGGTAAATGCATTGTATAGTTCTTTCGCATATACTGGCCGACACAATGATGACCACCCATTAGTTAATCAGAACACAATCATTTCACCCACAAGAGACTAACCACAATGTAGAATAAAAAGTTAAGGAAATTTGTTCATTGATTTCATCAAGAAGCACATAATACATTAATAAAAATACTTTTTTTTACAACATCTGAATTGATAGGGTGCAGAAGATCATCTCCATCCATATTAGCTAATAGTAATGAGAAGCTAGGTATACTCCCAAGATGGGGGTGAATTGGGATTTTAAAATTTCTTTACTCTCTTTGTGTTACAAATTCCTTTTTAGTTTTAGCAATATTTTCTTTCAGCAATTAATCAGCCATTAAAATTCTTATTCTATTAATGATAAATTTATATTCAACTCAAATTCAATTTTTAATATTGAAATCTAGTTGGTAAACTTCAAGAATCAAGTTAAGATAGTTTAGATATTTAAACTTAAACTCAAAATTTATTCTTTTACTTCAATCAATGAAATACAATTTTCAGAGATTTGATTTTGTAAAACTTTTAGTTCAAATTATCTTTCAGTTGCTTATTTTCAAAAATCAATCTTTTATTGAGAATATCAAACCAACCAATAATTTATAGTATGATGATTTTAAATATTGATAAAAAACAAGAATCCAACAATCCCCAAAATTCAGCAAGATGTAAAGATCATACACACATATAATAGTCATGTAGAAAATTAAAGAGAGTAAGGAGCCTACGTCCTTGCCGCAAGCAACCGCTGTGAGGATTTCAACTTTCTTACTTACGCAAAGTTATAACCTCTCTCCTTCTCAGGTGGAGATCCCCCTCTAACAAGAATACCCCTTCTAGCTAGGCAACGATCCAACAACCCTGAATCCTAAAAAAAAAAACAATACAAAGAAGCAAACTTTGTGTCGTACAATAAACACTCTTAGTTAGAGCATATTTGTACAAGTTAAAGAACAAAATACTTTAGCAAAATAACAATATAATGAATAAAGCTCAAGAAGATATCTTCGGGGTTCTATCTTAGATTTGAAAATCTTAGTGAAAGTGCAAGAACCGTGAGCTTTTAATCAGCAATAACTCAACAAGAACTTTCAGCAAAAGTATTCACCAAGATAGCTTAGAATGTACAAGAATTTTATTTATTGCTGCTTCTTGGTATGTTTAATCCTTAGGTTTAACATGTATTTATAAATATAAAAAGTAAATTTTTTTATTTTCCAAGTTACTTGCAGTGTTTCCCAAGTTTTCTCAAAAATTGGGGACCAAGTAATCAAATTTGGAAAATTTTCCTCACTATATTAAATTTGAAAATAAGAAGGTCAGACGATTGAGATATCTGGGTCAGTTGCCCATGCCTTTTAATTCAGCGTTTCATTCAAACACAAAATGGGGTCAGTCACTTGAGCCTATGAGGTCAATTGCCTGATCTTACAAGTTTCCAAAAGCTTTGATTTTCAACACTTTAATCTTGGAAAACTTACATGAGACTTTAAAATATTTTTCGGGGTTTTCAAAAATAGTTCTCTAAGTCAATAATGATTCCCAAGAGCTTCAAAACATTTATATTTAAATTTGTGAAGTATTTACATAAGACTTCTTAATGATTATGACTTTTCTAATCACTAAATCTTCATGCATTGCTTTCATTCTTCATGTTTATCTTGACTTCAAGCTTTAATAGTCTTTAGCTTCACCATGTCTTCTATCTTTGAGTTCAAGCTTTCAAAAGACTTGTTGAGCACTTGATCTTGATCTAAAACACTTGAATCACTTGATCTAGATCTAAAACACTTGAGTCATGAATCTTCACTTAACCAAATATGTTTACGTTTCTTTGATTTGTTATCATCAAAACACGATTCTAAGTCTTGTGAGGCCAACAATCTCCCTCTTTTTTGATGATGACAACCAAAGAGAAAAAAAATGAGTAAGTTTTTATGAGGCTCCCCCTTACAGTAAGCATCAACTTAACAATATTTGTAAGGTATGTATATATCATGAATGCATACTAACTCAGTGTATATTTCAAATATCAATTTCAATATTATACTCATATATCAAGATTACTATCAATATCATACTTAATATCACATCATATTCAGGATCATGCTCAGTAGTATCATGCTTAATATCGCATCATATTTAGGATCATGCTTAATGCTCAATTTTTGCCCAAAAATTCTCCCCCTTTTGCCATCAATCAAAAAGAGTAAGATATAAAGAAAAAACATATAAATGCTAAGGCAAAGAGGAAAAAAACATAAAAGTAATATGATGGAGCATGCTTAAATAGATAAGCAATAAATCCAAAAAGCATGTAAAAAGAACATAATACAAAGTTGGTTTGTAATACAAACATAGAATGTTCAAAGAAAAGTAAATCTAAGCAGTTCCAGTATCTACATCATCATCTTCGTCATCTTCATCTTCTCCTTCTTCTTTATCTCCTTCTTCAACACCATCATCTTCATTTTCGTCTTCTTAAGTTCCTGCTTCACTTATCTCCATTAGGTCCTTTCCTCATGAAGAACCAGCTATATGTTGTTCAATACGACCAAGTCGTTGATCTAGTGAAGAGTAGTTAACTTGAAGAAATGCAAAACTGCTCTGAAGTGTACTAAGTCTAGATCTTATTTCTCCACTAAAATCAGTGAAATAGTGATGATAAGCAAGGAACCATGAAGGTGCATCACCAGCTTGAGGAGCAGTTGCAGAGATGGTTGCTGAAATGGTTGTTGTTATTCTTGAGCCTATAGTCTTCTATGATTATACTTTGGAAACCAACCTTGATCAAGTTTCTCATAACCCATTTGCTTAAGTGTAGTGGATGAAAAGAGATCATAATGGGTTCACTTGATGAAGAGTTCAGATGGAGAAGTGACGTTTAGATGAGCAAATATGAGATTTAAAATGCCACCATAGGAAGAATTACTCTGCAGGCTTCTATTCTAGTGATCATCCATTTTAGAATTAAGCTTGGTAAATCAAGCTTGTTCCCTTTGAGTAAGCACCACATGAAAAAAAAAATCTAAATATGAAATGTCATCATTTGATCCTACTTAAGGCAAAATGTTGTACGTAATTAGCTTCTGGAGGATTTGTGCTTGAAGATTTAGTCGTATGTATAAGGGAGGATGACCAAAATAGATAGGTTCCTCAGTCATGACTAATGGTAGAAATTCTTTAGGGGTGAAATATTGTGCCATAATCCAAGATTGTCCAAAAGATGGACACTCAAACTCACCTGGTCGGATATTGAAAATTGTTGCTAAGGTCTGTGGTGTAAGGGCAATTGCTTTTCCCATGACTTTGCTAGTGGTTACTATGTCTCCTTTAACCATATTTGCATAAAATATTTTGACTAAGTTCGAATATAGTCCTTTAGCCTGATAAATAATAAACTTTTTCCATCCTAAGGTTCTAAACATGGGTAAAATGTTGGGAATGTCTTCTTCAAAGAAAGTCGTGTCTACGACCCTACCAAGAATAGGTTGAGTTGAACGAAGATTCTCTCTGTATAGCCACTTTGCGTGTGGAGCTACTAGCCATCTCTTAATATCGTTGTTGTCATCCTTTCCCAAAGTAGAACCTTTTGTTGCTATATTTTTTGTTCTTGGCATGATGATTTCAGAAAATATGAACGGTGAAATCCTTTAAAATCTGATGAGAATGAAGTAGGATGATGTTCTTTAGAGATTAAACAGAGGATTGAGTGAAGGAACACTTGGGATCGAAGGACAACAAGTGGAGGTGAAGAGAGAAACAGGGTCAGGTGCTTGGGGTTTTGAAAAGTTAGGGTTTTGCGCATGTTTGGTATAAATTACCGTTAATCAGTCGACTGATATCGAGGGTCAGTCACTTGACAATTTTAGCACATTTTAGTTTTACCCAGACAATAGCAAGTCAGCCAACTAAGGCTCAAAGGATTAGTTGCTTTACCTTACTAATCCTAAAAACTGAGAAAGTCGTAAAGAGTTCAGTCGACTGCGACTTATTTTTTAGTCGTCTAACCTCATTTGCCTTTCAATATATTATTGGCTACACATCCTCTTTTCTCTTTGAATAACTTCTCTATTGTGTAATAAGCATAGTTCCCGTCTTATAAAGATAAACGTATCCTATGGAAGAGGTTTTGTAAATATATCAGTCCATTGATCACTTGTATTTACAAATTCAAGTAAGATGTCTTCTTTTTGCAAATGATCTCTTAAGAAGTGATGTCTTATGTTTATATGCTTGGTTCTTGAGTGTGATATGGGATTTTTGGAAATATTTATGGTGCTGGTATTATCACACTTTATAAGTATAGATGAATATTCCAAATTGAAATCTTTTAATTGTTGCTTCATGTAGAGAGTTTATGTACAACAGCTACCTACTGCCATATACTCAGCTTTAGTAGTAGATAGGGCTATGAAATTTTGCTTCTTAGAGAACCAAGACACAAGAGATCTTCCTAGAAAGTGACAAGTACCTCTTGTGCATTTTCTATCAATTTTACATCTAGTATAATTAGCATCTGAATAGCTAATCATCTCAAAGCTAGTGTCCTTAGGATACCATAGACCCAAGTTAATAGTACCTATTAAATATCTTAAGATTCTTTTGATGGCTATCTGATGTGATTCCTTAGGGACTGCTTGAAACCAAGCACACATGCGTATATTGAACATAATGTTTGGTCTACTAACTGTCAATATAGTAGACTTCCTATCATGCCTCGATATTATTTCATATCTACCAATTTTCATTTTTCGTCTTTATCAAGACATATAGACGTACTCATTGGGGTTCCTATAGGTTTTCTACCTTCCATATCAAACTTCTTAAGCATATCCCTTATATATTTTGATTGATTTATGAGATTCCATTTTTAGTTTGCTTAATATGAAGTCCTAGGAAGTAAGTCAATTCTCCCATCATACTCATTTCAAATTCATCTTGCATACACTATGCAAAATCTTTACATAGATCTTCGCCTGTAGCACCAAAAATGATATCATCCACATAGATTTGAATAATAAGCATATCTTCCTTTTTAGATTTAATAAATAATGTATTGTCCACTTTTCCTCTAGAAAAGCCATTATCCAATAGAAATCCACTCGACCTTTCATACCAAGCTCTAGGGGCTTGTTTAAGTCCATATAGTGCTTTTGTTAATCTAAACACATGTTAGGGTTATGAGTATCCTCAAAACTTGGAGGTTGTGCCACATAGACTTATTCATTTATAAATCCATTTAAGAATGCACTCTTCACATCCATGTGATAGAATTTGAATTCTTTGTGAGATGCATATGCTAATAACATTCTTATGACTTCCATTCTAGCTACGAGAGCAAAGGTCTCATCGTAGTCTATTCCTTCTTCTTGATTATATCCTTGAGCTACAATTCTAGTATTATTATGTACTACTATACCATTTTCATCCTTTTTATGCCTAAATACCCATTTGGTTCCAATTACCGAATCATCTGTGGGTCTAGGAACTAAATTCCATACTTTATTTCTTTCAAAGTGATTTAATTCTTCTTGCATAGCTATTATCCAAGAATCATCACTTAAGGCTTCTTCTATATTCTTGGGTTCTTCTTGAGATAGAAATGCATAATGATTACATAGATTTTTCGATGAGGATCTGCTGGGTGATTTCTTATAAACTTCCATTCTTTAAGTAGTTTAGATTAATCTGTAGTTCCCTCACTTGAGGTTGATTCATTGTTCTCATCTTTTATTTCTTTAATTTCTAACTCTTCTAGTTTTTGTATTGTTTTAGCTTCCTTAATATCAATTGTTTTAGTGAATGGATTTGCCTCATCAAAGGCTACATGTATTGATTCAATGATTGTGAGTGTTCATTTGTTGTAAATTTTGAATGCTTTAGTATTTAATGCATACCCTAGGAAGATTCCTTCGTCTAATTTTGCATCAATTTTTTTTTTAAGTTTTCTTTATCATTCAATACAAACACTTACATCCAAATACATGAAAATAAGATATGTTAGGCCATCTTCCTTTCCATAGTTCATAGGGGGTCTTATCTAGGCTTGATCTTATGGAAACTCTATTCATCACATAACATGTGGTATGTGGAGACCTAAAGAATTATGACAATTAAATAATAAAAGAAAGGAAGAAAAGGAAATTTTAAAAACGGGGCTCAGCAAGGTCTCGTCAATGAGTGTATAAGTGCTTGTCAACAAGTAGGGCTCTTGGGCTCGTCGACGGGAACGCGTGTCTCGTCGACGAGAAATTACCGAGAGGCCTATTTTCAAGGGTCTGAAACTCATCAATGAGGATTAAGTGCTCGTCGACGAGGCCTCGTGGACAACACTCTATATATAGCCCAAAACGGATTTTCAGCGAGGAAGTTTCATTTTATCAATCTCTCTCTCTCTCTCTCTCTCTCTCTCTCTCTCTCTCTCTCAACACTATTTCTCTCACTTCTCTCTAGGTTTTCGACTCCGTATCTCCCCGATTTGATGATTAGAAGCTATCACGGTGATCCTGGGGTGATTCTTTACAACATAGCCAGAGCAGAATGTTGATTTGAGAAGTTTGGGAACCATCCCAAAACCAGGGTAAGTAGATTATTTTTGGGGTATTGTTAGTATTACCAAGTTTATTTGAGCCTAGATTTTGTATTATATGAGAATTTACTAGAGTTTTGTGAAGTAAAATTAGGGTATTATATTTTCAGGAATAGGGTGTTTTGAGGACCTCAGTAGGTGATATTTCAGGAATCCAAGTAAAATGATAAATGGTTTATAATCTAGAAATTGTGCATATGTGGATTTGGGGAGAATATGTGTGTGTTAATTATCTAGGTGAATTCAGTTGTTTGATTGGGAAATTATACGTGTGTTATCTCAAGATGTTGAAATTATGAACGCCGCATGCATGAGATTGTAAATAGCATTTAATGCTCAGATAGTCAGGTAAAGGAAATATGCTATGCTAGTTAAATTAGTAATATTACCAGTAGGTTTATGTGTATCAGAAAAGTATAGATTTCAGAATAGAGGCTCTTTATTTAGTTATGTGGCATGAGTTAGTATCATATCAATATAGTATTTTTATAGTTTCAAATATCATAATTTACAGTATATTAGCAGAAAATATTATTATACTGAATTTACATGAATTTCAGAATATCATGATGTACGCTATATGTATGTACGTAAAAATATCAATAGATAGATAGATATTCTCAGATTTTGCAGAATCATATTTTATGGAATATATTCAGAAAAATAAATAATACAACATTTTCAATATACCATGATTTTCATATTTCAGAACCATATCACTTCAGATATTCAGTATTTAGATATTTAGTATTCATATTACACAGCATATTCAGACCAGTTATTTCATGTTATGGTTATTTCAATTATATCAGAATCATGGAAAAATAGTAATATAGAAGTATCAGTTACATATATATATAGTATCAGACCCTGACGAACTAGATCTGTTTCAAAGCATGATACCATAGCTATTTTTAGTTCAGAGTGCAACCACATAACTCAGATAGTATGTTGATTTTCAGTAGTCGATCGTAACTATGTTGTGGATAGGCTCCCCGTCAGTTAGGGTTGAGGAAGCTGATCTGACTTTCGAAGTTCAGTTGACATATCTTGGTCAGCCAACCAGTGATAGGTCCCGCCTGTGGGCCGCACAACCCTACCATGAGGGGTTAAATCATGACTTTCAGTTATCCATCTAGGGAAATTTTCTCAGTTATTATTATTATTATTATTATTATTATTATTATTATTATTATTATTATTATTATTATTATTATTATTATTATATATCCAAATTTACAGAAACTATAGATATACCTAAGAATATAAGAAGTATTATGAATAGAATATTCAGAAAAATAATTTATGTTAAGCAACATAGGTATAAGCTATACTGTGTATTAATTATACATGTTTTCTCAGACTCAATTATTTGAAGCACTTCTAAATCAAATTTTACAATTATGTAAAGTCATCTACCACACACTAGAAATAGCATATTTCGTCTTACTGAGCGTTGTCTCATCCTAGTGATTTGACATTTTTCAGGTGATCCAGCTAGGCTCGCAGATAGAGGGGAATATAGTACTATCCTCTCTGTAGGTTGAGTATTTTTGGGAAGTCACTTTTGAGTAGTCCCTAGGTCCAGGTGAGGGCATTTTAGGAATGGTTAAGTATGTATAATTTGGAGAAATACTGACTCTCTGGTATTGTATATATTTGTTGTGGATATTTTTTTTTCCACTTTCCGCTGCATAGGAAGTTTATGGTCATACAGGTTCCACGGTCCTTACCTCGTCCATGATAATGTTATGGTTTATATTAGAAGGTATTAGAACAGTGTCATTTTACAGTTTATATATGTGGGGGAAAAATGGCATTAAAAATGAGATTGCTACAATTTGGTATCAGAGCCTAGGTTGTTAGGTTTTGTAGACTCTAGAGTGCAGCGGAAGCAATACTTGAGTTTAGGAAAGAATTTGAGGTTTTGTTCTGTGGTCCGGATACAAGATTTTCGTAGTGGTTTCAATGTCTTTTTTGGGGTGATGATTTTAGGAAAGTCATAGTAAACTATTGTCAGGTCGTGTGTCTAGGTTGCAAGATTGAATTTTGAACTAAGATCAGGGAGGGTAGTTAATAGTGTGAATATGAGAATTCAATTAGATGAAATAAATTAGATCTGCTTAAGGGATAGGGTCCTTAAATTTTGTTCTTTGTCTTTTTAGGATGGACCTAGGGAGCAGTGGTACGAATGCTGGGGCTGATGGAGTAGGACCTTCCAGTATGGAAGGTAGAGATACTGATACGATATTGCACAACGTCACCCACTAGGTGATGGTTGAGATGACTAGGAGTTCAGGGGAGTGTAGCTGCACAATCGAGTAATTTAGGCGGATGAGACCTTCGTCATTTTCTGGAGGAGCAGACCCTTTAGTAGCTGAGAACTGGGTTCAAGACATTAAGGATATGTTAGCAGTGCTTCCATGTACAGACGAATAGAAGGTAGTATTTGCGATGTTCAAACTGACATAAGAGGCAAAACACTAGTGGAGATCAGCAAGGTCGATTGAGAAGTAGAGACCGGATCCTGTGCTAGTGACATGGAGTCAATTTAAGGAACCATTCTTTGATTGATATTTCCCTACTATCGTTTAGAGTCCAAAGGAAGCAGAATTCATGCACTTAACTTAGGGGAAGATGACAATATCACAGTACGTAGCTCAGTTTATTGAGTTGTCACCGTTTTCCCCACATTTGGCACTAGACAAGGAGAAAAAGGTAAGGAAGTTTGAAGAAGGTCTGAGGCAGAGTCTATTTGAGCAAGTTATTGGTTTTTGGGCAAAGACATTCGTTGAGTTTGTGAATAGAGTTGCGGTTATTGAGAGTGGTATGTAGAGAGGCATCGCAACTTAAAGTCAGAGAAAGAGGCCTACGTCTCAGGGTTTTCAGGCTGGTTCTAGTTGGGGCCCATGGAGAGGAGATCGTCACAGTGGAGGTCAGAGGCAGATGATGGGACCTTGGGAGAATCAGGGTATGCAGACCTACCCTGTGTGTCATACGTATGGGAGGAAGCATCTGGGAGAGTGTCGGGCAGGGAGAGACGTTTGCTATCGTTGTGAGAGACCTGGCCACATGGAACAAGCATGCCCAAGACCGTCAATCCAGGTCCCAGCTCCCAAACCCTACTGGGGAGGTTATCAAGCACCTCGTGCAGGCCAGCAGAGGAATGTAGCTCCGACGAAAGTTTATGCTTTGACACCGGGAGACACTGAGACTACCGCAAATGTAATGATAGGTACCTTTACTATTTTACCATATCAAGTTATTGTTTTATTTGATTTAGGTGCTACTCATTCCTTTGTGTTTGTGGCCTATGTTAAATTGTCTAGAAACAATACCCAATTATTAGATGTAGAATTTTCAGTAGCTACACCATCAGGGTCAGTGATGAAATATCGTAAGGTGCTCAAGGGTTATCCAATAGAAATTTAGGGGAGGGTGTTATCAGCTGACCTGGTTGTGCTAGATATGTGTGGATTCGATGTAATACTGAGTATGGATTGGTTGGTAGCTAATTATGCTAATATTGACCATTGTCTGAAAGAGGTGGTATTCAGACCACTAGGCAAACAAGAATTTAAATTTGTGGGATCACAGGTGTGTTCCCCACCTCAGTTAGTGTCAGCCATGCAGGCGAAAAGACTGCTCCTAGATGGATGTTAGGGGTTTATGGCCTTTGTAAAGGAGGTTTCAGAACATGAATCGAAGCTTGGTAGTACACCAGTTGTAAAGGAATTTCCATATTTTTTTCCAGAAGAGCTACCTGGGTTGTCTCCCAAACGTGAGGAAGATTTTGCTATAGATTTACTTCCAAGAACGGCGCCGATTTCTAGGGCTCCTTACTAGATGGCTCTAGCAGATTTAGGAGAATTAAAGGACCAGTTGTAGGATTTATTGAATTAAGGGCTTATCAGACCTAGCGTATCGCCCTAGGGAGCACCAATATTATTTGTAAAGAAGAAAGATGGGTCTATGAGGATGTGCATAGTTTATAAAGAGATAAATAAGGTAACCATTAAGAATAGATATCCTCTACCCCGTATAGATGACTTATTTGATCAGTTTCAGGGTACACGGGTCTATTACAAGATTGACCTCAAATCAGGCTACCACCAGGTGAAAGTTAAAGTAGAAGACGTCTCGAAGACAACCTTCAGGACCAGGTATGGGCATTATGAATTCTTTGTTATGCCTTTTGGTTTGATGAATGCTCTTACTATATTCATGGATTTGATGAATAGAATTTTTCACCAGTATTTAGACCAATTCATTGTAGTTTTCATTGATGACATACTAGTTTACTTGAGGAGCTTTAAAGAGCATGAGACATATCTACGATTGGTACTTCAGATTCTTAGGGAAAAGAAGTTGTACACCAAATTTAGAAAATTTGAATTTTGGTTAGAGAGAGTGGCGTTTTTGGGGCACGTTATATCAGGGGATGGAATTTCTATGGATTCCAACAAGATTGAGGCAGTGGTAAATTGGGAAAGACCAAGGAACTTTAAAGAGATCAGGAGTTTCTTGGGACTGGCAGGATGTTACCGTCGATTTGTAAAGGGATTCTCAAGACTATTAGGGCCTTTGACGCAATTGACCAGGAAGAATGTCACATTTGTATAGGATGATGAATATGAGTAGAGCTTCTAGGAATTAAAGTAGTGGCTCGTCATTGCACTAGTACTGATGATTCCATCGAAGGGTGATGGCTATGTAATTTACAGTGATGCATCTTTGAAATGGCTTGGCTATGTATTGATGCAGCATGGTAGGGTTGTAGCTTATGCCTCTCGACATTTGAAAGAGTATGAAAAGAACTACCCTACCCATGATCTGGAATTGACTGCAGTGGTTCATGCGTTAAAGATTTGGAAGCATTACTTGTATGGTGAGAGATGCGAGATATTCTCCGATCACAAAAATTTGAAATACTTTTTCACTCAAAATGAGCTGAACATGAGACAAAAAAGGTGGTTGGAACTTATCAAAGATTATGACTGCACTATCAATTACCACCCAGGGAAAGCAAACATGGTAGCAGATGCTCTAAGCAGGAAATCAATGAGAACAGCACTGGCAGTTATGGAGGTTCAGCATCCAATCTTGATGAATCTGGGGTGACTCGATGTAGAGTTGGTAGAGAGTAATCATTAGGCATTTATTGCCAACTTAGTGGTGCAGCCTATAGTAGAGGAAAGAATTAAAGCTTCTCATAAAGAGGACCCAAAATTAGTAGAGGTAATAGCCAAAGTACAGGGTGGTCAAGGGGAGGAGTTCAGTATTTCGGATGATGAAGGTATGAGATTTTGCACCAGATTGTGTGTGCCTACAGATGATGATATTAGGAGAATGATTTTAGAGGAGGCTCACGGATCTTTATACACGGTTCATCCTGGCAGTACTAAATGTATAGGGATCTGCAAGAGTATTTCTGGTGGAGTGGCATGAAGAGGGAGATTGCTAAATTTGTGCAGCAGTGCTTGATGTGCTAGCAGGTTAAGGCTGAGCACCAGAGGCCAACAGGGCAGATGGAGAAACTTTACATCCTTGAATGGAAGTGGGACCATATATCTATGGATTTTGTCACTGACTTACCGCCAGTGCCGCATGGTCAGAATGCCATTTGGGTAGTTGTTAATCGGCTGACAAAAACAACCCACTTTCTACCTATTAAAGTTAGCTACCCTATGAACAAATTAGAAGAGATCTATTTTTAGGAGATTGTTCAACCCCATTGAGTGCTAGTATCTATAGTATCAGACCGTGACCTACACTTTACATCACGATTTTGGAAAAGTTTGTACGAGGCTTTGTGGTCTCAGTTAGCATTCAGCACCGCTTTTCATCCTCAGACAAATCCTCAGATAGAAAGGACAATTCAGGTACTTGAGGATATGCTGCGAGCGTATGTATTGGATTTCGGGAGTAGTTGGACCCAATATTTGCCGCTGGTTGAATTTGCTTACAATAACAGCTATCAGGCTAGCATCGGCATGGCATCTTACGAGGCACTTTATGGTAGGAGGTGTCTTCTCCTTTATATTGGGATGAGTTGGGTGAGAGGCGAGTTTTGGGATCAGAAATAGTGTAGCATGCATACAATAAAGTCCGACTTATTCGAGACAGAATTAGTGTAGCTTAGAGTCGGCAGAAATACTACGCAGATACTCGCCGCTGGGAATTGGAATTTAAAGTAGGTGACCATATGCTTTTGAAAATAGCACCATTGAAGGGAGTCATGAGGTTTGGGAGGAAGGGTAAGTTGAGCCCTAGGCACATTAGCCCATTCGAGATACTTGAGAGAGTGGGGTCAGTTGTCTATAGGTTGGCTCTACCACCAACTCTGTCTAGAATACACGATGTATTTCATGTTTCCATGCCAAGGAAATACGTCCTAGATCCATCCCACATAATTCATTATGCAGAGATAGAGCTTAGAGATTCACTAGCTTATGAGGAAGCACCCGTGCAAATCTTAGACACAAAGGAACAAGAATTGCGCACCAAGAAAATTCAGCTAGTGAAAGTTTTTTGGAAAAATCATGCTATCGAAGAAGCTTCATAGGAGTTTGAGGAAGAGATAAGATAGAAGTACCCACACTTATTTAATGGGTTACAATATTAGCCAGTATTATTTAGATAAAAATAATTTTTTTTTCAGTACAGAGTTATAAATATATAGTTGTTTTTTAGGTTATAGGATAGGTAGTGTTTTGGTTTTGGGAGAATTTTCTATTGTATATGTATGTTTGTAATCTCCCAGGACCCTGAATGTAACCATGGTATTCCTCCGCCAAAAGTGAGGGTAAGTAATAAAATAAGTAGCCCATTTTATTTAAAGAATGGTGTCCAATATAGATAGTAAATTTCAAGGACGAAATTTTTATAAGGATGGGAGAATGTTGAAACTTGAAGAATTATGGCAATTAAATAATAAAAGAAAGGAAGAAAAAGAAAACATTAAAAAGGGGGTTCAACAGGGTCTCGTCGATGAGTGTATAAGTGCTTGTCAACGAGCAGGGTTATTGGGCTCGTTGATGGGGACGTGTGTCTTGTCGACGAGAAATGATGAAGAGGCATGTTTCCAGGGTTTGAAACTCGTTGACGAGGATTAAGTGCTTGTCGACGAACCTTCTTCATGGACTCATCGACTAGGTATCGTGGCTTGTCGATGAGGCCAAGTGGACAGCACTCTATATATAGCCCAAAACAAATTATCAGTGAGGAAATTTCATTTTATCAATTTTCTCTCTCTCTATCTCTCTCTTTCTACACAGTTTCTCTTACTTCTCTCTAGGTTTTCAGCTCCATCTCTCCGCGGTTCGATGATTAGAAGCTACAACGATGATCCTGAGGAGATTCTTTACAACATAACCGATGCAGAATGTTGATTTGAGAAGTTCAGGAACCATCTCAATACCAGAAGAAGTAGATTATTTGGGTATTGTTAGTATTACCTAAGTTATCTTTGGCTTGCTTTGTCTTCACTTGCGCCGTCTCCTCGCAGTTTTGTGCGTACCCCTCCGGGTCTTTCATTTTTAGGAATAGGAATGTTTTACGGCCCTTAGTGTGTGATATTTCCACGCCTCCCAGTAAATGATACATTGTTTATAATCTAGAAATTGTGCATATGTGGATTTTGGGAGAATATGTTTGTGTTACCGTTATATCGTGTGCATTCCCTTACTTTGCTGGGACATTCTCCATTGTGTGTTATCTTAGGATGTTGAAATTATGATCGCCGCATGCGTAAGATTGTAAATAGCATTTAGTCCTCAAATAGTCAGGTAAGGGAAATGTGTTATGCCAGTTAAATTAGTAATATTATCTATAGGTTTATGTGTATAGAAAAAGTATAGATTTCAGTACAACGACTCTTTATTTAGTTCTGTGGCATGAGTTAGTATCATATAAGTATAATATTTTTATAGTTTCAGATATCATGATTTACAGTACATAAGTAGAAAATATTATTATACTGAATTTACATGAATTTCAGAATATCATGATGTACATATGTAAGTAAAAATATCTACAGATCAATAGATATTCTCAGATTTTTTAGAATCACATTTTATGGAATATATTCAGAAAAATAAATAATACAACATTTTCAATATACCATGATTTTCAGATTTTAGAACCATAACACTTCAGATATTCAGTATTCAGTTATTTCATGTTATTGTTATTTCAGTTATATCTTAATCATGGTAAAACAGTACTATAGAAATATCAGTTACATATATATAATATCATACTTTGATGGACCAGATCAGTTTCAGAGCACGATACCATAGCTATTTTCAGTTCAGATTGCAACCACATAACTCAGATAGTATGTGAATTTTTAGTAGTCGATCGTGCCTATGTTGTGGATAGGCTCCCTGTCATTTAGGGTTGAGGAGGCCGATCTGAATTTTGGAGTTCAGTTGACTTATCCTGGTTGGCCAGCCAATGATAGGTCCCGCTTGCAGGCCGCACAACCCTGTCATGAGGGGTTAAATCATGACTTTCAGTTATCCATTTAGGGAAATTTTCTTAGTTATTATATATATATATATATATATATATATCCAAATTTATAGAAACCGTAGATATACCTATGAATATTAGAAGTATTATGAATAAAATATTCAGAAAAATAGTTTATGTTAAGCAACATTGGTATGAGCTATATTGTGTATTAATTATACATGTTTTCTCAAACTCAATTATTTGCAGTACTTCTAAATCAGATTTTACAATTATGTAAACTCATCTGCCACACACTAACAATAGCATATTTCGTCTTACTGACCGTTGTCTCATCCCAGTGATTTAACATTTTTCATGTGATCCAACTAGGCGAGCAGATTAGGCTCGCAGATAGAGGTGACTACAGTAGTGCCCTGTCTGTAGGGTGAGTGTTTTTGGGAAGTCATTTTTGAGTAGTCCCAAGGTCCAAGAGAGGGCATTTTGGGAATGGTTAAGTATGTATAATTTGGAGAAATACTAA
Source organism: Malania oleifera (assembly GCF_029873635.1). Classification (NCBI taxonomy): domain Eukaryota; kingdom Viridiplantae; phylum Streptophyta; class Magnoliopsida; order Santalales; family Ximeniaceae; genus Malania; species Malania oleifera. The sequence goes on from NC_080423.1 coordinate 20,899,313, forward strand.
CTCTCTGGTATTGTATATATTTTTTGTGGATATTTGCTTTCCGCTTTCCACTGCATAGGTAGTTTATGGTTATACAGGTTCCACGGTACTTACCTGGTCCATGATGATGTTATGGTTTATATTAGAAGGCATCAAAATGGTGACATTTTATAGTTTATATATGTGGGGAAAAATTGCATTAAAAATCAGGTTGCTACATGGTATTTACCGCTTCAGCCCAAAAATACTTAGGTAATTTATGCTCTTTAAGCATGATCCTAGCTATTTCTTGAAGAGACCTATTCTTCCTTTCAACAACTCCATTTTGTTAAGGAGTTTGAGGTGCTAAAAATTGTGATTTATTCTATGTTCATTACAAAATTTATTAACTTCTTTATTTTTAAATTTTCTTCCTTGATCACTTCTGATATTTAGAACTCCATACCCTTTTTCATTTTAAAGTCTCTTACATAAGTTGACTAACATCTTGCAAGCTTCATCTTTGGAGGCTAAGAGAGTAACCCAGTAATTTGGGTATTCATCAATAATACGAAAGCATAGTAACTTCCTTTCCTCCTCCTAGACTTTGTTTCTAATGGAGGGCCAATCAAATCTAAGTGGATAATTCCTAAGGGCCTACTATGGAAATTGTGGTTTCTTCTCTTCTTTTTGAAACTTGTCTTAGTTTGCTTACCAAGCTGGCAAGCGTCACAAATTTTGTCTTTTACGAACTTTGTGCTAGGTAGACCTTTGACTAAGTTCTTTTTAGCTAATTTAGATAACAAATCCATACTAGCGTGTCATAGTCTTCTATGCCACAGCCAGCTAACTTCATTTGTGGCTTTTAGGCATGTGATTTCTTGAGATATTAGATTTTCAAAGTTTATACAATACACATTTACCACTATTAGCGGTGAATAAAACTCATGTGTTTCGTGATTTTCAACTATGGCATTTGTCTTGTTTAAAAAAAATTATGTCAATCCTTTATCACTTTAAATGAAATTATCTAAGTAAGTATGTTTTCACCCATCACTAGTACCAATCATCAATGTTAAGAGGGTTCTTGACCCACTTTTCCGATACCAATATTTTTTTTTCTTTCATTGATCGCCGAAGGTGCATATCTTCTCATCTTTTGCTAGTGTGGGAAATTTTGATTTGTCGCCAGTCATGTGTCATGAACACCGCTGTCTAAGTTGCATTTGTCCTTTTGATGGAGTAGTCCTAAGCACCCTACAATAAGGTTCACGGTTTACTTTTTGGTACCCAACGCACCTTCTTAGGTCTTTTTATTTCATATGTATTTTTAGTTTTGATTCCTCCTACTTTCTGATTTTACATTGATTCCCTTTTATGACATTCAAACTTTATATGTCCCTTTTTCTTACACAAGAAGCAAGTAGTGTATTCATAAGCATTCATGGAAGATGTGCTAGCATAATGTTTTGATTCTTTTACAAAGTATCCCATATAAAGATTCCTTTTGCTCTTTTTTTAAACTCCATTGTATCCAATTCGTTCTTTATCTAATGACATTCTTTGTGTTCCAATCAGTTTTTCAAAATTTTCCTTTCCTTTTGTGAAATTGTAGATGATTTTGTCTTTATCCTCAATTTTTAATTTTAAGGTTACTTATTTCTGAATCTTTTTTACTTTCACCATTTACTTGCAGTTTTCTAAGTCTTGAGACATCTTATTCATTTTATCCATGAGATCATCAATGTGTGAGTTCTTTTGTTTTTCAACTAATTTTAAAGTCTCAAGTTGGTTCTTGAGTATTTTATTTTGTTCATTCAAAGTTAAGTTTCTTTTGGTACTCTAATGAACCTTTTATGCAAAGTAAATAGTTCAACCTGAATTTCTCTATATGAAGGCATGCTTTCACACGAACATGATTCATCACTAGATTCTTCATATAAGCTATTTACCTTAGCATCTTTCGCTGTGAAGCAGAGATTTGCCACATCTTGATCACTTGATTCGTTTTTCAGATTCTCTTGAGCTTGTGTCATCCCATGTAGTAGCTTTCATCGTCTTATTTTTCTTCTTCTTGGCGTCTTTCTTAAGTTATGGACAATCAGGTTGTGACAACCTGCTTAATTTCCACATTTTATTTATTTATTTATTTTCAACCAATATCACAAATCTCAGCTTAGCATATCATAATCCACCTGGACTTGTGGGTACCAGGGATACATCAGCACACATAACGGAAGCCTAAGCAACAGGAAACATACAATCACAATATTATAAATACAAAAACATCCATCACATTACCATAAATACCAGAGTCACTATATCCACTGTATTTCAGTATATACATCCCAAAACAAGATCAAGGGACATTTCCCACAAAATCCACTGTCCACTAAAACTTACCCTCAAAAGAGGGCAGAAAAACACCACGAGTCAGTGGGCTTTTCCTCTCTCTATCTTCTAGGCTCCTGAACATTCTAACATTTTGGGTGAGACACCTCTCAGTAAGGGAAATAAACTAATCCTATTGTGTGGCCAACATGAGTATTTTCCCGTGTTCTACATATACCCACAAACATATTCAGTAACTGTTATTCAAATCTGGTAAACTATGTATCACAAAACATGGGGGGAGACAAAGCATTTTCATAACATATTCACTCATATAATAATAATACAAAAACTTCCTGGTAGGTTTAGCTAGCTATTGTCATTATTAACCCCCACATGACTGGGGTTGTGTGGCCCAAAGGTGGGACCATAGACAATTGGTTGGCCGACACTGTCAGTCAAAAGTATAGTCCTGTAATAGTTTTGAATGGGTCTCCTACCTGGTCCTTACACCAGGGCGCTCACACACTTCTTAAAACCATAGCGACCATCCAACCTCATACCACTCCGGACAATGGCATAACGCGGCAATATCATGATCATGAAGACCATGGCCACATAGCACCGGACCCGTTTCAAGTGCTAGCCTAGACCAAGCCAACCAGATGCTGAATATCATATCACGTCTACTGAAACTGTGATACTGGATATTTTTCATATCATTAATTATCAAATCAATCATATCATTTTTGCAATATACTAATTCATGAAAATCCCATGGCCCATTGGCGGAGTTACACTTTTATCATAGCTTCGGACGGCGGCCCATATACGCCGACAAATCATATCATGGCACAGCCTGTACGCTAGCAAATCACATCCATAGCTCGGTCTGTATGCCAGAAAATCTTATACATAGCTCAGCCCGTACGCTGGCAAATCACATCCATAGCACGACCCGTATGTCGGTAAAATATATCTATAGCTCAGCCCATATGTTGGCAAACCATACATATAGCACGGCCCGTATGACGGTTTTCCATTATAAAAATCCGTACACATTCCTTGAAAATAGTATTTCATAACGATTTCTACTCATGCCAAACTAACAGGTTCTTCGTATATTCAACATACCATTATTTTTAACGGTATTTTTCCAAATATAAATCATATATAAATATATTTATTTTCCTGAAACCAAATGCTATAACAATATACATATTTTTCATAAAATACTAGTTTAGTTTATCCCCTTACTTGATTCCTGGAAAACCCCTAAGAAAATCTGACCCGCACCCGCAAGGTTCCCAACTCAACACCCTGGAAACAGCATTCCCCATAACTAAAGTTCAGTATTTCTACACATATAACACTTCCTACAACTGTAAAATAACCAAATACTGAGTAGAAAGCCTTACCCTGGATTTGGGATGGTTTCCAACTCAGCCCCACCGAAAATCCGCTCCTCCTTCTGTTCCAGTTTCCATTTCCCTTTCTTTTATTATTTAAATACCATTATTCTTTGAGTCGTTATATTCTCCCCTCATAAAATTTCGTCCTTGAAATTTACTATTCACGTAACTTGTCATCCCTTAATAAGAAAATGATCTATTTATTTTATTCTTTACCCTCACATATGGCGGAGGAATACCGTGGTTACATTCTGAGTCCTGGGAGATTACACATAAACGAAAGAAAAATTCTCCCAAAAAAATGCTACACTAATTAAACCATTACATGTACCTACAAAAGAAATACTACCTAACTACATACATTTTACCTATTTAGACTCCTTGGAATAGATGCGGATACTTCTATTTCATCTGTTCCTCGGATTCCCAAGAAGCCTCTTCAATTGCATAATTCTTCCACAAAAATATTACTTGAAGAATCTTTTTGTTACGTAGCTCCTGTACTTTCCTATCCAGAATCTATATGGGTACCTCCTCATACACCAGTGAATCACTAAGCTCTAATTCATCATAACTGATGATATGAGAAGGATCTGGAACGTATTTCCTCAACATAGCAACATGGAATACGTCTAGGATTCTGGACAACATAGGTGGCAAAGCTAGCCTGTAGGCTATCGGCCCCATTTTATCTAGAATCTCAAATGGACTGATAAACCTAGGACTAAGTTTACCCTTCTTCCCAAATCGCATAACCCCTTTCAACGGAGCTATCATCAAAAACACATGATTACCCACATCAAATTCCACATTCCTGCGGTGATTATCAGCATAACTTTTCTGTAGGCTCTGAGCTGCACTAATCTCGTCCCTGATAAGTTGAACCTTATCATGCGCTTGCTGCACAAGCTCTAGCCCCACTACTCACTGCTCACCCACTTCATCCCAAAATAAAGTAGAACGACATCTCCTACTGTATAAAGCCTCAAACGGTGTCATGCCAATGATGGTTTGATAACTATTATTATACGCAAAAATCTACTAGTGGCATGATGTAAGAACCTGAACCGTGATATATGGGTTTATTTTGTAAAAGAGGGGTAAAAGTGGAAATTGTACAGACTTCGTTGATGAGGCCATAATTCGTCGACGAAGCTAGTGAAGAACTCGTTGACGAAATTCAGAGGGTCGTTGACGAGTAAATGCCGAGGGGTTCCGGAAAATTTAAATATCAGGATTTGTCAACGAAATCGCTGCCTCGTCGACGAAATCCTTGAAGACTTCGTTGACGAAGACACCAATTCGTCAACGAAGCCTCTCGGGTCAAAGGCTTATAAAAAGGTCTTTTGGGGTATGCTTTGGGGCTAAGTTTCCTAAAAGCTCTCTCCCTCTCTCTCTAGAACTCTCCCTCCACTCTCTCTCTCTCTAGTTTTGGTTTCCGATCGTTGCCCGGTTCGTGGATCGAAGGTTACTGCGAGGATCAGTGAAGGATTCTCTATGTTTCCAGTGGATCAGAATCTCGATTCGAGCGTTTTCGGGTTTCGAGCTAAAATCGAGGTAAGGCTCGGTTTTCATTTCTAATTTGGTATATGTATAGTAGTACAGATTGTAAGTATGTTTTGTACTATGGTTTGTAGGTTTTGGGATCTTGGTTCGTAGTTTTGAGGATCGTAGAGTTCGTAGTTGGTTTTCGGGTTACAGTAAGGGGATTTTGTTTATATCAGTCAATATTTGAAATTAGGATCGGTAAGTTTGTAGGCTACAATCATATGTATGTTTTGGTTACTTATTTAGGGAAATCTATCGGGTTAAAATGCAGAATTTTTGGGTTACAATTTTCAAGAAAATTGGGGATTTCGGGTTTCATCTCCACTTTGTTTGGAAGACCACTTGTCTTATTTAAACTGTATTATTGAGGTGACCGTAATCCATATTTGCATAAACGGTATACTTGAAATTGTAAACAATATGATTTTCCGTAAACCAAATAAGTGTGGTATGTTTGTATGTATGTATTTTGTTCCAGATATTTGTAAAACAGCTATGTGGCGGCTAATTACTGTACGCTGAAATGTATAGGAACGTGAGTTCCAAAATGATTCCGGGAGTTTGTAAAATAGCCATGTATCGGTTAATTACTGTGGGCGAGAGTGGACGGCTCTATATCTATGGTGTGAAATATCACCAGTATGTTTCGGCTGGTTACCGAGGGTGTGTTCTACACCGTTTGTAGCAATGGATTCACAGTGGGCCTAGGTTGTCGCAGCGTAGTTGGCACGTGGCAATGTAATCGGGGTGAGACTAGGTGACCTTGTGTAGTTGCGTATGTAGCAATGGATTCACTATTAGGCCTGAGTCGTAGATCTTCATAGTTGCATGTGTAGAAACGTAATCGCTGTGAGACTAGGTGACCTTGTGTAGTTGCGTATGAAGCAATGGATTCACCATTGGGCCTTGATTGTCGCAGCGTAGTTGCGTATGTAGCAATGTAATCGTTATAAGACGAGGTGACCTGGTGTAGTTGTGAACTAGTGTGACGACACTGACCGTATGTATGTATGTATGTATGTATGTATGTTGGGTATTGTATGAACTGGAATGGTTTTCTGAAAATATTGGAACTGTATGGAATTGTATGAAACTGTACGAATTGTTTCAAACTATATCATATGTATAGTGTTATGAATTATGTAAAATAACACCGGTATGCCACACATTGATATAAACTGTTTTCTTCCTTACTGAGAGGTGTCTCACCCCGAATGTACGTACAATATTTTCAGGGCCTTCGAGTAGCCATAAGTAGCATCCTAGCATCTGGGAGCAACGGTGTCGTAGCTATTGCTAGTACCTATTAGGTACAAGTTTTGGTATCCAGGTTGCTGGGATAGTTTTGTAGACACCTGGGGTATGTTTTATATTATGGGGATGTATATCCTAGCTTGTATAGAGTCTGGTATGACACTATTATTGTATAAAAGACTATTTTTCCGCTGTGTATATGATGAGTATGGATTGGTATGTGTATGTATATAGGGCAACCATGTACCTCACGGGGTCAGACCCTCTTATTTGTATTGTATCATGTATGTTTAAATTGATACAAAAACAAGTTAGGTTACTTAAATTCACCTCCGAGTCCCATTTCCGGGTTCGGGGTGTGACACATGATCTGAGTCCAACTACCCCCAAAATCCAATATGCTTGCACGGAGCATATCCTCTAATGTCTGTATCGTCCTCTCAGTCTGCCCATCTGACTGAGGATGGAATGCCGTACTGAATGACAATTGAGACCCTAGTGCTTCCTATAGACTCTTCCAAAAACGTGACGTAAAACGCAGGTCTCGATCTGACACAATCAATACTGGCACCCCATGAGAACGAGCTATCTCCTAAATGTAGATCTCCGCTAAAAGGTTGAGGGAGTAGCTGATCTTGATAGGTATAAAGTGGGCGGTCTTAGTCAAACGATCAACAATCACCCAGATAGCATTCTGGCCATGTAATGTTGTCGACAATCCTGACACGAAGTCCATAGATATATGATCCCACTTCCACTCTGGATAAATAACGGCTACAATTGGCCTTCCGACCTCTGGTGTTCAGCCTTTACTTGTTAGCACGTTAGACAGAGCTACATACTTGATAATCTCTCTCTTCATACCACTCCACCAGTATGACTCTCGCAGATCCATGTACATCTTTGTACTTCCGGGATGAACTGAATACAAAGATCTGTGAGCCTCCTCTAAAATAGTCTTCCTGATCTCAGTATTGGCAGGAACACATAATTTGGAATGGAACCGCAAAGTTTCGTCATCTGCAATACTGAATTCCTCCCCCTAAACACTCTATACTCTTTCTATCACCTCTACTAATTCTGGGTCTTCCTTTTGGGCAACTTTAATTCTTTCCTGCAGAATAGGCTGCACCACTAAACTAGCAATGTGAGCCTGAGAATCACTCTCAAGTAATTCAATGTCGAATCTCTCCAAATCCATTATAATCGGATATTGGATCTCCATAGTCGCCAACATTTATTCCCTGGACTTCCTGCTCAACGCATGTTAAAATTGGTGTGATCCCAAGAAGGGGGGGGTGAATTGGAATTTAAAACTTTTTCTCCTAAGTTAAACTTTTTCTCCTGAGAATCACTCTCAAGTAATTCAATGTCGAATCTCTCCAAATCCATTATAATCGGATATTGGATCTCCATAGTCGCCAACATTTATTCCCTGGACTTCCTGCTCAACGCATGTTAAAATTGGTGTGATCCCAAGAAGGGGGGGGTGAATTGGAATTTAAAACTTTTTCTCCTAAGTTAAACTATCCAACAACAGTATATACACAAGCTAGGGTCAGTCTATGCAATTTCCAAATGCGTAGATAAATATAATGTGGAAATTAAGTCATACGCATCATTCACCCATAACATACATGTGTGATAAATATAAAATGCATAAATATAAACAAACACATGATATGTTATCGGGGTTCAACCACCTGTGCCTACATCCCCGCCTCTAGATCGCAAGCGCGAGGATTCCACTAAAGGCTCACTTAAGGGTGGAGTGGCACCGTTTACAACCAGGTTAAATTAACACAGGGCTGACCTCAAACTTAACCAAGTCAATTAGCGGGACTGACCTCAACCTACACGCCTTAACCAGGACGACGCACCTAGCTTTCCTAACCGATTCTAAGCCAATCCGACTATTCCAAGGCTAGTCTCCCTCTTCAGGCCCGTGTTTGGAAATACAACAAATGTGTATATAATCAAATGGTACAGTGATTATGCTTTCAAGTAAAGCAGATGTGTACCCAGATACGCGCAATCACAAACACCACAATATGATATAATATGTAAGCTCAGTGTGGTCTAAATATTTTAGCTTTCAAATGTGTTTTCTATCAGTGTAATGCGTACATGAGAGTGTCAAACAAGCAATCTTTGTATCACCAGATATGTTCAATCTAATAGTTCACACAAAGATACTAGCCAGACAATATATATATATATATATATATATGTATGTATGTATATATTTCAATGAGCGGGTTTTCTCAATCATATAATGCTTCAGTAATATATATGTTCGGTTTTGCAAAAGATATTCAATCTTTGTATTCAACAAAGGATATGTGAGTTGATGAATATTGCAACAAAGATTTTATCACACAAACAAATATCTCTTCAAATGTTTTTCAAGATAAAGGCACAATAGATATTTGAAAATGTTTGAGAAGTTTTTACAATCCAAAACAAATACAAACTTCTCGAGATATTGCAATGAGTGTGCAATACTCAGAAGTTTTATATAAGTCTTCTTAGGAGAGACTTATTAACAAAGTACCCTAAGAATACTTAGGTTTAGCTCTCAATAAAATTATATCAAACAACAAGAGCAAGGAGAGCAAACCTTTTTAATCAAGCACTCAATCGACTTACAGAGGGTTTAGACAATAGTAGTAGGTAAGTATGAGTGAATGGGGCTTAGATATGAGTATTATGGATATTTGAACTTGAGAGAGAATTTTAATCAAGTTATTAATCCTCCCAAATGGAGGGGTATAAATAGAAGACCCCTAAAATATGACCGTTAGGGATTAGTTGGGAATATTAGAAAAGATTAATGATGTTTTAAATATTTTAACCCTGATAAAAATAAGTTAACTACGGTAAAAATGCAGGGCAACCCGAGAGGTCCGGTTGACCAGAAATGTTTCGGTCGACCAGGTCTCATATGGTTCGGTCGACTAGGAGACTTTTTGAACTGAGGGCTTGGTTGACCAGAAGAAGGTGATTTTTCAAATCTCTGAGGTTCGGTCGACCGGGCCATTTTGAACTAGCTGGTTCAATCGACCAAATCGCTGGAAATTTTTCCGAGGACCCTCGGTCGACCAAGTAGTTGGAGTACAAAAAAAGGTCGGTCAACCAGATGGTCAAAATGTTGACCCAGGGAGGTTTCAGTCGACCAGGGCTTTTTGAACTACCTAGTTCAATCAACCAGGACCTTGGTCAACGGTTGACCTGGACCTGGGTTCGGTCGACCGGGGCAGAATGAACTACCAAGGTCGGTCGATCGAAAGTGCACCAAGTGTGCATTTCGGTCCTGTTTTGAGACATACAAACCCTAATGAAGTGCCTAACAAACATATGTGTAAATGTGTGTGTCCTAGGGTCATTTGGAGTTCAATTTGAAAACACCGAAAAAGTCTGGTGTCGATCGACCAAAGGGTAAACCCTAAGGTCTTTCTAGGTCACTTTAGGTTATGGTTTGTTTTAAGCTTACGTAATAAATCATGCATGTGATGAGTGTGAGCTTATTACAAACTAGACCCCTAATTACTATTACAGACGTTTCTTACTTAAATATTATAGACCCGAATATAAATTACAACAAATAAAATATATCTAGAGTCTTCAAAGTCTTCATTTTCCTCCGAGTCTCCGAGTGCCGTCATAGGATACTACCAAGAAAAACCTGTGCGCACATCAACTTGGCAATCATTAAATACCTGAATATTTGTCATAATCAAAACAGGGTATGACCCATAAGGTCAACAACGCATCAGCTACCAAGTTTGCTTTCCCTGGGTGATAACTGATGGTACAATCAAAATCCTTAATTAACTCTAACCACCTTCTCTGCCTTATATTCAATTCCTTCTACGTGAAGAAATACTTTAAGCTCTTGTGGTTGGAGAAAATCTTACACTGCTCGCCGTACAGGTAATGCCTCCAAATTTTCAATGCGTTTACCACTGCAGCCAATTCAAGATCATGTGTAGGGTAGTTCTTTTCATATTATTTCAACTGCTGGGACGCATACGCCGCTACCCTGCCATGCTGCATCAATACACAGCCAAGTCCCTTCATGGACGCATCACTGTAAATGACATACCCATCACCCCCTAATGGGATAACCAATACTGGTGTTGTGACTAATCTTTGCTTTAGTTCTTGAAAACTCTACTCACAGCTGTCATCCCATTCAAATATGACATTCTTCCTCGTCAGTCGTGTCAAAGGTCCTGACAAAGTTGAGAATCCCTCAACGAAACGACGGTAATAGCCAGTTAGCCCCAAAAAACTCCTGATCTCCTAGACATTTCTTAGTCTAGCCCAATTCACTACTGCCTCAATCTTGCTAGGATCCACAGAAATCTCGTCTCCAGATACAACATGCCCCAAGCACACGACCTTCTCAAGCCAGAATTCACATTTACCAAACTTAGCATACAACTTCTTTTCCCGAAGTGTCTGCAAAACCTGCCTCAAGTGTGTCTCATGCTCCTCATAGCTCCTCAAATAGACCAGTACATCATCAATAAAAATATCAAAAAACTGGTCTAGGTATTGGTGGAAGACTCTGTTCATCAAGTCCATAAATACCGCAGGAGCATTCATCAAACCAAATGGCATAACAAGAAACTCGAAATGCCTGTACCTGGTCCTGAAGGTCGTCTTTGAGACGTCTTCTACTTTCACTTTTACCTGATGGTAGCCGAATCTGAGGTCAATCTTCGAATACACCTGTGTACCCTGGAGTTAGTCAAACAAATCATCAATACGGGGTAGAGGATACTTGTTCTTGATTGTCACTTTATTAATCTCCCTATAGTCTATACACATCCTCATAGTCTTGTCTTTCTTATTCACAAATAAAACTAGAGCTCCCCATGAAAATACACTGTGTCGTATGAAGCCCTTATCAAGCAAATCTTGCAACTGATTCTTTAATTCTGCCAATTCTGCTGGCGCCATCCGATAAGGTACTTTAGAAATTGGCGTTGTACCGGAAGGTAGATCAATAGTGAAACCTACCTCACGATCGGGTGGCAAGCCTAGTAACTTATCTGGGAAAACATTTGTAAACTCCTTTACTACATGCCACAAATCCCTGACAGCCACTCAGCAGTAGTCTTCTGGCTTGAATAGCTGAAACTAGCTGAGGCGAGGAATGCACTCGCGACCCTACGAACTTGAATTCTGCTTCCCCCGAAGATCTAAATATCACTTCTCATGCTCGGCAATCTATGCTGGCAAAATTAGTTGTTAGCCAATCCATGCCAAATATAATATCAAACCCATGCATATCTAGCACTATCAGATCAGCAAACAAAGTCTTTCCTTGAATATCAACTGGACAACCTCGGAGCACCCTACTACACCTCACTACTGACCCAGTTGGTATAGATACCAACAATTCAACATCTAATGATTGTGTTTCAGCCCCACATAATTTAACACACCCCGAAGACACGAACGAGTGTGTAGCTCCTGAATCAAACAATGCAATAACTTTAAAAGAAAGCATAATAACCATACATGTCACCACGTCACCTGCCGTCTCATCCTCACCCGGCGTCAGAGTAAATACCTTGGATGGAGCCGTATTCCTCTGCTGGCCCCCACGTGGCGCCTGATAACCTCCCCAGTATGGTTTGGAAGCTGGAACTGCATCTGGTGGGGTAGGGCAGTCTCGCACCATGTGCCCCGATCTACCGCAGTGATAGCACACCACACCACTAGCTCGACACTCTCCCTAGTGCCTCCTACCACAAGTCTGACAGACTGAAGGACCCTGCCCTGTCTGCACCTCGCATCCTCCCATCTCCTGCCTCCGCCCTCTGCCATGATTTCCTTTCCTCCACTGACTTTATCTATAACCCTGCTAGTAGCCCGTAGATGCAGATCTCTTCCTCTGTCCCTGCTCCTCTGCATCGAGACACTCACCAATCTATTCCAAGGCTGCCCTGTCGACTAACTCAGCAAAGTCTTGGATCCGCAACACCACCACCTGCTTGAATATATTCCGCCTCAAGCCTCTCTCAAACTACCTCGCCTTCTTCACTTCATCAGGAACAATGTACGGAGTGAAACGAGAGAGGTTGATGAAACGCGCCATACCGCTGGACGGATAGTTGTCCTTACTTCAGACTCAGGAACTCTTCTACTTTAACCTCCCTAACCATTGCTGGAAAATATCTATTGAAGAACTATTATTTAAACCAGCCCCATGTCATGGCTATCAAAGTCACCCTCTGTTGCTCCAGCAGTCTCACCGCAGTCCACCACCTCTCGGCCTCTTCTATCAGTCTATAAGTGGCAAAGAGGACCCTCTGTTCCTCAGTATACTGCAATACAATCAAGATTTTCTCAGTCTCCTGCATCCAGTTCTCAGCAGCTGCAGGATCAACTCCACCTGAGAATATCGGAGGATTCATCTTCGTAAATTTCTCTATCATCGATACATCAGCACACATAACGGAAGCCTAAGCAGTAGGAAACATACAATCACAATATTATAAATACAAAAACATCCATCACATTACCATAAATACCAGAGTAACTATATCCATTGTATGTCAGTATATACATCCCAAAACAAGATCTAGGGACATTTCCCACAAAATCGAAGTGTCCCTACTAAAACTTGCTGTTGACTCTACGAGTCCAATCTTGTTTTGATAATGACAAATCACTTGATATTTGATCTGTGCATTGAGTTTGTGAACAGGACTTACACTAAGCATGCACGGAAAGTTAACAAATCTTGGCAAGATCCATGGAACTCAAAGAGTATGAGAATCAAGATGCAAGCGGCAAAGTTCAAGAATATCTTGGGAAAGGGTATTTAGAACTCATGTACTTACATTTTCGTATGATTTAATTTGAGGCTCATTATAACTTAGAATGGTTTTAGGATTCATACATCTCATGTACATCATTAGGAAACCCTCATGGACCTTGAAATGTTTTCAAAATCATAAAAAATATGTTTTTTGAAAGACCCAAGAAAAGGAGCCAGGCAGATTTTTAATTAGAAATGAAAATTTGAGAAAATGGGGACTGCGGTCGCCTGAACTCAAACCTCAGTAGCCTAAAGAATTTCTTCGGTTGCCTGAAGATTAAGTGCAGTCGCCTGAAGAATTAAACGGAAAAGACAAAACCTGGCAGAGGTACCTCGGTCGCCTGACCTTGGAACCTCAAGCGCCTGAAGTTGACACTTCAGGAGCTTGAAGTCGAGTTCGGTTACCTGAACTCGTGGGAAAGCCTAAAAATCAATTCTTTATTAAAAAGACATGCGAAGTATCTTATTGATCCAACAGCTGAGATTAATTCTAAGGGTAATATACTATATATTATGAATATCTAAACCCTAGAACAAAAGTTAGACACACAAGAAAGAGAAGAACACACCTTGTTGTTGGATCATTGAAAAGTGTTATACGATTGCCTATACATCAATCTAAAATCTTCAAGCTTGGGAAAATCAAGTCAGATTTTCAAAGGGAACTTGTTTACTCTATTGGACTTCAATCGTCTTGTGAGGTTTGATCATTCAAGTTTTTTTATTTCTCAATAACCTCTAATCACATCTTGTGTTTTCTTGAGTATCTTTAGAAAGAGTTTTAGATCTTGAGTGTGCATACACATATAAAAGTTGATTCTTGTATAAATCATTGTGTGAGAAATTCTTGTTAGCTTGGTTCATTGATTGTTGGATTCAAGAGTATATAAACATATATATATATATATATATATATATATATATATATATATTGTTCATAGGGCCTTTTTATTGAAATACCTAATTTGGTGGAAAGATTGAACTTTGAAAGAAGCTTTGTGATTTTAAATAAGTTTGTATTCAAGACAAAGATTTTGTTAACTAGTTCACTTCAAATATACTTGTGCATATTTACAAAGTGAATCAAGAACCCTAGTTGACTCCAAAGCATTTCAAATATATTTTCACTTAGGAGTTTTGATTAAAAAGGGATTTGTGTGTTGAGGCATGTCATACATAAAACGAGTTTATCGTTTTCATACATTCATGAGCTTCAAGTTATATCATATGTTAATGTGTTAGGAAATTGGATTGTACTCACAAGCTTTTGTTAGAAGCATTGTTTTGAGTGTTATTTTCAAATTTCATTGTAAACACGGTTCGGGTTGTGAACCGGGTGTGAGGAGGAAGTTGTACCTCTTGTGAGCAGCGGATAAGGAGGGAGTTGTACCTCTTGTAAGCAGTGGTTTTGTAAGTTCCGTCCCACTTTAAGGAGCAGGGTTTTAGTGAATCCTTGAGTGGTTGCTCAAGGCGAGGATGTAGGCCAAGCCAGTACCTCGTAAAATCACGTTTGTCTTCTCTTTTCCTTTTACTCTTTATTTTCCGCATTATATTTAACTTGAGTATATTGCATGCATAGATAGGATTGCCACACTCATACATAATTGAGCAACAAGAAGTAGTTGGTAAATTGATAAAAAGTGTGTAAAAAGAAACTAAGTGGTTTGATTTTTTTTATATCCATTTCACCCCCCCTCTCTTGGGATTACACCTTAATCAACACTTACCCTTCAAAGAGGGCAGACAAACAACACTAGATCAGTGGGACTTTTCCTGCTCCCCTATCTGAGGCTTCTGAAAGGTTTATAAAATTTTGGGGTGAGACACATCTTAGTAAGGGAAATAAACTAATAATAGTGTGTGGCAACATGAGTATTTCGTGTTATACATATACCATACAGAACATATTCAGTAAAATGTTATGTCAAATCTGGTAAAACTTATGTATCATCAAAACATGGCAGAACATACTGCATTTTCATAAACATATACCATCTCATATAATAATAAAAAAAAAAACATTCATGGTAGGTTAGCTGGCTGTTGTCATATATTACCCCCACATGACTGGGTTGTGTGGGCCAAAGGCAGGACCTGACAATGGTTGGCCGACCACTGTCAAGTCAAAAGTATAGTCTGTAAGTCTAATGGGTCTACCTGACCTGATCCGTAGACTAGGGGCGCTCACACACTTATTAAAACCACATCGACCATCCAATCTCACACCACTCCATATAGCGACATTAACACAAATATCATGACCATGAAGACCATGGATACATAGCATGGTACCATGCAAGTGTTAGCCTAGACCAAGCAAACCAGGTTCTGATATCATATAACGTATACTGAAACTGTGATATATGGATATTTCATATCATTAATTATCAAATCAATCATATCATTTTGCATATATACGTATATCATGAAAATCATAGGCCCGTACGCCGGTATTACACATTTTACCATAGCTCGGCCCATACGCCGACAAATCATATCATAGCACAGCCCGTACACTGGCAAATTACATCCATAGCTCGGCCCGTACGTCGGCAAATCATATACATAGTTCAGCGCGTACGCTGGCAAATCACATCCATAGCACGGCCTGTACATCGGAAAAATATATCTATAGTTTCGCTCGTACACTGGCAAATTATACACATAGCACGACCCATATACCAGCAAAACATATAAAAATCTCAGCCCGAACGCCAGTTTTCCATTATAAAAATCCGTATCATTAACACATTCCCAGAAAACAGTATTTTATAACAATTTCTACTCATGCCACACTAATAGGTTCTTCGCATATTCAACATACCATCATTTTTAACAATATTTTCCCAAATATAAATCATATATAAATATATTTATTTTCCTGAAACCAAATGCTATAACAATATACATATTTTTCATTAAATACTAGCTTAGTTTATCCCCTTACCTGATTCCTGGAAAGCCCCTAAGAAAATCTGTCCCACACCCAAGAGGTTCTCAACTCAACACCCTGGAAATAACATTCCCTAGAACTAAAGTTCAGTATTTCTATGCGTATAACACTTCCTAAAACTGTTAAATAACCAAATACTGAGTAGAAAGCCTTACCCTGGATTTGGGATGGTTTCCAACTCAACCCCACCAACGATTCGCTCCAGAAAACTGGTAGAGAACTTTCCTAGGAGCGTTGTGGTGGCTTCATATCATCGAACCGGCAGAAATTTGGCCCAAAATCTTAGTGAGAAGGAGGAGAAACCGTATGAGGAGAGAGAGAGAGAGAGATTCGGCGCAGGAAAATGACTGAAAATTCTCGTTTAACCCTATTTATACTGCGGGATTCATTGACGAGCCACATCACCTCGTCAACGAGTCTTATAGAAAGTTCGTCAACGAACTTCAACCCTCATCAATGAATTTCAGGTTTCCACAAATTCTCTCTCGGTATCTTCTCGTCAATGAATCCTGTCCTCGTTAATGAGCTCCTCATATACCCTCGTCGACAAGTCCCCTGTGTTCATCGATGAGGAGCTGAAAAATTCCTCGGGATTATGCCATCTAGCGTTCATCGACAAAGTCGACTGCCTCCTTCTGTTCCTGTTTCCATTTCCCTTATTTAAATACTATTATTTTTTGGGTTGTTACATAGGTTTTATATGCCTAACCTTTTTGCAATTATAACATGTAGGAGGTTCATTCTTGGTTTCCATTTTTCTTGTTTCTCCTTTATCAGATTTTGAGTCGCTGAATTTTCAAGTAAACTTCTTATTTTTCTTGAAGAATTTTCAAAGTCTCCTAGTAATTAAGGCTATATCATCATCGTCTAATTCATTATCTTCTTCTTCTTCTTCTTCTTCACTAGAACTTTCTTTAGCAGCTTTAAGGGCTATTGATTTCTTATGTTTGTTACTTTCAGAATTTCTTTTATTTATGGTCATCTCATATGTGAGAAGCGATTCAATCAATTCATCAAAGGAAGTGTTTTTCAAGTTTCTTCCTTCCGTAATTGTTGTGGCCTTAGGTTTCCATCTTGGTGGAAGTCCTCTAAGTATTTTCCGGATCATTTCATATGTGGAGTAATTTTTCCCTAAGGCATTTAGAGAGTTTATTATGTGGGTGAACCTAGTGTACATACTAGTGAAGGTCTCATTAGGGTTCATCCTAAAAGCTTCATACTCGCTAGTGAGAATATCAATTCTACTATCTTTTGCATCAACCATTCCTTCATAAGTTACTTCAAGTTTATCCCAAATTTCTTTAGTTAATTTACATCCCATAATCCTATTGAATTCATTCACATCTAGAGCACAATATAGTGCATTCATTGCACTAGACTTTATTTGCAGCATCTTTAAGTCATTATCTATCATCTCTTTTTCTTCTTTTGGTATTTCTTTATTGTATACAGTTCTGGTAGGGATTAGGTCACCATGTGTGACAACTTTCCAAGCTTTCCAATCCATGGTTTGCAGGTATATTCTCATTCGTTGTTTCCAAAAGGTGTAGTTAACACCACAGAAGATAGGTGGTCTAGAGGAGGATTAACCCTCAACAAAGGGAGATACACCTAGGTGTGCCATAGGGATCTTTATGTAACTTCTAGTATAAGATTCACTACAACCTAGCACTCTGATGCCAATTGAGAATCTAGGTATACTCCCAATAGGGGGGTGAATTGGGATTTTAAAATTTCTTTACTTGCTTTGTATTACAAATTCCTTTTTAATTTCAGCAATATTTGTTTTAGCAATTAATCAGCCTTTACAATTCTTATTCTATTGATAATAAATTTATATTCAACTCAAATTCAATTTATAATATTAAAATCTAGCTGGTAAACTTCAAGAATCAAGTTAAGATAGTTTAGAAACAAACTTTAGCTTTTAAACTTAAACTCAGAATTTATTCTTTTACTTCAATCAATGAAATACAATTTTCCGATATTTGATTTTGTAAAACTTTTAGTTCAAATTATCTTCCAGTTGTTTATTTTCAAAAATCAGTCTTTTATAGAAAATATCAAACCAACCAATAATTTATAGTATGCTGATTTTAAATATTGATCAAAAACAAGATTCCAACAATCCCCAAAATTTGGCAAGATGTAAAGATCATACACACATATAATAGTCTTGTAGAAAATTAAAGAGAGTAAGGAGAAGAGTTAAGAACCATATTTTTTATAAGGTTTGGCCTGCAGCCTACGTCCTTGCCCCAAGCAACTGGTGTGAGGATTCCAACATTCTTACTTAGGTAAAGTTACAACCTCTCTCCTTCTCAAGTGGAGATCCCTCTCTAACAAGAATACCCCTTCTTGCTAGGCAACGATCCAACAACCTTGAATCGTAAAAAAGAACAATACAAAGAAGCAAACTTTGTGTCGTGCAATAAACACTCTTAGTTAGAGCATATTTGTACAAGTTGAAGATCAAAATACTTTAGCGAAATAACAATATAATGAATGAAGCTCAAGAAGATATCACTGGGGTTCTATCTTAGATTTGAAAATCTCAGTAAAAGAACAAGAATCGTGAGCTTTTAATCCTCAATAACTCAACAAGAACTTTCAACAAAAGTATTCAGCAAGATAGCTTAGAATGTATGAGAATTTTATTGATTGCTGCTTGTTGGTATGTTTAATCCTTAGGTTTAACATGTATTTATAGATAGAAAAAGTAAATTTTTGTATTTCCCAAGTTACTTGCAGTGTTTCCCAAGTTTTCTCAAAGATCGGGGACCAAGTAATCAAGTTTGGAAACTTTCCCTCACTATTTTAAATTTGAAAGTACGAACTTCGGGAGATATTCAGGTCAGTCGCCTATGGCTTTTCATTCAACGTTTTATTCAAACACAGAATGTGTAATGCCCCAAAAAATATCCCATAATAAACATAAAAATGAGATCAACGTATGATACCTCTAATACCTCAAATGCAACATCCATGGACCTAGCAGGGTCCAAGGTAATACCATCGCATAATTAATTTAAATGAATAAACAACGGAAGAAAAATATTCATTTACTACCATACATACCAGAGTACTAACTCTCAAGCTTTGTATCAATATCTCCCCAAAACATATTACAACCCAGAATGACCAAAAACAATTAGATAAAAACAAAATAGTGTCCCACCAACATTCACTCTCAGCTAGCTCATCTAGGTCCCGCTATGGAGCTCTTAGACCCGATTCCTCGTAGGCCCTAAAAAGTTGATATATTTGTTAGGGTGAGACACTTATATGGAATAAATTATTATCAGTGTGTGGCTAACATGAGTTTCATTGAAATCATACACATTTTCTTTCATAATATAATTCTACTTAGTGATTAACATCATTTACATAAATTCGCATATATGCATATAAGAAACCCCCTTTTGGACAAACAACATCATCATTTAATAACCCCACATGATCAGGTTGTGTGGTCGAAAGACTGAACTTAGCTCTGGTTGGCCTACCACCAAGCTAAGTCGGTGAAATCTCGTATGTTAGTCTGATTTGCCTACCTAGCCTGATCCGGACTCCAAGGGGGTACAAAAACTCTTTGCGGCCAAATCAACTTTCCAGACCAATACTTCTCAGTATAGTGTGGCTGCACTAACTCATTAACTAGCTACGATACCATGCTCTTAATACATCTGGTCCTCAGGGTTCTTAAACTATATAATGCATTATAAGTAGTACAAACAGTATAATAATCTCATTTTCATAAATCAATATAACACCTGTCATGTTCACATTTCCATATAAAATTTGTCATATCGTATCTCGGCATAAAGTCGTCATAACATAACCTGGCATACAGCCGTCATTTCTCATAACCTGACATATAGCTGTCATTTTTCATCCCGATATAAGACCGTCATTTCATATTTCCAATATTTCCATCAATCCGTATAAATCATATTTTCATTGTATGATATCATAACAATACTTAGATTCAATTATGCAGTAAGATAAATAAATCTCATGCCACACGATTTGAATGTTAATTCGTAATATAATAAACTGCCAAGAAAAATATATTCTCTTTTTGCTAAAAACTAGGTACGAGAGAGGAGAGAGAGAGACAATCGGAGAGCGAGAGCGGATCACAGGAAGCCTTAGGAGAGAGAAAGAGACACGTGTGTGTGTGTGTGTGTGTGTGAGAGAGAGAGAGAGAGAGAGAGAGAGAGAGAGAGAGAGAGAGAGAGAGAGAGAAATGAGAGTTATAAAAAATATTTATGTTATTTCGGTACTTAAGGACGCTCAGCTTGCCTGAAACTGTCGACAACTTTCCTGAACTTTACAAAACCGTCAATGGTTTGGCTAATTAAAAGCTCTTAAAGGTCCACAGCCGTTTTAATGGAAATAACCATTAAAGTATCTACACATTAAAGGTCCACAGCCGTTTTAGATACATTAAAGTTCATTATAATCCAAAATAATCGATCACTTTTAAATATGGTCTTTCCTTATTAGAGAGTCTATAACACATAATTGTTTCACATCAATGCCCATAATTGAATTTTGATCCAACAATCACCCACTTGGGGTATATGTGTAACCTCATAATTATGTATTGCAAAAAATAACCAAATGAGCTTAACTTTGCTGCCATACCGAAATGTATCTATAACCAATCTAATCCATCAATTATACTAGCATAGGATCAAAGCGGCCTTTGTTACAATATTCGTAACCCGACCCATCAATAGTCATATATGCCAATACAACTGAATGACATGGATTATGATGTGGATGTGCAGCATGGAAATTTTATGCAATGTGATCTTAACATGTCTATTTCCAATTGGTCCACCTCAAACCTTAGTGAGATCGAACCATAACATAAATCAGAGTGTGAAAACCAAACTTTATTTTTAAATAAAATAACCTCATAATAATCCATAAACTGGAATAACTAAAAACATGTCTATACCGAAAAACATCCATAAATTACAAACTCTTACTAAAACTGAACATCATCTAGAAATATGACACTCATCTGAGTAGTGTGCTCACGAAACTATCTAGGTGGCAATCCTTTAGTAAGCGGATCCACAACCATGGAGTTTGTACCAATGTACTCTATAGACAACTAACCACTCTGAACTCTTTCTTTAACAATTAGGAACTTGATGTCAATATGCTTCGACTTCATTGAGCTCTTGTTGTTGTTGGAATATAAAACTACAGATTTATTGCCACAAAATAACTAAAGTGGTCTATCAATACTATCCACTATATATAGCCCTGTGACAAGATTCCCCAGCCATACTCCATGATTAGATGCCTCGTAACACATTATATACTCTGCTGCCATGGTGGAAAAGGCTATAAGAGACTGCTTAACACTCTTCCAGGAGATGACACCTCCAGTAAGCAGAAAAATATAGCCCGAGGTAGATTTCATACTGTTTCGGCATCCTGAAAAATCAGAGTCAGTATAACCGATGATCTCAAGTTGATCTGACTTTCGATACTTTAGCATGCATTCTTTTATTCTCTGTAAGTACCGCAAGACCCGTTTAGCTGCTTTCCAATGGTCTGCTCCTAGATTACTTAAATACCTACCCAATATATCAGCAACGTATGCAATATCCAGATGCGTACAAACCTGAGCATACATTAGACTACCTATAGCCAAAGCATAGGAAATCTTCTGCATTTCTTTTACCTCAAAATCATTCTTAGGGCACTGATTTAGACTAATTATTTCTCCCTTAGCCACAGGGGTATCACTCTATGTACAATCTTGTATGCCATATTGATAGTCCTGAAGTACTCTGAGAATTATCCTGGTGTATTTGTATCCCTAACATAAAATAGCTTCACCAAGATCTTTCATCTCAAAATTCTTAGCTAGAAATCTCTTGGTTTCATGCAATAAGCTTATATCGTTGTTGGCAAGCAAGATGTCATCAACATACAAAACAAGAAAAATATACTTGCTCCCACTAACTTATGATATACACAGTCATCAACTCAATTCATCTCAAAACCAAACGAGATAATTACCTGATGAAACTTAATATACCATTGTCAAGATGCATGTTTGAGTCCATAGATGGATTTATTTAGTTTGCAGACCATATTCTTTGAGTCTCCTGACACAAAATTTTTTGGCTACACCATATAGATTGTCTCATCAATGTTACCATTGAGAAACACTATCTTTACATCCATATAATGTAATTCAAGATTGAAATGTGCCACTAATGCCATTATAATCCTAAAAGAGTCTTTCGAAGAAACCGGAGAGAAAGTCTCTTGATAATCAATGCCTTCTTTCTATGTAAAGCCATTCGCAACAAGACGAGCCTTGTACCTTTCCACATTGCCTTTTGAATCCCTCTTGGTCTTAAATATCCATTTACAACCAATGGGTTTCGTACCTTCTGGCAAAGGGACAAGATCCCACACGTCATTGTCCTTCATGGACTTAATCTCCTTGTTCATGGCATCAATCCACTTCTAAGAATTAGAACTTTCCATGGCTTGATAGAAGTTAATAGGATCATCTACCATCACTCCAATGTCTACCTCATGTTCTTGAAGAAATACAATGTAATCATCTGGCACTGCACTTCTTATCTCTCTAGTGGATCTTCTTAATGGCGTAGGTTCCTAAGGTGTAAGAGTTTGTTCTCCTAGAATAATTAATTTCTTAGGTGGGAGGTTCTACGACATTGTCTTGAATTAATATGTCTTGAACAGGGTCAGGAATAAAATCCTAATCAATGCCAACAACACCTGTGGGAATATCTACATATTCCTCTTCAAACACAAAGTCCTTAATTGTATCTCCCCCCCCCCCCCGGGGGAAAACTTGACAACCTCAAAGAACCGGGCATTTCCTAACTCAAAAATGACTTAGTTGTGAGATCATAAAATTTGTACCCTGGGGATCTTTCAAAGTACCCAATAAAATAACAACTCACCGTCCTTGAATCCAATTTCTTTTCATTAGGCCTATAAGGTCTTGCCTCAGATGGACATCCCCAAATATGAAAGTGGTTTAGACTAGGTTTTTGACCTGTCTAAAGTTCATAAAGGGTTTTGACAGTCGCTTTAGTTGGGACTCTATTAAGTATATATACCGCAGTCTTAAGTGCTTCTCCCTAGAGTGATTCTGGTAAGGTGGAATGATTAATCATACTTCTCACCATATCCTTAAGCGTCATGTTTCGTCTCTCAGCAACACCATTCATAGTGGGCAAATCCTGCATAGTGTACTAAGGGATAATACCACATTCCTCTAGGAATTTAGCAAACGGCCTTGGACGTTGTTCACCTGAACCATCATATCTACGATAGTATTCACTACCACAATCAAATATGATGGCTTTAATCTTTTTGTTGAGTTGATTTTCAACTTTAGCTTTAAAATTTTTGAACACTTCCAGTGACTGTGACTTTTCATAAATGAGATATATATATAGCCATATCTGGAAAAATCATCTATGAACGTTATAAAATATTGTTGACCATTCGAAGCAACCATAGGGAATGACCCACAATATCCATATGTATAGGTTCTAAGACGTCCAAGGTTCTATTGGCTTCAAATCTCCTTTTATTGGGTTGTTTTCCCTTAATACAATTTACACAAACATTAAAATTTGTGAAATCTAAGGGGTCTAGAATTTTGTCTAACACAATTGTATCTATTCTTCGTTTGGAGATATGACCTAATCTCTTATGCCATAACGTAGCTGAATTCTCATTGATTAATTTTCTCTTGGTACCATGTGTACTTGAATGTCGGGATTCATTAAATGAAGCAATTGTATTTATCATATAAAGATTATTATAACTTGATAAAGAACCAGAACCAACCAATTTTGAATCATGAAACAAACCAAATTTTCTATTCCCAAATGAACAACAATAACCAGACTTGTCCAAAGCAGAAATAGAAATCAAGTTCCGTCTAAAAGATGGTACAATAAATGTTTCAACAAGATCCAAATAAAATCTAGTTTTTAAAAATAATTTAATAGTCCTATTGCCTCAACTTGAACTATCTTGCCATCGCCCACATAGATGTATCTTTCAACATCATTTGGCTTTCAACAATTTAGACAATCCTGCATAGACACACTAATGTGATTAGTTGCACCAGAATCTATCCACCAAGTGTGTTCAGGTACCAAAATTAAACTAACCTCTGAACAAACCAAATTAAGAAGCATACCTTTCTTAGAATGCTAGGCGTGATAATTGGTGCATTGCTTCTTCCTATGTCCTTAAACTCCATAGAAGAAACAACCTGTACCTTCCTATTCGGTAGGTTTCTTTTGTTGTTTCTTTTGAGGTGCTGTATCTGTAGTAGTCTTATCCTTCTTCCTCTTCGTCCCTTTTCCCTTAAAGGTCGAGACTAGGTGAGCACACTCTGCCTTATCTTGCTTAAGTCTTTCCTCTTCCTGTGCATAGTGTGAGATGAGCTCATTCAGAGACCAGCTCTCTTTCTGATAGTTATAGCTCACCTTAATTTGACTAAACTGTGCCGGAAGGGATAATAATACCAAATGCACTAACAAGTCCTTAGAGAGTTCAAGCTTAAGTACTTTCAACTTAGAAACAAGATGAGACAGCTCTAAAATGTACTCCCTAATGTTACCCTTATCCTTATACCTCATTGAAATTAGGCTTGTCAAGAGTGTACTAATTTCTTACTTTTCATTCTTGACAAACCTCTTTTCAATATCGGTGAGGAAATTCTTAGCTGTAGTTATTTTATCTGACATAGTGCCCCTAAATGCTTCTGGATGACTCTCTTCATGATCATCATACTCATGCGATTTGATTTCTCCTACCTTTCAAAGTCCCTTTTTCTCATCTAAGGTAGTTTTGTCCATAATAGGTGGGGAAGAATTAACTCATAACGCAAGGTTGAGATCCATGACTCCGAGAACAATTAAAAGTTTCTCTTTCCATGACTTAAAGTTCGAGCCATTTAGCATAGGAATATAATTGATGTTGGATGTAACATTAGTAGGAGTCATAGCTTAATAGAGAATAACAAACAATCATAAAAATTAAAACAAGCTCACATAAATCCTGAACCAAAATTAGATTCAAAAAACGGGTAATTCCCATCCCAAGATATCGTGTACTCTGTTAATATTTTATCTTTGGACAAATATATTAATTTGTAAGTGATATCTTGGTGCATTAATCAAATGTTGATAATAAGAATATGTCAAATAATAAATCTTCCTTTGGGCCGAATTATTATTCACATGTTAAATAGACCGAAAAATTATAACACATTTATTACCACAAGTGCATGTGCAATTTTTCAAAAATTTATCTTCCTTTGGGCTGATCAATTTTTACATACGTTACACACACATAAGCTGTTTATATTTTAAAACAAAATTGATTGTCACAGGAGTGGTCACTTTGGTGACTTGCTGTTTTAATCAACTTTGTTTCAAAACTGTTGGAATTGGTGTATTCTCAAGAGGGGGGTGAATTGGATATTTAAAATTTTGTCCTAAGTTCAACTAATCCAACAATCAATATTACACAAACCTAGGGTTTATCTATGCAATTATAAACCTAATCATTCACAATAATAAATCATAGACATTCAAGTGCTGAAATTTAAATTGCAGAAATTTAAAGTAGGCACAAGAAATGTTATCGGGGTTCGGTCAAAACTGCCTACGTCCCCGCCTCAAGCTAACAAGTAAGAGAATTCCACTAAGTTGCTCACTTCACGGGTGGAGCGGCACCTAATACAACACCTTAACAGGATTGTGCACCTAACTTTCCTATTCAGGTCAAAGCCAATTCGGGACTATTCATAAGGCTAGTCTCCCTCGTCCGACCATACGTCGGGAATACAACAAATAATCAAATAAAATATTTTGTACAACACTACAGCTCAAAATATACTCACATATGATATGAAAATAAGCTTAATGTGAGAATGTGATTTTCACAAAAATAATATTTGAATAAAAATGTGTATAATGAGTGCTCAAAGATTTTATTCCCAAAGAAAACTTTTTCTCCAAAAATATCTTTCCAAATAAAGTGTTGGAGAGTCTAGGGTTATGGCTCAAAATATTTTTGCAAACACAAGCACGTGAGCCTTTAATCTTGCAATGGATGTGCAAAATTCACAAGCAAAGAATGATTTACTCTCAAGGATATTTATCAAATACAATATGTGGGAGAAACTATGGATTTACTCTCAAAAGATATGATTTGAAAAATAAATGCAAGATGAGAGTAAAACAAAATGGGCAAGATAAATAAAACACTCTCTTTAAAAATGATTTTCCAAATAAACAATTAAGAGAGGATAAAAAATGAGTGTAAAAATTTGAGAAAATTTTTCTTAATGATTTTGTTAATCTGCTGCTAATTAAGACAAATGCAGGGGTATATATAGACTTAGAGAAAAATATGACTGTTGGGGATACACTGGGTATTTTGGAAAAAGATTAAACATGTTTAACAAAAATTAACCCTATTTAGTTGCAGTAAAAATTTCGCCAACCCGAGAGGTTCAGTTAATTAGATTTTAAGTTCGGTCGACCCAATTTCCAAGTTCGGTCAAC
The DNA here is from genome assembly GCF_029873635.1 of Malania oleifera. NCBI lineage: Eukaryota > Viridiplantae > Streptophyta > Magnoliopsida > Santalales > Ximeniaceae > Malania > Malania oleifera. The sequence goes on from NC_080423.1 coordinate 20,926,214, forward strand.
TGAGGCATTTTTGAACTGTAGGTTCAATCGACCGTATTTGTGCAATTTTGGATCCTGCAAAGTTCAGTCGACCGGGTCTAGTTCGGTTAGCCAAATTTAGAGGTTTGGTCGACCCGGTTATATTATAACTAGAGGTTCTGTTGACCAGTTTAACAACCTGCTATATTTTCTATTATTAATCTAACAATCAACCTAAGCAGTGAGAAGCTGAAATCATATAATCACAACCATATGCATATACAATACAGTGTTGTACAATACCAGAGTGCTAAAATACTCCAAAAATATACATATAAAGTTGTACTTCCCAAAAACTCTCTTCAAAGACTAGAACTACACAAATAAAACCTTCCCAAAAAAAAAATTACTCACTTTATCAATCGGTAGCACTGAAAACCCCTCTATCTGCGAGCCTGATTTGTTCACCTCACTGGATCATCAGAAAAATATAAGTTAAATGGGATGAGGCGACGCTCAGTAAGAAGAAACATGTTATTACTAGGGTGTAACAAGTGAGTCCTATGCTTAGAAATTCTGATTTAATAAAATACCATAATTAATAAAATCGGAAGAAAACTCACATGTCTATTGTAGACACCCATTTTTACCCAGACCCAATGTTATTATTATATTTACTATTATTACCATTATTATTAATATTATTATTATTTTATATACTATTATTGTTACTTTGTTATTATTATTCTTACTATTATTACTATTATTATTAGTAGTAGCATTATTATTATATTTCCTATTATTGTTATTATTATTATTATTTTGCTATTATTATTATTACTTTTATTATTTTTAAATATTATTATTATCACTTTATTATCTTACTATTGTTATTATTATTATATTACTATTATTATTTTTATTTTCATTATTTTTGTTATTTTTTTTTTAAATATCATTATTATTATTTTTATTTTTATTGGTATTTTTATTATCTTTATTATTACCTTATTTTATTTTTATTATTATTTATTATTGTTATTATTTTTCAATATTTTTACTATTATTATTATTTCCACTTTATTATTATTATTATTATTTTATTTTATTTTATTTTTTTTATTTTTTTTAGCCTAGGGTTTTTGGGTTGGAGCCTATTTAAAGGCTCCTTCCCACAGCAAAGAGGGGGGCGCTGCACACAGCCGGGAGCGCACAGCGCAAGGGGGGGCAGAAAACCTAAAAAAAATTTTTATTCTTTATACCTAGGAGCCCCATCCTGCTACCGAGGAATCTCTCCCAAGTCTCTCCACAGCTCGCCCTCTCCTCTTTGTTCTCTCCTCTCTTTTCTCTATTCTTACTTCAGTTCTCCTCTATCTCCACTGCCTCTCTGCAACTCTCCTCCTTCCGGCCACCTTCCATACCACTGTACCAGCTCCGCACACAGCCCTTAGCCTCCACACCACGGGCCTGAGACCCCTGCAACTGCAGCCCCAGCAGATCCGTGGGCTTCCTCTGCCCCGAACCACCACTCCAGCTCCTCTGCAACTCCGGCAACTCTTGGCCAGCACAAGCAGACCTTCCAGAGCACCAGCATCCATCAGCCCCACCAGCGGCCGAGACCCCCTACAACTCCGACGACCCCCGGAGTCTCTCCCTGCCCCTTACTCCAGCAGACCCGCCGAGCCACCATCTGGTTAGGCCACCACCGAAACCACCCTTTTGCCTAACCTGCTGCAACTACCCGAAGACCCGACCATCTCCACCGGCCACTTCTGCTGCCAGTCCACCGAACTAGCCGCCATCCCGGAGACAGCGCGAATCGCCGTCGTTGGAGCAGAAGCGTACCGCAGGGAACCCACGCAGTGGAACTCCAGCCGCCCGGCATCTCCAGATTTCTGGCCACCCTCCAATAGCAACCCCCCTGTGAGTCTCCCTGCCCTCTGCATGCTGGCCACAACACACACACACCCAAGTCCCCTACCCAGATTCCTGCACACAGTATGCACTGCACACATAAATTATTTATTTATTTACTATTATTATAGTAAGTTTTTTTTTTTTTTTTTTATGTTGTAATGTTATTTATGTGTTTTAATGTTGTAATACTTTTAGTAATAGGTCTGTATTTATTTATGTTTTATTGTTAATATTTGAAATGTAATTATTGTCTTGAATATTTGTTTATGGTTTTTGTTGTGTTGATATTATAATATTTTACGTGCCATGTATTTAGTTGGTTTGTATATTTATTCATGATTTCTTTGTTGATTTTGTAACATTTAATATGTAATAGTCATTCTATTTGCTTGTATTATATTTAGGGTTTTTATCATTATTGTTGATTTTAATATGTAATATGTTAGTGTTTTAGGGTTTATTTTGTTGTCATTATAATATTCAATGTGTAATATATTCATCTTATTGGCTTATATGTTTATTTACAGTTCTTTGTTTTTATTGTAATATTTAATGAGTAATATGTTCACCTTACTTGCTTGTATAATTATTTCGGGTTTTTTTTATTTATTGATATTGTGACATTTAATGGGTAATATATTTATCTCAATTGATTGTGTAATTATTTAGGGTTTTTCATTATTATTACTGTATTATTTAAAGTGTAATGTGATTATTTCATTTACTTGCGTAATTATTTAGGGTGTATATTAATTTTGGCAACAATGTCATATTAGTATATATTATTTTCAGCAATACCTTATTTCCATAATTGCATTATTTCTTTACCTTTGCATTAGTTTCCATGTTTTAATTTTAAATTTGGTTTATTTATTTTATTAATTATTTCCATATGGGTGTAAAGGTATTTATAGGGTATTAGGGGTGTACTATTAGGAATATTATTATAATTACCTTTTATTTATAGTGTATTATTATTATTATCATGTGTGAAATTATTATGTTACCATTATGATGTTTAGAACATGTATTTATTGTTAATATGTGCGTATTAATATTATTTATTATTGTCATTATGGGATTACTACTATTAATATTAATATTATTATAATTGTTATTATTATCATTAGTACCATTATTATTATTTTTACTATTGTTATTTATTATTATTATTATTATTGTTATTATTATGTTCATTATTATAATGATTATTATTATTTTATTTTATTATATATATTTTTTTATTAAATATTTTTGATTTTTATAATCCCTATGATTTTATTGCGGGGTATGAGCCTTCAGGCATCACGTACCCTAAGCTCTGAGGGAATATATATATGTATATATTATCTTTATTTATTTATTATTTTATTTATTTATTTTTTTTACATGTACTTATAAATTCATAAAAAGGAGTAATTTAAAGAATTATTAGATTAACTTAGGGATAATTTCAAATTAATTAGGTACCGTTCGTAAGAACGGGCGCGTAGGGGGTGTTCGTACCTTCCCCTCGCGTAACCGAACTCCTGGCCCCAACTCTGGTAATGTAGACCGATTCTACCCCTAACGGGGTAGTAATCATGTGTTCTAACCGCACTAAAGGTTAGTGGCGACTCCAATATCCATGTTTTTCCATGAAAATATTAAATTGATTTTAACCTCGCCGCCCGGGGCACACGCGCTCCAGGGAAGTCGCGACATCTATTACAGTATATCATACACCTATATTGTTTAACATAATCTGGTTTTTCTAAATAATCTGCTCATAATACTTCTAAATATCTAAGTAGGACTAATTTTTTGAAAAATCTGATGATACATATATAATAAAACTGAGAAAAGTTCCCTGAATGGATAACTAAAGTCATGATTTAACCCCTCATGACAGGGTTCTGTGACCCAAAGGCGGGACCTAACCTGACTGGCCGACTAGGGTAAGTCAACTAAACTTCGACAGTCAGATTGGCCCCCTCAACCCATATCTGATGGGGAGCCTGTCCACAACATAGGCACGTTCGACTTCTGAATACCACAAATTATTTGAATAGGAGTTGCACTTTGAACTGAATATAGCTACAGTATCGTGCTCTACAGCTGAATATGGTCCTTCAGGGTCTGATACTATATACATAACTGATATTTCTAAAATACTATTTTTACCACGATTTTGTAATAGCTAAAATAGCCATAACATAATAAGTACTGAGCTGAATAAACTGTATTAACTGGATATCTAATATGCCTACATAAATGAATAACTGAATTTTCTGATTAACTGTATAAACTGAACGTTATAATTTTGAAATGGTTATATCATAATATTCTAAGAAATACTGTAAAATACGAGTTTCTGTGCGTGTGCTGAAAATCATGGTATTCTGAAAATTATAGAAACCTTGTAATGGCTAATAATAAACTCATGCCACACAAATAAACATTAATATTTTCAAGCTATGAAATTGCATAAATAATCTGAATAATAACTTGTTGGAAAACATTTAATTTATACTGAATCAAAAGCAGGTTTGCCTAGCATAACATATTTCCCTTACTTGATTTTGCTAAAATCCCCCTACTGCTTCGAGTCCTACACCTGCAGGGCTTCCCACTCAACACCCTGGAAATCGTATATCTCAAAACAAAATGTCACTATTTCTACGTCTACAACATTTCTTACAACTGCTGGAAAGCCAAATTTTAACAAAAAGGCCTTACCCTGAATCTGGAATGAAATTCAACTTTGTCCCACTGATGATCCGCTCCGGTAGACTTAGGGAGAACTTCCTCAGAAGCATCGTGGTGGCTTCAGATCGTTGATCCAGTGAATGACGGGGCCGAAATCGAAGAGAGAAGGAGGAGGAGCTGTAGGGAGGAGAGAGAGAGAGAGAGAGAGAGAGAGAGAGAGAGAGAGAGAGAGAGAGAATTTTAGTCATTTTCTGCGTAAAATCTGAGTTTAACACTATTTATAATGTGGGATTCATCGACGAACAACATCACTTCGTCGATGAAGTCAAGAGGAAATTCTTCAATGAGCTCTCCCCTTCGTCAATGAAATTCAGAGTCACCCCGAACATCCTCTCAGTATCTTCTCGTGGATGAAACATACCATTGTCGATGAAACCCTATGTTATCCTCGTTGAGAAATCCCCTGTATTCGTCAGTGAGTCCTTGATTAAATTCCTGGGTTATTACACCCAAAGTGCAATGTGGCTGACAAACGTGAAGCGTTCGTCGACGAAGTCGACTGCCTCCTTCTGTTACTATTTCCATTTCCCTCCCTCTTTATTATTTAAATACCATTATTCTTCAAGTCGTTACATTCTCCCCTCCTTATAAAATTTTATCCTCGAAATTTACTGTTTATATAGCTCATCATCAGGAAAAATGGTCTAGTTATTTTATTACCTGCCCTCACTTATGTCGGAGGAATACCGTGGTTACATGAGTAGTTCTTGGAGATTACAACTATAAAACAAAATTCCCCCAAAACTAAAATATTACCTATCATATACACTATGTTACAATTACACTATGCTAAACAAAATAAAATTACTACTACCCTAATCTATACATTAGCGTTGTGTTCACTAAATAAGTGGGGATATTTCTGTCTGATCTCATTTTCAAGCTCCCACGAGGCTTTTTCTACCGCGTGATTCATCCAGAAGACTTTCACTAACGGTATCCTTTTACGGCGCAATACCTATTCTTTTTTGTCTAGGATCCGCACTAGAGCTTCTTCGTATGCTAGATCACCACTGAATTCCAATTCTACATATCTAATAATATGGGAAGGATCTGGGACATATTTCCTTAACATAGAGACATGAAACACATCGTGAATGCGGAATAAAGATGGTGGTAGAGCTAGCCGATAGGACACTAACACAATTTTCTTGAGTATCTCAAATGAGCCAATGAACTTAGTGCTCAACTTACCCTTCTTCCAAAACCTCATGATCCCCTTCAATGGTGCTATTTTCAAAAATACATGATCACCCACTTCAAATTCCAGTTCTCAACGGTGAGTATCCGCATAGCTTTTCTGCCAACTTTGTGCTGCACTGATTTTATTTCGAATGAGTCGAACTTTATCGTACTCCTACTGTAATATTTCTTGCCCCAAAACTCGCCTCTCACCCAGCTCACTCCAATATAAAGGTAAACGACACCTCCTACCATAGAGTGCTTTATAAGGAGCCATGCCAATGCTATCCTGGTAGCTTTTGTTGTAGGCAAATTCCACCAATGGCATATGTTGAGTCCAGCTACCCCCAAAATCCAATACACACGCTCGCAACATATCCTCAAGTACCTGAATCGTTCTCTCTGTATGACCGCTTGTCTGAGGATGAAAAGCAATGTTGAATGCTAACTGAGTCCCCAATGCCTCCTACAAGCTTCTCCAGAACTGCGATGTAAAACATAGATCACGGTCCGAAACTATGGATACCAGTACTCCATGGGGTCGAACAATCTCTTGTATGTAAATCTCTACTAGTCTGTTCATAGGGTAGCCAACTCTGAAGGGCAGAAAATGAGTTGTCTTTGTCAGCCTATCAACAATCACCCAAATGGCATTCTGACCATGTGGCGCCGACGGTAGCCTAATAACAAAATCCATGGATACGTGGTTCCACTTCCATTCAGAAATAAAAAGTGGCTACAACTGACCAGCCGGCCTTTGATGCTTAGCTTTAACCTGTTGGCACGTCAAACATTGCTGTACAAATTCTGCTATTTCCCTCTTCATGCCACTCCACCAGAAATACTCCCGCATATCCCTATACATTTTCGTACTTCCAGGACAAATAGTGTATAAAGATCTGTATGCCTCTTCTAAAATCATCCTCCTAATGCTGTCATCCGTTGGCACACACAATCTAGTGCTAAATCTCAAAGCCCCATCGTCAGAAATACTAAATTTCTTTCCCTGACCATCCTATATTCTGGCTATCACCTCTACTAATTCTGGATCATTTCCCTGAGCAGCTTTAATCCTTTCATAAAGTGTAGGCTGAACAACCAGACTGGCAATAAGCGCCTGAGGATCATCCTCCACTAATTCCACACCAAGCCTTTCCAAGTCCATCTGAATTGGGTGCTAAACTACCGCTGCTAGCTGAGCTGTATCTTCTAATTTATGACTTAAGGCATGAGCCACCACATTTTCTTCACCCAGGTGGTTACTAATGGTGCAATTGTAATCTTTGATGAGTTCTAACCACCTCCTTTGCCGCATATTCAATTCTTTATGTATAAATAAATACTTTAGGCTCTTATGATCAGAAAATATTTTAAATCTCTCACCATATAAGTAATGTCTTCAGATCTTCAGTGCGTGTACAACTGCAACCAATTCTAGATCGTGAGAAGGGTAGGTCTTTCCATATTCTTTCAACTGCCTAGATGCATACGCTACCAACCCTACCATGCTGCCTCAGTACACAACCGAGCCCTCTCAAAGACGCGTCACTGTAAATCACATACCCATCACCTTCTGATGGAATCGTCAGTACTGGTGCAGTGACGAGCCGCTGCTTTAATTCTTGAAAACTCTGCTTACATTCTTCATCCCATACAAACCTGGCATTCTTCCTAGTCAAACATGTGAGAGGCCCTGCCAGAGCCAAAAACCCCTCAACAAACTAACGGTAATAACCTGCCAGTCCCAAGAAGCTTCTCACTTCTTGCACATTCTTTAGCCTGACCCAATTTACCACCGCATCAATCTTATTGGGATCCACTAAAATATTGTCTTCTGAGATCACGTGGCCTAAAAATGTAACTTTCTCAAGCCAAAACTCGTATTTTCTAATTTTGGCATAGAGTTTTTCTTCCCTGAGTGTCTGCAAAACCTATCTCAAATGCACCTCATGATCCTCAAAACTCCTCGAGTACACTAGTATATCATCAATAAAAACTACTACAAACTGATCTAAATGCTGGTGAAAAATTCTATTCATCAAGTCCATGAACACAGATGGGGCATTTGTCAGACCAAACGGCATAACAAGGAATTCATAGTGTCCTTACTTGGTCCTAAAGGCTATCTTCGCCATGTTCTCTATTTTTGTTTTCACTTGATGATACCCTGATCTGAGGTCGATCTTGGAATACACTCATGTACCCTGGAGCTGATAAAAAAAATTGTCTATATGGGGTAGAGGATATTTAATTTTAATAGTAACCATGTTAATTTCTTTATAATCAATACACATCCTCAAAGACCTGTCTTTCTTCTTTACAAACAATACTGGAGCTCCCCATGGCGATACACTGGGTCGTATAAATCCCCCATTCAGCAAGTCTTGCAACTGATCCTTCAACTATCCTAATTCAGCTGGACCCATAGGGTAGGGAACCTTAGAAATCGGTGCTGTCCCTAGAGGTAAATCTATAGAAAAATCCACCTCGCGTTCAGGAGGCAACCTCGATAGCTCCTCTGGAAATTCCCGCACAATTGGGGTATTGTTGAGTTGATTCATTCTCAGACGCTTTCTTTACAAAAGCCACAACCCCCTGATTCTCAGAGTAGTTTGCTCGCCTATATAGCTGATACTATCTGCAATGGAGCACGTACACGAGAGCCAACAAACCTGAATTCTTGCTCACCAGGGGGTCTGAAAATTACTTCCTTCTAAAAACAATTAATACTGGCGTGATTAACTGCCAACCAATTTATACCCAGTATTACATCAAACCCACACATCTCAAACACAATCAGGTCTGCTGGTAGCACTCTCCCCTGAATTTCTATTGGATAATCCTTGAGTACCTTTTGACATTGCAACACTAACCCTGACGGTGTAGCTACCGACAACTTTATATCTAATGACTAGTTCTCACTTCTAGATAGTTTAGCATAAGATGCAGAGACAAATGAATATGTAGCACCTGAATCAAATAAGACAATAACTGGATATGATAACACAGTAGAAGTACCTATCACCATATTTGTGACAGCCTCAGCATCACCTGGCGTCAAAGCGTAAACTCTCACCGGGACCACATTCCTCTGCTGACCTCCCCGAGCGGCTTGATAACCTCCTCGATAAGGACTGGGAGCTGGGACTTGGTCTGGCGGACTTGGGCATGCACGTGCCATGTGGCTGAGTCTCCTACAGCAATAGCACACATCTCTTCCTGCCCGACACTCCTCCAAATGACATCTCTCGCACGTTTGACATACTGGAAAAGTCGACGTACCCTAATTCTCGCGAGGTCTTGTCGTCTGCCTCTGATCTCCCCTATCATGACCTCTTCTCCATGGGCCCCTGCTAGAATCAGCCTAAAAAATTTGAAGCGCGGGCCTCTTCCTCTAACTCTAAGCCACTATATCCCTTTGTATATCACTCTCAATGATCGCAGCTTTGTCTACAACCTCCGTAAATTTTTGAGCCCTGAACCCAATCACCTACTCAAACAAGTTCTGCCTCAGTCCCTCTTCAAACTTCCTTGTCTTTTTCTCTTCATCAGGGGCAAGATGTGGAGCAAAATGCGACAACTCGATAAACCGAGCCGCATACTGAGATACGGTTATCTACCCCTACACCAGGTGCATAAACTCTGCTGCCTTCACACTCCAAATGATCGAGGGAAAATATCGCTCGAAGAATAGCATCTTGAATAGGTCCCAAGTCACTGGCACCAGAACCGGCCTTTGCTCCTCTATTAGTCGTGCTGATCTCCACCAGCGCTTCGCCTTCCTTGTCAGTTTAAATGCTACAAATACTACCTTCTGCTCATCCAAACAGGGAAGCACCGTCAACATCTCTTCGATGTCCTAGACCCAATTCTCAGCTACAATCGTGTCATCTCCTCCAACAAAGGATGGGGGCTTCATCCACGTAAACTGCTCAATCGTTCAGCTACGCTCCCCTGAACTCCTGGCCATCTCAGCCATCACCTGTTGGGTGACGCTGCGCAGTACTGCATTGGTATCACCACCCATGCTGGAAGGTCATGGCTTGTCTCCTCCAGCATTTGTGCCATTACTTCCTAGGTCCATCCCAAAAAAAAAGAACGCACTTAAGAACCTTATCTCCTGTAGAGACCCTATCTATTTCATTCTACTCAAATCCTATATTTATAATTAACTACTTTCCCCAATCTTAACTCAAAATCCAGTTCTGCAACCTAGACACACGACCCAACGATAGTTTACTATGGTTTTCCTAAAATCGTCACCCTAGGAAAAACATAAAAACCACCACGGAAAATCCTGAAGCTAGACTACAAAACAAACCTCAAATCATCTCCTATACTCTGGTATTGCCTCTGCTGCGCTCCAAAGTCTACAGAACCTAGCAACCTAGGCTCTGATACCAAATTGTAAGAACTTGCTATATTTTCTATTATTAATCTAACAATCAACCTAAGCAACGAGAAGCTGAAAGCATATAATCACAACCATATGCATATACAATACAATGTCGTACAATACCAGAGTGCTAAAATACTCCCAAAATATACTTATAAAGTTGTACTTCCCAAAAACCCTCTTCAAAGACTAGAACTATACAAATAAAACCTTCCCCAAAAAAAAAAATACTCACTCTATCAATTGGCAGTACTAAAAACCCCTCTATCTACGAGTCTGATCTGCTCGCCTCACTGGATCACCTGAAAAATATAAGTTAAATAGGATGAGACAACGCTCAGTAAGAAGAAACATGTTATTACTAGGACAGGGTTGTGCGACCCGAAGGCGGGACCTAACCTGGTTGGCCGACCAGGGTAAGTCAACTGAACTCCGATAGTTGGATCGACCCCCTCAACCCATATCTGATGGGGAGCCTATCCACAACATAGGTACGATCGAATTCTGAATACCACCTATTATCTGAATAGGGGTTGCACTTTGAATTAAATAAAGCTATGATACCATGATTTTGTAACAGCTGAAATAACCATAACATAATAAGTACTGAACTGAATAAACTGTAATAACTGGATATCTGATATGCCTGCATAACTAAATAACTGAATTTTCTGATTAACTGTATAAATTGAACGTTATAGTATTGAAATGGCTATATCATAATATTTTGAGAAATACTGTAAAATACAAGTTTCTATGCGTGTGCTGAAAATCATGGTATTCTGAAAATTATAGAAACTTTGTACTGGCTAATAATAAACTCATGTCACACAATTAAACATTAATATTATCAAGCTATGAAACTACATAAATAATTTGAATAGTAATTTGCTGAAAAACATATAATTTATACTAAATCAAAGTAGGTTTGCCTAGCATAGCATATTTCTCTTACCTGATTTTGCTAAAATCCCCCTACTGCATTGGGTCCTACACCCGCAGGGCTTCCCACTCAACACCTTGGAAACCATATATCCCAGAACAAAATGTCACTATTTCTACGTTTATAGCATTTCCTACAACTGCTAGAAAGCCAAATTTTAACAAAAAAGTCTTATCTTGAATCTGGAATGAAATTCAACTTCGTCCCACGGACAATCCACTCCAGCAAACTTAGGGAGAAGTTCCCTAGGAGCGTCATGGTGGCTTCAGATCATCGATCTGGCGAATGACGAGATCGAAATCGAAGAAAAGGGAAGAAGGAACCGTAGGGAGGAGAGAGAAAGAGAGAGAGAGAGAGAGAGAGAGAGAGAGAGAGAGAGAGAGAGAGAGAGAGAGAGAGAGAATTTCTGCCGTTTTCTACGTAAAATCTGAGTTTAACACTATTTATACTGTGGGATTCATCAATGAGTCACGTCACTTTGTCGATGAGGTCAAGAGGAAATTCGTCGATGAGCTCTCCCCTTCATCCATGAAATTCAGAGTCGCCAAGAACATCCCCTCGGTATCTTCTCATCGACGAAACATACCCTTGTCAACGAGAACCTATGTTATCCTCGTCGATGAATCCTCTGTATTCATCAACGAGTCCTTGATTAAATTCTTAGGTTATTATACCTAAAGTGCAACATCGTTGACGAAGTCGGCTGCCTCCTTCTGTTACTGTTTCCATTTCCCTCCCTCTTTATTATTTAAATGCCATTATTTTTTGGGTCGTTACAACCAAGATGTTAGGAAATCCCCACGTGCTGGTTCGATCGACTAGAGCATTGATGTTCATTTCAAACTTGGTCGACCAAATGCTCAACTGTTGACCCTTGGAGGTTCGGTCGATCGAGGCATTAATACTGCTAAGGGTTCGGTCGATCAAAGCTTTGACTTTGGTACACTTCTTAGTTTGATCGACCAAGGTCAAATGATCGTGTGATTTTCGGTCGATCGAGGCAAGTGAAATTCTAATTTTTCCCCTAAGGTCAACTATGATCCTTGTCTGGTTCCCTACGGTCGAAGCTTTTGAATTTAACCCTAACCAATTAGTTATTTAAGAAATGAGTTTCTGTGTTGTAAAGTGCTGGTCCCTAGGGTCTGTTTATAGTCGTTCTGAGCTATCCATTTACATCATGCATGCAATGCATTATTACAGAGCAGAAAATAAAAACAAATGAAATTACAATAGAAAGTGTACGTCTTCTTCTGTCTTACTCTTTAGTTCCATGGAATGCGCCAAATTGATGTGAGCTTTAAGTTCCTGATGGCTTTCATTTGTCAGTATCTTATGTCTGTACTGAAATGAAAACCTAATCACGCACTAAATGCACACATAAGACACTGGTGATTTGTCAGCATTAAAATAGTGATCGCACTCAAAAAGTCAACAAAAACATATATATATATATATATATATATATATATGTGTGTGTGTGTGTGTGTGTGTGTGTGTGTGTGTGTGTGTGTCTGTGTGTGTGTGTGTGTGTGTGTGTGTGTCCTTAAAAATACTCATATTTGAATTTATTTTATAACTTCCATCCTTTGACCATCCTCCCTTTAAAAACTGTTAGGTCATAATTTTAATTTGATTCGAATTTATTAAAAGATAAAATAAAAATTCAAACCAAATATTTATCTCAAAAAATATAATAACTAAATTTAAACTGCAACTAAATATCTCAAGATCCCCGTAAAGAACAAAATTTCCAAAAAATGTTATTATTATTATTATTATTATTATTATTATTATTATTGAATCCGAATTCCTAGATTAAAAATAAGAAAATTAATTTATTCAAATCAATCTAAAATTGAGAAACTATTTCGCAATAATTCAACATGAAGCCGCTCTGATATCACTCGTTAGAACTAAAAGAGTATTTCTTTAATTGGTGAGAACCATCATCATGTCAGAATTAGTCATGTCAAATTATCAAGAACATTAAAATGAATGCGAAAGCGTACCTAAATCCATAACGTTCCAAGATGTGTCGAGCCGTGCGGATGACATTCCATATCAACACGTAATATTCAGAGAATTCCTTCTGCGTTCTCTGTATTCTCTTTTGGCGATGGGATGACAAAAGAAAAATTATAAAACCGTCTATGTGATCCGGGGACCATAACCACTATATATATAACCGTTGGTCATATGTGTATTTCCGTTTTCGCCCATCATAATAAACGGAAATAACCATTAAAGTATTTACACATTAAAGGTCCACAACCGTTTCGGATACATTAAAGTCCATTATTATCCAAAATAACCGATTACTTTTAAATAGGGTATTTCCTTATTGGACAGTTCACAACACATAATTGTTTCACATATATGCTCATAACTAAATTTTGATCCAACATTTTAGGTCTACCCGTACCCCTTCTACTACTCCCACAATAATAAAAATATTTTTTTAAGTGTGTACTCTTAACAGTTTGATTATTACTGTATATGGGTATTAAATATAATGTTAGGTAAACACGTTTAACTCGTTTTGATCATGATAGGATTATGCATTGTGCATTGTGCATGCATCTACCTTAGAACTTGAAAAGGAGAATCAATGGCTGATTGCCATATTGGGCATGCTCATTGGACGGTGGCCGTAAGAAAGAGTCATGCTATGCAATGGATAGGAGTCAGCTGGGCAATTGTAAAGAAGGAAGGAAGGATTGATGAGGGTGATACAGTTGAAATGACGTCAAAGTGATTTGTTGACAAGGCCTAAATGAAGCCACATTGATACTGAATAAATATTACTTTAATTATTTGTCTATAGGCTATATAAATTGTGGTTTTATTTGACTAAAGCATGCTTTCTTGCTGCATCTCTTATCATTCTTCCTTACTTATCATTAATCGAATTGAATGAAAGTTCTTTGTCCTTTTCAAATGGTTGCGTCGCATGCACGCTTCTAACAAGTTCATTATATGTGTATGTGTATATATATATATATATATATAGAGAGAGACGACGCATTCTCGACTATTCCAAATATGATAAAATGGATAAAAATATATTAATTTGAATCATTTAAATTGATTCATAACTAATTCACACTTTTAATGAGTTAAATGTAGTTTAGATATTTCATATTTGCGCCTAAACAAGGTGTTTAGCAAATTTCAAGTTTTCTCGAATGAATATTTGTCGACTTGTTAAAAATTAATGCTCAAATCTAAAGATAATAGTATATGCACGTGCTTAGTATAAGCTCAATTAACCAATACTCCGTACCCCACTTTCATACTTTTACGTTACTATATGAGTTTTTGAGTCTACCGATCTCACCCCTACTCAAACACTTTCAACTCTTAAGCAAAAACCTTCAATTTATTATCAAACAAAAAAAAATTATAATTTATGATTAGTTATTCAATGTTTAACATTTTACAAAATTATAATTTTAGAATTAACTACAAAATAAAATATTCATTGGATGGTACAAAAAATTGTACATGATAGGAGAAAAAAAATTATCCATCATTTATCACAGATTATCCTATTTGAAACGTCGGAAATCTATCACTTAATTAAATTTTATATGGATTGTACTTTTCTTCACCCATAATTTGCTTAATTCACCACGAATAATCGAACTCGAACTACTTTTTCATGTATATATATATATATATATATATATATATATATATATATATATATATATATATAATTCGAGATGAGGACTATACATCTTAATATATCATGAAGCTTGAAAGTCTCAAACCTACTCTTATTTCAACTACCTACTGCTCACAGTTCAGGCATAATATATTTCAAAGCATCACTGTGTGTTGCCAATGCCAACCTTCTGAATAGATTTCTATCATTTGTCAAAAACAAAATATTCCATATTGTAGACACTTGAGAGGGGAAAAAAAAGAACTCACATAGCTCTTCTATATTAAAAGGCAAAGCCTATGTAGCACTCCAATATGTTTGAGTTTTTTTTTTTTTTTTTCCCCTTTCAATTGATGGATTTACCTTTTCTTCTACTTTGTGTTCGTGGATTTCAAAATTTGGATTTTGATTCGATAGATTTAGACAAAATTCAATGCAAATGAGAATTACATCTTATCAAAACCCACGTAAGTCCAAATCTAAGGCCTTTCCCTAACCTATATTAGTAGTATTTCATTAATTAAACATCTAGCCTGCAAAATGAAATGAATGATGAATAATACCACCAAAGGGAATTCAAAAAGCAAATGTTAGAAAATACAAAATCCAAGGGCGAACTAGAAATGAGAATGTGCGGCACATGTAGTTGATAGTCATTTTTAGCCCAAATAAATAATAACTTGATTGAAGAAGTAAAAATTCAAGAAAAAAAAAAAATAAAGAGGAAACAAATTTGTCTACTAATGGGCACTCGACCGACCTCATCTCTTGCGTGTTTTCTCATGCATATGTGAAGAAGGTTAGCACCATCTACACACAATCTACCAATCTATGAGGGTGGTCAACCAGTCTAGCGTAAATTTGAATTTTGATTTCTTTTTTCATGGTTGGTTGGTTGATTTGATTGTGCCACATGTCTCAATCGTTGACACATGTCAGGCTATGAGGATGTTGGTAGTTGGCAGTTGATAATTATTTTAATTATTTTAGTCAAGAATATCTTTCGTCTTGTGAGTGACTATTTTGAACTGCATCATGTTATGCTTCCCAAGAACACAAAACTTGCAAAAGTTCAGCTTACATGTTTTCAAACCCTTCAAGAGTTTCCTCTTATGAAGTTCTTTCATCCCATGCTCACCTATATATCTTAACCGTATATGCCACAAAATGGTGTCATCAAACTAAGAATCTACGGCTACAGCTCCACCTACAATTGTAGTGCCCAGTAGTGTATAGATGTTTCCCACTAACTTCTGTCCTTTTATCACCGTTAGAATGCCTTTACACACCTTCATAATCCCACTTTTGGACTTGTAACTAAATCTGTTACAATCCAAAGTGGCCAATGAAATTAAACTCTTCTGCAGATGCGGTATGTGTCTTACATAACATAAAGTTCTCACAACATTATCAAATGTATTAATTATTACGTTTCCTATTCTAATTGTTTTACATGAAACATCATTACCCATCAAACTAGAACCAGAAGTAATCAACCTATAGGTGCTAAACCATTTCTTATTTCGTGTCATGTGAAGTAACCCTTTCTTAGACGTGTGATCCACCTCCAAGCATAGCTGGACTTGGTTCAAAATTGACTTTAGGTCGAAGTTGACTTTAGGACAAAGTTGGCTTAAGGTCAATCTTGTGATGAGTCTCACAAAATGGGTTAGGGTCAGGGCTTACAAATTAAAACCCGATTGGATTCCTCTAAGAAAATTAAAAGTCTGAATGTTTTCTAATGAGGGTTGAAATCTAGAAAAGAAAGTAATCGATCCTTTGATGCCTTTTTTTTTTTTTTTTGGATTTTCACATTGTGCAATTTTGAATTTTCAAGTTAATTTTTTTTAAAAAAAAATTTAATGAAGGAAAAATAAATAAAAAATAGAAGATGAATTCAGATGTATCCTATGTTTTGGAAGAATCTCAATTACAAACATATATGTCTAATTTTTTTGCAACTTTCTTAGCTAGAATAATCAAACTAGATCTACTCTTCTTCTCCTTTTTCCTTTCATTCTGAATATATAAGCTAAACTTCAATAAATTTTCTTACCACTTGAAAAAGAAGAAGCACATGCACAAATATTGGTGAAAAGCATTGAGGCAAGTAGAAAGAAAATGTTAGATGGCCTAAACGTGGCATTGCTGCTTGCACACACGCACTAGAGGTGGGCAGAGAAAACCAAGAAGTCAAACCAGACCACAAGTCTCAACTGTAAAAGCATAACAATTGAGACATTTCCATGTTTAATACTTTATGCCTTTAAAGTCAAAGAAGGTTATGAGTTAATTTCAAGGATTATGCTTTTCCTCCATAATTTTCTTTTAATAAGGATAACCTTTCCTTCCTTGCTCAAGTCTCTGTGTGTATAAATATGTATATAATATAAAAAATTACAACAACCAATCAAAATTTTTTGTACAGTTAAGTTAATAAAATAATAAGTAATATACTTTTAATACCTACACAATCTAAGATACATGTTTACTTTAAAAACATAAACAATTCATTAAATGAGATTAGTTAGTAAATTTAAATTAAACAATTAATATTTTTAAATTATTTATGCTAAAAATCAATTACATTTTTCGAAGAAGAATAACCAATTGAATTAAATTTACATAATTAAACTATGCTTCGTCTACCGTTACCTATTCTTTGGAATAAGAAGGAACGTAGCAAAAAATTTAGAAATGTAAAAAATAGTTATTCAACTCCTTGTGAATTATCTTATTATTTCATTCAACATATAATAAGAAAATATACACATTTTTACGGTTAAAGTTGAGAATAATTTATTATGAATTCATAAAAAAATTAAATTTATTATATATTTTATGATAACAACATAACTTTTTACATAAGTAATTGTAATTAGTGTTTTATGATTAATTTATTCTTATAAATAAGTATTTTGCCAACTAATGATAAAAATAACAATCTTCATATATATATAAAACTTCTGTTTTAATAGTTCATAAGGCATATCTTAGATCTATTATGCAAGTTGTAGACATTCAAAACAATTCGAGCCTTATATAACAAAAATAAAGTATTTTATTTATTTCATGAAAAAATACAAGTACAAAAAAGAGAAAATACAGAGAAAATAAAAAATACAAGGAAAAGGGAGATGCAGAGATTCAAATTTTACATAACAAAAAGAGAAAAAATACAATAAAAAGAATAAAAGAGCAGAAGGTGGGCCAACAATATTTAAATATGCAACAATTTTGAACAGACAAAGAAAGGGAAAAAAGAGGGTTAAACATGTGCCAAAAATCAGAAGTAAAGGTGATTGGCACGTATAATTTAAATTGAATTATTGATTGATCAAACTGGTCATTTGTTTTAAAAGTTAATTGAGTAATCAAAATTTATTGATCAATCATAATTTAATTTAAATCATTTCTGTAAATCTATAAATAGAGGCTTTTGAAGTGAGGAGAGGACAAAGTGAAAAATCCATACAAGAGACACAAGTATATGAACAATTGAAAAGTAAAGAGCAGAGGGTTCTTTGGAAATTGAGATTGAAGAGTTTGAGAAGCTGCAGAATGAAGAATTGGGAACTTGAAGGTTGTTAAAGTCAAAAGCTCAGCCAAAACTAAAAGAAGTTAAAAGATTAAAGGAGCTTGCAGATTCAAGGTTAGTACTATTTTTTTTTTTTATCTGTTTTCATAAGATAAATAATGTTATGAAAAATGATCAGAGGATCTAGATCCAATTTGTGGATCCAACCCATTAAAATGGGTCCATTAACCCAATTCACCAAACAAGGTTAACCCGACCCATTTGACCTGTGGACCTGAAGACTTGGGACCGAGGTCCAATTTGGACCTGGGTCCATTAACCCTAGAGACCAACTTCCTCGGCCCAATCATGGGCCAAGCCGTAAGACCACTAATTAACTGAGATCCAAAGCCCAAGTTCCAAAGCCCAAATGCCAAAGCCCAAGTTCCAAAGCCCAAGCTCCCAAAGCCCAGTTGGCTCTTAGCCTAATCTTGTGTCGAGCCTAATACTCAAGCCAACCAGAACTTGGGTCAGACCCCATTGGACCTAACTCAAAACCATCCAAACCAACCCTTAACCTAGGTCAGATTTTAACTCAACCAAGCCCCAACTGAGTTAGACTCAATCCCCATTGTCATGTTTGGACAAACAGAAACCGCGGGAAAATTTCATTGAGAAAATCATAAGATCAAGAAAAAAAACAAATATATATATATCATAATAATAGGGGAGGAATACTTATCTTCATTTGACTGGAGGATCAACTCATATTCATGCTCTCGCCTCCAGTTTGAACCTACAAAATGAGGAGAAAGGGACTGAGATTAGCAAAACAAGGTAGAAGAAAGGTGAGAGAAAGAGAGAAAGTGCAAAGAGTTGAAAGAGAATTTTTGAGGGTGTGAGACGAAAACAGAAGAGAAATTGCGAAGAGAAAAGAAACATAGAAAGATAGAGAGTGGAAGAGAAAATAAGGAGAAATAAAAGAAGAGAGAGAGAGATAGAGAGAGAGAGAGAGAGAGAGAGAGAGAGAGAGAGAGAGAATTTGATTTTTATATATGAAGGCAGTGGAACACGTGTCACAATTTAAGCCAAGTATTTAAAGGGTGATGTGGCATGATCTCAATACTGTCTAATTTGTGTTTTATCTAGACGATTAGATTATTGCCATGTTGGCAATCCCTGCCAATTGTCTCGAACCATGCATTCAAGAGTTGCCACATGGCAGGGTGACGTTACCCTACTACAATGAATTTTAACTGTGAATAAAAAGGTGCCACGTGTCACCACTATGGGGGGACATGTTGCCCACTAAATTAAATCGGTTGACCCAATTCAAACCAGCTAAACTGGTCTATTTTGGTATTTACCAAAACCTCAAATGGATTTTCAAACTCGATAGAGTTTGAACTACATTATAAGCTAATCCTAATAAGGTGCGTAGGTAGCTTATTCAAAGAACAAGTTCAATCAACTTTTTCCACCACTATGGGCATAAATGTTATTTTAGGGAAAGGTTTTTTAGCCTTAGTTTCCTTGTTCTTTTGGAAACCTGTGTCCATGCACTATATTTCATCCCATGTATTAAAGTCCACCCCGAGATTAGAATACTGATAAAAAAATACCTAGTAAGACACTGATTATAATTTAAGATAGAAAGTTTGAAATAATTCATAGAACACAAATCAAGAGGGTATCATTGGAGGTTGGCATTAGATTTACAATGAAAATATACAAAGAGGGATGTAGTGGATAAGTTAAGTTTGTTGCCACAGAATGCTAGTCAACAAAAAATAAATAAATAAATCGGAGGTGTTGGCCCATTGATGTGATTCTCTAAGTTAATAACAAAGTTCTATCAATGCCAAAGTACTGGTAAAGTTATTTTCTGTTAAACAAGCACAGAAACAAGGTAAAAAAATGAGAGGTTTAAGCAATTCATTCGCATCCTTAATGAGATTGCATTATTTGATTGCATATTTATTTATTTAAATTTTAAAATGATTTTTAAACATTAAAAGTACAATTCCTAAGGAATCCTTAGTGAGAAAATTCAAGAAGCATTTCAACAATCTTAAGATGAACAAACTCAGTCATAAGTAGCATGGGGCAGATGACGTGTCAAATTATAAGTAAACTTAGGGGCATTCACATCAGATAGTGTGGTTGGTATTTTCTACTCAAGATTATTCGGGCGTCATTGATAAAACATGAGTTTCTTTACAAAATGAAATTTGAAAAAAATGAGACATATCTAGGCTGGATTTTAGAGTTTTGTCTATTAATTCAATAAGAAGTTGACATATTTGAAGAGGGAGGTTCATGCATCTTCATGCATTGCATTAAATGTGATGGGAAGTCACAATCATAGCATGAGTAGAGTTAGGATGTGTCCTCATATTATGCATCATCATGTTCATATCAACTTGAATGGATGAGAGTTGGAATGAACAATATTTACAAAATTTATGCAGAAAATTTTGCATGATATAAACATGATGATGAATGATATGAGGACACATCCTAACTCTGAGCCAAGTATTTAAAAGGTGACGTGGCATTATCTCAACCGTCCAATTTGTGTTTTCTCTAGACTGTTAGATTGCTTCCAAGTCAACAATCCTTGCCAATTGTCATGAAACATTCAAGAGTTGCCACATGGTAGGGGTGACGTCATGTTGACGTCACACTGTTGCATAAATTTAAAAAAGAAAAAAGAAAAAAAGGGAGAACCAGGTGATGCCATGTGGTAGGGTGCCGATGTAGTAACCCAAAAATTTTATCGAGTGTGTTCCTATAGCTCTGATACCAACTATGGTGGCCCAGATTTTTTCTCTAATGCCAATTGTAGTTACCTGAATTTTATACAATTGATTTACAATTATTCAAATGTAGTTTTAAGAATTATTATTATTAAATTATTTTTACACTAAAACTCATTTTAACCATACACTGATAATAATCTAGTTCATACTTACTGAGAGGTGTCTCACCTAATTATTTTCATACATTTCAGATACCCTAAGGAGCCTAACCGAAATCATAGTAGCGTAGCGGAAGCGTAGGTGGGATAGTGAGAGGTATTTAGAATAGATCTTAGATTAGTTGTATTTTTAATGTTTTAGAATTTTTATGGATGATAATATTTGATATTGGAGATATTGTTGTAATAAAATATTTTTAGTACTTTGGTAAATATATTTGAGGTCTTTCGCTGTATAAAATTCGAGTCATCACAGTTGGTATCAAAGTTATAGGAACACACACGATAATTTTTATTTTTTATTTTTTTAGGATTACTACACTAATCTTTTATAAATATTTTTAGGGTCCTTAGAGCCGACATGCTGATGTCACCTTGCTACAGTGAATTTAAAAAAAAATTAAAAAAATAGTGAATAAAAAGGTGCCACGTGCCACCACTTTGGGTGGACATGTTGCTCACTAAATTAAATTGGTTGGCTTAGTTTAGACCGACTTAACCGATTTGTCTTCCTAAACCGTTATTTTTTTTATTTAAATTTTTTATTAGTTTTAATTTTTAGAAATTGAAGAAAAATAATAAAAAATCAAAAAAAATCAAAAAATCAGGGAAAAATTAAGAAAAATAATTTTCAAGTGAGGAAAAATATTTGAGTTATTTTGGCTCAAATTTAAAAAATAGAAAAATAAAAATACCAAAAAATTAGGAAAAGTCTTTAAAAATTCCATAAATTTTAGAAAAATATTGAAAATTTCAAAAAAACATTCTGTTGACCCTATGGGTTATACCCTGTTTTGATTATGACAAATACTCAAGTATTTAATGTTTGTCGACTTGATGTGCAGGTTTATCTTGGTAGTAACCTATGATGGCACTCAGAGACTCGGAGGAAAACGAAGACCCTAAAGACCCTAGATATAATTTATGTGTTGTAATTTATATTTGGGTTTGTAATATTTAAGTAGGAAAGTTCTGTAATAGTAAATAAGGCTTTGATTGTAATAATTGCATGCATCACCTGCATAGTCTAATTTGTAAGCTCAAAATACAAATGACCTTAGACAGACCTTAGGAAACACGCTTCTGTCGACCTTTGGTCGACCGACACTGGATTTTTTCGATGCCCTAAAAAGGACCTAGAAATGACCCTATGACACTCACTCATGCATACACATGTTTGATTATTTGGAATAGGGTGATTTTTGGTTGAAACAAGACCGAAATGCACAAAATGTGCACTTTTGGTCGACCGACCCTTGTAGTTCATTTATAACCCGGTCGACCGAACCTAGGTCCAGGTCAACGGTTGACCATGTCTCGGTTGACCGAACTCTTATAGTTCAAATGGCCCTGGTCAACCAAAACCTCTTGAAGTCAACATTTTGACTTCCTGGTCGACTAAGCCCAAAATGAACTACAACGCTCTGGTCGATCGAGGGTCCTCAGGAGATGCCCCAATGGTGTAGTCGACCGAACCATCTAGTTCAAATCTTCCCGGTCGCTTAAACCTCGCAAAATGGAAAATTGCCCTTCGGACATACATGTCTGGTCGACCGAACGAACAGTTCATTTTTGGCCCGGTCGACCGAACCTCAAGAACTTTGGTCGACCGAACCTATTCTAGTTGACCGGTGCTCTCGGGTTGGTCCGAATTTTTACTACGGTTAACTTTTTCAAACGGAGTTAAATAAATTAAATATTATTAAAACTTTTCTAATTATTCCACTTATGTCCCCAACGGTTATATTTTATGGGATGTCTATATATACCCCTTCATTTGGGATTATTAGTAGTAGATTAGCATATTTGATTAGGGAAAATTCTTTGAAAATCCAAAAACCTATAATACTCATTTTCACACTAAAACCACTCATACTTACCTTCTCCTATTGCTCATACTCTTTGTAAGTTGATGGATTACAAAATCATTTTCAAAACATACTCAAATATCTTGTGTTTCATATATGATATACTTGTGAGAAGATATTTGTGTTTGTGATATTAATATTTGTGCAAAAGTTATTCACTCACATATAATTTGTTGAATACAAAGATTACACATATTTTGCAAACCAAGCATATACATTTTCTGATCTACATGACTAAGATATCATACTGATTAATATACTTAAGACTTGCTTGATATCTTTGTGTGAACACCTTGGTTGAATATCTTGTGATACAAAGATTGCCTGATTGATACTCTCACGCACTCATTACAATGATAGTAAATATATATATACATCTGAGAGTTGGAATACTAGACCACACTGAGCTTACATATTAAATCATCTTGTGGTGTATGTAACTGAGCGCATCTGGGTACATATCTACTTTGCACGAAAGTACAATCACTGTACCGATATTGTTTGATTGCAAATACTATTGTATTTCTAGGCACGGGCCTGAAGAGAGAGACTAGCCCTTTGAAATAGTCCCGGATTGACTTAGACTCGGTTAGGAAAGTTAGGTGCACCATCCTGTTAAGGCGTGTAGGTTGAAGTCAACCCCGTTAATTGACCTAGTTGTAAAGGTTAAGGTCAGCCCTGTGCTAATTGACTTGGTTGTAATCGGTGCCGCTCCACCCTTAAGTGAGCCTTTAGTAGAATCCTCAGGCTTGCGAGCTAGAGGCGGGGACGTAGGCATAGTTGGCCGAACCCCAATAACATATCGTATGTTTGTTTTTATTTCTGCACTCTATATTTACCAAACGTGTATGTTATGGTGTGAATGATGCACATGATTTAAATTTTCGTACATTATATTTACTTGCGCATTTGGGATTGTATAGAAAGACCCTAGGTAGCTAAATCATATTGAATTCTGATTTAACCTAGGAGAAAAGTTTAAAATTCCGATTCACCCCCCTCCCCCCCTCTTGGGAATACACCAATTCTAACACATTCTACAAAATTTTTGGAAAAAAAAATTGGGAATGTTTTTGAAAATTCTTTTGCTAAAAATTTAATAATTTTGATTAATTTTTATGTGTGTGCATCTCAATGATTTTAATAAGGGTAAAAATGTATTTTAAATCTCATCTATATTAACATAGAGAGGGGTTTATATGACAAGATCCCCTCGTTTAGAGGTCTTAATAGACATTCCTAATCGCACTTTGATTTTTATTTTCGTTTTAAATTTTATTTATTTATTTGTTTATTTGTTTATTTGATATTTTTATTTCAAAGGAGTTAATTAAACACCATTATATTCAATTCAGGGATAATTCATGATTAATTTGGTATCGTTTGTAAAATGGGTATGTAGGGCGTGCTAATACCTTCTCCTCTCATAACTGAACTCTCGATCCTAACTCTGGTGAAAGCAGACTAAAACTACTGGTTCCTTGGCCTAATAATAGTTCAGAGACCAATCAGTGAGTAGTAATTAGGTGATCTAACCGCACCTAAGTAAATAACAGGTTAGTGGCGACTCCATCGAATTTCAATATTATTATTTCTAGCCATTTCGAACCCTTCTCCGGGACATTACGACACAAGTTAAAATAGAAATTGAAATAGATATAATGTATAGAGTTAAAGCAAATTAGGTAAAATAGAGAAGTGTTTTGAATATGCAGTGTGATCTTGCTTCAGAATTGCATGAATTGTGTGTAAGCTTGTGTGTAATCAGGTGATGTTCATGTATGTGAAATGGTATATTCGTGTTGCATGTACATTCATTTAATATTCATTGAGATTGGTATTTGTGGGTGTCGCCCTAGAAACCTTCACGAGACTACAACTCGTCCATTATGATCGACTTTGGGGTTTAAAGCCTTATTGCATTTGGTAAATGCAACTTTGTTTCCCATGAAAGATGAGGTAGATAGGATTTGGTAGTTTTCTTAGTTTTTTTTTTTCCTTATTTGCTAGGGACTAACAAAACTTTAGTTGGAGGGTGTGATTACGCGCTTAAATTACGTAATTAAGTGTTTTAATTCATGCATTACGAATTATATTTTTAATTAAATGCATAATTACTCTCAATATTTTAAAATTGTGTTCTATTTATAATATTTGGGTTTTATTGAGTAATTTATGAATTTTTTATATTTTTTATCGTAGGGCAACTATTGGAAGCTAAAAAGATATGATACTTCGTAATTTGTGTGTAACTCTATCATCCAACATCCAATTCAGATTATTCAAGATGTTGTAAAAAGATAAGAAAACGCTCTACAATTTTCATGTTTTGCGTTTTGAGAAATACTGGCTACATCAAGGTCTAAATCAGACGTGAAGTTATTATACACTGTTTTTATGGACTATTTTGGATTTACTCTGTATTTTAGGCGTGACTTTCTCGTCCGAGTTCCAATCAAGACGATTTAAAATTTCGAGGAAAGCTGAGAAAGAATTCTATAACTTTTATGTTTTGATTTTTGAGAAATAGTGACTTAAGTATGATCGAAATTGTGCTTGTGTGCAAAGAAAAGAAGAAGAAACAAGCAAATGAAAAAAAAGGGAAATAGGGACTTGATTTGACCCGCCCATGCAACAAGAGGCGGGTCTTCACTTAGCTAGTTTGGGGATTTTGAATGGGAGTTAATGTAAAGGGGATATTATTATATTATTTTGGGGAGGTTTGCTTTTGTGAGGGTTTTTGGAGGTAGGGTTTTCTTTTGGTTTTCTTTAATTGTTTTTGGGGGCAGGAGCAGGCTGGGGCCTTGGAGGCTGTGCGCACCAGGGGAGCTTCCCCTTCTCTCTCTCTCTCTCTCTCCTTCTTCTTTCTCTCCTTCTTCTTCTTCTTTTTTTTCTTTTCTCTTTATTTAATTAGTTGTTTATTTACTTGTTCTTTAATTTCATTGTCATTTAAATGCAACTTTGAATACTTAATTTAAGATAATTCTTGCATTGAGTATTACTTCCAATTTTTTTTTTTATTTTAAAATTTCTATTGGAATTTTACATTCTTGTTGGGTTATAATTATTAAATTTAGTTGGTCTTCTCTTTTTATTTAATAGTATTGTTGGAATAGATTTAGGTTGAGAATTATTCTTATTATTAAATTCAGTTTTGTTATCTTAAAAGTCTCTTTTTTCAATTTAAATATTTGTTCGATTATAGTTGTCTTAGTTATTATTGTGTTCTAGTTTATTACTTAATTTGTTAAAAAGTCAATTTTGTTATCATTTGTGCCTATTTCTTGTTTCTTGTCATTAATTTAGTGCGTATTAGGATTTATAATTTAAATTTCACATTCTTTTAATTCGTCAAAAAAAAAAATCTCAAACATCCCAAAAAACCCGAATCTGAACTAGTTTGAAATTAAATTGTATTCTCTGAGGAGACAATCTGATCTTTGGGTTAAGTATTACACGATTGAACTCCTATACTTGGGATAGCTTCTGAGCTGCTCATTTTTCAAGTAAGTCATGTCTCACCCCAGCATTACAAATATTTCAAGAAATCCAGATAAAAGGGCAGGTAGAGCTCCGCAGTAGTAGAGATTGATCGATCTACCCTGTCAGAAGGGTAAGTAGTTGAGTAGGGTCAGAATCATTTTTGGGATATGACCCTATAGTACTTTTGGTCCTTTTGTGGATGAGTGTACATATATGACAGGTTTAGTAGAATTATGGTATTGTGTCTGGTGTTGTATGACATGTATGTAAGTTATGTTTTCCGCTGCTTAGGTATTAAAGATGTATGATAGGTATATCCTCGATGCCCATGAGTCCGAGTTGATCATGACTATATTAGTTTAGCTTAAAGTTATTATGTATGTGGTTATGTTAAAAAAAATTATACAACAAATTAGGCAGGTCATTACAATTTGCTATCAGAGCCTAGGTTGCTAGGTTTCGTAGACTTTAGAATGCAACAGAAACAATACCAGAGTATAGGAAAAAGGATTCGAAGTTTTATTCTGCAGTGTGGAGGCAGGACTTCCATGGTGGTTTCTTTGTCTTTCCTGGGGTGATGATTTTAGGAAAGTCAAAGTAAACTATTGTTGGGTTATGTTTCTAAAGTGTAGGACCAAATCTTGATTTAAGATAAGGATGTCAAGATAGTGGTTAGACATGTAAAATTTAAGGATAGGGTTCCTAAGCCTTGTTTATTGTCTTTGCAAGATGGACCCTAGGGGTGGTAGTGCTCATGCGAGCGGTAGTGAGGATGTAGGGCCATCGGGTGCAGGCGAAGGTGATTCAGACGCGATAATTCGCAGTGTAGCTCAGCAGGTCATGACTGAGATTGCACGGAGCTCCAAGGAGTAGGGAGGTCTGTTTGTAGGCCACAGGTGTACGATAGAGAAATTCACTAAGATGAATCCTCCGACATTTTAAAGGGGAGATGATCCTGTAGTCACCGAAAATTGGATGTAGGAAATTGAGAAAGTATTGATGGTGCTGCAATGCATAGAAGAAAAAGGGTCTTATTTGCCACCTATAAGTTGTCAAAAGAGGCTGAGAGATGGTGGACTGTGGTAAAACTATTGGAGGAACAGAGGGCAATACTTATAGCTATGACTTGGTGCCAGTTTAGAGAGTTTTTCTTTGACAGATACTTTCCGGCCACTACCAGAGAGGCCAAAGTAGTGGAACTCCTGAATTTAAAGCAGGGACAACAAACAATATAGCAGTATGCGGCGAGATTTATAGAGTTGTCCCACTTCACCCCGTATATATGTAGGCACGCACAGCTTGGTATGGAAGCTCAGAGCTTCGTCATCTGAAATACTAAATTCCTCTCCCTCTCCATCCTGCACTTTAGCTATTAACTCTGCTAATTCTGCATCATCCTTTTGAGCAGCTTTAATCCTTTCTTGTAGAGTAGGTTGTACCATCAAGTGGGCAATAAATTTCTAAGGATCACTCTCTACTAGCTCCATACCTAGCCTCTCCAAGTCCATCTGGATCAAGTGCTGAATTACTGCTGCTAACTATGCTTGAAGAATAAAACCCTTGTTTCCTTTTTCAGCAACGGGCAGTCAAGTTTGATATGCCTGACTTTATTACAATTGTAACACGTGGGAGCATTTTATTTTTCTTTTCTTTTACTAGGCTCTCCCTTCTCAGATACTGAATCTTAAACTTTCTATATGGCCTATTGTTCTTTCTGAAGAACCTATTGAATTTTCTAGTAAGCATAGTCATGTCATCTCCAGATTTAGGTTCATTGCACTCACTAGAAGTATTAGTTGATGTTTTCAAAGCAGTCACCTTCTTTATTCTATTTTGCTCATTTACTCTCTCATCAATGACCAACTCGTATGTGATGAGTGACCCTATCAGTTCATCTTAGGACATAGCTTTTAAGTCTCTACCCTTAGCAATGGCAGTAGCCTTAGCTTTCCACACAAGTGGCAAACCCCTAAGAATTTTCCTAATCATCTCATACATGGGATATGTCTTACCTAATGCATGTAGAGAATTAATGATATGAGTGAATTGTGTGTACATGCTCTGAATAGACTCACTAGTGTTCATCCTAAATGCTTCATATTCACTAGTCAACATATCAATCCTACTATCTTTGACATCTCTAGTAACTTCATAAGTGACTTCTAACTTATCCCAAATTTCTTTGGCAATAGAACATGTCATAACCATGTTAAACTCATTTACATCAAGTCCGCAATATAAGATATTCATTGCAGTTGCATTTATACTTGCAACTTTCATAGCATCATCAGTATATTCTTCCTCTGTCTTAAGAACACTAACCTTGTCTTCAATTTTGATGGGAACAAAATTTCCTTTAGATACAACTCTCCACACCTTCCAATCAACAGTATGAAGGTATATGCACATCCTTTGTTTCCAGAAGGTGTAATTCACACCAATGAAGTCAACCCAAGAGGGGGGTGAATTAGTATTTTAAAATTTTTCTCTCCTAGCTCAGATATCCGGCAGCAGTATTACACAATCCTAGGGTCAATCTAAGGCAGATAATAAGATGAATCAATAAATGCGGCTGAAATTAAATTTCACAAGTAAATTACTCAAGCATGCAGAGTAAGGCAAGTAGGACACCAAATGTGTTATCGAGGTTCATAAAATGTGCCTACGTCCTCGCCTTGGCTCAAAAGCACAAAGATTACACTATGGCTCACTTAACGGGTGGAGCGACACTGAAATACAACCAGGTCAAATTAAAGTAAGATTGACCTCAACCTTTATACACAATCCTTCCAGGCTAGATTATCACCCCTTCATACCACTACGATATGATAGGATATGATAAGCTCAATGTAGTTTAAATGTCTACACTCAAAATAATGCAAGTATAACAATCTGAGAGTGAGAGTGTATGTGTTAGGAATTTTGAATCAAGATAACAATATCAATCACAAAATGCAGTATCAAAGATCTTGAGCACACAAACAAATATCTCAAAGATGTTTTTCTCAAAAATCAACCACAAAAGATATTTGAAATAAGTTTGTAAAAATATTTTACGAACAAACACAATACAAGCTTTTGAGTTTTGTAATAATAATGCAAGACTCACAAGCTCGAGAGAGTTTTCCCAAAGAAGAATTATTAACAAAGTCACGAGAGAAAAACTCAAAGCTTACTCTCAAATAAAATCAATCTCAATCAAATACAAGCAATGAGAGTGTAAGATTTATAATATGATCTCTAAAACACTCTTACTAAATGATTTTAACAAGGAGAATGAGTAAGAATGAAAATAGTAGGCTTGTATGTGAAAATGAGTATTTGAAAATTCAGAGAATATATTGCCAATGATGTTTGCTAATCAGTGCTAATTAAACCAAATGAGGGATTATATATATAGACACTCCAAAAAATATAACCGTTCGAGACTCATTTGATATTTTTGAAAAAGTTTAAGGTTAATAAAAAATAACCCCTATTTAACCTTGGTAAAATTTGAGGAACCCAAAAGTTTCGATCGACTATATTTTAAGTTCGGTCGACTATATTTATAAGTTCGGTCAACCAAACCACTTTTGAACTACAAAATATAGTCGGCTAAATCAGGGCGATTTTGGAACCCTTCGAGGTTCGGTTGGCTATATCTGAGCTCAGTTTTCTATTCATCCAATTCAGTCGACCCAATCAAAAATAAACTTGGAAGTTCGATCGACTGAACCGTTGGGTGTCAGACACGAGCGAGTTTGCTCGACTGAGGAAAACATGTTCAAAAAGATACAGTCGACCAAACCTAAGCCAACAAGTTGACTATTGGTCAATTCGGTCGATCAAGGCGTTTATAACGCACTGCATTCGGTCGACTAAAACTCGTTTACACTTAAGATTTTTGTCTTAATTTTGAGTGTTGTTACGTGCAGGGACCTAAGGTCTATCTAAGGTCATTTTTAACTTATCTGTCGTATCATGCATGCTATGCATTAATTATTATAGACCATAATTAATATTACAGACCCAAAATAAAATGAGCGATGAATCAAACTAAAATTATTTGGTCTTCATTTCCTTTGCTTTCATATAACTTTGCCAATATAATCCTGCACACAAACTCGGCAAACATTAAATACCAAAGTATTTGTCATAGTCAAAACGAGTTATAACCTATAAGGTCAATAATCTCCCTCTTTTTTATGACGATAAATACTTTATGCAAAAGTGGGTACACCCAAGAAAGGCTCCCCCTGAAACTACGCATAAAGGAAATGTAAAGTTCAAGATTTTTCCCAATTACCCAGTTTTGCCCTACCTACTTCTCCCCCTTGTGGTAACAGCAAAAAGGGTCAAGAAATTGAAACTAATAGGTAAGCAAAGGGTAATAGTCATTTAGATACAAGATTTAGTTTGAGAAGATTTTTGGAAATTTCGGCAGTATGCCGTTTAAAAATGGAGCATTTCCCAAAAAAAATATGTCTAGAAATGATCTGATTGAGTTCAAATTTACAATTTATCCACAACAATTAACTCAAACAGTCTAGTACAAATCAAAACGAGAGCTAGGAGTATAATTATCAACATGTAAAAAATATGATAGTCATGCAACACACACAAACTCACAAAGTATAAAACAAGGATAAATGTAAAATTTTCAGAGCCATGGATATTTAGGACAAGTAGCTCCCCCTAAGTTTGTAAGCGCAACCATGACTCTAAGTGGTCTCTCTACTATGAATTTGACCTAACTCACGTCTAATCTGTATAAACCTATCATCCTGAAGAGGTTTGATGGAAATATCAGCCCACTGTTCATTAGTACACACAAACTCAAGAGCCACATCCTTTTTCTGCACATGATCATGAATGAAATAATGTCTATTCTCAATATGTTTGGTTCGTGAATGTGAGATTGGATTTTTAGATATATTAATTGCACTAGTATTATCACATTTAATTGGAACCGTATCATAGTGCAATCCAAAATCCATGAGTTGTTGCTTCATATAAAGTGTTTGAGCACAACAACTTCTAGCCGCAATGTATTCAGTTTTGGCTGTGGATAAGGCAACTGAGTTCTGTTTCTTAAAGAACCAAGAAACCAGAGATTGTCCTAAATAATGACAAGTGCCTCTAGTACTCTTCCTATCTACTTTACTATCGACAAAGTTAGCATCTGTGTAACTAACAATCTCAAATGATGTGTACTTAGGGTAGCACAAACCTAATTCAATAGTTCCAACTAGGTACCTAAGTATTCTTTTAACCTCTAACAAATGAGACTCCTTGGGAACGACCTGAAACCTAGCACACATACACACGCTAAACATGATATCAGGTCGACTAGTTGTAAGGTATAGGAGACTACCAATTATGCCACGATAAAGTTTTACATTAACAGGGATGTCTTGCTCATCTTTATCAAGTTTTGTGGAAGAGCTCATAGGAGATCCCAATATTTTACCATCTTCCATGTTAAATTTCTTGAACAAGTCCCTAACATATTTAGATTGGCATATAAACATTCCATGTTTAGCTTTTTTAATTTAGAGTACTAAGAAGAAACTCAGTTCACCCATCATGCTCATTTCGAATTCACTTTGTATGCATTTGGCAAACTCATTGCACAATTCATCATTAGTTGCTCCAAAGATAATATCATCTACATATATTTGAATAAGCAGCATATGATCACTTTTAGATTTGATAAAAAAATGTAGTATCAATTTTGCCCCTAGTAAAACCATTGTCTAGGAGAAAGCCACTAAGCCTCTTATACAAGCTCTAAGAGTTTGTTTCAATCCGTACAAGGCTTTGGACAACCAGTAAACATGATTAGGATATTTATGATTTTCAAACCATGGTCATTGTTCTACATATACTTCTTCATTTATATAGTCACTTAAGAAGGTGATTTTGACATCCTTTTGGTATAATTTAAAGTTCTTAAAAGCGGCATAAGCAAGCAACATGCGAATGACTTTCATTCTAGCTACAGGAGCATAGGTTTCCTCAAAATCAATCCATTCTTCCTGATTATATCCCTAGGCAACTAGCCTAACTTTGTTTCTAGTTACTACCCCATTTTCATCCTTTTTATTTCAATAAAGCCATTTAGTTCCAATAATAGTATGATCATCGGGCTTAGAAACTAGGGTCCAAACTTTGCTTCTTTCAAATTGGTTAAGCTCTTCCTGCATAGACATTACCCAAGATTCATCCTCTATGACTTCCTTAATATTTTTGGGTTCTTCCTGAGATAAGAATGCAAAATGACTCACTAGGTTTCTTAAGGAAGATTGGGTGGCTACACCATGTGAAGGTTCATCTATGATTTGATCTAAAGGATGGTTCCTAATGAATTTCCAATCCCTTGGCAGCTCTTGAACCTCACTTTCAACTTTATCATTTTCAATTGATTTATCATTAATTTCTGAATTTTTGTCCACATTATTTTCAATAGATAGCTTATCTAATCCTTTTCTAATTTCAATATCATATTCATCATCTCTTTTGGAAAAAGGATTAGATTCATCAAATACAACATGGATAGATTCAATAACAGTTAAAGCTCTCTTATTAAATATCATGTATGTTTTACTATTAAGTGAATAACCTAGAAAAATTCCTTCATCAGATTTAGAG
Source organism: Malania oleifera (assembly GCF_029873635.1). NCBI lineage: Eukaryota > Viridiplantae > Streptophyta > Magnoliopsida > Santalales > Ximeniaceae > Malania > Malania oleifera. Next base: position 20,959,506 of record NC_080423.1, read on the forward strand.
TCAAATTTTCTTAGGTGCTCATTATCCCTAAGTACAAAACATTTACAACCAAAGACATGAAAATAAGATATGTTTGGTCTATGGCTATTCCATAATTCATAGGAAGTCTTAATAAGAGTGGGCCTGACTAATACTTTATTCATTACATAACAAGTAACATTCACTGCTTCGGCCTAAAAATATTTGGGTAATTTATGTTCATTAAGAATGGTTCTACCCATTTCTTGCAAGGACCTATTCTTTCTTTTTACAACACCATTTCGCTATGGGGTCCTAGGTGTAGAAAAGTTATGTGATATGCCCTCTAAGTCACAGTAGTTTTCTATGTCATCATTTTTGTATTCAGTTACCCTATCTCTTCTAATGTGTGTTATTTTGTAGCCCTTTTCATTCTGAACTCTTCTACACATTTTAGTAAATTGATCACATGATTCATCTTAATGTGCAAGAAAAACTACCCATGTGAACCTAAAAAAATCATCTACAATTATGAATGCATACAATTTTCCTCCTAGACTTTGAGCTTGATTAGACCAAACAAATCTAAGTGTAGCATTTCAAGTCGTCTAGTGGTGAATATGATTTTATTTTTCTTAAAACTTGATCTAGTTTGCTTACCCATTTGACATGCATCACAAATTTTATCTTTTACAAAATGTGTTTTAGGTAAGCCTTTAACTAAATCCTTTTTCACTAGTTTTGATAAAAGATCCATACTAGCATGTCCCAAACGTCTATTCCACAACCAACTAGCTTCATTTATAGCATAAAAACATGTAACTTGTTGAGAAGCTAAATTATCTAAACTAGTGGTGTACACATTTTCATGACGTTCAAAAATAAAAAGTACTTTGTTATCAGATTTACTCTCAACAATGCATTTAACATTTTCAAAAGATACTTTATAACCTTTGCCACATAGTTGGTTAATACTTAATAGATTATATTTCAAGCCATCAACAAGTAATACATTATCAATAATGAGGGAAGGTTCCTTACGAAGTAGTCACCTTCTTTATTCTATTTTGCTCATTTACTCTCTCATCAATGACCAACTCGTATGTGAGGAGTGACCCTATCAGTTCATCTAAGGACATAGCTTTTAAGTCTCTACCCTTAGCAATGGCAGTAGCCTTAGCTTCCCACACAAGTGGCAAACCCTTAAGAATTTTCCTAATCATCTCATACGTGGGATATGTCTTGCCTAATGCATGTAGAGAATTAATGATATGAGTGAATACATGCTCTGAATAGACTCACTAGTGTTCATCCTAAATGCTTTATATTCACTAGTCAACATATCAATCCTACTATTTTTGACATCGCTAGTACCTTCATAAGCGACTTCTAACTTATCCCAAATTTCTTTGGCAATAGAACATGTCATAACCCTATTAAACTCATTTACATCAAGTCCACAATATAAGATATTCATTGCAGTTGCATTTATACTTACAACTTTCATATCATCATCAGTATATTCTTCCTCTATCTTAGGAACACTAACCTCGTCTTCAATTTTGATGGGAACAAAATTTCCTTTAGATACAACTCTCCACACCTTCCAATCAACAGTTTGAAGGTACATGCGCATCCTTTGTTTCCAGAAGGTGTAATTCACACCATTGAAAATAGGAGGACGTGTGGAAAATGGTCCTTCAAGAAAAAGGATTACAGTATGATGAGTCGTATAGATTTTTATGCAAATGATTAAGTATAAGCAACTAAGCTCTGATACTAATTGTTGACTTTACTATAATCCCAAGAAGGGGGTGAATTGGTATTTTAAAATTTTTCTCTCCTAGGTCAGATATCCGGCAGTAGTATTACACAATTCTAGGGTCAATCTAAGGCAGAAAATAAGATGATTCAATAAATGCAACTAAAATTAAATTTCACAAGTAAATTACTCAAGCATGCACATTAAAGCAAGTAGGACACTAGATTTGTTATCGAGGTTTGACAAATGTTTCTGCGTCCCCGCCTTGGCTCACAAGCACAAGGATTACACTACGGCTCACTTAATGGGTGGAGCAGCACCGAAATACAATCAGGTCAAATTAAAGCAGGGCTAATCTCAACCTTTACATACAATACTTCCGGGCTAGATTATCACCCAATAGGCCACGCCTGAAATACAGAGAATAATCAATACAAATTTCATGTACAAAAATATGTGCTTCTCCAATAAACATATTTTTACCAGTATAATCAATACACTACGAGGATATGATAAGCTCAATGTAGTTTAAATGACTACTCTCAAAATAATGCAAGTATAGCAATCCAAGTGTGAGAGTGTATGTGTTAGGATATTTGAATCAAGATAACAATATCAATCATAAAGTGCAGTATCTGTTGACCCTATGGGTCATACCCTATTTTGATTATGACAAATACTCAGGTATTTAATGATTGCCAAGTTGATATGCAGGTTTATCTTGGCAGTATCCTATGATGGCACTCGGAGACTTGGAGGAAAACGAAGACTTTGAAGACCCTTGATATAATTGAGTTGTTGTAATTTATATTCGGGTCTGTAATAGTTAAGTAGGAAAGGTCTGTAATAGTAAATAGGTCTTTGGTTTGTGATAAGCTCACACACATCACATGCATGATAATACGTAAGCTCAAACCAAACCATGAATGAGAAAGGACCTTAGACAGACCCTAGGGTGTACCCTTCGGTCGACCTTCGATCGACCGACACCGGACTTTTTCGGTGTCTTCAAAATTGGACCCCAAGTGGCCTTAGGACACACACATATGCACATATGTTTATTAGACACTTGAAATTGATTGAGTTGGGTCAATTCGGGACCGAAATGCACACTTGGTGCACTTTCGGTCGACCGAGCCAAACAGTTCAAATTGGCCCGGTCGACCGAAACCGGTCCGGGTCAACTATTTGACCCGGTCCCGGTCGACCGACCCCTTACAGGTCATTTGACCTCGGTCGACCGAACCACCTGGGAGTCAACTATTTGACCCCCCGGTCGACCGACCACTTTTGTACTCCAACAACTCGGTCGACCGAAGCGCCTCGGGAGAATTCCCAACAACTCGGTCGACCGAGCCGTGAAGTTCAAAAAGGCCTCGGTCGACCGAAACTCGGAGATTTCAAAAATCGCCCTTACCCGGTCGACCGACCCCTTAGTTCAAAATGCCCTCGGTCGACCGAGCTACTTGAGTGCCGGTCGACCGAGCTACTTTTGGTCGACCGGACCTCTCGGGTTGCCCTATTTTTTTACCGCGATTAAATGGTTTAAGCAGGGTTAAAATATTTGAAAGGTCATTAAACTTTCCTAATTATTCCCAATAGGTCCCCAACGGTTATATTTCAAGGGTTGTCTATAAATACCCCCTCATTTGGGATAATTAGCATGGGATTAAAAATATTGATTAAGAGAAATTCTCTGAAAATCCCAAATCCTATAATATTCATATCCAATCCCCATTCACTCATGCTTACCTTCTTCGATCTCTTAAATCCTCTGTAAGTCGATTGAGTGTTTATATTTAATAGGTTTGCTCTCCCATTCATATTTGATTGATTTATTTTCATTGAGAGCTAAACCTAAGTATTCTTAGGAGACTTTGTTAATAAGTCTATCCTAAGAAGACTTTGATAGATCTTCTAAGATTTGCACCTTCATTGCAACATCTTAAGAAGATTGTATTTGTTTTTGGTTGCAAAACATTTTCAAAATACATTCAAATATCTAGCGTACTTTGTCTTGATAAAGCTTTAAAGAGATATTTGTTTGTGTGAGAAAAATCTTTGTTGCAATATTCATTGATTTATATCCATAGTTGAATACAAAGATTAAACTCCTTTTGCAAACCAAACTTATACATTGCTAGAGCTTCATATACATATATATATATTGAGAAAACTTGTTGATTGAAATATATGAAGTTTGGATAATATCTTTGTTTGAACACTTAGATTGAATAGCCTGTGATACAAAGATCATTTAGGTTTGCACTCTCACGTACTCATTACAACGATAGTAAATCTATTTGAGAGTTGACATCTTAGACCACATTGAGCTTACATATTGAATCATACTGTGGTGTTTGTAATTGCGCGTATTTGGGTACACATCTGCTTTACTTGAAAGCACAATCACTGTACCATTTCAGTATAATACACATTGGTTGTATTTCCAGGAACGGGCCTGAAGAGGGAGACTAGCCCTGGAATAGTCCCGGATTGGCTTAGACCCGGTTAGGAAAGCTAGGTGCGTCGTCCTGTTAAGGCGTGTAGGTTGAGGTCAGCCCCGCTAATTGACCTGGTTAAGGTTGAGGTCAGCCCTGTGTTAATTTGACCTGGTTGTAAACGGTGCCGCTCCACCCTTAAGTGAGCTATTAGTGGAATCCTCTAGCTTGCGAGCTTGAGGCGGGGACGTAGGCACGGTTGGCCGAACCCCGATAACATATCGTGTGTTCATTTATATTTCTGCACTTTATATTTACCGCACATGTATGTTATGGGTGAATGATGCGTATGACTTAAATTTCACATTATATTTATCTACGCGTTTGGAAATTGAATAGGCAGACCCTAAGTTGTGTATATACTGCTGTTTATCCGGTTCAACCTAGGTGATAAATTTTAAATTTCCAATTCACCCCCCCTCTTGGGAATACACCAATTCTAACAGTATCAAAGATCTTGAGCACATAAGAAAATATCTCAAAAATGTTTTTTTCTAAAAAATCAACCACAAAAGATATTTGAAATAAGTTTGAAAAAATATTTCACAAACAAACACAATACAAGCTCTTGAGTTTTGCAACAATAATGCAAGACTCACAAGCTCGAGAGAGTCTTCCTAAAGAAGATTTATTAACAAAGTCACAACGGAAAAACTCAAAGCTTACTCTCAAATAAAATCAATCTCAATCAAATACAAGCAATAAGAGTGTAAGATTTATTATATGATCTCTAAAACACTCTTGCTAAATGATTTTAACAAGGAGAATGAGTAAGAATGGAAGTAGTAGGCTTGTATGTGAAAATGGGTATTTGAAAAGAGAATATATTGCTAATGTTGTTTGCAAATCAGTGCTAATTAAACCAAATGAGGGAGTATATATAGACACTCATAAAAATATAACCATTCGGGACTCATTCAGTATTTTTGAAAAAGTTTAAGATTAATAAAAAGTAACCCCTATTTAACCTCGATAAAATTTAAGGAACTCAAGTATTTTGGTCGACTATATTTTAAGTTTGGTCGACTATATTTATAAGTTCAGTCGATCGAACCACTTTTGAACTACAGAATATAGTCGGCTGAATTAGGGTGATTTTGGAACCCTTCGAGGTTCAGTCGGCTGTATTTGAGTTCGACCTACTATTCATCTAGTTCAGTCGACCCAATCAAAAATAAACTTGGAAGTTCAGTCGGCTAAACTATTGGGTGTCTGACACAAGCGAGTTCGGTCGACTGAGGAATACATGTTTGAAAAGATATAGTCGACCGAACCTAAGTCAACAAGTTGACTATTGATCAGTTTGGTCAACCGAGGCGTTTATAACGCACTTTATTCAATCAACTGAAACTCATTTACACTTAAGATTTTTGTCTTGATTTGAGTGTTGTTACGTGTAGGGACCTACGGTCTATTTAAGGTCATTTTGAGCCTATCTGTCCTATCATGCATGCAATGCATTAATTATTACAGACCATGATTAATATTATAGACCCAAAATAAAATGACCAATGAATATAACTAAAATTATTTGGTCTTCATTTCCTTTGCTTTCATATAACTTTGCCAATATGATCCTATACAAACTCAGCAAACATTAAATACGAAAGTATTTGTCATAATTAAAACATGATATGACCCATAAGGTCAACATTATAGCCTGTAATATGGATATTTGGATACCTTTATGTATAAAGGTAGTTTAGAACTCTGGAAATATGTTTTGGAGAATGTATCATTTATTTCCGCTGCTTTTTTATATGATGAATATGGTATTAGGTTCACAGACATCACTAATGTAGCACCCTAGGTCCCACACGATAGGTCAGTGCCTTATAGATAGTATCAGAGCCTAAGTTTGTTAGGTTCTATAGATTTCGATGGTTGATAATTACCAGAACATAGGTTAAGATACGTTAAGGATAAGAGTGGGTAGATTAGGCGAGTCTTGGTCTGGAAGCTTAGAGGCAGAGATTCTTTGACGATCTTCTATGTTTTTCCTAGAATGACTATTTCAAAAAAACCATGGTAAATCCATCGATGGTTTCGTTTTTGGGTTGAGAGACTAGAACTTGGATACTTAAGTTAGAATGTTAGGCATTGGGCGAGTATGTGGTAGTTCCGAAGTTTTGATTAGGGGCTAATACGTTAATATAATTAAGTTTATACGAGCAACGGAGAGTATTATGGTTTATAGGAGGCAAACCGTTGAATGTTTTCTAGAGGAATATAAAAACCGTCGCCGGTTTTCTTCAAAAAGAGGTCTTTGTAATTCAAGTTTTCCGTCAACGGTTTTGGGACCCCTAGAAAAACCGTCATCAGTTTTGTGGCAAAATTGTTTAAATGATTGTTTTAATTGCAAACTCAAATGTTATATTATATCTTCATTCCATACTTGCATCAATCATGATAAATGTGGAATTTCTAAGTCGATTTCTATCCTATCTTCAGGATGGATTCCATGGGGAAAGACATCATAGCCGGAGGGGTTAATCACGTGGATACTTCCAGTGAGGATGATATGGACACTACAAAAAATTGGTCTTTAGTGACGAAAATATTAGTGACGAATTCAATTTCGTCACTAAAAGTTGGTATTAGTTGGTATTACTTTTGTCACTAAAAAACGCGCGAGAAACAATTTTTTGCACGAAAATTTTTCAGAAAAATATTAACGACGATTATGGGGTATTAGTGATAGATTAAATTCATCACTAAAAGTAACTTATTAGTGATGATTAACTAACCGTCACTACTAGTATTTATTAATAAATAAAAATAATTTATTTAATATTATTAGTGACGGTTCAGAGAATTCATCACTAATAGTCAATTAGTGGTGACAGTTTAGTAATCCATCACTAATAGTTTTTTTTATTTAAAAAAATAGTTAACAGTATTAGTGATGGTTTGGGAGATTCGTCACTAATAATAGGGTATTAGTGACGGTTTAGTAATCCGTCACTAAAAGTATTTTTATTTAAGAAAATATAAAAATAATTTAATTAACAATACTAGTGAAGGTTTGGGAGATTCGTCACTAATAATAGGGTATTAGTAACCATTTTGTAAATCATCACTAATAGTGTTTTTATTTAAAAAAAAAATACTTAATAGTATTAGTGACGGTTTAGGAGATTCGTCCTTACTAATAGAGTATTACTAACGGTTTAGTAATCCGTCACTAATAGTGTTTTTATTTAAGAAAATATAAAAAAAATTTAGTTAACAGTATTAATGACGATTCAAGAATTCGTCACTAATAGTTCAGTATTAGTCAGAGTTTTAAAAACGGCACTGATACTCTAACATTAGCAAAAAACCTCTCTGTGTGCACGATTTCCCCAATCTGCTTCCTCCTTTCCCAATCTTCTTTTTTCCCTTCTTTCCCTCTCCATGACGATCCCCTCCTTTCCCTCCTCCTTTCTTTCCTCCTCCCTTATTTCTTCTTCTGGCCTTACCCTTATACCGCACGATTTGAGTCTGCACAGCCTTACCCTTCTACCGCACCTTCTGGTGGCCGCCTTTATAAAATGGCCTTCTAGTCCCTTCTCTCACTCCTCTCTCTAACTCTCTCTTCCGAACGACCTCGACCGCTTCGAGCATCCTCTCTTCCTAGTAATCACTTTTTCATTCCTTCAATTTTAATTCTTTCATCATTTATTCCTTGAATTTGCATATGGTTTATTCAGAGTTTATGGATCTTACAATTCTGTGTGGTATTCATCCATTTCATCGTTGTTCTGGTCTTATTTGTGATGATGAATCTAACTTTTTTGTTCCATCTCCAAATTTCGTTTTTTTTTTTTTCCTTTTTTTTCAGATCTTTGTTACTCAATGGGATTTGGATGTGTGTACGTGTGTATGAATATGCTAAATTGATATATTCTAGCATTAAAAAAAAAATTTGAATGTGTTTATTTCCACAGATTGTGGCTTTAAAGAGGGTTTATTCGGAATTTCCAAAAACAAGCTCCATGAGGAGGCAGCAGCTCATAAGGAAATGCCTTATTCTCTCCAACATTGAGCCTAAACATATCAAAGTCTGGTTTAAAAATCACAGGTAAAGATACACTACACACTCTGCAAGTGCTATTATGCCACATGACCTCTCTCTCTTCCCGTTTTCCACCTTTTTATGAATTCGACAAGGGTGGAGAGGGAAATTTGTTAAATGGGGACTTAATTGTGGTTCATTTATTAAACAATTAATTTAGGTTCATGTAATTAGTTGGGTTCATGAAACTAGATGTTCAAGAGCCATGTTTTGTACCTATAAATACCCCCTTTGTACTCAAGTTATGTATCAAGTGAATACACCCATCTCTTCCTTCTATTTTAACATTATATTAGAGACATTCATTATAATTATGTAGCAATATGGCCAGAGTTTCAAAGCTTCAAAGATGAGCACATGAGACCAATCCCACTGCAATGGAAAGGGACATGCCAAGAAGGAAGTCAGTTTAATGGCACCAATTGTAATAGGTAAATCAAAATTTGGTGCATGTCCCATTGTTTCTACTGAAAATATATATTTTTTGAGAATGACAGCAACAATGCTTTATTATGCTTTACAATTTGGAAAAGGGGAAATAGAAGAAAGGGACAAAAATTTGAAAAGGGTAACAAGCATGTGCTCATCGATGAGCACCATTTTCTCATCAACGAGAGATCTTCTGAGTCTCGTCGCCGAGTATGCATGTCTCACCGACGAAGATTAACTGAGAGGGTTTGAGATATTCTGAAACTCGTCGACGAGCTCACAACCTTGTCAACGAGTGTTCTTCATGGGATCATCAACGAGTCCACGTGTCTCATCGACGAGGCCTTGCCTATAAATAGACTTGCTTTCATTTTTCAGTAAGAAAAATTTTGGTTTCTCACTCTCTCTCTCTCTCTAAAAAAGGGACCCTTAGCCTTCTCTCTTCGATTTCGGGTAGGATTTGACCCGATTTGACGATCTGGAACCACCACGAGATTCGTAGGATCGTTCTTTGTAAGGTTGCAGGAGCTAATCATTGATTTGAGAGATTTGGGAAACATCCCAAAATCAGGGTAAGTGAGTTATTTTGTGAAATTAGAATAGTGTTCCCAAGAGGGGGTGAATTGGGTTAATAAAAAAATTTTAATTTCTTTTTAACTTCTTACTTGTTTTAGTGCAACAACAAGAATGTAAGTAAATCAATCAATTTATAACCACAACGAAATCAAACCACAAAGTACTGAAAGTTAAACAAACCAATCAATCACAATATGAAAATCAATCAATCATTCAAGAACTTGGTGCTTTTAAGCTTTTGGTAGCAGCCCTGTGTTTATATGCAAGCCCTGTTTTGATTTTGATTGGTAATGCACTCTCTTAACCAAGATTTCCGAAAATTAACCAATGTACTCCCTTGTGGGTTTTCGCAAAAGGTTAATTAAAACGTACTATCTAAAATCAAGAGTTTTTTCTGAATTTTTACTTAATCCATGCAATCAGCAATATGCATTCAACAAATAAAAATATTGTGCAAAAAGTAAAGGGTAAAGTGGAGATAAGAACACCAACTTTTATGAGGTTCGACTTATCCCCAACCTATGTCCTCGCCTTTGGCAAACCACCAAAGGATTCTACTATATTAGTTCCTTTGCTAGGCGGAACAACACCATTACAACCACTCCTTAATTAGGCTAAAGCCCGCCTCTCCAAACGATATTCCCTCGTTCGGTCCAACGATCCACGCACCTGAATCGTTAATCAATCTGCAAGACAACATTAAGAGAAGGTGTACAGGAGATGCTCTCAAAAGAGCTGATTAGTACAAATTCAAAACACTAGATACTTCAATATTAGAATATGAAATTGAAATAAGATTGAAGCTCAGGTTAGAATTCACCAAGTTCCTTTCTCCAGATGAGAAATCAGCAAAGGGAACTTAGAGATTGAAGATCAGCTTTCCAGAATATCAATAATTCGGATTGAGCGAGTGTTAGAGCAAGAGAGAGCTTTTGCAAGAAGGCTTTCAGCAGTTTTTCAGATTTTCTCAATTCTCAATGTTTCTTAATCTTGCAAAACCATAAATTTATAGGCTTCTAAAAGTTATTTCATGGAGCCCAAGATTACTTGGAGTATTTCCCACATTTTTGGAAAATTTGGGGCTCAAGAAACCTTTAATTTGACTTTTAAAACATTAAAAAAAAATAACCGTTAACAGTGTTCAGACGACTGAACATTCGAATTCAGTCTTCTAATGTTCCTTAATACTTTGAAAAAATTTAACTGGACACAGGATTAGACGTCTGAACTTGAGGTTCAGACTTCTGAAGATCTTGATCAGACGTCTGAACTTACGCTTCAAGCTTCTGAGGATATATTGTCTGTTCTGTGTTTTGCAAATTAATTCTTCAAACTTCTGAACTAATTCTTCAATCGTCTGAAGAAATACTTCAGACGTCTAAGACAAATCTTTAGACTTCTGAGATACCTCTTCAGACATCTAAGGATAATCCTCAGTCGTATCGACAGACAATTCTCAATTTTTCAATTTGCTTTTTAATTATACCTTGCTCTCTAGCTTTAAAACATTTTCCGAGGTTTTGTAAATCAGGTTTCAAGGTCCATAATACCCCTAAAGAGCTTCAAGAATATTTCTTTATGATATTCTGATATGAAGTGCTTACATTGCATTTCCTAGCCCTAAACTCTAAGCTTGAAGTCTTCCATGATATGGTCACTTTGAGTTTCCTTGGACTTTTGCTTGAGTTAACTTTAGATTCCTTTTCCTCGGATCATTTTGGTGTTGCTTTGAGCTTCCTTTGGATCTCTTTAAGTATGAATAAGACTTTAATGTGCTTTGATCCTTTATAGCTTTTGAACCATTTTATGCTAAAACCTGAAACATCATCACTTGAACAAACACAAGTCAAATTATCCTTTATTTGTTATCATTAAAACAAGATTGAAAAACCATGCCAGACCAACATTTTGGAGTTTTCTTAACGAATATTGTTATTTTGAGGTTAGGAAGTATTAAATAGGTATTTTTCTAAGATTTGAGTAAATTAGGGTTTTTGGAATACAAGGTCCGGGTGAGCGTTATAGGCATCTTTTGGGGATACCTGTTCGTGTAGTTCAAGGATTCAGGTAAGGGGAAATTTATATATTAAATCAAGTTTTCATGAATTAAATGAAAATGGACTATGTTATATATATGTATATGTGTTTTCATGTGGGTATAAAATGCCAACCATATAAATTATCTTTTTTGAGCTTAGGGTTGCTTATTTAGTTATGTACATGTGAAAATGAACTGATGTAGGTAAACAATATTTTCAGAATAATTATGTAAGAAATGAAAAGTATATTTTCAGTATATGAACATTAAATGTTTGTTAGCCTATTTTATATGGAATATATATATATATATATATATATATATATATATATATATATATATATGAATTTCACTGCAAAATTGTGTGCCATGAATAAATGTAAATTTTATGCAAATATATGTTATATGTATGAGATGCAGGTTATCTAAGAAATGCCTTGATAATGAAATGTTATAAGGATTATGTTGCTTGTATTTGATAATGTAATCATGTATATAATGACAGCTGAAATGAGCTGTACACTAATTGATGACAGCTAAAAGGAGCTATGTTAACATATTTAGTGCATATCTATGTGGACTAACTAATGCACAGTTAAAAGGAGGTGTGGTATGAATGTATGAAATGAAAATGAAACGAAATGGAAACATGAATGAAATGGATATGAAATGTGAAATGTGAACGATGTAAAATGTGAAAGGCTACGTAAAGTGAAATGCTATGAAATGCTAAAGTTATGAACATGAATAGATATGGATGGTTGAATAACAACAGACAGAATAATGTATTAGGATATTATCAGTATTTATGCTAGTAGAACATGTTACATTAGGGCGGGGCAAACTCTTCACTCGAGAGTTTGCTGAGAAAGGCGAGTGCACTAGTAGTATCAGATATAGCAGTAGGCTGCACAACGCACTAGGACAAAGGGAAACTATTTGTATGGGCGGGTAGATTTCCCTATTCTCGGAGATCTTCGTTGTTAAACTTATGTATGAACTGTATGAGTACGAAATTAATCTATCACTAAAGGGCTTACTGAGTAAGGTTAGTGCCCTGGTATGTTTCAGTTGTGACATTTGGGTTACTTAATGTATTAGAGCAGAGGGGTGCTACTTGTATGAGCAGGTAATCATTCCTATCCTTGGGTAGTCTCGTGGGTAAATATTTTGCATGTGTATGATTAGGTTCAAAAAATGATTTCAGAATTTATGTTAATGGTTTGCAAATGATATTAATATGTTATTTATAAATCTCATGTTGACCACACACTGTTTTAATATATTATTTCTTCCCTTACTGTGATGTGTCTCACCCGAATACGAATTTATCTTTTTCAGGACCTCCACGTGATCGAGCTTTGAGAGCTCAAGATTGATTGCATTTTTGGTTTATAGAAAGAGAAAAGGGTATAAACATTTTGATGATATTTTGGGATGTATATAAGTTATGTTTTATGTTTTATGTTTTATGTTTTAAGTCTCCTAGAAAATGGATGGTTATGAATACTGGAAGTGTAGGTTATGTTTTAGAGATATGAGTAAATGTGAATGCAGGTGGATAAATGGTGTATTTTTAGTGTACAGATAAATGTAGAGAACTCTGGTATTTTATGGATGGAAGATTATGTTTATGTTTTCCACTACGTATTTATTTATAGAATATCAAGATTTTCAAGAATAACACACCGGACCAGGTTTAAGGGTTCAGGCGTTACGTCCATGTTGTCCTTAATAAAATTTTTGTAGTTTGCTCTGCGGGGAATGATGGTCCCTACCCTGAAACAATATCAAATACTGCTCCATGGCTCATAACAGTGACTGCTAGCACCTTTGATAGATCTTTCCCGACTACCATTACCTTGGGGAATAAGCAGACTATTGTGGTATGGTACATCGGTACTTCATTGGAGCTGTAAAAACTTACCCATCAGAAATAATACATTCTCCTAAAGTTAAACTCAGTGTTTAAGCATGAAGTCGAAGAGGGTCTGGAGCAAGAAGTAAGCATTCTTGTTTATACTTTAATTAATTCAACTCCTGAAGGATCAACATGATGCCAAATGAATCCCAATTTTGTTTTGCAATATCACATGCTATTGAGTGTTCTTTTTCCTTTTATTTTTGGCTGGGCTACATAATTTTCCAAAAAAATTAGTGCTAGAGTTTCGGAAATTATTTTCCAAAAAAAACAATACCATTCAAGCTATTTCATTAGGAAGAAATGAACTTTAACCATGGAAAACTTGAGGCTTCCAACAATGACAGACACTTCACATTAATGTCATAAGGAGATCGAAGAATGAAAATATAGTTAAATATTAACTGTGGTTCTAATGATCTCATAATTTCTCGAGATATTATCTTTGATGAAATGGCATCATTGAGTTGGCAAGAAAATTTTGTATACATATCAATAGTAAAATCCCATGAATTCCTACTCATCTTTACTGCCAAAACACAGATTATTGGAACCTCATGAACATTTTATTTAATAAGTAAAATAATTAAATTCAGTGTTTTTTCTCTCTTCTCCATTTTTTTTTTGCTAGGCTACATAATTTTGTTGTTTGATATTTTGATCTTTTTGCCCCTGGTTTACTTTTGCATGTACTGATCCTGGTGATTCTTGGTAAAAGGATAAGTGTTAATACCAGGATTTATAGGTATTGTAAAAGCTAGCACTAGGATTGATCACACCAGGATTTATAGGTATTGTGTTATTCATTGCTGTGCTAGTGTATTTAATTTCTGATTCATTTGCATGGTTCTTATTCTACCTAGAACCTTCAATTATTATTGACTGTCCTGAAATTTAAGTTGTTGAACATCACTCTTGAACATACAGACTGGAAAACTGCTTAAAGAGGCAGACAAAGAAACTGGCCATAAGAAAACAACTACATCACTTTCAAAATCTGCAGATGGTTCACATTTCCTCATCGGTTCCCTTGATAAATCTGCGAAGGTAACAATTGCCATAGCTTTTGCAGTTTTGAAATCTTTATATTTTCATTTTCTCCAGCTCTTATTATTTCCTTTACATGAATCTTTCAGCTTTGGGACATCAGATCGTTGACATTGATCAAGACATATGTGACTGAACGCCCAGTGAATGCTGTTGCTATGTCTCCACTTCTTGATCATGTATGTGTTGGACAATTTGTTTGTATTTCGTTATAATAATATATTTGTGTTGCAGTCTTTCTTGCTTCTCCCATTGGTGCTGCTGTTGGGATTGCTGGTGTGGAACCATCGGCAGCAGCACCTCCCCATGCAGCTTATGTTGAAATGAAGACCAGCAGCCTTCCACCTACTCTGCCGGCTATGCTAACATTTAGCCACCGCCCTTCGAATCTTTTGCTCTCCCTTGTGTATATATGGGCTTGCTGTGTGTGTCGTGAATGTGTGTGTGCAGTGTGAGCTGTGTATGTGTGAGTTGCAGTGAGTGTTGAGTAGTGTAAGTTGCGTGAAGTGAGAGTGTGTGCAGAGAGTTGCAGTAAGAGAGAGAGAAGAGAGAGACAAAGAGAGTTGAGCAGTGGCTCCTCCTTTTAATATTTCTCCCAGTATAGTGCAGTGGTGTGTACTCCGTGGACGTAGGTCAGATTCAACCGAACCACGTAATTTCCAATGTTCCAATGTGGATGTATTTGTGTTTATCCTTCGTGTGTGATTGTTGCTCCAAGATCCCTTCCTCCCAACAATTGGTATCCAGGGTCGGCTCTTCACAATATAGGGCCCTAGGCGAATAATTTAATCAAGGACCCTTAATATTTTGTTTAATTTTTATTTTTATTTAAAATTAATTTTTCTAACTTTTTGAGATGCAAAATCATTAATTATGGGAATAGAGCATAATAAATAATATTAATATTATTTAATTTAAAAAATTTTTGGGACCCAAAAACTATATTATTATATTAAAAAAAATTTTGGGGGCCCCAGGCGGGCACCTCAACTGCCTAAAGGCAGAGTCGGCCCTGTTAGTATCAAAGCTTGGTTGGAGTAGAATCGTCAAATCGGAGAAAAATTTCCAGATTTTGAGCCTCTGTCCAGTAGCTCAAAATTTAATTTTGAGGATACCATCGAACTCCTCTCGTCGAGACAAAGCAAACGGTGTCAACTGGAGCTCCAAACGACTTCAGACAACCCCACACGCGCCTACATGCGCCGCCAACGTCCAGGGACGTCTCCACGCGCTCCTACGCGCCATCACGCACCAACAGGTAGTCGACGGCACCATCCACACGCGTCCTCGCACCGGCAATCGACTGGCAAGTCAGCGGGAGGAAGAAGACGGTCCACGTCAACGGGACCCGCACCCAGTCAGCCGCCATGTCAGCCCGCGCCCACGCCACGTCAGCGACACGTCGACCCCGCTCCCACGCCACGCCAGTGCCATGTCATCAAGTGGGTCCCATAGTCAATCACCCGTAGGTGGGCCCCATAGTGCCACGTCAACAGTGGGCCCCACGTGCCACGTCAGCAAACAACGTCACTAACGCCGTCAGGGATATTCCGTCTGTGAGAGGAATATTCCATTAAAGTTTACCAAGTTTGACCGAAAGTTTGACCAGACTTTTCGAAGCCATTTCAAGTCTGTTTTTCGAACAACTTAAGTCATTTCTAGGGTTTTTGGCCGTTTTGGATCCAACCGTGCTGTTCGTTTAAGCTAATTCCTTTTCTAGATTAGAAAATCAAGATGTCGAACGAAAAGAGCTCTTAGATCGAGATGTTTGACAGCACAAAATTCAATTTCTCAAAAATACAGATTGAAGACTATTTATTTGGTAAAGAGTTGGGCTTACCACTGATGGAGAAGCTAGAATCCATGAAGGAGAGCGAGTGGGAGTTGCTTGACCAAAAAACCCTTAGAGCCATTAGAATGACGTTGTCAAAGTTTTTGGCATTCAATATTAAGCATATAACATTCACCAAGTCTCTAATGGATGCGCTCTCTAATATGTACGAGCAGCCTTCAGCCACAAACAAAGTACATCTCATGAAAAGACTATTTACGATGAGTATGTCTGCGGGTGAAAGTTTCAACAGGCATTTGAATAATTTCAACGAGTTGTCGGATTAACTTGCTTTAGTCGGGATAACGTTTGATAATGAGATTCGGGCCTTATTGATTCTCAGTCAGTTGCCTAAAAGTTGGAATGGTGTTGTTACTACCATTAGTAGCTCCGTAAGAAAATCGAAGCTTGTATACGATGAGGTCGTCAGCATGATTTTGACGGAGGAAATCAGAATGTAGTCAAACCATGGCTCCACTTCGAGTTCGGCCTTGAACATGGAGAGTCGAGGCAAAGGAAAGAGGCATGGACGATCAAACAATCGCAACAAATCTAGACCCAGGCGGTCTAAATCCAGAAATCCCAAAGGTACTCAGGACATAGGTTCCCAGAGTACAAAAGTTATTGAATGCTGGAACTGTGGAAAAATTGGTCATTACAAGAACCAGTGCAGAAGTTAGAAGAAAGAGACGAGGGCAAAGACAAAAGCAAATATTGCTTCCAAAAATGATTATTTGTTGATCTGCTCTTTGGAGAGCAAAAAGGAGTATTGGGTGTTAAACTCTGGAGCTTCATTCCATGCCACTTGCAGCAAAGATTTCCTGAAGGAGTATACATCAAGTAATTTCGGTAAAGTATATCTGGGCAATGATCAACCTTGCGACATTACCAGTAAGGGGACAGTGAAGATCAAAATGAATGGGTCAGTATGGAAACTGAGAGATGTCAGGCATATTCCAAACCTGAGGAAGAATTTGATCTCAGTCAGTCAATTGGCAGATAAAGGTTAGAACACATTTTCGTTGGTGATAAATGGAAGATTTCGAAGGGTGCATTGACAATTGCTCGAGGTAAGAAAAGTGGAACTTTTTATGTAAATCCTAATGCTTGTATGTCTATTACAGTTTCTACAAGAAATGATGATAGCAACCTATGGCATCAACGACTCGGACACCTAAGTGAGAAAGGACTCAGGGTGATGCACTCAAAGGGTAAGTTGAGTGATTTACAGTCGGTGAAGATTGACACATGTGAGGATTGCATATTTGGGAAATGAAAAAGAGTCAGTTTCCAGACAAACATCAGTACCTTGAAGAAGGAGAGACTTGAGCTAGTCCATTTAGATGTATGGGGACCAACAACCATTTCGTCTACAGGAGGAAAGCATTACTTCGTCACGTTTATTGATGATCATTCACGGAAGGTATGGGTTTACTTACTGAAGTATAAATTTGATGTTTTTGATGCTTTTAAAAATTGAAAAGTGATGGTAGAAAACGAAACTAGTTTGAAAATTAAGAAGCTAAGAACAGATAACGGTGGAGAGTATGTTGACACCGAGTTCAAGAAATTCTGCTTTGAGCATGGTATCAAAATGGAAAGGACTGTGCCAAGAACGCCTCAACACAACGGCGTAGCCGAGCGGATGAATAGAACATTGACAGAAAAAGTCAGAAACATGCGTATGCAGTCAGGCTTGCCAAAGATGTTTTGGGCAGATGTAGTCAACATAGCATCTTATTTGATTAATAGAAGTCCTTCAGTACCATGGGACTATAGTCTACCAGAAGAAGTTTGGAGTAACAAAGAGGTAAGACTTTCACATTTGAAAGTTTTTGGTTGTATTGCATATGTACATATCAATGATCATGTCAGGGATAAGCTAGATCCGAAATCCCGAAAATGCACTTTCATCGGTTATGGTGGAGATGAATTTGGATACCGCATTTGGGATGATGAAAACAAAAAGGTGATCAGAAGCAGAAATGTGATTTTTGATGAAAAGGTGATGTACAAAGACAGGCACACAGCAGAATTCACCAAACCAGTTCAGAGAGAATCAACCTATGTAGATATGGATGATGTCCCAGAATGTGTAGGGACACAACAACAAAATACCGAGAATCCTCAGGCGGAGGAACCAGTGGAGCAGTTCGTCGCACCACCGCCTCCTACTCTAGCTCCGGAGCTTAGGAGATCTACTCGGCCCCATGTACCAAACAGAAGTTATATTGATTACTTACTTCTTACAGATGGAGGAGAACCCGAATGTTATGATGAAGCGTGTCAGGTGGCAGATAGGAGCAAGTGGGAGCTTGCAATGAAGGACGAGATGAAGTCCCTCACCCCCAACAGAACGAGGGAACTAGCTGAGTTGCCCAAAGATAAGAAGGTCCTTCACAACAAGTGGGTGTACATAATCAAAGAGGAGCATGATGGCTCCAGGAGATACAAGGCTCGATTGGTAGTTAAAGGTTTCAAGCAGAAGGAAGGAATTGACTACACCGACATTTTTGCACCAGTTGTGAAGTTGACAACCATCAGATCCGTTCTGAGTATTTCTTATCTCAGAGGGTTTACATCTTGAGTAGTGAGATGTGAAGAAGGCGTTTCTTCACGGTGATCTTGATGAGGAAATCTACATGCATCAACCAGAAGGATTCTCAGAGAAAGGTAAAGAGAATCTGGTGTGCAGGTTGAAGAAGAGCTTGTACGGTATTAAACAAGCTCCTAGACAATGGTACCAGAAGTTTGACAGCTTTATGCACAAGAATGATTTTCTAAAGTGTAATGTCGACCACTGTTGCTACTTCAAGAGGTATCAATATAGATATATCATTCTGTTATTATATGTGGATGACATGTTAATCGCAGGACCAGATATAGAGGAGATCAGGAAATTGAAACAGCAATTGTCAACGGAGTTTAACATGAAGGACTTAGGCTTAGCGAAGCAGATACTTGGGATGCGGATCTCCAGAGATAAGCGACAGGGAACATTGTAGTTATCTCATTCGGAGTATATTAGCCGTGTTCTACAGCGGTTTAACATGAGCAACGCCGAAGTAGTAAATACACCTATGGCAGGACACTTTTGCCTCTCCAAGGATTAGGTTCCCCAGACAAATGAAGAGAAGGACTTCATGGCTAAGGTACATTACTACTCAGCCATTGGAAGTCTCATGTACGCCATGATTTGTACCAGACCGGACATTGGCCAAGTAGTGGGAGCAGTCAGTAGATTCATGTATAATCCAGGGAAGACTCACTGGAAAGCAGTGAAGTGGATCTTCAGGTACCTCAGAGGCACTATTGATAAGTGCTTATGTTTCGGCAAAGGAGACTTGAAAGTCAAAGGGTATGTAGATGCCGATTTTTCTGGTGAAATTGATCAGCGCAAGAGCACCACTAGATACGTGTTCATTGTTGGTACAGCAGCTGTTAGTTGGATGTCGCAGATACAAAAGATTGTTGCCCTATCCACTACAGAAGTTGAGTACGTAGTAGTGACAGAAGCCAGCAAAGAGATGATTTGGCTTCAGGGTTTGTTGACAAAGCTTGGGTTAAAGCAAGAGAGGAATGTTTTGTACAATGACAGTCAGAGTGCGATACATCTGGCAAAGAACTCTGCATTTCATTCCATAACCAAACATATCGGATGACGTTATCACTTCATCAGATCTTTATTAGAAGATGGAGTACTGACACTTGAAAAGATTCAAGGTAGTAGAAATCCAACTGACATGTTGACGAAGGTGGTGACTACAGAGAAGTTGAAGTTGTGCTCAACTTCAGTTGGTTTTCATACTTGAAGACAGACATAAGCACATCATTCGTCTATACACTGGTTGAGATGCTGCCTCCGTCTCCAAGTGGGAGATTGTTGGGATTGTTGGTGTGGAACCATTGGCGGCAGCACCTCCCCATGCAGCTTATGTTGAAATGAAGACCAGCAGCCCTCCACCTACTCTGCCGGCTATGCTGACATTTAGCCACCTCCCTTTGAATCTGTTGCTCTCCCTTGTGTATATATGGGCTTGCTGTGTGTGCCGTGAATGTGTGTGTGCAGTGTGAGCTATGTATGTGTGAGTTGCAATGAGTGTTGAGTAGTGTAAGCTGCGTGAAGTGAGAGTGTGTGCAGAGAGTTGCAGTAAGAGAGAGAGAGAGAGGAGAGAGAGACAGAGCGAGTTGAGCAGTGGCTTCTCCTTGTAATATTTCTCCCAGTATAGTGCAGTGGTGTGTGCTCCGTGGAAGTAGGTCAGATTCGACCGAACCACGTAATTTCCTGTGTTCCAGTGTGGATGTATTTGTGTTTATTCTTCGTGTGTGATTGTTGCTCCAGGATCCCTTCCTCCCAACAATTGCAAGTGATGATGTTCATGTGAGGAATGCTAGTTATGAAATGATTGGATTTTGTATGAAATATGAGTCTATTTCATGCATTGATTCCTCTATGTTACTACCATTCCAGGGGACATAGGGTCATGTTACCACTGCAGATTGTTGGGAATTTTGGATAAACTAATTAATCAATGTTAGATTGTACCAAATTCTAAATTTTAAGTTCATTTTGAACAGTACTCATTTTGGTTCATATATGTGCTTTGTGTTTATATTTTATATTATTATTAATATTATTACATTTACATAATTTTGTCTATTGCTTTAAGTTTCCACATCACTTTGACATTTCCACTTTTTACAACCTCAAAATTGAAAAAAAAAAAAAAAAAAAAATAGCTATTTCCATTGAAATATCCACAAATCATTAAAAAAAAATTGATTTTGGATCAAAATTACAGAAAGTTTAAAGTTTCAAAAAATCCAACATTGAAACCTGATGTGGTGCTTTTTACAAAACACTAATGGAAATACTTATTTTCCTTTAAATAGGATTTTAGTATTTGAACTTTGAACAAAGCATTGGGAAAATCTTCAATATACATAGTAAGCAATCCCAAGGAAACAATGGCTTTATTTTAAGTTTTATGTTCAAATGTGCTTATTCATTTTGCACTTCACATCGAGTTGTGATTCACCTCTTATTTAATAATATGTGCATATTTGAATTTTGTTATAAATTGGTTCTTGCCATGAAGTCAGTTGATTACTAGATATTCTTTCTACTAACCAATCTTCTTTTATATGAAAACAAGATAGGAATGATAGATTTAAGCTTCTTAAATTTATATATTATTGAACTAATATATTAACATCTTTTATGTCTTAATGGGTTGTATTTGTATGTGAATGTAGTATTTGGTTTTGTAAATTGCTTTTAAATTGATTAAGGATCTTTGATATCATTCTGCACTTATTGCACCTTTTCTGTCACATTATGCATTTTTTTTACAATGTTTTGATCCGAAAATATTCTCTATTATGTCTTTCAACGGTCTAAAGTTTCAAAAAGTTTTGGCCCACATTTTACTACTAGTTTTGTTATTTAAAAAAAAAAATAGAACAAAATTTTAAAAAATTTGTCTAATAATTTCTTAATATTTGGAGGCTTGAAGTTTTAGTGTAAATCAAAACTTAAAACCTTGTGTTTGGCTCGACCTTTGATTATGTTGTGTTTTATAGGTGGGGCTTGGAGGTGGTCAGGACGCATTGGCTGTCACGACAACTGACCATTGTGTTTCATTAGATCCTTCATGAAGAAATTGGAGGTGTGAAAGGACTCATTGGACCCATAAATGCTCTTGCATTCAACCCTGATGGAAAAAGGTATAAGTTTCTTGTCTTTGCATCTTATTGTAAACTAAGAACTTCTTGGGTGGAGCAGTGCTATCCGTTCCTAATTCTTTTTGTATCGTTCTTTCATGTTGAGTCACTCTCTCTCTCTCTCTCTCTCTCTCTCTCTCTCTCTCTCTCTCTCTCTCTCTCTCACACACACACACACACACACACACACATATCTGTTCATATTGTTTGTTGTCTCTCCTATGGAATTTATGTCCGTTGAACAACATGGTAATCTCTAGAAATATATTCAAATTGAAGGACAGACTTGTTATCTTTGGTTGGGGAAGGTAGGAGAATGGTATTCTATTTATTAGAGAAGAATCTGGTTGCGAACATTAGAGTAGTGTTTTGTTGAGGGTGGCGCAATGAATCTACAATTGCTTTCTCTGAGCTTGGTTGGTTGACTCATCCTGTTTGTAGGAGTTTTTGGAGGTTCAATTATTGGGTGGCTGTTCGATCTACTTGAAGGGACACGTTATTTGATGTTGGGTTGTGTTTGAATGGGAAAGGATCTTTGATTTATGTTCTTGTTGTAGGAAGGGAGATCACTGGGGTTGTTTTCTTGGGGTGTTCTTGAATTAGCTGTCAGTATGATGGAGCTGCAGCAGTTCCACTTTCTGAATGTGAGGTGATTCGAGAGTTGGAAATAAAGGATGGAACAATATAGTAATTGATCTCGAAGTTTGGTTTGTGTTGCATTCCGGATGTGCAAAGTGGTGGGGGCCTGGAAATGGTGCAGTGGATGTGAGGTGTCTGTCGTTTACTGCAGGAGGAAGGAGAGGATGGAGGGGGATTTGGGAGTGGAGCCTGAAGTGAACACTCAACGAGTGGACCTGGGTTGCACTATTATAGTATAAGAGACTGTTTATTTCGACAATTTAGGCTAAGGGACTTTATACACTGACTAGAATATATGGTATCTTGGTTGACTTGGATAATTGTTGATGACCCAAGAAAAGTGAATTTTTAACGGTATAGAAGTAACAAAAAGGAAGTGAGGAGTTCGCAACTATTGCAACATCAGCACGATGTCATGCACTACAGTCGGATGCAACTTTTGATTTTTTTATTTTTTTGTTATCTAAACAAATGAAATTTTTGTATTTTAATTTTTATAATGTATTTGTATTTGAATTTGAATTTGAATTTTGAATTTTTTTTTTGTTATCTAAACAAATGGAATTTCTATATTTTAATTGAATTTGTATAATGTATTTGTATTTGAATTTGAATTTGAATTTTGAATAATTTATGAATTTTTTAGTAATTATGGTTTAATGTTATGTATGCGAAAATATAATTACAGATTTTTATAGGAATTAATGATTAAAAAATTATTAATTTTAAATTATTAGTGACGGTTTTAAAATCATCACTAATAATTGTCCATTTTTTAAGTATTAGTGAAGGATTCAAAATCATCACTAATAGTAGAGTATTAGTGACGAATTTCAAAAGCGTCACTAAAGCCCGAGTATTAGTGATGGTTTTAAATTTATTACTAATGATATATTATTAGTGACCGTTTTGAAATTCATCACTAATACTATACAATTAGTGATGGTTTTGAAATCTTCACTAATACTCTACTATTAGTGACGGTTTTTAGCCGAACCAATGTAGAATTTATAGTGATGGTATTAGGGTTTTAGTGATGGTTATAATCCGTCACTAATACTCTATTATTAGTGATACTTTTAGGATTCGTCACTAATAAGTATTAGTAACTGCAGTTGTAGTGACTAATTCAAAATCGTCACTAATAATCACAAAATCATCATCAATAGTATTAGTGACGGTTTTGTGATTATTAGTGACGATTTTGATCCTTCACTAATAACCTTATTTTTTGCAGTGGGATGCTTCGGTAGTGTTGCGAAGTATAGCGCGGCACGCTAGGAAGGAAAACTGGAGAGACTCTAGAGAGCAGGATCAACCACCGATTGGTTGGGGCTGCACTTTTCAGCAATTTACCCAGACGAATCCGTTGGTATTTGCAGGAGGAGCAAACATGATCGCAGCTAAAGATTGAGTTCAAGAGATTGAGGAACTGCTGGGTGTGCTGAAGTGCACGGAGAAGCAGAAGGTGTTGTATGCCACTTTTAAATTAGTGGGGGAAGCGAAGAGGTGGTGGAGATCGGTAAGGCTAGTGGAAAAACAACGGCCAGGACCTGCGGCTATAAACTGAAGCCGTTTCAATGAAGTTTTCTTCGACAGGTACTTCCCTACTGCTACTAGAGAGACTAAAACAAAGGAGTTCTTGAATCTGACTCAGGGACACTTGATTGTATAGCAGTATGCAGCCAAGTTTATGGAGCTGTCCCGCTTCTTTCTGTATATAATCCCAGACGAGCCGAAGAAGGTCCAGAGGTTTGAGAAGGGTTTGAGGCAGAAAATACGCGCACAGGTGGTGGCGTTGTTGACTTAGAGTTTTTTTGAGTTGGTAGACAAGGCCATGATAGTTGAGGTCAGTATCTAGGAGGGTGAGAGAGTAGTGAACTAGAAGAAGAGGCTTTTGCCTCAGGAATTTCGGACTAGTACCAACCAGGGTACATGGAGGAGGCCTGGTAATTTCATGGGCTAGCGGCAGGATATGAGATATCGAGCCCATTAGGGGACTCCACCACAACCTACTTGTCCTAGATGCCAGCAGAGGCATTGGGGCAAGTGTAGGGGTGGACCTACTGGCTGCTACTGGTGTGGTAGGGTAGGGCATATAGCGCGGGACTGCAACACGACATTAACTCACACTCCTTCACAACATCAGTATCGGGGAGGTAACCAGGAACCCTAAGGTGGTCACCAGAGGGGCACCACCTAGGCGCAGGTGTACTCGCTTACGTCGGGAGATGCAGAGAACGCTGGCGATGTAGTGATAGGTACTATTTCCATTTTTTCAAATAGTGCTATTGTGTTGTTTGATTCAGGTGTGACGCACTCTATTATATCTCGGGGATTAGTTAAATTGTGCGGGGTAGAGACTCAGTTATTAGATGCTGAGTTAGGTGTGGTCATGCCAACATAGTCAGTTGTGTGTAGTAAGGTGATTAGAGATTACCCAGTGGAGATTCAGAGGAAAATGCTATCTATTAGCTTAATTGTTTTTTACATGCATGGGTTCGATGTCATTTTGGGATGGATTGGCTAGCATCCAACTATGCAAGCATTGACTGCCATAGGAAGGAGGTAGTGTTCAGACCTCCTAGCGAGCAAGAGTTTAAATTCATCGGGTCGTGTGTGCGCTCTGCACCATAGATCCTTTCAGCAATTCAGGCAAAGAGGTTACTTTTGGAGGATAGCCAGGGGTACCTTGTATTTTTAAAAGAAGCACCGAATGAGAGATTTAAACTGGAGGATAACCTAGTGATAAGGGAGTTCTTGGATATTTTTCCTGAGGACTTACAGGGATTGCCTCCTAATCGTAAGGTGGAGTTTGATATTGAATTAAATCCAATAACAACACCAATTTCTAAGGCTTCATACAAAATCGCTCCGGTCGAATTAAATGAGTTAAAGGAGCAGTTATAGGAACTTCTTGACAAGGGGTTTATCAGACCGAGCGAATCACCCTAGGGAGCGTCGATGTTGTTTGTAAAGAAGAAGGATGGGCTGATGAGAATGTGCATCGACTATAGAGAGATTAATAAGATGATAGTGAAGAATAAGTACCCCTTACCCCGCATTGATGATCTGTTTGATCAGCTAAAGTGCACACAGGTTTTCTCTAAGATCGATCTGCAATCCGAGTATCATCAGGTGAAGGTTAGGGTGGAAGATGTTCTGAAGTCAGCATTTAGGACTTAGTATGGCCATTATGAATTCCTGGTTTTGCCATTTGGATTGACAAATGCTCCTACAGTATTCATGGATCTGATGAACAAGGTCTTCCACCAGTATTTGGACCAATTCATGATAGTGTTTATTGATGAATTACTGGTGTACTCAAAGAGCCCAGCGGAACACAAGGAACATCTGAGGATAGTGCTTTAGGTGTTGAGAAAAGGAAAGGTGTATGCTAAATTTTAAAAAAATGCAAGTTTTGGCTAGAACAAGTTGCAATTCTGGGACATGTAGTGTCTAGGGAGGGAATTTTAGTGGATCTAGGCAAAGTAGAAGCGGTAGTTGATTGGATGAGATCTAAGAACATGCACGAGGTTAGAAGTTTCTTGGGTCTAGCAGGATACTATCACCAGTTTGTTAAGGGGTTTTCGAGGCTATCAGATCCTCTAACGTAGCTTACGAGAAAAAAAAAAGGAAGTTTGAGTGGACTAGTGAATACGAGTGGAGTTTCCAGGAGTTGAAGCAACGACTAGTCACTGCCCCAACGTTGACCACTTCGTCAAAAAAGGGTGGATTTGTGATCTACAGTGACGCATCTCAGAAAGGACTTAGGTGTGTATTGATGCAATAAGGAAAGGTTATCGTGTATGCTTCCCACCAACTCAAGGAGTATGAGAAAAATTATCCGATGCACGACTTGGAGCTAGCGGCTATGGTTTTTGCATTAAAGATCTAGAGGCACTACCTATACGGTGAAAAGTGTGAGATCTTTACTGATCATAAGAGCCTTAAATACTTTTTCACCCAGAAGGAATTGAACATGAGGCATAGAAGATGACTTGAGTTGATTAAGGACTACGACTGTACCATTAGTTACCACCTAGGAAAGGCTAATGTGGTAGCTGATACTTTGAGTTGGAAGTCAGTGGGTGCGTCGGTTTCAACGGTTGTTGTTCAGCATCAGATCAGGATGGATTTGGAGAGGTTAGGTGTAGAGTTAGTGGACGGGGATCGACAGGCAATCATTGCCAATTTGATCATTCAATCAACCTTACAAGAGAAAATTAAAGCCGCTCGGATGAAAGATGCGGAGTTGATGGAAATTGTGGAGAAAGTACGAAGTGAGCAGCAACCAGGCTTTAATGTTTCGGAGGATGGAGTTCTCAGATTGCATACCAGGTTGTGTATACCTAACGACGTGGAGATTAAAAGAGATTAAAAAGACGATTCTGGAGGAGTCTTATCACTCTCTCTATACTGTTCATCCGAGAAGTACGAAGAGGTATAGAGATCTACGAGAATCCTTCTGGTGGAGTAACATGAAGAAAGAGATTTCCAAATTCTTGGAGATGTGTTTAACATGTCGACAGGTAAAAGCAGAGCACCAGAGGCCATCGGGTCCACTTCAACCACTTGATATCCCTAAGTGGAAGTGGGAGCATATCTTGAAGGACTTCATGTCAGGGTTACCTTTAACGGTGCATGGACAGAATGTCATCTGGGTAATAGTGGATTGGCTAATAAAGATTGCGCACTTTGTTCCAATCAGAGTCAATTATTCTATGAATAGGCTGGTAGAGCTTTATGTGCAGGAGATTGTACGACTTCATGGCATCCTGATATCTATCGTTTCAAATCAAGATCCACGGTTCACCTCTCAGTTCTAGAAGAGTTTGCAAGATGCCCTGGGATCTCAACTCACTTTTAGTACTGCGTTTCACCCATAGATGGATGGGCAGTCTGAGAGGACCATTCAGATTCTATAGGATATGCTGTGAGCATGTGTACTGGATTTTGGGGATAGATGAATTCAGTATCTACCATTCGTTGAGTTTGCGTATAATAACAGTTATCAAGCCAATATCGAGATGAAACCATATGAGGCATTGTATGGTCGCTAGTGCTGATCTCCATTGTATTGGGATGAGGTAGGCGAGCGGCAAATTTTGGGGTCGGAACTAGTTCAGCAAACCTTTACAAAGGTCAAGCTCATCAGGGAAAAGATTAAAGCAGCACAAAGTCGACAGAAGAGTTACACGGATACT
Organism: Malania oleifera; assembly: GCF_029873635.1. NCBI lineage: Eukaryota > Viridiplantae > Streptophyta > Magnoliopsida > Santalales > Ximeniaceae > Malania > Malania oleifera. The sequence goes on from NC_080423.1 coordinate 20,987,196, forward strand.
CGCCGACGAGAGCTAGAGTTTGAGGTAGGTGATATGATATTCCTGAGGATTGCTCCGATGAAAGGGGTGATGAGATTTGGGAGGAAAGGCAAGTTGAGTCCTAGGTACATTGGGCCATTTGAGATCCTGTAAAGGATTGGTCCAGTTGCCTATCGAGTGGCGTTACCACCAGCATTGTCTAGAGTTCATAATGTTTTCCATGTATCAGTGCTAAGGAAGTACATGCCAAATCCTTTGCGCGTGATAAGTTATAAGCCTTTAGAGATTGGGGATGCTTTGGCATACGAGGAGGCACCAATTCAGATTCTGGATTGGAAAGTACAAAAACTGCGTACTAAGGATATACCGTTAATGAAGGTGTTATGGCGTAATCATGTAGTTAAGGAGGTTTCTTGGGAGTTAGAAACAAAAATACGTCAGAAGTACCAACATCTTTTCAAAGAGGTTCAACATTAGACAAGTAGGTGCTTGGTTTTGTGTGTAGGTTGGGTAAGGTAGCTTTGTTTAGTATTATTAATTTTTTATGGTTTCCTTATATGAATGGTCTTTGGGAGAGTTTTGTATGATATTGTAATCTCTTGAGACATTGTGTGTAATCACGATATTCCTCTGCCATAAGTGAGGGTATGTAATAAATTTGGAACGGGACCGCTATGTGGGTGGCTACCGACTCTTCTCGTAGATACAGATTAATATTTAAGAAAAACTCCAGAGGATGTAATCGGTAATAGTTAGAAAATTTTGAGGACAAAATTTTTATAAAGAGGGGAGATTGTAGAAACTTGAACCCAAGAAATAAAAGAAAATAAATATAAAAGAGAGAAATAAAATGAAATAAACGAAAAAGAAGGGAAATGGTTTGGCAAAACCTGACGGTTTCAATGAGTTCAGAAAACCATCGTCGGTTTTCAATCAACTAGGTGAGTCAACTGCCAAACTGTCACCAATTTTCTAAAGGCAAGACCTGCGAGCCTACTTACTTAAGGGCTAAGCAAAGCATATTCAAACATAACATGAAATTCTCTCTCTCTCTCTCTCTCTCTCTCTCTCTCTCTCTCTCTCTCTCTCTCTCTCTCTCTCTCTCTCTCTCTCTCTCTCTCTCTCTCACAGGGTTTTTGGACTCTTTCTTTCTACTCTCACTCTCTCGTGGCTCTCTCTCTCCCGTAAGCTCACTTAAAGCTCGTGCTCGGTTTCCAATCACTCTCCTCTTCAGTCTCAACTTGCGAGTTCATTTTTGGCAGCGGGATCGAAAGCTAGGGTCTTCTATTTTCAAATGAAATCAGTTTCTTTTCTAGGAACAGGTAAGGTGATTAAGTTAAGTCAGATTTTTAATAAGCTTGAACCAATTAAATTGGTTTATATATAAGTATACTATGGTTCTAAAGGTTGTTTCAAAAACCGACCGTTCAAAGATAGATTTTTCAAATATAGGATATATGACACGATATTTTGAATAAAATGAATAGTGGAAAGCTTGCTTATAAACTAATATACTATTAAGTATTGGTTGGTTATTTACTATGTTTAAATACTAAAATTGTGTGGTAGGTGAATAATCGATATAGTTGTTGTGTAACCGAATTTTGGGTACAGTTGTGAAATACTGAATGTTTGTGAAAAATACTGGAACTGCCTTTGCGAAATACTGGAAGTGGATATAACGACCGAGGACCGGGTTTTACTTAACTGCCAGGGGCTGGGTTTTACTTGACGGCCCGAGGCCAGGTTTTTTTTAATGACTATGAGTCGGGTTTTACTTAACGGTCAAGGGCCAATTTTTACTAAATGCCATGTTCTATATGAAACAAGATTTATAATACATTTTTTATTACTTAAATTGCATAATATGATTTAAGAACCCTGAGGACTAGTTGTTTTGTGAGCACAGTACCGTTGTTAGGGAATTATTTTGAGACCGGGTGCACCCAGACTGTACGGAGAAGTGTAGGGTGGTCTCCTCCATTTAGCCTGCGTAGGATGGAGTACCTTCCCTAGAGTTTGGACCAGGAAGTGGTATGGCTAGATCTGCAACTTAGTTATGGATTCCTGCAGATGTACTTGCAAATGGCTACTTTGACTGTATTTGGGTTGATCCCCCAGGGTATAAGTTCAACCTTTGGGTCACACAACCCGTACCATGTTTAGTCCCAAGGAGTGTCTTTTATGCATATCAATTAATTTATGTAAATGGTGTTCATATGTATTGAACCAGTTTATGCTGAGAAAGCGAATGCATATTTTTTAACTATAAAGGTGTAAGTATTTTCAAGTGATTTAAAATGCATAAATGTTAATGAAGAAGTAAACTCTTCGCTCTAGGGCTTGTTGAGAAAGGCGAGTACCCTGATAAGTATCAGTTGTAGCCATACTAGGTTGCATAATGCATTGGAACAAAGGGGAGCTACATGTATGGGCGTGTAATCTCTTCTATCCTTGGGAACTTTTGCTAATAAATAATTGTGTGTGTGTGTGTGTGTGTGTGTGTGTGGGTATTGTTTGAGAATGATTTTATAACTGTGGTTAATTAACAACTGATGATACTTTGTATACATTCAAATGCACATTGATCACACACTGATATTAACTTAATCTGCCTTACTGAGAAGTGTCTCACCCCAATATACAAATCATCTTTTTAGGACCATCTTGATATCGTGCTTAATGAACTCCGAGGCGAGGTGATAGCTAGTTTTAGTTTTTGTGAGTGTTTGTAAGAACTCTAATGTAATTAAGTTATGTTTGAAGTCCCTGGATGTGTATTAGGGTTGTATAGGTTGAGATGGTTTTTCTATTATATTATGGCTTGTAATATGGATATTTGGAGACCTTTATATATAAAGGTAGTTTAGAACTCTGGTAATATGTTTTGGAGAATGTATCATTTATTTTCTGCGCATTTTTATATGAGGAATATGGTATCAGGTACGCAGACGTCACTAATGTAGCACCTCAGGTCCCACGTGGCAGGTCGGGGCATTACAGAATGTATAAGCTCAGTGAAGTCTATATGCTAACTCTTAATAATATGCAACTATAACAGTTAATATGTGAGAATGTTGTGAATAAATCTTTGAGTCACACAATATATATTAATCACAAGAACAACCTCAAGGATCTTAAGAACACAATCAAATATTTCTAGAACAAATTTCAAGTATCAAGTATAGGAGATATTCGAAATTAAGCTTGTCAAAAAATATTTGGCAATATCACAATACAAGCTCTTGAATCTTGTAACAAGAATGCAAGACTCACAAGTCCAAGAGTTTTCCCAAAGGAGATTTATGGATTAAATACCAAGGGAAATCTCTAGCTCACTCTTCTAAAATCAATATCTAATGTGAAGGTGCAATGAGAGTGTGAGCTTTTGTAAATGAGATGCATGATTTCAAAACACTCTAACAAGAATGATTTTGCAATAAGCAATCAGTAGGAGTAAAATATATGAGTTTGTTTGAGTGAAAGAATGAGAAATTTTTGCAAGAATTTTAGAGAGGTTTTTGCTAATCAAGTTTGCTAATTCCTAACTTAATCTCACCAAATGAATAGGTATTTATAAGTTTTCAACAAATTATAAGTGTTAGGGGACACAAGGGTCATTTTGAAAAAGTTTAATGTTGGTTAATTAAAATTAACCTAGTTTAAATGCGGTAAAAATCAAGCAATCTGAGAGGTTCAGTTGATCGAAGCTTAGCAATAGTTGATCGAGCAGACTCATCAATTTTGAATTGTTTTCCAAGTTTGGTTTGTTATGGGAAACAGTCAGTTGACTGAACATAAGTGATTTTCCAAACCTTCAAGGTTCAGTCGCCCGTCCACTGGTTCAATTTGCCACTTCATAAGGTTCGGTTTGTCGGGCTCATTTTGAACTGAACGTTTGGTCGGCGGAGGAAGGTGGAAGATGTTACTATCATGATTCGGTTGACCGTGGGTAGTACATTCATTTTTGGTTCAGTCGATCGAGCCAAGTGAACACTTTGACTTTCTGGCCGGTCGGTCGATCGAAGCCCTTTGAAAAATATTTCCTCTTCTTTTGACCTTATATGATTTTATCCCTATTTGTATATGTTTGCAATTAGGCTCAAGGGACTCAGGCATGATGTGTCCTATGGTCAATCATGGCCTTGAGAGTTAACCCCAAAAATTCAATGTCGGTTGACCATCCCTAAGGTCATTCTATGGTCTTTGAATTTATACATCCTATCATGCATGTAATGCAATTATTACAAACCATATTATTACAGACCCAAATAATAAATGCATTACACTATATCTTGAAACAAAAATCTTCGTGTTCTACTCGTTTACAATTTTATGGGTTGTGCCGAATGGTGTGTGCATTTAAGTACTTTTCGGCTTTCATTTCTCATCTATCATCCATTCATACACTTAGCACATATATGAGATACTGAGATTTGTCATAATCAAAACAGAAATCAGACTAAAAAAGTCAATATATTTTATTTTTTGTTATTTACTTCTTTAAAAAAATTAGTTTAAATCTCGTTGGATAGTTCAGCGAGATTACATAAGCATCAAAATGAGAAATATTTTCCCAATCAAACTATTATTTAATATTTTATTAAAAGATAAAATTAAAACCAGAAAAAACTCAATCATAGAGGGGTCATTGAACTGTTACTAAAACACCTAGAGGGACTTAGACTTGGGCTGTCAACATTTATTAAAATAATATTAATTTTATTATTATTTGTGTGTAAATAGGTGAGGGCACGCTACGGCAGGCAGACAATTGTGGTGTCAACTAGCGCTTGGAGGCAAACGGCAACAAGGCATCAAATAGCTTGTTCAGTGTCAAAATAGGTTGCATGTTGTGTCAAAACATCTTTAAACGACGTCGTTTCTCCCACCCTCTCCAGAGAATATGAAAGACACCATAATCCTCTCTTCCCCTTCTGCTATAAATGGATATCAAAATTCTCCTACGCTCAACACCCTCGTTCTATACTTCTCCTCTGCTCCCTTCGCTCCATCAGCAATCGCCGGCCGTCCGTCGAACCCAATTCTCCTACAGACCGACGGCCCAGATCAGCTCGCTGAAATTCCAAGCCATTCGATGCTCAGGAAGCTCTGGCCGAACCCTCAGAACCTGCAAGAACTGCAAAACTCAGTTCGATCCTTCGCTCAACCACCCTCGAGCTTGCCGCTTTCACACTGCTCATTTCGGCGGTACCTACTCATCTCTATTACTCGCTTGCTGCACTGTTTACTATCTTAATTTTGTGACACCCGAGCTTGTCATGTTCTGTCGTAATTTTCAATTTTTTTTTAGTGAAATGCCCAACTCTTTAAAAGTGTTCATTTTTGGACTTGATAAGAAGAACAGGGAAATTTGAGAAAATTGTTTGAACTTTTTTGTTGAAATTATTGGATTTTTTTTGGCTGTGCTAGTGACTATTTGTTATTATGTTCTTTAAGAGATTGTTGAACTGAGAAAATGAATCATTTTTCGGTTGGCTCCTCTTGATTCTGAAGTTTATTCCTGGTCATTCATTTGGGAGTGAATTCTTCTCATGTGCTATTGTATTTCTGTTGCATTGCTTAACAAACGATTTGCGAAGTAAAACAACGAATTGGAATCCTTACCAGACAGGTACAATTATCTCCTGAAACATTACCTTTTTCTGGCATTTTACTGTGCTGAGCACGAAGCAAGAGGACACATAGCCATACAGGCAATGGCCTTTCATACTGGGATGTGTTATTAGAGTTTTCTTGTGTGTTGTTCCCCAATTAGCTCTGTGAATCTGGCTTTTAAAATTATGCAGTTGCCTTTCCAGTTGTGAAATTTAAGAATCCTTTTTTCTTTTCTTTTTTCGTTTCATAAATTTTCTAAACAATTGATTCCTAATCAAAATTTAAGAATCCTTTTTTCTCTTTCATTTCATAGATTTTTTAAACAATTGATTGTTAATTGTAATTAATAGAATGCATGGCCAAAAACCTGAAAAAAATAAACACATTTCTGTTATGGGGAAATGATTATATTTAGATGCTTCTCTATGCTGTGGCAAATCTTAAAACTACTTTGATACCTGATTGTAATTCAATGAAAATTATCTCAAATAAATGACCACCTTTACCATTCTATATACTCCAATTAGAACCATTGACAATTAGCTTGACTGTGCTCAAATTCCAACTAGAACTTTCTTGAACAAATTACCAGCCTGGGTGTTGTTAAATATAGGATTTAGCTTAGCAAGGAAGAATGGCGAGAAAGTTCGGATTTGAAGTAGAAGAATTACCTATACGCATTAACAAACTTGTGATATGCTTCTAGATTCTAGAAACATGGTTAACTAATATATGTGCCCTGCTTTTTGCTAGAAGGTCCACTTTTGTAATCCATTAAATAAGTAATAGGTTATTGATCATATTTGTGAGATCGAATATATCTTTCATTATGCAAATGATACGTTTTAAGTATTTACCCCCTTTTGGGCATTCGAAAGTTTACCTTCAATTTTATATTTATATGTGTAAAAAACAATGACCTTCCTCCTAAAATAACTCTAAATCCACTTAAGGGTTCAATAAAATAGAAAAAACTGCCACTTTTTTGTGCACATGGTAGAAGAATCCCTAACAATTGTTGGAATTAACAAATTTTCTTTTTCTCTCCTTACCAAGTCGTGGTTATGTTTTCACTTTAATATACCAAGTCAATGTTATTGTGTTGCACATTCTAGAGGGATGTTGAGGACTTGTGAGGTATCATTTCTATGTTTTGGCTTTTTTTTTTCATTTCAGTACAATGAAGAAATTATTAGGATAACACATTTGTTTACATTGCTAGTTTTAATTTGTGAAAAAATTGAAAATCAAATTTTATCGTTTTTGGTTGTTTTGACAACTTTTTGTTAGAATACTTAAATATTACAAAATTAACTTTTTTGAACTAAATCATTCAATTTGTACATAATTTTTAATTAAATTTAAAATAAATTAACCATGTAAATTTAAATATAATTAAAATAGAAATATCTGCAAAATTTCTAAAAAAATTTAAAAAATAATAGAAGTCATTTAAAAAATATTTTCACTATTTTTTAATGTCGTGTACAATAAGATTGTTCTTGTAGCCCTAAAAAGTGAGTTTTGAAATATAATAATTAAATAAAATAATCATAATAATTTCATTTTTTTTATAATTTTTTTAATTTGTATTCTTTTTGAATTTTTATTACTTTAATCATACTTTCATATTTTTATTTGATTCAAGGAAAAAAAAATGAGATAATTGTTTTTAACACTTATAATTTAAGAGTTATCTGACAATTTTGTCAATCCAAGATATAAACATGCAAGCTAGATCATTGTAGAATCCTTTCCACTTACGTGCGCATGACAAAGAATTGGCATCTTTTTGGGCATTGTCTAATACTCACCCAGGCCTTGTATCTATGATGAGTTTGTCCATTGCTTTAAAAAGTCTTACATTGCTCTTAGATATTATCCAACAAGTTTTCTATTTATTAATTCCTACTAGGGTGACTTTCAAAGAATCATCTATAAAAAGTTAAATGAATTTCTATAAGAGGTTGTACATCGAGGGGTGCTCGAGTGGGTTGATGATTGAAGTTACAAACTAGAGTCCCATTGATGAAAACCTCTTTTCCTGGTTGGAAAGGCCTTTTGACATTGAGCAGATTATGGGGCAGTTTTTGAGATGGATAGGGGTGAGGCCTTGGTTCCTGATGGGTCTACCATGCTTTTTTTTTTCCCCAGGATACGTGATTCGGGAAGATCTTATGAACTTTTTTTGTGAGTTTCACAGAAATGGGGTGGGGGGTAAGCTTGTGAACACTATGTTTATAGCTCTTGCCCTACAAAGGAGCATTCTAAGAGGGTGAGAGGCTTTCAAGTAATAAGCCTGGTAACTCGCCTTCACAAAATTCTTGCCAAGGTCTTATCTAAGAGGCTTTGGATGGTGCTGTGGAGAACTGTTACTCTAGAATATCTGCCCTTATTGAGTAGACAAATTTTAGATGCTGTTTTGGTGCCCAATGAGCTGGTGGAGGATGTTAGGAGAAGGGGAGGGAGAGGTGTTTTACTCATATTAGATTTTGAAGGCCTATGATATGGTTAGCTAGACTTTCTTGAATTACGTGTTGGCCTTGAAGGGGTTCATTGGGATTTAGAGGGAGTGGATTAAATGGTGCCTTTCCACAATGACAATGTTAGATATTGTGAATGGCCAGCCAAAAGAGTGGTTTAAGGCCTCAGGAGGTTTGAGGCAAGGGGATCCTCTCTCCTTGTTTCTCTTTACCTTTATTGTGGATGTGCTGAGTAGGATGATAAACCATGCCCATAACCTTAATTTCATCCGAGGTCTCAAGGTAGCTAGGGAGGAGGTCATAGTGTTCCATCTTAATGTTGCCGATGATACCCTTCTTTCCTGGAGGATAGTACTCTAAACTTTCGTGACTCTTACTCTTCTCAAAATCTTTGGGAATATTTCGAGCCTTAAAATTGACATGTCTAAGAGTGGGATAATGAGTATCAATTTAGGTTTGACAAAGTTGGATGGCTTGGCTGACCTAGTAGGTTGCACAATTTTGGAGTGGCCTCTAACTTATTGAGGTTTTCCACTTGGTGGTAATCCTAACTACACCTGGATTTTTTGGGACCTTGTGGTGAAGAGAGTGGGAAATATATTGGGGGTGGGGGATTGGAAAAGGGCCTACTTATCATTAGGAGGCCATATTACTCTTATTAATACCACTCTTTCTAATATATCTATATATTTTCTTTCCCTTGTCAAAGTTCTTGTTGTGGTGCAGAAGACCTTCGAGAGGATTATGAGGGAGTTTTTATGGTTAGGAGTTTAAGAGGGCAAGAGAGATTGTCTAAGACCTAAGTCTAAAGGGGCTTTGCGTCTCAGGAACGCAGAATCTAAAAACATCTCACTAGTTGGAAAATGATTTGGAAGTTTCCCTTGGAGGTTTGACTCCCTATCGCACATGGTAATTAGAAGAAAATATGGTCTGCACTAAAATGGGGGGATGCTAGAGGAAGTGGTTGCGCTTTTCATGTAAGCCCTCGTAAATTCATTTCCTAGATAACTCTTTTATTCTACCCTCACTCATTTTCAAGTTGGTAATGGAAATAGCATACAATTTTAGGGAGATGCATGGATGGGTGAGGTTCCGTTGGGGTCTTTAGTCCCTCGTCTTTTTAGATTGTCTAATTACACAGTTCTCCAATTAATGATTTTTTTGGAAGGGGCTTTCCTTCTTGGGACTCATTTTTTGAGGAATCTTAATGAAAGAGCAATTGATTATTTAACCATTTTATTAAGAGTGTTGGAATTTTTTTTTCCAATTGTGAGAGATGACTTAAGGATTTGGATTGGGGATTCCTCTCATTCTTTTTCCACCAAGTCTTTTTTATCTTAACTTATGAAATCTTTGAGTCCTTGCACTTTACCTTAAATAACTTCATTTGGTGGGTTAAGGTTCATTTCAAAATAAGAGACTTCGTGTATACCTTGGTCCTTGACTGGCTTAATACCAATTATCTGGTGCAAACGAGGAGACCTCACAAATCTATAAGTCTAGATATTTGTTTAATGTGCTAAGATTCTAATGAAACTATCAACCATGTGTTCCTTCATTGCCAAATGGTTAGGAAGATCTGGTTTAGGTTGTTTTCAGTTTTTGGTGAGGATGTGGTTTTCCCATGGATAGTTGAAGCCTTCTTATAAGTGCATTACAGAGGCTTTGGGACAAGGAAGGATTGGTTCTTTGAGTTGTGCTCTATTTGCCATCCTTTGAACTCTTTGGACAGGATAGAATGGAACTCCAAAGATTTTTAAATGCAAAGTGATCCCACTTTGTCTATATGTGGGACAGAGTGGTTTTCGTTGCGTCATCTTCGGTTCATTCTTTTGGCTCTTCAGGGATTACTTTTGTCAAAACTTCAGAAGAGTTGGAGGGGAGCCTTACTGTGATTCTTTTGTTTCTTTGGTTTTTTAGTATCTCTTATCCTCCACTAAATTCTTTTCTCTAGTTAATGAATTTCTTTTTTTATCAAAAAAAAAACCAGCACACAGATAAAAAAAAAGAAAAAAAAGGTGGGAAATATCTTACCACTAAGCTATGCATGCTAAAAAGAGGAAATTGTCTTCTAATTCTTGTTACTATCTGATTTTCCTCTAAGAATGCCATTGGAGAGCCTCCTAAATTCTAAACCATAATATTATCAACAATAATTTGGTAGTGTGAGCTTCTTCTTCTTAATTTTTTTTTTTTTTAATAGCCAAAGAAGAGATTTCATTAGACAGAGAAGAATTTACAGAGAGGAGAATAAGATATATCCCATCAAAATTATGGATAAAACCATAAAAAAGAAACTAAAAACACAAAAAAATACTTTGAAACGTCAAAGCAAAATGTTTCTCCATTATTGCTGAACTTTTGAAAAGCTCGCTCCATTAGAGCAACCAGAGCCAATGCACCATAAAAAAGCCAAATAATGAATCTTCTCCTAGACCAGCTGCTTGCTTATTTTTATCCCTGTAAAAAACTATGCATAGCGCTCCAATGATAAACCCCACAACCCTGCAAATATTCCATGCTTTCACAGAGCAGTCCTATCTTTTCTTCTTTTGAAGCCCTCAAAAGAGATAGCCAACATTCCATCCTCTGTCACTGGACAAACCCAAGCTTTTCCCAACAAGGAAAATAAATTATTCCAGATGCTCCAAGAAAAATAACAGTTTTAAGAACAAATGAGGAGCTGACTCAGGATTCAAATAACAAAGTACACAAACATCTGGAGACAAGGCCTTCATAGCTCTCCTAATTTGCAACAGATTATTATTGATTCTATTAAGCACTCAGCCAAATGAAAGCCCTAATCTTTGGGGGAGCTTTGGCCTTCTAAATACATGGAAATGGAGAAAAACAAGAGTTGGAACAGGTCAAATACTTGAAGAAAGATTTATAGGCATAAACCCCCAAATTGTCCAAAGCCCAAGACTGACTATCCCTATTTGAGGAATGATGACAATTATTCAATAATGACAACAAGGAGGAAAGTTCCATTATCTCTCTATCATTTAGAGATCTCCTGAAAATGAAAGTTCCAAGAAACCAGAGGGCTACCCAAATTGACCACAAAAAAAAAAAAAAAATAGAAATTGCACTCTCTTGCCCTGGGCTCAATCGGAAGGGATAGAATATCATTCTCCAACCACGGATCTTTCCAAAATCAAATCCAAGAACTCCTCCCCACAACAAAATAATGTGAGGAGTGAATAAGGGATAAATCTGAAAAATAGATTTCTATGGACTCTCCGAAGAATATTGCAAACTAGCCGTGATATTGTACCCATTCACATCCAACCCATGCTTCCTTTTAGTCACTTTATGCCAAAGGGGATGATCTTCTAAGGGAAAACACCATAACCATTTAGCTAGGAGAGCAATATTTTTAGACATCAAATTTCCAAGACCCAGCCCTCCCTTCTTTTTAGACCTGCAAATCTCCTCCTACCTAACTAAACGATCTCAAAAACCCCCAACTCCTGCCCTTAAGAAATCTCTCGTTGTTTTCTCAATCTTATTAGCAATCCCTGGCTGGAATTTAACAATTAACAAATAATTCAAGGGCATATATATAAACAGGCTTGAAGGAGGGTAATTCTGCTCCACAAGGGGAAAAAGTGCTCCCTTCCAACCATCCAACCTGTTTGCCACTCTTTCCACCACCATATTCCAAAAATCCATGGATTCAAGATTGCCCCCGAAAGGGACTCCTAAATATGTCAAAGGTCACTCAAAAATACCACATCCCACCTTTGAAGCCAGCTTCCTAACACTTTCAAGAGGCATATTAATATTGATTAGACTAGTTTTCCCCAATTTAAATTTTAGCCATGTGACCCTCTGGAAAACATGGGAGGATACCCAAAATTCATATGAAAGAAGGCCTATGATCCTCTAGAAAAAAAAATACTATCATATGCAAATTAAAGATGAGAAACTGCCACTCCCTCTCTCCCCACTTTCAAACTTTTCACCAACCCCCGATCTGCAGCCTTATTCATCATTCTACTCAACATATCAACTACTAGGACAAACAGAAAAGGGGAGAGTGGGTCTCCTTGTCTAATGCCTCTAAAGCCCTAAACCAAGACAATGGAGAATCATACATTGGATAAGCAATCCCTTAACCACCAGTGCCGCGGCTACCAAAACCCTTTGTCGGGAAAATATTGTCCAAACAACTCCAACTGACCTTGTCATAAGCCATCACAAAATCCAATTTGAAGATGAATCCCCTCTTCTTCCTCCGAATATCCTCCACCACCTCATTGGCCTCTAAAGTGGCATCCACTATCTGTCTACCCCCCACAAAAGCACCCTGAGCTGTTGAAATGGTCTTACAAGCATCGCCGACTTTGCCTGTTAGCTAGAACTTTGGTGACAATCTTATAAACACTAGAGACTAGGTTAATAGGTCTAAAGTCCTCTATCTTAATAGACCTTGATTCCTTAGGCACTAGGGTAATGAAAGTAGACTTACTGTTGGCTTTGGAGTTTTTCTCTAGGGTTCTTCTCTGGGAAGAAGAATGAGGGGAATTTTATAGACTTAAAAAATTGCTAGATCGTATCCTCCAACAATTTTCTTACTGTTTGAGGACGATATACTTACCTTTTAGCTGTGCTATGGAAAGGGAAGTAGAGGCCATCTGAGGTTGTCTTAACATCTTCTTGGAGTGGTCTGGTTAGCAAATTAATTTGTGAAACTCTGGAGTCTTGTTTAGAACATGCTCAATGTTAATGAGATTTCCAGTAAGGCATTACATCTAGTTATTCCCATCTGTCTTAAAAGACGGATTCAAATTTCAACTTATCAGAATGACATCAAGTCCTTCCGATTGGAGAAAGGAAGTACCCTCAAACATTGTGAGATTTTTACCAAGTCAGTTTCTATGGGCTTTGCCTTATAATTTCTACTGTTTGTGCATGAATCTGTTCTGGGTTGGACTATATGGAAATTTTTTGTTGCTGAGTCCTGAATCAAAGGGTTAAGTATCTCAATTTTATTTTTTATTTTTCCTTTTTCAGCCTGAGAAGAATGAGGAATATGAACACAGCTATGTTAGCTAAATTCGACAGCATCTACAGTATTTTTTGTTTCTGTAGTTTTTCCCTTCTTTTAGTGGATAGGGGTGCATGCCCTAAAACTCCTGGTGTTGGAAAAATCATCAGGAGTTTGGATTACCCCAATTTCCTTCCCGGAAAAGGTTAAAAAATCTCAACATGCACATAAGATGTTTTAACATCTAAATATGCAATTTCTTTTCATCATTATAATGATTTCATTATTGCTATTATTATTTCTACTACAACTATTGCACATGCTGATGCTCCTATGACGATAATGGTGATGATGCTTATGAAAAATATTTTGTTAGAACCTGACTCCATGTCATGTAATTGATGCCATGGCTAAGTATTTTCCATTCCATATCCAACTGGGTAGCCAATATTTGGTTTGGGGGAACTGTATTGCTTAAAGGAACTTAAGAAAAGATAGAAATTTTTAGGGACAGAAATTTTGTGTTGCAAAATAATGAAAATACAAAAAAAAAAAAAAATAGCACCAATATTATATTAAATAAATATTTGGATTCATTAATTTTGGTGAACAACTAAACTATTCTAGAAGGCATGGCTCATAGGGTTTGGTTTATTCCCAATTGGTTTTGGCACTTGAGTTTTATTAATAAGGTGGTTCTTATGATAAATGAAAGCCAATGACACAAGCCAAGTTATTTTTCACTTTTTCTTCATAGAAAAAAATAAGATAAATTAACCAAATAATTATGTAAAACAACTAACTTTGGTTTATTTAGAGAACCACCTAAGTTGGAACTTGACAAGCATATTAGGTTTATTATACACATCTTTTTTGGCAGGCTGGGTCTAACAAGAATTATTTTTTTCCCCCTGATCTGCATGTGTACACTCTGTATTATATAGACATACAGGCTGTGTGCGGGTCTAGGATTTTATTTTGGAAAAACAAAAGAAAATAAGTAGAAAAATATTTTCTATTATATTTTCTCTCTATATCAAAATTCTATTGAAAATAAAATTTTGTTCTAATATGATTAAGAATTAAGAAAAATCAAATGTCAATTACATGTAAAATTATTATTATTTTTTGTTCATTAAATTGATAACCAAATAATAAAAAACTAAATTTCTTTGTATTTTCCCTACTTGTCCCTAATGTTTTTCATGTTCCAAGCAGTGTCATAGAGATTTTTCAAGACTTTTGGGGTATATTTGGATCAATATTTTGTTTAGGAAAAGAAAGGAAAGGAAAATAGGAATGTACCTCTTTTTTATTATATTTTATCTCAATATTAAATATAAAATTTTATGTTGGTATGATTAAAAGTAAGAAAATTAAATGCTAATGATGTGTGAAATTTTGAGTTTTGTTGATTAGTTTGTTGTATATTTTATTTTCTCTCATGTTCTTAATAACCAAACATGAAAAAATGGATTTCTTCAACATTTCCCTCCCTTTCTCTAACATTTTCCAAGTTCTAGTTGGGGCATTAGGGTTTGTTTGGATTAAGTATTTTGTTCAAAGAAAGGAAAGAAAAGAAAAATAAGAAGGGAATTATTTTTTATTATATTTTTCTCCATATAAAATATTATTAAAAATCAAAATAAATGTTAATCACGAGTAAAAATAACTTTTTGTTCATTGTTTTGTTATATTTTATCTTTTTTAGCTTTCTTTGTTAATCAAACATAAGAAGAAAAAAAAAAAAAAAGTAAGTTTCTTCAAAATTTTCTTTTCGTTTTAAAAGTTCCAAACTGGGCCTTAGTGGTCCACAACTGTTGCATGCGCTCTTTTGGCATGGTTTGTCCAAATCAGATTTGTTTTGGTATTGTAGCACCTATGCCTTATATTTTCTCAGGAGAAACAAAGAGGAAGTTCGAAAGTGTTTACACAGGGGGCACCATGAACACCCCTGGCTCAGGTCAAGTTTCCCAATACTGGCATTGCTGTGGGTCTGAAGATCCGTTTGACCCTGGATGCACTGCTGCTCCTCACTCGTCCTACGATGATTGATGCAATTGACAATCTCATTCGACAATTGTAAGGTCCAAACAAGCTGCCTGTGATTATTGGACTCTGTTAATAAATACTCGAGCTGTTTATTTGTATGTATGCAATTGAATTGACAATTCTTTGGTTTTAACTATTATATTATACTTGGGTTGTGTTGATATTATACCTCACGAGGTAGAGGATAATTTAAGGCAGGGTTTGATGATAATCAAATGTAAAAATCACAATATATGTTTGATTCATTTGAATGATCCTTTTATGTCAATTTGGATGAGACAGTTCTAGTGCATGTGGATTGTACAGATGATTAGATGAGAATGTTTGATTCATTTAAATAATGTCAGTTTGAATAAGATTATTCATTGTGAATGGTGAATCACTCAGAATAAAATTTTGTATAAGAAGCTCTTTGCACATACTGTGTATGTTATGCCACCCTTGAACTCCGTAATTTTCAGTTTTAAAATAGTTAAAATTCCTGTTTTTAACGATTGCACTCTTGTTGGTTCTTTTTTGAAGTAGATATATTGCTCAATTTTATGGACATTAAGGATTTAAAAAAACTATATGGATTAAGGGGAATAACCTTTCTAATTGTATGGATTTGATTGTTGAGAAGAAATATAAATGTGGAAGGAGAAACTAGTTGGAGCCAAGGAAGAGGTAATGGTTGTTTCCAACTTTTGATGATTATTAGAATGAGAAAACCTACATAGGAACCTTTTCTGGGAAGTGCCTTCGAGCTCTATAAGGAGATGACAAAGCTACATTGTCTAGCAAATGAAAAAATAAAAATAAAAAAAAATAAAATGTTGAAGCCAAAGTCTTTGGTGAATTTAAGTTTGTTTAACCCTTTTATCATGGACTTAGCAGACGATTGACCTAGAGCATAGCTAATGGTGCTAAACGGGAGCATACTAGCGATCTCAAGAGTAACTTTTACTGTCACATGTTTATATACATATATGTGTATACACATACTCACTCACACTCACACTCACACTCATACATTAACGACTCGATTCAAAAGAGTGAAACATGAAGCATAACATCAATATTATGAATATGTGTGTCTGTGCGTGCGTGCGTGCGTGTTACTATTGTAATATTGATGTCATTTTTATCTCTTTTGAATTGAGTCATTAATGTGTCATGTAATATGTATACAAAATGAAAATTTTAATTTATGAAGATGCTAGAAGAAGCACGGGAAAGATCTAAAGGATCATCGATGTTACATTTGCAATCAAAAGGGGCATCATGCAAAGAGGTGTCCCTGGAGATGAAAAAGAATTAAGTTGATTCAAATGTTGTATAAAGTCTTAGATTGAGATTCAGATGATGACATCGAATCTGTTTTCTCTATAGATGATCAACAAAATGAAGATTTCATCCTTGCTTTCTAGTAAAGTGAGTAGACAAACCTATCAAACTCTTCGGATGAAGAAAATGAAGATTTCGAGAGCTATCAAAGCAATCCAAATCTGGAATGCTCTCATATCCAATCCATTAATAATGAATGCTCTACCCAATGACATCAATAGAGGAAGAGGTTCACAACCTTTGTTCTATCCAAGAATCATTGTCAGCATAGTTCAAGAAAGGAGAATATGTGTCACCCTTTGCTCCAGTTTATGTACTAGTTGATAAGTACTCAAAGCCAATCAAAGTTATTGTATTTTTTTTTATTTTTTTATCCAGGAGCAACGTGTAGCTTTCTAAAGCCAAGCATTCTTCCGAAAGACAAATGGAAGCCATGTAATCAAGGCTTCAAAGCGGCAAATAGGGAGCATTTTCATGTCAAACTAAAGAGTGTATGAACTAATATTAAACTTCATCCATAATGCTTGATCAAGGCCACATTTTTTGGGTCAAATTTTCCTAACAAAGATCTCCTCGTCGGGTTCGACATCATCCAACACTTAAACAAGGTCCAATGGTCAAAACAAGAATTAAAGTTTAGGTTATATCTTTTGCAATGGACCAATACCCCTAATCTCTTCCATATCACTCAATCTTTGGAAAAAATTAAGGCCCAATTAATCCAAGCAAACTATGCAGACAACCATAGTGAATTTTTAAAGAAATGTTCAAAGCTATTGTGGAAGAATTTAGAGTTCTTTGTTAGCCTTCTTTTCAAGAAGAATAAAGATATCAACCCAACAAAGGCAAGCCATAACGGAATGAACCCAAAGCACTATTTAGTGGCTCAAAATGAGCTAACCCAACTACAAGAAGGACTTATTGAGCCCACAAAGTCACAATGGGCTTGCGAAGCTTTAGCTACTTGATTCTAATCATGTGTATTTTGTTGTTTTCCTTATTCCTTCTTTGTGTCATTTGTTAACCTTTTTGGGCATACCAAGCTACTTGCCTTTGGTTTTTTGGGCTAGTGGGTAGGGTGTTGTTGTATGCCCTTTAACTGCATTAGCCTAAACTCCTTTATCATTTCTAGATGTGTGTCTTTCATTTGTTTAGAGCTATGCATCTTTCAACTACGTTAGGTTGCACCCTTCAACTATATTCATGACTTTGCGAGTTCCAAGCTAGTGGGTTTATGGGTCTTCTTGTATCTTCCCTATTTTTCTTAGACGATACTAGGACTTTTATTCCCTTAAGCTTAGGTTATCTTCTTATAGCCCTTTTTTGGGGATTAACTAGGTTTATTACCAATTTGATGATTAATCAATGAAAACATAGACAATTCAATTGAAAGTTGTTCTTTGAATCGAATAAAACATATGTGCAATCATTAATTGGAGAAACATAAACCAGATTTACTGGGATGGTTTTGCCCCTCATTTTCTCAATTCGGTCGGCCTTAGGTTGGATAGCTTGTTGGACTCTTTAGGATCTCCTAGTTTGCTTTAGGCTTTTTGCCTTAATTTTCCTTTTTTACAAGCCCAAATCTTTAAAGACCAACTCTTTAATATGAAATGCCTCTTTCTAACCTTTGAGTTGTTAAAGTGGACTTTTTGTTGTCACTATTATCTTTCTGTTGAATGTTTGCACTTGTTAAGGTGAGTAATTTCTACATGTACCACTATAGAGGCGTTTGGTAAAATTAAGTGTTAAATTCTTAATACTGATGTAACAACCTACCTATCTTACCATAATTTTTTTCCTCACATACATAAATATCATTCTTAATAATAACCCTGATCCCAATATAGCACTTGATATACGCAGCGGACACCTAAACAATGGAAAACATAGATTACAGTCACAACCAAAAGTACCAGAGTTTCACTACAATCCATAACATTTTTGTAAATATAAATATACAATCCTCCAAAAGACCAAAAGGAAAAATAGGATCATAATTCAAAAACCATCTGACCTTAGCTCAGTAACTCACCCTCCTACCAGGGTGGTATGAACTGCCTCTACAGATGTGGAGCTCAGTCCACCTGTCTATCTGGATTCCCTGAAATATTTTGTAAGTTGGGGTGAGACACCTCTTAGTAAGGGAAATAAACTAATATCAATTTTGTGGCGGTATGAGTATATTCGTACTATAATAGATAAAAAATACATAACACATGACTGGATAAAAACTGGTGATATAATATTGGATAAAACATACATAATCATGATTAAGTTAAATCATACTGAATTTCAGTTATTATAAAATCATATGCTATAATTGATAGTACTAAAATATTACCCAAGATAAATAGTTAGTTGATGTCATGTATTACCCCCTATGACTGGGTTGTGCAACCCAAAGGTGAGACCTGACAATGGCTAGCCGACCACTGCCAAGTCAAATGTGTCTATAAGTACGATGGGCCTGCCTCACCTTGGTCCGGACTACCAAGGGGGCGTTTACAACACTACACTGAAGCCACATCGACTGTCTATCTCCCACACTCTCTGCTGGCAAGTGTGGTAGCACTAATCTGAACTGAACTGAATAGCTACGATACCAAGCCCTGAATACTGATCTAAACTAAACCATTCGGGTTTTGATAACATATAGTATGTTTACATATACTGATTTAACATGAAACTAGATTGATAGCATTTTTCTGAATTCTGACATATCATACCTAATCACGGTCTTGCACCGAATAACATACATAATTATGACCTTGTGCCGACTATCAATCACGGTTTAGTGCCGAGCATATTATAACATACTAAACTGAAATTTGTACTATTTATCATAAAATTCCGCAACCATAATTTTCTTGTATTATATATGATTTTTCTAAAAACTATTGTAAACGTGCTTTTACTGAAAATCTAATATAACATAATATTCATAAAATGGTACTCATGCCACAGAGTTTTAAATAGTATTAAAACTGAATACCTAAGTTGAATATATTTTTTATTAAACATTTTAAAACAGTTTTCCTGTTCAACAGTAGTATTCCCAAATGTTCTGATGTAACATACATAATTACTATAAATACATACTGTTTTATAATAAAAATTTTCATAAAAATAAACTGACTTAATTTATCCCCTTACTTGGCTACTGAAAAGCCCACAAATTTAACTAAATCTACACCTGTGGTGCTCCCAGCTAAGCACCCTGAAATTCACATTTTTCCCCAACAAAACTGCAGTATTATTTCATTTACTACACCTCCTTTATCCAGAAATATCAAATACCTTATAAAACTTAAAATAATTAACTTATTCAAATTTTGGGATGGTGCCCAAGTTGGCCTAACCAACAATCTACTCCTGCAGATATGAAGAGAAACTTCCCAGAAGAAGCGTGGTGGCTTCAGATCGTTGGACCGACATGAAATGAGGCCGGATTTCTAGAGAGAAGGTAGAGAAAACGGGTTTTTAGAGAGAGAAAGGGGAAATTCTGCATGTTTCTCTTACAGAAAGTGATTTTTGGCCTTTTATATAGTGCCTGTCTACGTGGCCTCGTCGACGAGCCACGTCACCTCGTCAACGAGTCCAAGAAGGAGTTTCATCGATGAACTTTTACCCCTCATCAACGAAATTCATGCCCTGGAACAGCCCTCTCGGTAACTTCTCGTCGATGAGACACGCGTCCACTTTGACGATCTCAAGAAGCCTGTTCATCGACGAGACCCTGTTGTGCCTTAAAATTTTCCTTTTTATCCTTTCTCTCATTATTTAATTGCTATAATTCATCAGGTCTCTACATTCTCCCCTCCTTATAAAAATTTCATCCATGAAATTTACTATCTATATTGAACACCATCCTCTAAAGAAAATGGGCTACTTATTTTATTACTAACCTTCACTTGTAGTGGAGAAATACTGTGGTTACATTCAGGGTCCTGGGAGATTACAAATACATAAACTAAAATTCTCTTGAAACCAAAATACTACCTACTACCAAAAGATTATTCCATGTATTGATTTACCTGCAAAAGGGACATTACATACTTATTTGCATCTTTTTCTAATTACTGTTGAACCCCACTGAATAAATACGTGTATTTTTGTCGTATCTGCTCCTCGAGTTCCCATGAAGCTTCATGTACTGCATGATTTCTCCATAGGAATTTTACTAAAAGAATCTTCTTATTGCTCTTATTCTTTCCTCTATGGAATCTGCACTGGTACCTCCTCATACGTCATAGTATCCTTGAGTTTGATCTCACCAAAGTTGATCACATGGGAGGAGTATGTGACGTATTTCCTCAACATGAAAACATGGAATACGTCATGTATTTTTGGACAAAACAAGTGGTAAGGCTAGCCTATAGACAACTGACCCCACTCTCTCAAGGATCTCAAACGGGTCAATAAACCTAGGGCTAAGTTTATCCTTCCTTCCAAATCTCATAACTTTAATGGAGCTATTTTCAAAAACACGTGATCTCCCATATCAAATTCTAGTTTTCTGTGGTGAGTATCAGCGTAACTCTTCTGCTGGCTCTAAGCTGCATTGATCCTATCTTTGATGAGCCGAACTTTATCATATTTCTGCTGCACTAGCTCTAACCTTACAACTCGCCGCTCACCCACCTCATCCCAGTATAATGGGGAACAACACTTTCTTCCATACAACACTTCATAAGGTGTCATCCTGATGCTGGACTGGTAGCTATTATTATACACAAACTCCACCAGTGGCATATACTAGGTCCAACTATCCCCAAACTCCAACACACAAGCCTGTAGCATATCTTCAAGGATTTGGATCATTCTCTCAGTATGCCCATCTGTCTGAGGATGAAAGGTCGTGCTGAAAGATAGCTGAGACTCCAGAGCCTCGTGCAAACTCTTCCAAAACCGTGACGTGAAACGTGGGTCTTGGTCTGATACTATAGACACTAGCATACCATAAGAACATACTATCTCCTGAACATAAATCTCTGCCAGTCTGTCTATGGAGTAGTTGATTTTAATAGGAAGGAAATGGGCAGTCTTCGTTAGATGATCCACAATCACCCAAATTGCATTCTGACTATGCAATGCCGACGGTAGCCCCATAATAAAATCCATAGATATGTGATCTCACTCCTACTTCAGAATGAACAATGGCTGCAACTGACCCACCGATCTCTAGTTCTCAACCTTAACCTACTGGCACGTCAAGCATTGTGTTACAAACTTGGCAATTTCTCTCTTCATGCCGCTCCATTAGAAAAATTCCTAAAGGTCCCTTTACATTTTTGTACTGCCACGATGAACTATGTATAGAGATCTGTGAGTCTCCTCTAAAATCGTTCTCCTGATATTGGCATCTTCAGGCACACACAATCTGGTGTGAAACCTCAAAGTTCCATCATCCAAAATACTGAACTCCTCTCCCTGACCACCCTGTACTATGATTATTACCTCTGCTAATTCTGGGTCCTCTTCCTGAGTAGCTTTAATCCTTTCCTATAATGTAGACTATACCACTAAGTTGGTAATAAATGCCTGAGGATCACTTTTTACCAATTCTACATCGAGTCTCTCCAAATCCATCTGGATCAGATGCTGAACCTCCATAGCTACCAGTGCTGGTCCCGCTGATTTCCTGCTCAAAGCATTAGCTACCACGTTTACTTTCCTAGGGTGGTGAGTGATAGTGTAGTCATAATCTTTAATAAGCTCCAACTACCTCCTCTGTCTCATGTTCAGCTTCTTTTGAGTGAAAAAGTACTTCAAACTTTTGTGATCGGAGAATATCTTGCATCTCTCACCGTACAAGTAATGCCTCCAAATCTTTAACACGTGTACCACAACAGCCAATTCCAGATCGAGGGAAGGGTAGTTCTTTTCATACTCTTTCAACTACTGGGAGACATAAATTACAACCCTACCATGTTGCATCAATACACAGTCAAACCCTTGCAAAGACACGTCACTGTAAATTACATAGTCATCAACCCCCGATGGAATCATCAGTAATGGTGCAGTGACGAGCCACTGCTTTAATTCTTGGAAGTTCTGCTCGCATTCATTGTCCCATACAAATCTAGCATTCTTCTTGGTCAGGCGCGTCAAAGGCCCTGATAGTTCTGAGAATCCCTTTACAAACCGACGGTAATTTCCCTCTAGTCCCAAGAAACTCCTAATCTCTTGAATATTTCTCGACTTTTCCCAATTTACCACTACCTCTATCTTACTGGGATCTACAGATATTTCATTACCAGATATAACGTGCCCTAGAAATGCAACGTTCTCGAGCTAGAATTCACATTTACTAAACTTGGCACAAAGCTTATTTTCTCTAAGCTTTTGCAGTACCTGTCTCAAGTGCACCTCATGCTCCTCAAAACTCATTGAGTAGACCAATATGTCATCAATGAAAACTATAACGAACTAGTCTAAATACTAATGAAAAACTCTATTCATCAAGTCCATGAACATAGCAAGAGCATTCGTCAATCTGAATGGCATGATCAGAAACTCATAGTGGCCATACCGAGTTCGGAACGTTGCCTTGGAGATATCCTCTGCTCTGACTACCACCTGGTGGTAGCCTGATCTGAGGTCAATCTTGGAATAGACCAGTGTACCCTGAAGCTAATCAAATAAATCGTCTATACAGGGTAGATGATACCTGTTCTTGATTGTCACCTTGTTAATTTCCCTGTAATCTATACACATCCTCATGGACCCGTCTTTCTTCTTTACAAATTACACTAGAGCTCCCCATGGTGATACACTGAGCCAAATAAAACTCTTATCCAGCAAGTCTTGCAACTGATTCTTTAGCTCTCCCAACTCTATTGGAGCCATCCTGTAAGGAGCTTTAGAAATCGGTGCCATCCCCGGAAATACTGATCTAAACTACCATTCGGGTTCTGATAACATATAGTACTTGGCCCATGGTGATACACTGGGCCAAATAAGAATCGGCTCGAATTTCTAGAGAGAAGGGGAGGGGAGTCGTACAGGAGAGAGAGAGAGAGAGAGAGAGAGAGAGAGAGAGAGAGAGAGAGAGAGAGAGAGAGAGAGCTGAGAGAAAAGAATTCTCTCGCAGAAAAGGGTGATCTTGGCCTTATATAGAATGCTTAGCTATGTGTCTTCATCAACGATACACGTCACTTCGTCGACGAGGCCATGAAGGAATTTTGTCAACGAACACTTACTCTTTGTCGACGAATTTCAGGTCCGAAAACAGTCTTCTTGGTATCTTCTCGTCGATGAGACACGTGTCCTCGTCAACGAGCCCAAGAAGCCCGTTCGTCTCTGAGACCCTGCTGAATTTCCTATTTCAATTTCTTTTTCTCTCCTCCTCCTATTATTTAATTAATATAATTCACCAGGTCTCTACATTCTCCCCTCCTTATAAAAATTTCATCTCCGAAATTTATTATTTGCACGATTCACCATCCTTTGAAGAAAATGGGCTACTTATTTTATTACTTACCCTTACTTATGGCGGAGGAATACCGTGGTTACATTCAAGGTTCTGTGAGATTACAATACACATAAAATAAAATTCTCCCACAACCAAACATTGCCTACTAACAAAACTACTACATGTACTGACTAACCTGCAAAAGAAACATTACATAACCACTACACTTTTCTTGATTATAACGGAATCCCACTAAACAAATGTGGATATTTTTGCCTTATCTATTCCTCGAGCTCCCAAAAAGCTTCTTCTACTGTATGGTTTCTCCACAAGACTTTTACTAAAGGAATCTTCTTATTGCGCAATTCCTGTTCTTTCCCGTCTAGAATCTGAACTGGTACCTCCTCATAAGCTAGTGAATCACTTAACTCTAATTCACTATAACTGATTACGTGGGAGGGGTCTAGGACTTATTTTCTCAACATGGAGACATGGAATACGTCATGTATCCTGGACAAAATAGGTGGTAAATCTAGCCTATAGGCAACTAGCCCAATCTTCTCAAAAATCTCAAACAGACCAATAAACCTAGGGCTAAGTTTACCCTTCCTTCCAAATCTCATAACTCATTTTAATGGAGCTATCTCTAAAAACACATGGTCTCTAATATCGAACTCCAGTTTCCTACGATGAGTGTCAACGTAACTCTTTTGCTAGCTCTGAGTTGCATTGATCCTATCTCTGATGAGCCAAACCTTATCATACGCCTGTTGCACCAATTCTAGCCCCACAACTCACCGCTCACCCATCTCATCCCAGTATAAAGCAAAATGACATCTTTTTCCATAGAGCGCCTCAAATTGTGTCATGCCAATATTGGCCTGATAGTTATTGTTATACGCAAATTCCATCAGTGGCATAAATTGAGTCCAACTACCCCCAAAATATAGCACGCACGCTCGAAGCATATCTTCTAATATTTGGATCGCCCTCTCAGTCTGTCCATTCGTCTGAGGATGGAACGTCATGCTAAAAGATAACTGAGACCCCAGAGCTTCCTGCAAGCTCCTCCAAAATCGTGACGTAAAATGCGGGTCTTAATCTGACACTATAGACACTGGCACACCGTGAGAATGGACTATCTCTTGAATATAAATCTCTGCCAGTCTGTCCATGGAGTAGTTGATTTCAATGGGAAGGAAATGGGCGGTCTTCGTCAAATGATCCACGATCTCCTAGATTGTATTCTGACCATGTGATGCTGACGGCAGACCTGAAACAAAATCCATAGATATGTGATCCCACTTCCACTCTAGGATAAATAGTGGCTACAACAGCCCCACCGGCCTTTGGTACTCAGCCTTAACCTGCTCGCACGTCAAACACTGAACTACATATTCAGCAATCTCCTTCTTTATGCCACTCCACTAGTAAGACTCCCACAGATCTCTATACATTTTCGTGCTATCGGGATGAACTGTGTATAAACATCTGTGAGCCTTCTCTAGGATGGTCCTCCTAATATCAACATCAGTAGGAATGCATAATTTAGAATGGAACCGTAAAGCTTCGTCATTTGAAATACTAAACTCCTCTCCCTAATCATCATGTACTCTCACTATTACTTCTACTAATTATGGGTCCTCTTCCTAAGCAACTTTTATCCTTTCCTATAATGTAGGCTGCACCACTAAGTTGGCAATAAATGCCTGAGGGTCACTATCTATAAATTCTATACCAAGTCTCTCTAGATCCATCAGGATCAGGTGCTGAACTTCCATAGCTGCTAGCGCTGGTCCCAAAAATTTCCTGCTCAGCACATCAGCTACCACATTTGCTTTCCCTGGGTGGTAACTAATAGTACAATCAAAATCCTTAATGAGCTCCAACCACCTTTTCTATCTCATATTTAGTTCCTTTTGAGTGAAAAAGTACTTTTTTAAACTTTTGTAGTCGAAGAATATCTCGCACCGCTCACCATACAAGTAGTGCCTCCAAATCTTTAACACATGTACTACTGTAGCCAATTCTAAATCGTGGGTAGAGTAGTTCTTTTCATATTCTTTTAACTGCTTTGAAGCATAAGCTACAACCCTACCATACTGCATCAATACACAATCGAGCCCTTTCAAGGACGCATCATTGTAGATAACATAACCCTCATCCCTTGACGGAATGATCAACACTAGTGTCGTGACAAGCCTTTGCTTTAATTCCTGAAAGCTCTGCTCACAGCTGTCATCCCATTCAAACCTAACATTCTTCCTAGTCAGCCATGTCAGAGGCCCTGATAATGCTAAGAATCCCTCAACAAAACGATGATAATAACCAGTCAGCCCTAAGAAACTCCTGATTTCCTAGACGTTCCTCAACCTAGCCTAATTCACCACTGCATCAATCTTTCTGGAATCCACATAAATTCCATCCCCTGAGATAACATGCGCCAAAAACACAACCCTCTCGAGCTAGAACTCACACTTGCTAAACTTGGCCTACAACTTCTTCTCCCTGAGCATCTGGATTACCTGTCTTAAATGTATCTCATGCTCCTCATAACTCCTCGAATAGACCAATAAATCATCAATGAAAACCACAACAAACTGGTCTAAAAATTGGTGGAAGATTCTATTCATCAAATCCATGAATATTGCAGGAGCATTCGTCTAACCAAAAGGCAAAACAAGAAACTCATAATGCCCATACCTGGTCCGAAAGACTTTCTTCGATACATCTTATACCCTTACCTTTACTTGATGATAACCTGATCTAATATCAATCTTGGAGTAAACCCATGTATGTCTAGCACAATCAAATCAACAAACAAAACTTTCCCCAGGATATCAACTGGATAGCCTCGAAGTACCCTATTACACCTCACTACTAACCCAGTCAGTGTAGTTACTAACAGTTTAGTGTCTAATAACTGCGTTTCTGCTCCACATAATTTAATACACTCCATAGACACGAACGAGTGTGTGGTCCCTGAGTCAAACAATAAAATAACTTTAAATAAAAGCATGCTAACCATACTTGTCACCACATCGCTAGCTTTCTCAGCATCACTTGGCGTCAAGGCCTAAACTCTCACTGCAACTGTATTTCTTTACTGACCTCTATGAGGTGCCTGATAACCTCCCTGAGCAAGTCTAGGAGTGGGAGTAGCTCCAATCCGATCCTGATAATATCTCATCATGTGCCCTGGCTCCCCACATCGATAACAGATAGCTCGCCCAGCACGACACTCTTCGGGTGCTTCTTCCCACAAATCTGACAAGCTGGGAATGACTGCATACCTTGAAACTCCCTGACTCCTGCCTCCTATCCCTATAATCGCCACCTCTCTTCCACGAACCCCGACTAGTCCCCTATTAGGAACCAGAAGGCATTAATCTCTTTCTCTGTTTCTGCTCTTCAGCCTCCAACCGCTCTCCGGCTTTTTTCATAGCTGTTCTATCTACCATCTCGGCAAAATTTTGCAATTTTAATATTGATACCTGCTTGTGTAATTCTCGCCTCATGCCTCTTTCAAACTATCCTAATTTCTTCGTCTCATCTGGAATAATGTATGGGGCAAAGCAAGATAATTTAATAAACCTCACCGCATACTGCTGCACTATCTGGTGTCCCTGTTTCATGTTTAGGAACTCCTCTATCTTAGCTTCTCTAGATGAGGATGGAAAGTATCTGTCAAAAAATACTTCCTTAAACCAATCCCATGTCATCTCTATAGGCACTGTCCTCTGCTGCTCTAGGAGCTTCACTGTCGTCCACCATCTCTCCGCCTCTCCTGTCAGTTTATATGTAGCAAATATCACCCTTTGCTTCTCCATACACTGGAGTACCGCTAGCACCTTTTCAATTTCCTACACCCAGTTCTCAATGACTGTAGGATCAGTTCCTCCTGAGAAAGCCAAAGGATTCATCTTGATAAACTTCTTAATCGAACTACTATGGCTTGTAAATGGACCTCCCTGCTCCCTGGAGTTCTTAACAATTTCAGCCATGACTTGTTGAGTCACGCTGCGTAGTACTGCGTCTGAGTTGCCACCAGCTGCACTTGAGGGTCCAGCACCCGCATTACCACTAACATGGGTGCTACAACTTCCAGGGACCATCCTGAAAAGGCAATAAACTTAGCTTAGGACCCTATTACCACAACATACCCCACACAAATCATCTAACTAGTATATCATATCCTTAACTGGTTTATCATTCCTAATCTTAATTCAAGGTTCAATCCTGCAACCTAGATACCCAACCCAACAATAGTTTACCATGGCTTTCCTAAAATCGTCACCCCAGGAAAGACACATAAACTATCACGGAAGTCCGGTATCTAGACTACAAAATGAAACCTAAATTCTTTTATCTTATATTCTGGTATTATTTCCGCTGCATTCTAGAGCCTACAAAACCAAGCAATCTAGGCTTTGATACCAAATTGTAATGACCTGCTTAATTGACTACATAATTAATCACATTAAATACTCTGATACCATTAATTGAAGATATAGCAAAGTTTACCCAAACCCATGGGTAACGGGGACACACCTATCATAGCAGACGCTTACGCAGCGAAAAATATAAAATTCATCCATAATAACCGTACCAGAGCTATTCACAATCCACAATATTTCTATAAATATATATATATATATATATATATATATATATATATATATATATATAATCCCCAAAGACACTAAAAGATAAAACTAGGATCATACATCAAAAACCAACTAATCCTAGTTCAAAACTCACCCTCCTAGCAGGGTAGCATAAACTGCCCCTAACAGCGTGGAGCTCAGTCCGCCTGTCTTTCTGGGTTTCTAGAAATAATTTTTAAACTTGGGTGAGACACCTCTCCGTAAGGGAAATAAAATAAATATAATTGTGTGGCAACATGAATATTCTCGTACTATAAATAAATAAACCAATATGTGATACATGCCTGGTAAAAATTAGTAATATAATAACTGAGTAATGGATATATAAGCATAAGCATATTAAATCATACTAGTTTTCTGTTATTATAAAATCATTTGCTATAACTGATAGTACTGAAATATACTCAGGATGGATAGCTAACTAATGTTATGTATTACCCTCCCATGACGAGTTGTGCAACCCGAAGGCGGGACCTGACAATGGCTTGCCGACCACTGCCAAGTTAAATATGTCTATAAGTATGATGGGCCCACCCCACCCTGGTCCGGACTGCTAGGGGGACATCTACAATACTACACTAAAGCCGCATCGACTATCCATCTCCCACCCCCTCTACTGGCAAGGGTGGTAGCACAAGTCTAAACTGAACTAAATTGAATAGCTATGATACCGAGCCCTGAATACTGATCTAAACTACCATTCGGGTTCTGATAACATATAGTACTTATACATATATTGGTTTAACTTGAAACTAGATTGATAGCATTTTTCTAAGTTCTGACATATCGTAATAATCACGGCCTTGCGCCGGATAACATGCACAAATATAGCCTTACACCGGCTATCAATCACAACCTTGTGTCGAGCATTGCAAACATACTTAACTGAATATATATATTGTTTATCAGAAGTGTTGAAATCATAATTTCCTATAATATCTGTGATTTTTCTGAAAATAAATGTAAACATGTTTTTACTATAAATCTGACTTAACATAATACAATATTCGTGAAATAATATTTATGCCACATAAACTGAATAAAATTATGAAATCTGTTCTAACATTTCATTTTCTAACATTATACATTAAAACATATTCCTGTTCAATAGCAATATTCCCAAATATACTTATACATAGTACATGCTTACTAAAAATTAATCTGCTATTAAATAATAATAATTTTCATGAAAAATTACTACTTTAGTTTATTCCTATTTCAATTTCTTTTTCTCTCCTATTCCTATTATTTAATTAATATAATTCAACGGGTCTCTACACCAAGTCCCTAAGTGGCGGTTAGTTCAAACCTTCTATAAGGGGTTAGCTGAGCGTGATAGATCCATGATCGATGCATCATGTAGAGGTACTTTCCTCCCGAAGCATGAGAATGAGGTTTAGACTCTCTTTGAGACCCTCGCCGAGAATTCTCAGCAACATATAGTTGCTGCTTGTAGACCTTCACAACCTTCTTCTTCCCATTCAAAGGGAGTCTATGAGTTAGCAGCTGGCCATGACTTTGCAACCACTCTACACAACATTGTTAAGAAACTTGATCAGGTTTTGTCTTTAGGACAACCACCTCAGCCGGTGGCGTGTGCAGAGTTGTGTGTCATATGCTTTGATCCCTCTCATGCCTTCTATAATTGCCCCATGCACCTCGCACACCTAAGTTTGTGTAGGAGGAAGTTAAAGCCACCCATAATTGGTATGACATGCCGACCAATGATCCATACTCCAATAAGTACAATCCTAGGTGGAGTAGACATCCTAACTTATCCTAAAGGCCACAAGCTCAAGGTTTTCCAACCCAAAGACCTCAGCAATCACCCAATGCTCCACCTCCTCGACCATTTCAAAATTCAAATCCTCAAAACCCTCCCATACCTACTGATTACGCGTCAAAACTATGTAATTGGGCACTTTAACCCGATCTTTAGAACTTATATTTTTAATTAAATGTCCAAATTTGTCCAATATTTAAATAAAGTGTCAAAATTATCATTCTTGAGTTTTATTGTGCAATTTACGAATTTTTGATAATTTTTTATTGCAGGAAAAGTCGCGGGAACCAAAACCAACACCTATTCGTATATTGTGCATAACTTTTTCGTTCGAGCTCCAATTGAGACGATTCAAATTTATGGATAAATAGAAAAGGATTATCTACAACTTTTGTGTTTTGATCTTTGAGAGATACGGATGTTTACTTGGTCAAAATTTGCTGTGAAAGTTCAGAATGGATTAGGTGTTAACAAAAAGAAGAAAGAAGAAAAATAAATAAATAAATGAGTTGATTTGACCCGGCCATGTAGCCGGGTCATTCTTTTGAGTGCTGGCGCTGGGTGTGTGGGTGAGTTTGTGTTGTTTCTTTTTTTTGCTTTGAAAAGTCAAAGAAAGGGGCTAGAAAGGAAAAAAAAAAAAGAAGAAGAAGAAAGGAACTAGTTTTTAGGTTTTCTTTTGGGGGAAGTCTTGGAGGGAGCCGTGAAGGGAGCCTAGTGGGGGCTGCTGTGGGCTATGCACTGCTGCAAGAGGAAGAGCAGCAGCCGTAGCTGCTGTGTTGAACTCCTCACTGCCTCCTCCTCGTTCTCTCTCTCTCTCTCTCTCTCTCTCCTTCTCTCTTTCTCTCTCTTTTAATATTTTTTTTTTTTTTGGTTGTTACAATACAATTTTTTTTTGTCTAGTTTAATATTAGATTGAATTTTTTTTCTCTTCACTTTATCATTCGAGTAGTCCATCGATGAATTAAATTCTTGTTCCTTTTAGTTTGTTATTTTGAATGCTTTCAAGGTTGAGTTAATTTATTATTTAAGTTTAGTATACATTTAGTCTAATGATTGGAATGATTTTAGATTAGATTAATTAGTTCTTTAGTTTTAGTATACATCTAGTTTATTGTTCTTTTAAGTTGTTTTTTTTTTTATTATTGCAATGATTTATCGTGGAATTTGTTTAACCCGAAAATTGCGAATTGCAAGCATGAGTGACTAGGTTTATAACTTGGGTTGTGGGTCGATGTCGTTTGCGTTCCATGGTTTATTAGTTATCCTATGATTTTATTGCTAAACTTTTATTTGGTTAAAACCGAAAATTTAAAAGCATCGTTTATAAATAGTTGGCTCTTACTTCTTGTTTTGTTATTGACATTAGGCACATCAAAACCTTGATTTAATCTAAGATTTTTATCAACTAATTTACATGACATTCGGTTGATGCTTAATGAGAGTTTATATTTTCTTCCGTTTGGATGTGGCAAATTTACTTGAGCTTTAGTAATAAAATTTCATCTTATTAATGTCTTGATTGGATTAACAAGAAGAGGAGTTAGGCCTAGGGAATTAGTAAACGGTGAAAGCAAGCAGACATTGAACCCGTAACCCAAGTATTTGGTAAATCGTTTCAATTAATCTGTTTAGTTTGATTGCGTTAGTAGGTTTACATTTTTGGAAAATTGATAAAATTTTAGTCTCATTTTGATAGTTTACTCAAGCATCTTCCTCTTGGTTTACTGTTTTCAAAATCATAAAAGACCAAAAATATTTTCAACCTACATTTTACAGCAATAGGATTTCACTAAACTTTCGCAAATACTTTGATACTCAGTGGTCCCTGTGGAATAAGATCTTGGACTCATCCTTGATACAACTTGACACTTCTGCACTTTGAAGCATAACTCAGAACGAGTCAAGTTTTTGACGCCATTGCCGGGGACCAATTGGTGTCATCAAAGTATTTCTCAGATTTCAAAGAGGGTGTTTATAGAGCTGTGAACGTTTTCACAGTCTGGGTGATATCTACTTCCTCTCCTTTGACCTGTTCGCTTTTATTTTTGTTTTATTTCTTTTATATTGATTTTGTATGTCTGGTTGGGCTAGAGATAACACATTTAGACTGGTTAGGACAGACTCATCCATCTCATCATCGAGTGCACCTATTTCACTTGAATCACTTGAATCATCATCTGACACTCATAGCATCATGGCTGAGAGTGAACCTCATGATAGGGAGAACCCTAATAGGACACTTAGAGAAAATTTGCAACCCATTAGGATCAGTACCCCATCCTGTATTATTCTACCTTTGAATGCAAACGCTTTTAATTTTAAAGTTGGGATGATTCCATTGTTACCTCATTTTCATGGCATTGAATCTGAAAACCCATATTTGCATGTCAAAGAGTTTGAAGAAGCGTGTTCCACATTCATGGATAGAACATGCACGGAAGAGGTAATAAGACTGAAATTGTTTTCATTTTCTTTCAAATATAAGCAAAAACCTGGTTCAATTCCTTAAGACCAAGATCCATCAGGACTTGGCAAGAAATGCAAACCAAGTTTTTAAAGAAACTTTTTCCCATGCAAAGAACTAATACTTTGAAAAGACAAATCAAGAATTTTTTCCAGAAGGATGTGGAAACATTTTATCAATGTTGGGAACGTTTCAAAGACCTCTTAAATGCATGTCCTCATCATGGGTATGAGAATTGGAGGGTCATTAGTTTTTTCTATGAGGGGTTGCCACAAAAAATGAGGCAAATTGTAGAAACAATGTGCAATGGTGAGTTTTTCAATAAAGGGCCCGAAGAAGCTTTTGACTATTTTGATTATTTGGCTGAAAATGCCCAAGCTTGGGATGTCTCTGATGTGTATGATAGATCTGAAAAGCAAAAATGTATTAGTGGGGGTGGTAAGTATCAATTGAAAGAAGTTGATGATTTGAATGCCGGGCTTGCATTGATGTCTAAAAGGTTAGATTCCATTGAGCTTGAGAAAGTAAATGAAATGCATGTTTTCCCTTCATCTTCTGAAAAATGCAGCATATGTGAGGATCCAGGGCATGCGACTGATGCATGTCCAACTATTCCTGCTCTTAAGGAAGTTTTTCTTGATCAATCTAACTCGGTGTATATGGCTTCTGAGATTTCTTCTGAACCTTATTCTAATACTTACAATGCAGGTTGGAGGAATCATCCAAATTTCAGCTGGAAAAATGACCAAGTGGGGCCATCTCCATAGGAACAAAGTCAATACATTCCTTATGCAGCATCTGGCCAAGATTCGGGACCCTCTTACTTTGCAAATCAGCCTCCTCCAGTGTAGAGAAGGGAAATGGAAGATCCCATACAACAGCTAACTGTTAGCTTGCAACATTTCATGGTAAGCCAAAATGTGATCAACTCTCAAACTTCTCAAGCCATCAACGAGATGAGCACCGATTTGACTAGGTTGAACACATTATTGACTGCTTTGGAGATAGATGAATCCAAATTTCAAGCCCAGCCAAATACTCAAGTTCATATTGCAATCATGGATCCGTCATCCTCTATTGAAGCAAATGCCAATGATTGCAATGCCGAAGAAAATCTCAGTAGTGGTAAGGTGACTGGTGCACCAGATGAAGAAGTTGAGCAGAATGGTGAGAGTTTAACCTTCAAGGAACCAGGTACAAATTTTAATGTTAATGCATCTAAAGAACCAAAGGTAACAGTTCTGAAAACTTTTCCTCAAAGGCCGGTTCTTAAAGAAGTATATTTCTTGGAAACTATGCTAGATAAGGATCCTTTCTTGTTAAAACAATAAAGACAATTTGAAAATGTGTTGTTTGATATTATGGAGAGAATTGATTTATTCAGAGATCATTTCTGTGCAGATAACAAAACTGACTCATTGTGGCGACTCAAATTTGGAGACCCGCCAGTTCAATTTATAAATCTGCACCCACCAGACGAAATTCCTCCCAAGCCTCCTCCAAACACACTGTGATGTTTTTCTTTCCTTTGTTTTCATTTTGTTTCATTCTATCTTATTTTCAGTTTATTGATAGCTACATTTTCCTTTAGTTCAATTTTCCTTTTCCATTATTTCTCAGGTACACCCTACTTTTCTCGTGCATAGTTTTTCTATTTCCCCTATACTTTCACATTGAGGACAATGTTCCATGTTAGTTAGGGGGTGTGGTGAGCATTTGCATGTGACACTGTGCACATATACGTACTGGGTTTTACATTAAAAACAAAAAAACAAAAGCAAAAACACAAAAAAAAAAAATCATCAAAAATCAAAAAAAGAAGGAAAGAAAGAAAGGAAGAGTAGTGAGGAATTACAATGAATTATGTCATGCTTAACACTGACTCGTACCCTTCACATACCTGCATATAACCTAAGAACTACACACTTAAGTCATTTATGCATAATTTCTCTTTATATGACTTCGTAACTCCATGAAGAATTGATTGGTAGTACACTCGTGTTAATCTGGTTATATAATTTCTTGTATTTACACGGTATCTCACGAGACTGAATAAATACATTCACGTGATTCACTGCACTTAGGGCTTCCTGTGAGCACTAAAAGACACTCGTGGCGACTATGACACCTTGTGAGATATCCTTGAGCTATTTATCGTCCTTTTGAGCATTAATATCAAATCATAGTTCACAGAACTCAATTCCCTTTTTTCTGGATGATTCCTTGTACACTAGTCTCTGTCTATGATTTACTAGCCTAGTGGTGACACCTAGTAGGGAGATAGAAACCTAAGTCTTGTAGTCTACTCAAGATGTGAAGGCTGAGCCACCCCTAGAGATAGACTTAGTTCATGGACCACTATTCGAGCTCAATTCCTATTGATGGCATGAAGATAACAAAAGAAGTGTAAATATTGTCCTAATCGATCAAGAAAAGACAGAAAATGAAGAATGAGTGAAAGAAAGAATAAGAAATAAACATATGCATAAAATGAAAAGCTAATGCCTACTCCACAGAAATATCACAAAAAGTCAAGGATACGACACATGTTTTCCACGTATGAAGATTCTTCAACCGGTTAATGCATCAAATGTATTCATGACAAGTTTGTGAATAAGTTGATCTAGGGTGGTCTCGGTTGGATATGACGAGTAGGTGAGAAGATGCTAGGGTGAAGGACCCGACACCTCATAGATAGGCTAGATCCTTTCCAGACTAGTCCACTTTGTGCACTTAGCGTTTGTTCCTTTCAATATGTGGGATGTTTGATCGCGACACTCCTCCTCACATATGATGAGTGAACCCATTTCTTTCTTTTTGAGTGTCCTTGAGGGTATACCAGTTAGGCCGAGTCAAAGCGACCGTTCTGTAGGTGTCCATTGGTATCCTAGGTATATTGAGTCACATACATCACACACACCTCGAGAGTTTACCTGTTTATTCTCAGAATTATATGACTGCATTAACTTTGAATGTGTCACTGATTAACTTCATGTCAGTATAATGCTCTTAAATGATATTTAAATGATGAAACTTGCATTAGTGACGTACTTTGGAGAATCTGCATCGAATAAGAACGAGCCTGTGTGAAATTCAGTTGTATTCTTGTATGTGAAACGGTGTAGTTGTGTTGCATGTGCATCAATTTCATGATCACTGGAGTTTGTAGTTGTAGACATTGCCCTGAGATTCATTCACGTCATTTTCTAGAGACTAGCAAAATGTTAGTTGGAAGGTGTGATTACGCGTCAAAACTGCGTAATTGGGCACTTTAACCCAGTCTTTACAACTTATATTTTTAATTAAATGTCCAAATTTGTCCAATATTTTAATAAAGTGTCAAAATTATCATTCTTGAGTTTTATTGTGTAATTTACGAATTTTTGATAATTTTTTATCGCAGGAAAAGTCCCAGGAACCAAAACCGACACCTGTTCATATTTTGTGCATAACTTTTTCGTTCGAGTTCTGATCGATACGATTCAAATTTATGAAAAAATAGGAAAGGATTATCTACAACTTTTTTGTTTTGAGATTTGAGAGATACGGACATTTACTAGGTCAAAATTTGCTTTGAAAGTTCAGAATGGATTAGGTGTTAACAAAAAGAAGAAAGAAGAAAAAATAAATAAATAAATGAGTTGATTTGACCCGGCCATGCAGCTGAGTCATTCTTTTGAGTGCTGGGCGCTGGGTGTATGGGTGAGTTTGTGTTGTTTGTTCTTTTTTTTTTGTTAAAAAAGTCAAAGAAGGGGGCTAGAAAGGAAAAAAAAAAAAAAAAAAGAAGAAAGGAACTAGTTTTTAGGTTTTCTTTGGGGGAAGTCTTGGAGGGAGCCGTGGAGGGAGCCGTGTGGGGGCTGCTGCGGGCTGTGCACTGCTGCAAGAGGAAGAACTAGTTTTTGTGTTGAACTCCTCACTGCCTTCTCCTCGTTCTCTCTCTCTCTCTCTCCTTCTCTCTCTTTTAATATTTTTTTTAATGGTTGTTACAGTACAATTTTTTTTTTTGTCTAGTTTAATATTAGACTGAATTTTTTTTCTCTTCACTTTATTATTCGAGTAGTCCATCAATGAATTAAATTCTTGTTCTTTTTAGTTTTTTATTTTGAATGCTTTCAAGGTTGAGTTAATTTATTATTTAAGTTTAGTATACATTTAGTCTAATGATTGGAATGATTTTAGGTTAGATTAATTAGTTCTTTAGTTTTAGTATACATCTAGTTTATTGTTCTTTTAAGTTGTTTTTTTTATTTTATTATTGCAATGATTTATCATGGAATTTGTTTGACCCGAAAATTGCGGATTGCAAGCATGAGTGGCTAGGTTTTATAACTCGGGTTGTGGGTCGATGTCATTGCGTTCCATGGTTTATTAGTTATCCTATGATATTTTTACTAAACTTTTATTTAGTTAAAACCGAAAATTGAAGGCATCGTTGATAAATCGCTGGCTCTTACTTCTTGTTTTGTTGTTAATGTTAGGCACATCAAAACCTTGATTTAATCTAGGATTTTTATCAACTAATTTACATGACATTCGGTTGATGCTTAATGAGAGTTTATATTTTCTTCTGTTTGGGTGTGGCAAATTTACTTGAGCTTTAGCAATAAAATTTCATCTTATTAATGCCTTGATTGGATTAACAAGAAGAGGAGTAAGGCCTAGGGAATTAGTAAACGGTGGAAGCAAGCAGACATTGAACCCGTAACCCGAGTATTTGGTAAATTGTTTCAGTTAATTTGTTTAGTTTGATTGCGTTAGTAGGTTTACATTTTTGGAAAATTGATAAATTTTTAGTCTCATTTTGATAGTTTACTCAAGCATCTTCCTCTTTGTTTACTGTTTTCAAAATCATAAAAGACCAAAAATATTTTCAACCTACATTTTACAGCAACGAGATTTCACTAAACTTTGGCAAATACTTTGATACTCAGTGGTCCCTGTGGAATACGATCCTAGACTCATCCTTGATACAACTTGACACTTCTGCACTTGGAAGCATAACTCAGAACAAGTCAAGTTTTTTGCCCATCGTCAACCATCTTATCAATCACCACCTCCTCAGCCTCAATATGATCAATTTTTTCATAAGACTGTTGAAAGCTTTTAAGGGCATCGAGGCTGATCGTCAGATTGACCAACAATTACTCCATTCCCACTCTCAGTCTATAGTGAAACTAGAAGCCACCATGAACCAACTAGCTAGATCTTTAAATACGAGGAATAAGTGTAAGTTGCCAAGTCAGCCCCTCGTTAACCCGAAAGGCCAATACGGGGTAGAGAGTGAGTTGGCTGCTAGTCATTCGACATATCATGAGCAAGCTCAGGCTTTGACCACCCTTAGGAGTGGTAGGGAGATGGATAATAGGGTTGGGGAGAGGTTAGACCAAGGTAAGGGTAAGGAGAAGATAAGGGTAGAGCCATGTGTTGAACCATGTACCCCATTTTCCTCCATTCCGGTGAGTAGTCCCATTATGCTCACCTCCTCCGATGAAGGAGCATTACCCCACTATGTCCCTGCAGTGCCATATCCTATAGCTCTTCACTTAAAATCCACGCCTAAAAAGGAAGAAAATGAAGAATCCATGACAGACACATTTAGGCAAGTAAAGGTCAATCTTCCTCTCATAGATGCTATCAAGCAAGTGTCAGTGTATGCCAAATTCCCCAAGGACTTGTGCACCCAAAAGCACAAATCTTAGGTGCACATGAACAAAAAAGTTAGGCTAACCAAGAATGTGAGCTCAATTCTTTTAGGTCACATTCCCCCAAAACTGAAGCACCTCGGTACTGCCACCATCTCGTGTGTAATCGGCGATTACACTATCTATTAGGCCCTTTTAGATTTAGGAGATAGTGTGAACCTACTTCTCTACTTGGTCTACAAACAATTCGGTCTAGGAGAGCTTAAGCCTACCCCGGTCACCTTGAGTTTCACTGACCGATCCGGAAAAAGGCCCTAAGGTGTTGTCGAGGATGAACTAGTAAAGCTTGATAAGTTCTTTTACCCCATTGATTTCATTATCTTAGACATGGAACCTACCAACCCGACCAAAGATACAATCCTTGTCCTTGTAGACCGACCATTCTTAGTTACAGCTAATGCTTGTATCCAATGTCAGACTAGGATCATTGATGTATCCTTCGGTAACATGAAGCTTTGGCTGAATGTGTTTCATGCTTCCCAACACCCATATTTTGACATACAATTTGTGGTCGTGGATGTAATCAACAAGTGTGTTGACGAGGTTGCCCCATCGATTCTTTTGAAGGATCCCCTTGAGGCTATACTGTAGCTTGATCACCCCTCCTTATTAGGTCTAGAGGATTCGTATAAGCATATCTCTGCTATTTATAATTCGACCTCTAGCCTGGAGAGTAGACTTTGGACATATGAGAAGAGGGTTAGTAAGGGACTAGAGGAATTGTCAAACCCGGGTGAGTTTGACATGAGCATTCAGTGCGTCTGGCTAAAAATGATAAACTAAGCACTTATGGGAGGCAACCCACTGGTTTTTCTTATTTTTCTTGTTTTATTTAGTCTTTGAGTCTTTATATTGTATATTGTAGGGTATGTTAAAATCTAGAGTCCTTAGAGTAAGTCTTAGGTTAGTGTCTCAGTTCAAGGTGCGACTAGGGCTTCCTTGGGTGCGACCAAGTCCACCCCTCATGGTCTTTAATTAAGAAAATGCCTTCTTCACGAAATAGATCGACCATGGCTCGACTAGTAGGCCCACCAGGTGCGACTAGGTCTCCATTTTTGCCTATAAAACTTCAAAAATTCCAAACTTTTCCAAAGGGGTTCAACCAAGGCATGACACGACCAACATCTCCCCTGGGTGCGACCTAGTCGAGTCGGGGTGTACCTATGACCTTTGAAATTTCAAAAGGGTTTGACCAAGGCGTGACCAACACTCCACACTGGTGCAACCTAGTCAAGAGTCTACATTCCATCTTAAGTTGGGGGTCGAAAAAGGGTGTGACTAGCTTCAAGCTGGTGCAACCTAGTCAGACCTATATAAATCGTTTAAATCCCCCTTTCTCCCACGAAGCCCTAACTCTCTTCTCCCTTGTCTTTTCACACCCTACCTCATTGCACCTCCTTCAGACCTAGTTGCACACTCCTTACCCACCTTTCGGCGACCTCCAACGACCATCATCGGAATCTTCCACACCTCCAACGACTATCCCTAACTCTTTTCTCCTTCCCTTGGTTGTGAGTATCCACCTAGACACCAAGGGTTCCTCTTGGAGGCTTAGTCTCTTTGGCTTCTTCCCTCGTTGCGTCTATGTCTCTTCCCATTCTCCACCCTTCCTTTTCCATTCCGGCTATATAACTCTCCATCTTCTTCAATCATAGTGTCTGCATCATCTCCTTTTGCCCTTCATCAACCATGACATGTCGTTCTAATTTCCAGAAGCAGCCTCAATTTTCTCGAGTCGCTGCAAAGTGCAAGAGGGTTTAGGATCATCTTGAGGATGAGTCCACTTCCGATTCTAATCAGATTCCAACGGTCCAGCCGAAGAAGATGGGTCGAGCGGCCTAGAGAGAGTTAGAGAAGAAAGGAAAAGGGAAGAGGGCTTAGAGGATGACCTTAGATGACTACCATAACAACTCGAAGATCTATACCATTTTTTTTTTTCAAAAAAATAAACCTTACTATATTCTTTATTTTACTCTAATACATATGGATTATCTACTATAACATCTCAGGCCCTGTGTGAGCACTGAGGAACCCCTGATCACGTACTCACCTACGTAGCAAAACACATAAACTGTACATCCACATTTACAATACCAGAAGTCGGTAATTCTTTCCAAACCATACACACATATATACACATCACCCCAGTATCATTTGCTCAAAAATTTAATCTCATATATACACTTACCCTACAAACAGGGTAGTGTAATCACCCTCTCTATCTGCAAGCCTAATCTGCTCTCCTAACTGGATCACCTGAAAAATATTAAATCACTAGGGTGAGACAACACTCAATAAAAGGAAATATGCTATTACTAGTGATTGGCAACAGAGTTACATAAATTCTATACTGATAAGTAACTGAAACAGTGAAAGCTGATAAGACAGTATACAGTACATTTCATATCTATCATGGTTTAAAATACATTTGTAATATCTGAGTTTCTACTTATTCATACTTCTAGTATTGTAATATGTTTGTTGATATTCTATAAATCTATATATATATATACATAACTGTGAAAAATCCCTAGAAAGCTGTACGTCATGATTTAACCCCTCATGATAGGGTTGTGTGGCCCGTAAGCAAGACTTAACTCTGGTTGGCCTACCAGGTAAGTCAATTGTAACTCTACCAATCCTCAACCTAGCCAATCTTCAACCTCTCCTAGGCACGGTACTGGTCTCTACCTCGTCAAATCAGCCACCTCAACCCATAATTATAGGGAGCCTGCAATCCCTCCAGGCACGGTTGACGAAAACCTTCCACACACTATCTAAGATGTGTGGTTGCACTCTAATCTGCAATAGCAATGGTACCATGCTCTATTGACTGAACATAAATTGATTCATCAGGGTCTGATATTGTATATACTATTTTCTATAAATATCTTACTGTTTCATCATGATTCCAAAATAACCATAACACCGAAAATTATTCTGAAAATACTGTATTAATTGTTTTGTAATATTTTGAACTTTATACACTGTAATAACTTATTTGTAATATCTGAACTGCATAAATTGTATATCATAGTGGTATGGCTTTAACATTTTGGAAAACATGGTAATTTGTACATGCTATAAAATATGTCTATGTATACACTGTAATTCATAATTCTGTAAAATCTGATAAAACATATTTCTGCATGCGTACTGTAAATCATAGTAGTCTGAAAACTGTATAATTCATATATTGATCTAATATTGTCTCATGCCACACAACTACATAAATAAATATCTCATATACTCATAACTGTATTTCCTGATGTACAAATAATTTCTGAACTGAATAATAATCTGGAAAAACATATAATTTATTAATAAATATTCTAAAATTCCTAGCATAGCATATTTCCTTTACCTATCTGACTAGGAGGCTTGCCTCCAATTCAACTCTCACACCCTCGGCGTACCAACCTCAAAATCCTATAATTACACATATATACATATAAATTCCTCAAAAAAATCACCACACACATATTTCCTGAACCTGCCTATTCATAATTTCTTAAACTTTAATGTACCTGGGCTCCTAGAAAAATATCTGCTAGGGTCCTCA
Organism: Malania oleifera; assembly: GCF_029873635.1. NCBI lineage: Eukaryota > Viridiplantae > Streptophyta > Magnoliopsida > Santalales > Ximeniaceae > Malania > Malania oleifera. Next base: position 21,029,243 of record NC_080423.1, read on the forward strand.
ACCCATGCCTACAGGGTCCTAAAAACACCCTAATCCTAAAAATATAACACCCTAATTTTACTTCACAAAATACCAGTATATTCTCATACAACACCAAATCTAAGCTTAAATAAACCTGGTAATACTAAAAATACCCAAATAATTCTCTTACCTTGATTTTGGGATGGTACCCAAGTTGCCCCAATCAACAATTTATTCCAATAAACTTGTAGAGAATCTCCCCAGGATCTACGTGGCAGCTTATGATCATCGAAACGGGGAGAAACGAGGCGAGAAATCTAGAGAGAAGGAGAAAGAGCCGATCAAGAGAGAGAGAGAGAAAGAGAGAAAGAGAACTAAGAGATTTTTTATTTCTTCACTGAAATGTTGTTTTTAGATTTTTATAGACCTCTAGCCATGTGGCCTCGTCGATGAGCGATGACACCTCATCGACGAGTCCAAGAAGGAAGTTCATCGATGAACACCTAACCCTCATCGATGAGTTTCAAGCCTTGAAATCAACCTTCTCGGTAAGTTCTTGTCGACGAGAAATTTGTCCACATCGACGAGCCCAAGGAAACAGTTCATCGACGAACGCAGAGAGCATTCGTCGACGAGACCCTGTTGAGTCCCTTTTAAGGTTTCATTTTATCTCTCCTTTCTTAATTATTTAATTTCTATAAATATCCAGGTTACTACAGCTACGACTTCAAGTCGATGTACACATTCCGGTTTGATGAGACTTGAGCCCACCCGCAGAAGAAGTGTTGCATTTATATCATCAAAAAGAGGAAATTTGACCACTACATGACCCCACCAACCACGTCGTATCATCTTGATTTGGTACTTGAGTTCTACGCACACATGCAGCACGATCCTGATACTAGCATTTGGACCACTGAGGTTCAGGGGATCGCGTTTGAGCTAATAGCTGACTTGATTGATAGGGCATGGTCCCATAAGGAGCTCAATGACATTCCTTGGCCGACCATCAATTTTGCTGACATCCACCATATCATCTGTTAGATGTTCCATGGCTCTTACTATGATGGTAGAGATTACCAAAAAGGGATGTGCATAGGGCGGAATTGCCTGCCAGATTACCTACTCATGCTCGACCTTATTTTGCAGCGCAATATTTGTGCATTGAGGCACCACTTAGAGCGGCGCGACATCCGCCTACAAGTCCTCTATATCGTACATAGGGATATGGATGTTGACATACCTCAGCTGATCTTAGAGGACATGCTCACATTCTCTAAGAGGAACGTAAAGAACCCCAAACTGAAGAAGCCAGCGCCAAATTCGGTGTAAGGCCAACCAGCCAGGGAGCCCAAAAGGCCCCTTATTCCCTATGCCCAGCTGATTATGGCGATCCTGATGAGGAAGAAGATCAACCTTGGCAACCTTGACCCGCATATTCACATCGGAGAGTTCACCAACGAGAAGACTTGGAGTCTGAGTCTGAGTCTGGTGGCCACTGTGCGACTGAAGGTGAATCGGTGGGCACCTTTTGAGAGTGAAACAGGGTCGAAGTTCATTGTCCCGCAGTTTTACCCTGGGCCCAAAGAGCCACTTCATCCTCTAGTGTCACCACCACCTAGGGCTCCCAAGAAGAAGAAAAAGGCGGTTGCAGTGCCCTCCACATCTGCTGCCCCACTTGAGATGGCTCCTCCTCCGGTAGCTTGGCCTGACTTTGCTAGGACTTCCAGAGTTTTATGTCGGTGGTGCAGCACAATCTTTCTAAGACTCGGGTGGAGATCTAGCAGGGTTTCAAAGTGATTGTTTATGTCTTCCGACTCTGCTTCCTGCATGCTTTAAAGTCTGTTGTGCTTCCGGGATTTGCAGCTCTGCCTGAGCCAACTGTGGCCCCAACCACTACCCCTAGGCCTTCAGTGTAGAGACCCAGAATAATTTAATTTATGGAAGTAATAAAAGAAAAGAAAAGAAAGAGAAATAAAAGAAGGAAAAAGGATTATAAAATGGGGCATCAGAAGGAATTTGTTGACGAGCTCGAGGTCTTCATCGACGAATGTCCTTCAAATTCTTGTCGATGAAGTATACGTGTCTCGTCGACGAGGAGATACCGAGAGGGGAAATTTTTTAGACTATAAAATGTTCGTTGACGAACTCAGCGATTTCGTCAATAAACTTCCTTCTTCGGTTTGTTGACAAGTCCACGTGTCTCGTCAACAAAGCCATGTGGACATCTTCTTATATATGGCCAAAAATTAGATTTTTCAGCGAGATTCTCTTTCTCTTCTCTCTCTCTCTCTCTCTCTCTCTCTCTAGAATTCATCTAGCCCACCTTCTCTCTTTAAATACAGCTCTGTTTTACCCCTTTTCAACAATCGGAAGTTACCACAATGATCCCGGGGTGATTCTCTGCAAGATAGCTGGAGCGGATTGTTGATTTGGAATTCTTGGACACTATCTAAAAATCGAGGTAAGTAAGTTATTTTAGAATTTATGTGCTTATTTAGGATAAGTGAACCCAGGAAATGTGTTAAATGGTAATATACTAGGGTTTGAGTTGATTGAATTGGGGTTAATGCGATTTTAGGGTTTGGAGTTCTAGACGTTGTAAGTGTGGTTTAGGATTTTAACAGGCTTCTTAGAAATCAGATAAGGGGATAGACTAAGTCAGATATTTTCAGAAAATTATTATTGAATATATAGTATTTAATTCAGAAATTTATATATGTGATTAGTATAGTTGATATATATATATATATAGTAACACTTACTCGTGTGGCATGAGTATATATTTTACAGCATTACTAGCTTGTCGTAATATTTTATGATTTCTTAGAACGAACATGATTTGATAACAGTTTATTTTTAGAAAAACTATAAACAGTATAGAAATTATATTTTTAGTATATTATAATATTCAATCGGTGCAGATGTCGTGATCATTTAGCTAGTGTAGATGTTGTAACGACCTGGCCCTTAATACGGACCCAGGTGTCACTCACTCATATAAAATACATGTACCTATTCAAGATACATAAATAGCCCGTCCTAAACAGGGACATTCAGGTGTAACTCACACATGACAGGAATGTAAATGTTGCAGAAAAACATAAATATTCATCGGGATTTCTAATAGACATATACTAGAGTTTACTGTTGTATCCTCAAATACATTTATACAGACTTAGAACATATTCTATTAATACAACCCCAAAAGGGTATTCCAACTAAGTTCAATATACACATAACTACTTACGTATGCTACAACCCAAAAACAATTCTCCTAGTCCCTTAATCAACTAGGACCGACGTCTTGATGGATCTGAAAACAAAGGTTGTATAATGGGGTAAGACACTTCTCAGTAAGGAAGAAAGTATTACAATCAGAGTGTGACCACATGTGAGTATTTCAATTTAAAACATGTATTCATATGTATAAAACAAAGGTTTTCAATATCGAATCACTGCACATATATCAATATAAATAACACCATTTTTTCCATATCAGCTTTTAAATAATGTATATGAATTTAGAACAACCAACAACTTTATATCACATATAATGCCTATTTTACCCCATGGCACGGGTTGTGCACTGATATCTCTAACAATGCCCTGTTCGTGCAGGCATTTGTCAAGCATCAAATATATAGTCTGACTGCCCCCATCTAATCTATTATTTCACCAGTTGTTTAATTACTCCTACTAGCCGACTATCTATGTACCCACACTGATTTACATTTGTGGTTGCACTGTACCCTTCTAGCTGAGGAATTCCCTGTCATTGAGAGTATCTTTCACCTCCATTAATGAAGCTTTTTCAACTTCTCACATCGGAGTATCTTTCAACCCCTTTTATAGGAGTATCTTTCAACCCCTTTTGCTGGAGTATCTTTCAACTCCTTTGGTAACAAGCTGTGGTTCCATTTATTATATATACAATTTATAACAAAACATGATAACCTATGCAATTCTAGTATTTTCATAAATTCAGATAATCGCATCGGGTTCAAACCGGCGGCTATCCACTCGGTTCACCCTTTTTACATATATACAGCTCGGTGTATAACCGGCCTCTGTTTTCCACATTTTCAATATAACAAGTTGGAACTCTGTTCCCATAATCCATATCAATAATATCAAATGTTCACAAGTTCAATTTCATCCACATGCCACACCAATTTAAGCAAAATTCGCTATATGACATATGATATAATTAAACACCATTTTATATAAAAATAAAGGATTCAGGCATCTCCTACATACATAATAATCCAAATAAAGAAGTTTTAAAACATTTGGAGTCCATACGCTAAAATCCTTATTTTTACCAAAATTGGAAAATCGCGAAACCGACATTTCTACTCGGTAGAATTTAGCAAATAAATAGTTAAATCATACATATAAATATAAACTAACTTTTTAGCTGTTTATTTTTCCAAAAATAAATGTTGTAATCAAATTCCCCTTACCTTAAACTCGAAACGAAACTTCGTACAAAATCGATCGAAACCGACAACCCGGGATCCTAAAAACCTAAAACCACTGAACATAACCTTACTATAATTTTGACTACTATCCAAATATTCAATCAAAATTGAGATCAGATCCTTACCTCGATTTTTTGGAAAACCAAAAAATCCTCAAAATAACAATCCGATCAGCTAAAGTTGTAAAACTTCTTCCTCTGATCCCCGCAGAACTTCCATTTTTAGAAACGGGCGTCGAACGACAAAGAATCTTAGAGAGAGAGAGAGAGTTTGGAGAGAAACTTAGCTTCTAAGCAACTAAAATGGATATTTATAGGGCCTTTGACCAAGTCCAACTCGTCGACGAGGTGGCGTTTTTGTTGACGAATCCGCCACACAGCTCGTCGACGAAGCCATGCCTTCGTCGTCGAACCCAAGTTCTGGATATTTCTCTGACCCGCTCGGTATTTGCTCGTCGACGAGGCTCTGAAGGACTTCGTCAACGAACCCAACTTATACAGGTTTGGATCTTTACAATCTCCCCTCCTTATAAGAATTTCGTCCTCGAAATTTACTAACAATTGCCAACATAATCTTTTCTTATAATCCCTCTTTACATAAGAGTCGACCGTCAACTACAAAGTGACTTTGGCCCAAATTCATTACATACCCTCACATATGGCGGAGGAATACCGTGGTTACACAAAAGATACTTCATAAGATTACATACATAAACAAAACTCTCCCAAAGATCATACCATTTAATCCATACCATATACACTACTACACATACTTATATACCATCAAATAACTGTGGGTACTTCTAGCATATTTTAGATTCTAATTCCCATGAAGCTTCTTCCACTGCATGGTTATGCCATAAGACCTTTACGAGAGGTATTCCCTTAGTCCGTAACTGCTGCACCTTCCGATCCAATATATGCAATGGTACTTCCTCATACGATAAGGCATCGCTGATCTCTAGAGGTTCGTAACTCAGTACATGTGATGGATTTGGTATGTACTTCCTCAGTATAGACACGTGAAATACATCATGGACTCTGGATAACATTGGAGGTAAAGTCACTCGATAAGCAATCGAACCTATCCCTTCAAGGATCTCAAAAGGCCCGATATACTGAGGACTTAGCTTCCCCTTCTTCCCGAACCTCATCACCCCTTTCATCGGAGCCATTCTTTGAAATGCTATATCTCCTACCTCGAATTCCAACTCTCGTCGATGAGTATCAGCATAACTCTTATGTTGACTCTGAGCTGCTTTGATCTTTTCCCTAATTAATACGACTTTTGCAGAGGTCTGCTGAACTATTTCTAGACCAAGTATCTACCGCTCACCTACCTGATCCCAATACAACGGAGATAGACACCAACGACCATACAAAGCCTCATAAGGTGCCATCTCTATGCTCGCCTGGTAACTGTTGTTATATGTAAATTCAACCAGCAGTAGATATCATATCCAGCTATCACCAAAATCTAGTACACAAGCCCACAACATATCCTTTAATGTCTGAATAGTCCTCTCTGACTGTCCATCCTTTTGCAGGTGAAAAGATGTACTGAACGTCAGTCGCGATCCCAGGGCATCCTATAAACTCTTCCAGAAAAGTGATGTAAAACGCGAATCCCGATTTGAAACAATAGAAATAGGGACACCATGGAGTCGTACCACCTCCTGCACATAAACTTCTGCCATCCTATTCAGAGAGTAGTTGACTCTGATTGGAATGAAGTGTGTAGTCTTCATCAGCCGATCCACTATAACAATTATGGCATTATGCCCATGCACCACCGCAGGTAAACCCGTCACAAAATCCATCGAGACATGTTCCCATTTCCACTTAAGGACGTCGAGTGGCTGAAGTGGTCCTGTTGGCTTTTGATGTTCTACTTTGATCCGCTGACATGTCAAGCACTGCTCCACAAAATGGGCGATCTCTCTTTTCATATTGGACCACCAGAAAGATTCCCTTAAATCCCGGTACATTTTTCGTACTACCAGGATGTACAGTGTAGAGCGAATGATGTGCCTCCTCCAGAATGGCCCATTTAATCACATCATCATTCGGTACACAAACCTTGCCACGAAATCTCAATATCTCATCGCCAGAGATAATAAAATCCGGCTTTAACACCTTTTGAACTCCTTCCATAACCTTAACCAACTCAGGATCCTCCTTTTATGCCATACGGATTCTCTCCTGTAAAGTCAGTTGTACCACCAAGCTAGCAAGGACAACCTGATGGTTTCCTTCTACCACCTCCAAACTCAACCTTTCAAGGTCCATACATATCTGATGCTGAACCTCCAATGCCGAAACAGACGCATCCACAGACTCCCAGGTCAGAGCATCAGCTACCACATTAGCCTTTCCTAGGTGATAGCTAATAACACAGTCGTAGTCTTTAATTAACTCAAGCCATCTACGCTGTCTCATGTTGAGTTCCTTCTGGGTGAAAAAGTATTTAAGACTTTTATGGTCGGTAAAAATCTCACACCTTTCACCGTATAGGTAGTGCTTCCAAATTTTCAGTGCAAACACCTCCGCTGCTAATTCTAAATCATGCGTCGGGTAGTTCTTCTTATATTCTTTGAGTTGACGAAAAGCGTAAGCAACTACCTTGCCCTGCTGCATTAGAACATATCCAAGACCTTTTTTTTGAAACATCACTGTAAATAACAAAACCACCATCACTAGATGGAAGAGTCAGAACTGGAGCAGTGACTAGTCGCGGTTTCAGCTCCTGGAAACTCAGCTCGCACTCATCCATCCACTCATACCTCACGTTCTTTCGCGTGAGTTTCGTCAAAGGACCTGCTACATTGGAGAACCTTTCCACAAACCGATGGTAGTAACCTGCAAGACCTAGAAAACTTTTGACTTCCTGAACATTCTTCGGTCTCACCTAGTCCACTACTGCTTCAATCTTAATCGGGTACACCGATACACCTTCTTTAGACACCACGTGCCCCAAAAATGCAATCTGTTCCAGCCAAAACTAGCACTTCTTCAGTTTAACATATAACCTCTTACTCCTAAGCATTTGCAATACTAGCCTCAAATGAACTTCATGCTCTGCAGCACTCCTGGAATATCATCGATAAATACCACAACGAACGGGTCTAGATATTCGTGGAAGACCTTGTTCATCAAATCCATGAATGCTTCAGATGCATTAGTCAAACCAAAAGGCATAACCAGAAACTCAAAATGGCCATACCGGGTTTGAAATGCAGTTTTCGAGACATCCTCCACTTTCACCTTCAACTGGTGATACCCAAACCGTAGGTCAATCTTAGAGAAGACATGCGTGCCCTGAAGTTGATCAAACAAATCATCGATCCTGGGTAGCGGGTATTTATTCTTTACTGTCACTTTGTTAAGCTCTCTATAGTCGATGCACATTCTCATCGACCCATCCTTCTTCTTCACAAATAACACTGGTGCTCCATAGGGAGAAACACTAGGTCGAATGTACCCCTTGTCAAGCAGCTCCTGAAGCTGTTCTTTCAACTCTCTTAGCTCAGCTGGAGCCATATGATACGGAGCTTTCAATATAGGTGCCGTACCTAGAGCTAACTCAATAGATAATTCCACTTCATGGTCCGAAGGTAACCCTAGCAAGTCCTCTAGAAACATGTCAGGGAACTCGCGCACTACAACAATCATCTCCAATTCTCGTTCTTCCACTAGCATGTCTTTCACAAATGCCAGATACCCTTGGCACCCTTTAAGGAGTAGCCTTCTAGTTTGCATAGCAGAAAGGATTAGTGGTGCAGAACGCACACACAATCCGAGGAACTAGAATTCCTACTTTCCTGGCGGTCTGAACAACACCTCCCTCATGTGGCAATCGATACTGGCATAACTAGCTGATAACCAGTCCATCCCTAAGATGATATCAAAGCCATACATGTCATACACCACAAGATCAACTGGTAGCACCCTTCCCTGAATTTCAACCGGGAAGTCACGAACTACCTTGCTACACCCGACCGCAGACCCGGACGGTGTAGCTACTACCAGTTCATAATCTAACTATTGCACCTCTAATCCACACAGTTTCACAAATCCACGGGAAATAAAAGAATGTGTTGCCTCAAAATCAAATAATACAACAGTTTTATGAGAAACCATGTAAATAATACCTGTGACAACATCACCAGCATTCTCAGCGTCACCAGGATTCAGAGAATACACCCTAGCCTGGGTTGTACCCCCTACTGACCGCCACGCTGTGTTAGAGCATTCCCTTTGTATGGCTGCTGTGAGGCTCCACTGTTTCCCTGCATCCCACCATCTCTCGCCTGGTGCCCTTGCTTGCCACACTGCATACAAGCCCCCGTAAACAACCAACACTGCCCAAGGTGTCTCCTACCACACAAAGGGCAACGTTGAAAACGTGCGGTGTTCTGAGACATACCACCACTGTTCTTTTTCCAATTACTCTGCTTTGCCCCAAATGAAAAATTAGGAGGCGCTAGCCTCTTCTTCAGGACCTAGACCTCTGTGTCCTCAAGCAAACACTCCTCTGCCATCGTGGCTTTATCAACCAACATAGCAAAGTCCTGCAACTGCATAATCGTCGTCTGTCTACTGATCTCCTTCCTCAGACCCCTATGAAACTTCTAGGCCTTCTTCACTTCATCTGGTATCATGAATGGAGCAAATCGGGACAGTTTCTAGAATTTGGCAGTGTACTTTTGCACTGTTAACGATTGCTGCATCAGATTCATGAATTTCTCCATCTTCGCATTTCTGACCATGGCAGAAAAATAACGTTCAAAGAAAAGCTCTTTGAATCGGGCCCACGTCAACGCTATTGGTATAGGTCGGTGCTTTTTCATCTGCTTTAGAGACACCCACCATCTCTCAGCCTCTCCTGCCAAATTGAACGTGGCAAAAGTGACCTTCTAATTCTCCATATAGTTCAAAACATCTAAGATCTTCTCAATCTCCTGGATCCAATTTTCAGCATGAACTGGATTTGTACTTCCTACGAAAGCCGAAGGTTTCAACCTAGTAAACTGATCAATGGAGCATCCCATCTCATATGTGAGACAGTCCTTCGTTCGCACCACCTCAGCCATAAGCTACTGTGTGAAATCCCGTAACACACTAGTGGAATCATTACCAGCCTCAGGGTCGGCACCCTCACTACTACTGCCTCCCACATTGGCAATAATATCCCTGGATTCCATCTTGAAAAATAATTGTGAATTCAATTAGAAGGATAATAGCCTAAACATCAGCCGACACAATCATATTATAAATTTAATCCCTTAAATTCATATCCTCAATATTGATGTACTCCATTAATTCTAACTCAAGTTCTGCCCTTCCACTTTGAAACAACACCATCAATAGATTGTCATGATTTTCTAAACCCTTCGAATGATCCAGAAAAACACAAAAGTCTGCCAACGGATTTCGTCTCCAGGTATACAAAATAAAACTCAAGATCATATCCATGTCCTATACTCTAGTATATATCCGAAACTACAGGAACTAGAAAATTCTTAATTCTTAACATATCCCTAACCAAGTAGCAAGATTTAAATCACACTTCTAATTGGTTAAGGGCTCTGATACCAACTATAACGACCCGGCCCTTAATACGGACCTAGGTGTCACTCACTCATATAAAATACATGTACCTGTTCAAGATACATAAACAGCCCCCCTAAATAGAGACATTCGGGTGTAACTCATACATGACAGGAATGTAAATGTTGCGGAAAAACAGAAACATTCATCAGGATTTCTAATAGACATATACTAGAGTTTACTGTTGTATCCTCAAATACATTTATACAAACTTAGAACATATTCTATTAATACAACCCCAAAAGGGTATTCCAACTAAGTTCAATATACACATAACTACTTACGTATGCTACAACCCAAAAACAATTCTCCTAGTCCCTTAATCAACTAGGACCGACGTCCTGATGGACCTGAAAACAAAGGTTGTATAATGGGGTAAGACACCTCTCAGTAAGGAAGAAAGTATTACAATCAGTGTGTGACCACATGTGAGTATTTCAATTTAAAACATGTATTCATAAGTATAAAACAAAGGTTTTCAATACCGAATCACTGCACATATATCAATATAAATAACATCATTTTTCCATATCAGCTTTTAAATAATGTATATGAATATAGAACAACCAACAGCTTTGTATCACATATAATGTCTATTTTACCCCATGGCACGGGTTGTGCACTGATATCTCTAACAATGCCCTATTTGTGTAGGCATTTGTCAAGCATCAAATATATAGTCTGACTGCCCCCATCTGATCTATTATTTCACCAATGGTTTTATTACTCCTACTAGCCGAATATCTATGTACCCACACTGATTTACATTTGTGGTTGCACTGTACCCTTCTAGCTGAGGAATTCCCTGTCATTGGGAGTATCTTTCACCTCCATTAATGAAGCTTTTTCAACTTCTCACATCGGAGTATCTTTCAACCCCATTTACTGGAGCATTTTCAACCCCTTTTGCTGGAGTATCTTTCAACTCCTTTGGTAACAAGTTGTGGTTCCATTTATTATATATACAATTTATAACAAAACATGATAACCTATGCAATTCTAGTATTTTCATAAATTCAGATAATCACATCGGGTTCAAACCGACGGTTATCCACTCGGTTCACCCTTTTTACATATATATAGCTCAGTGTATAATCGGCCTCTGTTTTCCACATTTTCAATATAACATGTTGGAACTCCGTTCCCATAATCCATATCAATAATATCAAATGTTCACAAGTTTAATTTCATCCACATGTCACACCAATTTAAGCAAAATCCGCTATATGATATATGATATAATTAAACACCATTTTATATAAAAATAAAGGATTCAGGCATCTCCTACATACATAACAATTCAAATAAAGAAGTTTTAAAACATTTGGAGTCCATATTATATTTTTACCAAAAATTGGAAAATCGTAAAACCAGCATTTCTACTCAGTAGAATTTAGCAAATAAGCAGTTAAATCATACATATTAATATAAACTAGCTTTTTAGCGGTTTAGTTTTTCAAAAATAACTATTGTAATCAAATTCCCCTTACCTTCAACTCGAAACGAAACTTTGTACAAAATCGATCCAAACCAACAACCCAAGATCCTGAAAACCTAAAACCACAGAACATAACCTTACTATAATTTTGACTACTATCCAAATATCTAATCAGAATTGAGATCAGATCCTTACCTCGATTTTTTGGAAAATCCAAAAATCCTAAAAATAACGATCTGGTCCGCTAAAGTTGTAAAACTTCTTCCTCTGATCCTCGCAAGAACTTCTATTTTTAGAAACGGGCGTCAAACGGCGAAGAATCTTAGAGAGAGAGAGAGAGAGGGAGAAATTTCGTTGGTAGAGAGAGAGAGAGTTTGGAGAGAAACTTAGCTTCTAAGCAACTAAAATGGATATTTATAGGGCCTTTGACCAAGTTCAACTCGTCGATGAGGTGGCATCTTCATCGACGAATCCGCCACACAGCTCGTCGACGAAGCCATCCCTTCGTTGTCGAGCCCAAGTTTCGGATATTTCTCTGACCCGCTCGGTATTTGCTCATCAACGAGGATCTGAATTTTATCAACAAGGCTCTGAAGGACTTCATCGACGAACGTGACCCCTTCGTCAACGAACCCAGCTTATACCGGTTTGGGTCTCTACAGATGCCGTGATTATTCAGCTGGCGCAGATGCCATGATTATTCATCTAGCGCAGATGCCGTGATTATTCAGTTGGCTCAGATGCTGTAATATTTTAGCCAGCGCAGATGCCATGAACAGATTTAAATGTATATAATAGTTAAATAAGAAATATTATTATGTCTGATTTTACACAGGATCATGAAACAGTATATATAGTATTTATGGAATTTACTATATGATAGCAGAACTCTAATAGCTTTATTTAGTTTTAGAGCATGGTACCGTAGCTATTCAGCTCAGGTAGTGCTACCACACATCTCAGATAGAGTGTGGGAGTTGGATAGTCGATTGAGCATCAGGGAAGAGTAGTGTGCCCCCATGGTAGTCCGGACCAGGCTGGGCAGGCCAATCATACTTATAGAATTATCAGTTTTGGCTTAGCATGATAGGCCAACCATTGCTAGGTCCCGCCTACAGGCAGCACAACCCAGTCATGTGGGGGTAATACATGACGTCAGCAAGCTATCCATCCAAGGTATAATTTCAGTAATACACAGATATAGTAGATGATTTATTTGTATACAGAAATTTAGTATGACACAGTATATTATGTTGAAACATGATTTATTCAGATTTTATACGGAACAATTTTACCAAATTTGTCAAATTCAAGTTAAACTATGCTCAAAATTTCCTTACTTATCAACTACAGTTTATCATGTATGGTATATGATTATAACACAATAATCATGTTGTCACACACTGATATTTATTTGTTTCCCTTACTAGAAGGTGTCTCACCCCAGCATTACAAACATTTTAGGAAACCTTGATATACATGTAGAGCAATCTCCGAGATAGAGGAGTTCATTGGTACCACCCTAGTTGTAGGGTAAGTGGTTAAATTAGGATCAGGATGGATTTTTGGGTTTAGCTCTACGATTTATAGTCCTTTTTGGGATATGTGTGTATATGTGTGTGTGTGTGTGTGTGTGTGTGTATAAATAGTAAAACTCTAGTATTGTGTATAAGTTTAAGTATAACATGGTTTCCACTGCTTAGTTGACAGGTATGTATAAACAAGTGTATTCTCAATACCTATGGGTCCGGGTTGACTTTGTTTACGTTTTATGGTATCGGAGTATGATTATTATTATAATGTGGGGAAAAAATATAGCAGAAATTTGGGGTCGTGACATTCAACTTCTCCAGCCCCTCAGTCTCCTGCTCTGCAACCTCACCCACATCTCCATCTGCAACTACCCACAAGACTTCATTTTCACCTGCCCCTTCATTGCTAGCTCCATTGTCTCCCGCCCCTTAGTCTCTTGCTCCGCGTAATTTGTCATCGGCAAGCGTGATGGTGATGATTGACATCAAGGCATCCAGCACGAGTGAGGCAGCGATCCACTTGAGGAGGCCACTGCACCAGTCATTCCTTCTACAAGCAAGGCAGAGCCCCATGCGAGTCCTCTAGCACCCACTACTGAGCCTTCCATAGAGCCCACTTCTAGGTTGTCCTCCCCGGTTGTAGCCACGGTGCCTTCGTAGGTAGAGAGTACCATTCCAAACCCTCCTACGATCATGCATATGATGACCGCACTCATTCTACCTGTCAATGTCGCCATACCTCCTGCGCCTCTAACTATAGCACGACTGACAACTCCTCTTACTCCTTTCCTTCGGCATATGGTTGAGAAGTTGGCACGCGACATAGCGTCTGTCCCCATGCCTATTCTGTAGCGTACACCCACCCCACCACCACTTACTCGCGCCGCTAGCAAGTCACCTACTATTTCTGGTGCTAGCGAGTCTGAGGACGAGGTGGTCGCGCCTTCTAATGCTGATAGCAGTGACTGAGCAGCTCGAAAGTTATCCCAAGTATAGGAGTTTTGTCGTGTAATATTTTGCCCAAAGGCCAGATCGTCTCCTCAGGGAATGTGATTAAATCTTAAATTTTACATATTTCCAATCGAAAATATAAAGATAGTGAACTCAATTCAGATTCAGGGTTTTCAGGATTGTTTGAGATTTCTTTTGACAAATTAAATGACATGCAAATTAAATTCTAATCTTAACATGCACTGAATTTAACAATGAGAAACGAAAATCCTACGTCTAATCAGGCAAGAATTAAAACACGCATTGAACTTCGAATAAAACTAAAAACGATAACTTTCCCATGGAAATTAAAATACGCAATTCTTAAAATCTCAATGGAATGCAAACTCAAGAACCAAAGATTTTATGCAATTAAGGACTAACCAAAAATTAAAACTTTAACAATAACACTAAACGGGAACACTATAAAATTTCGAACTTAAATTAAACGAATTTGATTTAAATCAAACCCAACAAAATTTAACTTCTAAAGAAAGACAGCCAATTTAAATCATAAAGAAGGTATTTTTTTTTTCTTTGGTCTTTTATTCCTTTTTTTTTTTTTTCAAGAAATCAAACTGAACTTAAAGCAAGCAAAAAAAAAAAAAAAAAGTAAATCTAATGATAATACTAAATAAGAAAAAAAAATTAAATCAACTTAATTAATAAAATCTCAACATAGAATTAAAAGTTGAACTTTACTTCAATTTTCAATAAACAATTAATCTAACATTATTTAAAAGAAAGAGAGAGAGAGAGAGAGAGAGAGAGAGAGAGACAGAGAGAGAGAGAGAGAGTGTGTGTGTGTGTGTGTGTGTGAGAGAGTGTGTGTGTGTTAGCCTGTGCCTGGCCGTGGGGTTCATGCAGCAGCAGAGGAGCATAGATGGCTAGTCATGAGAAAGGGCTGGCAATGCAGCAGCTTCGAACCAGCAGCAGCAAGGGGTCAATCGGCTGGGTGTTCCACGGCAGCAAGGGAAGGAGCAGCAGCAACCAGCAACAACGGTGGCTAGTTCACGACAGCATAAAGAGCAACTGAAGGACCTCTCAGCTTGTAGGCAGTGCAATAGCAGGTAAGAGGAAGGAGTAGGGGCTTCACAGGTCTTCGACAGTTACAGCAATGGAAGACAGTTGGGGGACCTCTCTGCTTCATAGCAGCAGCACAAGAGAAGGGCACTTAGGTCTTTGGCTGGGGAGAATAGGGGAGAAACGACAACAGATCTTCACGGCAGCAATAGCAACAAAGGAAGGCTCAGGCAGCCGCCGAGAGAGAGAGCTAAAGGAAGAGAGAATCAGAGGAGAAGGGAAAGATAAGGAGAAAACAAGGAAAATTGAGAGAGAGAGAGAGAGAGAGAGAGAGAGAGAGAGAGAAGCAGGGGGAAGAAAGGTAGAGTTCGGGGCGGCTGAGGGAGTTCGAAACAGCCTGGAGAGAGAGAGAGAGAGAGAGAGGAAAAGAGAAGAAGGAAGAGAAAGAAAAAAGAATGATAAGGGAAGGGAAGGAGGAAGAAGAAGGTGCGGCCTCAAAGAAAGATGAAAAAGAAGGAATTTATAAGGGGAGGGGGAGAGAAGCCCTACATCCACGTTGGATGGAGCATCCATACCCGGCTACATGGTCGGGTCACATCAGATTTCTTTTTTTTTTCTTTTTTTTTTCCTTTTTTTTTCCTTTTTTTTTTTCTTTTTCTCAATTTTTTTCTCTGCGAACGAGACCAATTTTTACCCTCCTGGAGCCTGTATCTCTCAAAGCCTAAAACACAAAAGTCATAGATAATCTTCTCATCTTTCTCCAAAATTTCGAATCATCTCAATCGAAACTCAAATGGAAAAATTATGCGCAAATTTTGAACTGGTACCGGTTTTAGCTTCTGATAATTTTCCTGTGATAAAAAAATATCAAAAATTCATAAATTGCTCAATAAAATCCATATATTACAAATAGGACACCGTGTTAAAATATTGAGAGTGATTAGATATTTAATTAAAAATATAAGCCCCAATGCATGAATTAAACCACCTAATTACGCAGTTTAAGCGCGTAATCACACCCCCCCAACTAACGTTTTACTAGTTTCTAGCAAATAACGTGAATGAATTTCAAGGCAGTATCCAGAAATACTAACTCCAACAACATGGATGCACATGCGACACAATCATACCGTTTCACATACAGGGGTATAACCGAATTGCACACAAGCTCATCATATAGAATGCATACAACTCCTTAGTAAGTCACTCATGCAAGTTTCATCATTATATAGTAATTAGGAACAGTATACTCTTATGAAGTTACCCAGCAGTACAATTCAGAGTTAATGCGGCCATATAAATTCAAGTATAAACAGGTAAAATCTCAAGGAATGTGTGATGTGTGTAACTCATTACACCTAGGATACCTGTGGACACCTACAGAACGGTTGTTTTGACTCGACCTAATTGGTATACCCTCAAAACACTCAAAAGGAATGGGTTCGCTAGTCTCATGTGAGGGGGAGTGTCACGATCAAACATCCCACATATTGCAAGGAACAAACGCTAAGTGTCTAGAGTGGACTAGTTTGAAAAGGATCTAGCCTATCTATAAGGTGTTAGGTCCTTCACCCTAACATCTTCTCACCTACTCGCCATGTCCAACCGAGACCGCCATAAATCAACTTATTCATAAACTTGGCATGAATACATCTGAGGTATTAAACGGTTGAATAATCTTCATACATGGAGAACATGTGTCGTGTCCCTGACTTTTTGTGGTATTTGTGCGGAGCAGGCATTAGCATTTCATTTCATGTGCATTTCTATTTATCTTATTCTTTCTTCTGCTCATTCTTCAATTTCTGTCTTTCTTGGTCAATTAGGACAATCATTACACTTCTTTTATTGTCTTCATACCACTAATGAAAATTAAGCTTGAACAATAGTCCATAAAATAAGTCAATTTCTATGGGTGGTTCAGCCTTCACATCTTGAGTAGGCTACAAGACCTAGATTTCTATCTCCCCACTAGATGTCACCTCTAGGCTAGTAAGTCAAAAACAAAGACTAGTGTACAAATAATCATCCAAAAGAAAGGAAAACTGAGTTTCATGAACCCTGAATTGATGTTAACACTCAAAAGGATGATAAATAGCTCAAGGATAGCTCACAAGGTGTCATAGTCGCCATGTGTGTTCTCTTAGTGCTCATAAGGAACCCTAAGTGCAATGAATCACGTGAATGTGTCTATTCAGCCTCATGAGATGTCATGTAAATACAAGAGTTTATATAACCAGATTAACACGAGTGTACTACCAATCAATTCTTCATGGAGTTTATATAACCAGATTAACACGAGTGTACTACCAATCAACTACACATAATTGACTCAAGTGTGTAATTCTTAGGTTATATGCAAGTATGTGAAGGGTATATGTCAGTGTTCATCATGGCATAATCTTATAATTCCTCAATACTCTTTCTTCTTCTTCTTCTTCTTCTTCTTCTTCTTCTTCTTCTTCTTCTTCTTCTTCTTCTTCTTCTTCTTCTTCTTCTTCTTCTTTTATAATATAAAACCCAACAAGTAGACGTGCATAGTGTCACATGTAAATGCTCACCCCCCCGCCCCCAAAACTAAAGTGGAACATTGTCCTCAATGTGAAAACATAGGGGCAATAGAATAACTGTGCATAGGTGAACAAGCTAATAGAAAATCACTATTGACTAATGCGATAGAAAAAGAAAAGAAAGATGCAAATAAAAACAAATAAAACGAAAAGAAAAAAATGAAAAAGAAAAACAGTAAGATAGAAAGGTCAGAGGACTCCCCTAGGATCTTGCAAAAGCAAGACCTCTTCATTTGGATCGAATGGAGTCATGAAGGGCTTTAGACGCTGTCCATTGACTATGAAGTGGTTTCCACTCTTTGGATCTACAATCTCAACCACGCCATGAGAATGAACTTTTTCAACGATGTACAGACCACCCCATCGGGACTTCAGTTTCCCAGGAAACACATGCAATCTAGAGTCATAGAGAAGCGCTTGTTGAGAAAGGAAAAGTTGTTTTTCTTTGATTTTCCTATCATGTAGCAACTTCATCCACTCCTTGGCTAAGCGGGCATTGTCGTAGGCTTCCCTCCTAGACTCTTCAAGCTAACATACTTGCTATTTCCTTAAACTTATGGCATCATCAAGTGAAAAGTTAATCTATTTTATCGCCCATAAAGCACAATGCTGAATTTCAACAGGTAAATGACATGCCTTACTGCAAACTAACCTGTAGGGAGACATCCCTAAATTTGTCTTAAAAGCCATTCGGTAGGCCCAGAGTACATCAATAAGTTTTTCTGACCAGTTCGTCGATTAGGACGCATGGTTTTCTCAAGTATGGTTTTGATCTCTCTATTGGCCAACTCAGCTTGACTGTTAGTCTGAAGGTGGTACAAAGCTGAGACCTTATGGGTCACTCCATACTTTTGCATGATTTTTTCAAAAGATTTGTTACAAAAATGCAACCCTCCATCACTAATGATCGCCTTGTGCATGCTAAAGCGTGTAAATAATTCCTTGAGAAAACGGATGACAACCCTGTGGTCATTAGTTCTACAAGGTATAGTTTCCACCCATTTTGAAACATAGTTCACAGCAACTAAAATGTAAGAATGCCCAAAAGAGTTTGGGAATGGTCCTATAAAGTCAATGCCCCAACAGTCAAAAATTTCAAGAGTCAAAATGGGAGACATAGGCATTTCATTCTTTGCTGTAATTTTTCCTAATTTCTGAAAAGCCTCACAGGTTTTACAAAAACTCTCAACATCTTTGAACATAGTAGGTTAGTTGAGTCCACTTTGCAAAATTTCTGAAACGGTTTTCTTTGCAGCAAAGTGACCTCCACATGCTCCGTTATGACAAAAAAACATCATAGAAATGAATTCATCATCAAACACACATCTACGAATCAACTGGTCAGAATAGTATTTAAATAGATATGGATTATCAAAATAATAATGTCGTACCTCCACAAGGAACTTACGTTTATCCTAAGTTAACCAATGTTCTGACATTCAGTCGGTGACAAGGTAATTCACAATATCGGCAAACCACGGAGCACGTGACACTGCAAAAAGACGCTCATCAGGAAAATCATCATTTAAGGGAGAGGGGGATAAAGACACATCAGGTAGCTGCAAACGAGAGATATGGTCAACTACAACATTTTCCACGCCCTTTTTATCTCTAATAGTGATGTCAAATTCCTAGAGAAGTAGAATCCATCTTATCAACCTGGGTTTAGCATCCTTCTTTGCTAACAATATTTTAGAGCAAAGTGATTAGTAAAAATAATAACAGGCGATCCAATGACATAAGAACGAAATTTTTCTAAGACAATACAACAGTTAACAATTCCTTCTCAGTGGTGATATAATTTTTTTTGAGCATCATTTAAAGTTTGACTTGCATAATAATTGACAAACGGCTTGTTATCAATTCTTTGACCCAGAACGGCACAAGGGCGTAGTCACTAGCATCAATCATGATTTCGAATGGCAAGTCCCACCGAGGAGGTTGCATGATAGGCGCAATAGTCAAATGTTTCTTTAGCAATTCAAATGCCTATTGACATTCATCAGTCAGCAAAAAAGCAGTCTCATTCATAAATTAACATTTTTCCCAATTCAAAAGCAAATTCTTTTCCTCACATCTATTCAAAATAGCAATCAAATTTTTCAAAAAAATATCAAAGGACTTACCAAACACAGAAAAGTCATCCATAAAAATTTCACGCATATCATCTAACATATCAGAGAAAATACTCATCATGCAGCGCTGGAAAGTGGCAGGTGCATTACATAGACCGAATGGCATTCTGCGAAAGGCAAAAGTACTGAAGGGACAAGTGAAGGTAGTCTTCTTTAAATCCTCAGGTGCTGCAGCAATTTGATAATAACCAAAAAATCCATCCAAGAAATAGTAAAAGGAATTACCAGTTACTTTTTCGAGTATCTGATCTAGGAAAGGTAATGGGAAGTGATCTTTTCGGCTGACCAAATTCAATTTACGATAATCAATGCACATTCTCCAACCCATTACTTTCCTAGATGGGATCAATTCTCTATTAGCATTTTCAATGACAGTTAAACCAGATTTTATTGGAACTACCTGTGCCGGGCTTACCCATCTGCTGTCGGAGATTGGATAGATGATGTCAGTGGCTAATAATTTTAGCACTTCGTTCTTTACCACCTCCTTCATGGTTGGATTCAGCTTCCTTTGTGCATCTCGAACTGGTTTAGCGTCTTCTTCAAGGAAGATGTTGTGAGTGCAAATCGAGGGGTCGATACCCTTGATTTTTGCAATGGTCCATCCTATCACTCCACGATGCTTCCTTTGTACCTGCAATAGCTCAGTTTCTTGTTTAAGAGTAAGGTGAAAAGAAATTACCATAGGGAATGTGCCATCTGCTGGACCCAAGAAAACATATTTGAGCTTTTCAGGCAATGGTTTCAGTACGAGTGTTGGAATTTCTTCTTCTGATGACTTCATAATTTCGGGTAGATCAATGGCCTCAATTGTTGGCTTACGCCAACTACTTGTGTAACTTGCATCCAACACGTGAGGGGTACCATCTATCTCTGGAGTCTGCCCCTCTGATCCTGGAAACTTTTCATCAAATACCTCAAGCTGTTTAGAAGAGTCATTTTCAAATGCGCTATCAACATCAAGTACTGACAGTAGCTCTGAAATATCCACATTATCTATTACATCAACTGCATGTGTTTCTGTGTCATCGCACCCACTTGACATCTTGTGAGCATTGAATACGTTCATTTCCAATGTCATGTTCCCAAACGTGAGCTTAAGTACTCCACTTCGACAATTAATCAGCGTATTAAAGGTAGCAAGGAATGGTCACCCAAGAATGACAGGGGCCTGATATATGGTGGAAACAGGATGTTGCATGTCCAGAACAACGAAGTCCACGGGGTAGTAAAATTTGTCAACCTAAACCAATACATCCTCAATAATGCCTCGCGGAGCTTTTACAGATTTCTTTGCCAACTGTAGCATCATAGTAGTTTTCTTTAGCTCACCTAAAACCAACTGTTCATATATCGAAAACGGGAGCAAGTTCACACTACTCCCCAAATCAAATAAAGCTCTCCCGATACTAGATTCACCAATCATGATCGAAATAGAGGGAAAACCAGGGTCTCTAAGTTTCTACGGAGTCTGACTCAATATCAACGCGCTAACTTGCTCAGTTAAGAAGGCCTTTTTCTTCACGTTCAATTTCCTTTTTACTGTGCTTAGGTCTTTCAGAAATTTTGCATATACAGGGATTTGTTGTATGGCCTTTAGAAGTGGAATATTGATCTTCACCTATTTGAATATTTCTTAGATCTCAGTGTGATACTTATTTTTCTGACCAGATGCCAACCGCTGAGGATAGGGTACCACAGGTTGATACTCCTTAACCGGCTCATCCTCCTTATTATCTGACTTATTTGAACTTGAACTTGTTTCATCTTATTTTTCTTTTCCTTTATCTGTCTTAGTTGTCACTTCAGGTGTTGGAATAACTATTTGTTGATTAGTGGGCATTTTAGGAGGGGCAACTTCTTTTCCGTTTCTCAAGGTAATAACTGCCTTAGCTGACTCAAACGCATCCCCTGAAACGTTGTGCACTGGTTGCGAATGTTGTCAGTATACCTAGGGATTAGGCTGAGGTTGTGTAGTAAATTTTCCTTTTTCCAGGGTATTCAGCTGTGTACTTATCTTATTCACGGCATCTCTCAATTCTCTGGTGGTCGTGGCATGAAGCTACATTAATTGCTAGAACATGTTCACCATCTGCGTCATGCTATCATCAGGAGATTTCTTTGCTGGAATAGGAGCTAGAGTTGGTTGGAATCTCGGTAGTGTGTAGCTTTGAGAAATTTATTTTGGTTGATAGTGCGGTTGAGGAGCTGCAACTGGGGTGATATGTTGGTTGCGAAGGAAGTGCATAAGATTGAGGAACTTGCTGATACCGTGAGGTTGATGGACCGAGCTGATCATTCCTCCATGAAAGGTTCAGATGATTCCTCCATCCTGAATTATAAGTGTTCGAGAACGGTCGATTCTGAGTTTTTTTTACCCAATTCGTCGATGGCACCCTCACAGATAGAGCAATCCTCAACTTTCACTTTTTCTGATTCCATAACCCCTAGTTTCTTAGATAACGCAACAACAAGAGCTTGTAAGCTAGTTTCCTCTTTGATCTCGTATCTACCGCCACCACTAATCGCTCTGAGAGGTTGTGCAGCTATTGATGCCCATCCATGACGTGTATTCCATTGTTGGAACTCTCAGCTAAGTAATCAAAGAATGATAGAGCCACATCTGGTTCCTTGCTGAAGAACTCCTCATTGCACATAGTTTAGACAAATTGTTTACACACAGGGGTTATAGCAGTATAAAAATAATTCACTAACCTCCAAGATTCGAATCCGTGATGTGGACATATATTCATCAGGTCCTTGAATCTTCCCCGGCAATGGCGCCAAAAACTTAACTCACTCTAAAAATAAGCAACTTGGAAGTTATCCCAAGTATAGAGTTATGTCGTGTAATATTCAGTCCAAAGGTCAGATCGTCTCCTCAGGGAATGCGGTTAAATCTCAAATTTTATGTATTTCCAATCAAAAATAAAAAGTTACTGAACTCAATTCAGATTCGCAATTTTCAAGATTGTTTGAGATTTCTTTTGACAAATTAAACGACATGCAAATTAAATTCTAATCCTAACATGAACTGAATTTAACAACAAGAAACAGAAATCCTACGTCTAATCAGGCAAGAATTGAAACACGCATTGAACTTAGGATAAAACTAAAAATGATAACTTTCCTACGTAAATTAAAACATGCAATTCTGAAAATCTCAATCGAATGCAAACCCAAGAAACAAAGATTTTACACAATTAAGGACTAACCAAAAATTAAAACTTTAACAAAACACTAAACGGGAACACAATAAAATTCCAAACTTAAATTAAACGAACTTGATTTAAATCAAACCCAACAAAATTTAACTTCTAAAGAAGGACAACAAATTTAAATCATAAGGAAGGTATTTTTTTCTTTGGTCTTTTATTCTTTTTTTTTTTTTTTTTCCAAAAATCAAACCGAACATAAAGCAAGTAGAAAAAAAGAAGAAAAAAGAAAAGTAAATCTAATGATAATACTAAATAAGAAAAAAAAATTAAATCAACTTAATTAATAAAATCTCAACATAGAATTAAAAGTTGAACTTTACTTGAATTTTTAATAAACAATTAATCTAACATTATTCAAAAGAAAGAATAAGAGAGAGAGAGAGAGAGAGAGAGAGAGAGAGAGAGAGAGAGAGAGAGAGAGAGAGAGATAGAGAGAGTGTGTGTATGTGTGTGTGTGTTAGCCCATGGCTAGCCGTGGGGTTCATGCAGTATTAGAGGAGCATGGATGGCTAGCCGTGAGAGAGGGCTGGCAACACCAGTTGCAGCAGCTTCAGACCAGCAGAAGCAAGGGGATAATCAACTGGGTGTTCCGCAGTAGCAAGGGAAGGAGCAGCAGCAACCAACAACAACGGTGGCTAGTTCACGGTAATATGAAGAGCAACTGAAGGACCTCTTGGCTTGTAGGCAGTGGAGCAGCAGGTAAGAGGAAGAAGTAGGGGCTTCACAGGTCTTCGACAATTACAGCAATGGAAGATAGCTGGGGGACCTCTCAGCTTCACAGCAGTAGCACAGGAGAAGGGCACTTGGGTCTTTGGCTGGGGAGGATAGGGGAGAAACTGCAACAGATCTTCACGGCAGCAGTAGCAACAGAGGGAGGCTTGGGCATCCACTAAGAGAGAGAGCTGGAGGAAAAGAGAGTCAGAGGAGAAAAGAAAGATAAGGAGAAAACAAGGAGAACCGAGGGTGGCTGAGAGAGTTGGAAACAACCGGGAGAGAGAGAGGACAAGAGAAGGGGAAGGAAGAGAAAGGAAGGAGAAGGAGAAAGGAAGGGAAGAGGGAAGAAGAAGATGCGGCCTCAAAGAAAGAATTAAAAAAAGGAATTTATAAGGGGAAGGGGAGAGAAGCCTTACACCCATGTTGGATGGAGCATTCGGACCCGGCTACATGGCCGAGTCACTTTAGATTTCTTTTTTTTTTCTTTTCCTTTTTTTTCTCATTTTTTTCTCTGCAAACGAGGCCAATTTTTACCCTTCTGGAGCCTGTATCTCCCAAAGTTTGAAACACAAAAGTCGTAGATAATCTTCTCATATTTCTCCATAATTTCAAATCGTCTCGATCGAAGCTCGAACGGGAACATTATGCACGAATTACGAACTAGTGCCGGTTTTAGCTTCTGATAATTTTCTTGCGATAAAAAAATGCCAAAAATTCATAAATTGCTTAATAAAATCAAAATATTACAAATAGGACACCGTGTTAAAATATTGAGAGTAATTAGGTATTTAATTAAAAATATAAGCCCCAATGCATGAATTAAACCACCTAATTATGCAATTTAAGCGCGTAATCAAGTAGGTATGAGGATGATGTCACAGCCGAAGGCATTACTTTTTATGATTTTGGGGATTTGGGGATTGGCAACTCCGAGGATGGCATTGGTGGCTTTACGGATGATGACTTTTGAGTGCAACACAACTTTTCTGTTTTCTTTTTCGTTGTATTTTTGTTGTTCTCTATTTGAGTTGTGCTTTGTATCTCCTGTTTGTTTTAGTCACCTTTCATATCATTTTGGTTGTACTATGCTTTTCCTTATGCTTCATACATGTATGTTATGCCCGAAGCATAAAAGAATGAATGGTGACTTTCTTTTTGTCATTTGTGCTTGGTGTACTGATGTTTTCATTTCTAACATTTGGTTTTCCTCTTATCACCGTGCAGTGCCTCCTTCCCCTACTTTCTAGGTATTTTCTCTCTTAACTTTAGTGGAGACACTGAAGTCTTAAGTTGGGGGTTGTAGGGTTTAATAAGGCACTACACGTTGCATCTAGAGCACAAATATGACATGTTTTTAAAATTTCAGTGAACGCTATATGTAGTACTCCATGTTAGCACAATCTAGGCCTTTTGCATACTTTTATATAGCATTTTTGTTACAAGTCCATGTTGTATCTGTTGAATAGCTTTATTATGATCACTAACAAAGAAGTGAGTTGTTTGTGCATTGTTTCATGAGGTGTAGCTAGTTTTCCTTTTTACAACCTAATGAGAGTTAATTGTCAGTTCATTAGTTTTAATGTTGTTATATAAGTTTTGGTATTTACATAGTAGATTACGAGGCTTAGTTAGTACTTACACATGATTTTTTTCACTTAGGTTTCCATATGAGTACTAAGAGAACAACTGTGGCGACTATGACACCTTGTAAGGTTTGTGACGAGCCTTTCATTTTTTGTCAGAGTTATTTACATGAACTACGAGTTCACGAAACTCATCTATTCGTCTCGGGATATTCTTTGTATGCTAGTCTCCTTATTTGCATTTGCTAGTCTAGAGGTGATGTTTAGTGGGGAGATATAAACCTAGGTTTTGTAGCCCACTCAAGATGTGAATACTAAGCCACTCCTAGAGATGAGCATAATTCATGAACTTTCTTTTTTAGCTTACTTCTCTATCATTAGCACGAAGATAATATAAGTTGTATTGATTATCCTTGCTGGCCATGAAAGGAAAAAATAAAAGAAAACTGATGAGCAAAGGAAAGAAAAAGAAGAAAAAGATGATGAAAAATACATAGATACCAGCTCCAAATACAAAATGAAAAATAGAAAGAGAATGGCCAAGATAAGGCCACAACAAACCATATTCCTACAAGTATCAAGCTTCTTTAGGTGTTCCGATGCATATGGATGGATTCACGCATTGGTGTATGAATTATCAATCTAGGGTAGTCTTGGTAGGATGTGGCAAGTAGGCGAAAAGGCGCCTGACACCTCGACATTAGGCTGGATTCCATTCTTTTGAGACTAGTCCACTCCATTTTTCTCTTCCGGTTCTTCGATGTACGTGAGATGCTTGATCATGCATGTTTTTCCTCATATATGAGAGTGAACTCATTTTCATGAGTATTTTTTAGAGTATACCGGTGAGGCTTAGTCAAGACAACCATTTTATAGGTGTACTAGGATTATCAGAGTGAAATGAATCATTCACTTTACACATGTCTTGTGATGATGCTTGTTCATACTGAGATTTATATGATGATATTAACTATGAATATGAATTGTTGATTGATTCTCTAAGGGTTATGATTTCTTGATGGCTATATCTTTTTTAGGCATATATGAGTGTTTTGCTTCGGAGTTGTCTTTATAACTGAGTTATTTGTAGAGGAGCATGTTTGTAATGATGTTATATAGTTGTATGTGAAGTGTTAATAGTTGTGTTACTTATTTGAGCTTGATTGATATTCACTGGGATAGGTGTTTGTGGGTATCGCCCTAAAAACCCTCACGATACTATAACCTGTCTACTAAGGTCACATAGGGGTTCAAAGTCTTGTTGCATATGGTAAATGCAATCATGTTTCCCATGAAAGAGAAGGTAGTTAGGAATTTAATTATCTTTTGAAGGTTTTTCTTAGTTTTCTTTGCTCAAGGACTGGAAAAGGGTAAGTTGGGGGTTGTGATGTGTTCCTAAAATATGCTATTTTAGGCCCCCATTTACCTATGTGTTGTCTTCATTTACTTTGTAATTATCCTTTATTATCATTGTTCGGAGTAAAATGTGGTGTGTTTCATGTTTCAGGAAATTGGAGGTTAATTAAGGAGTTAAGTAATGCAAGGAGCCAAGGAAACAAGGTGGAAGCACAAGGCTCGACCAAGTCTCTAAGACCTTGATTCAACTAAAGCAGCATGACCCTATTCAACCATGTGGTGTGACCATGCAATCACAAGGGGCGATCAAGTCTAGCTAGAAGAATCTAGAGTGCTGATTAATTGAAGATTCACAGAATGCTTCAACTAGGGGCCCGACCAAAAGACCTTGGATAGGCGACCAGGTCGATGAAGCCATCAGCTGAACAATGAATTAATTGAAGACTTTCCAGAGTGTCATGACCAAGGTGTGACCAAGGGAACCTACGGTGCAACTAGGTCAACTGCTATCGTGTTCAGAAATCTGCTGCACGAGATTTTGGGCAAAAGTTTCCTAATTTGAAACTGATTGCATGTAAACCCTAACTTGTATAAAATCAAGCTTCGAACAGTTGATTTGGGGTCTCCTGTACTTCCTCTTTGGTCCCGTGACAAACCTAGAGTTTTTTTGGGTTATCGTTAGATTAGTTGTAGTGTGGATTGGTTCTCCTTTTGGCTCCTCTTTGGTTTGTGACAAATCTAGAATGTCGATTGTTTGCCATTAGATTAGTTTTTCAATTCCATTGTCAATTTACTACTTTGTTTAATTTCAAGTTGCAATTTCAATTCAGTTCATTCCTGCTTTGTATTTCAATTCAAAATTTCAATAAAAGTCATGTTTTTAGTTTTGTCCTTCAATACCTTGCTTTCAATTTCATGCACCATGAGTAGCTAATTATTTTAATTCTTTGGTTGTGATGAAAACCTAGGCTAAGAACAACATAGCTAGGATTCAGGCAATTGTGCATAATAGGGTACGATTGTAAAAAGGAATCCTTGTTTGCTGGATAGGGTATACTCTGTTCTCTCGATCGTGCTCCAAATGATTGGTGCAAACCTTGCTACCCTATGCCACTCAAGCGGATTATGTTAATAAGGAATTTATGATTGGTAGATAGGGTATACCCCATTCTCCCGATCGTGCTCCGGATGACTAGTGCGAACTCGGCTACCTTATGCCACTCGAGGGAATTACTTATCTTTGAAACCCTATTATGGAATAATTGACCGAACCTAGTTGTGGCTCAGTAAAGACCTAGGGTGGATTAATAACAAGGGAATTGTCTTTCTATAAAGTAGTTTAATTCACTTTTAATTGCTTTCGTAGATTATTAGACAAACCAAAACTCCATCTTTTCCTTTTGTTCAAGCGTAGTAAACTAGATTAAATTGTTGCACTACTGCACTAGAGTCCCTAAGGATCAACACCCGACTTACTCATTGTTCTACTGAACTTGGGGATAGTTAGGTTATAAATTTTATCTATGCTAGTTAAGGAACCAAGTTTTTGCGAGCCTACCAATACTCTAAACAGTAACTTGCAATGAAGCTAACAAAGACATTGAAGGTTTTCTTATTTGTAGTATAATAATTTCAGTAGTATAAATCAGAAATCAAATTTAGGGCTCAACGAATAAGCACAATATCTTTTCGAGTATGAATCAAAGAGTATTAAATGTATTTCAAAAGTATTCATTGCCCTAATGCACAAATAATCAACCTTATATAGCTTAGGAAAGAATCTTACTGTTTTCCTCAAGTTTGGAAACCATATCTTGTAATTTTGGAAAGAAATCAGCATAGTTCATAAGTTTAAAACACAGACTTTGGTCACTTGAACCATTTAAAATAAGTGTTGCAGAACTGGCAATAGCAATTCAGTCGCCTGAACTCGGGTGACCTGAATTTACTTCAGTTGCCTATACCAATATAGTTCTGATTTCTTCATACTAGCAGTAGCACTTCAATCGACTGAGAAGTTTTCTTCAGGCGTCTGAACACTATTTAACTCAGTGTTTTTCCATATTTTGATTCCAAAACTTGTTTGTATTTACTTCGAAAAAGAATTTTGAACTTATAAAAATATTTTCCATATTTTTAAAGAAGTCTCTAAGTCCAATATTTATTCCTAAGAGCTTCATAAAAAAATTTGAAGTTTAAGAGTACTTACATGAGCCTTTAAGAACATTTAAATAAATGTAAATTTTAAGTCTTCATGTAGTATCGCTTTAACATCGTCCAAGCTTGATTAATACTTCAATGAGCGTGTATTCTTTATGACTTGTGAATTTAAGTTAAGCTTTAGTTAATCTTTATCAGGGTTATTAATTGTGCTTGTGAGAAATATCACACCTGAAATATAACTTGAAAACACAATTAGTATCCTTAGTTTGTTATTATCAAAATGAGATTAAGCTTTGTTAGGCCAACAAAACCAAGACCCTTCTTGACCGTACCCAACACATTCATGTCAAAACCTTTCAACAGAGTTCCCAACTGATTAGTCTTAGTCAAAGCATTCCCAGCCAATAACATGTCATTCACAAACAACAGATATATCACTCTCTTGTATCCTATCACCCTCTTCCCCACTAGAAGCCTCACTAACTCCCATACTTAGTTCTTATACAATACCTTCATCTCTCCTCCACCACAGCACTTATCCATCTATTTTTACCTTTGTTGTGCATTGCAATTTGAAATATAGTAGGAACCTTGCTTCTGGTAGTAACAAATGCATAAAATACCAAAATTCCAATTTTATACCTAAGTGGTGGCCTGATAGTGCACCTGAGCCCACCATGATTCTACTGGTCTCTCGAGTTAAAACTCCCTGTAATATGAACAACGTCATCTCTACCCTGAGTCTGTAGCTCCACTTGCATCACATGCCCATTTATACAGTGAAAATGTTGACCCGAGATAGAACTCTCTGCATTTTTGCCCTAAGTATCTAACTCCACCTGAATTACATATTTGCTGTTGCAGCAGTTTTCTAGCATTTGTTTCTCTTCCTTTACCTGAGTATGATATCTCATGACTTTCTCACCAAAAGCCATGTCCTTGATCACCCTTTTGTTTGCCACGGGATCACCCAACTTGCACCCACCTTTCTTATACCCCATAAATATGTACTGTCCATACATAATACCAAGCCTAGATCCAATATCACTAGAATAGTGCACCTGTGAACATCCACTCAAACTCGAGTAGTCTATCGCAAAACTTGCCCACAATTCAACTGCAACTCTCCCATTTAATGATATCTTTGGCGATCGGTTAAATGAGAAACGCTTCATACTCACTAACTTCACCAAGAAGTTTCGTGCAAGCCCTGCATATAACCTGCCATGCTCACAAAACTCCTTGAACAAAACCAGCATATGTCTGACTTGAGGATCTCTTTCCCAATCTGGTACTCTACCTCAACCATAAGTTAAACCTAGTAAACACCTCGAACTTGTGCCACATAAGATACACCAAGACCTTTCATGATAAACCCACAAAAAACATATGTCTGCCCCATGATGCTACCATCATTGGTCCTTAAACATTTGAATACATGTAATCACCCATATTAATTACACGCCTAAATTGCGTAATTAGGCATTTAAATTCATGCATTAAGAATAACATTTTTAATTAAATACCTAATTACTCTCAATATTTTAACATTATGTTCTATTTATAATATTTTGATTTTATTGAGTGATTTATGAATTTTTGGTTTTTTTTTACCACGAGGTAATTATTGGAAGCAAAAATCGACACTATTTCGTATTTTGGGCATAACTTTCTCCTTCGAGCTTCAATCGATACGATTCAAAATTTTAACAAAAGATAAGAAAGTGCTCTACGACTTTTGTGTTTCAAGTTTTGAGAGATACGGTCTCTAAGAGGGTCAAACTTGGGCTTGTTTGTTGGGAAACCCAAAAAAAAAGAAAAAAAATGAGAAACAAGAAAAAACAAGAAAATAAAAAATAATAAAAATAATAATAATTTGTGATTTGACCCGACCATGCAGTCAGGTCCTTTTCATGGTGCACTGGTTAGGGATCCTAAAAAGGCAGCTTTAAGTTTTTTTTTTTCTTCTTTTGGGGAGTAACCCCAGCGCCTCTCCTCTTCTCCTTCTCCTTTTCCCTTCCTCCCAGTTCCCTCTCTCACGCTCCCTACTCTCTTCCTCTTCTCTCCTCTCTTCTCTCTTAATTCCCCCTTTCCCTTTCTCTCTCTCCGTTACTTCTCTCCCTCTCTCTTGGCTTGCTGCTTACCCGAATCCATACTCACTATCTTTCTCCTACCAACTCGTTAACACCTAGTCGAAGCCCTCTGTTGCTGCTGCTCTGTAACCAGTCGAAGCCCTCTGCTGCTACTACTGTGCAACTAGCTGAGAACCTGCATAGCTACTGTAATTGCTACAAACGAAGCCACCTCTGCTTCCGCCTCAACTACTGCTGCTACTAGAAGCTCAACCTGAGAAGCCCTTTTTCTCTTGCTACATGTACGGCTATGCTACTACTGTTCCTCAACTCACGGCCAACCTGTTTTTTGTATTCTCTCTCTCTTCCTTTATTCTTCCCTTTAAATACTTACTTAAATATTGTTACCTTTCTTTAGAATTTCAATTAAAGTTTTAAGTTTTTAAGTACATGTTGGGTTATTATTATTAAAAGTTAATGTATTTTTTTTCTTCTTATTTATTGTCATTGTTAGAGTCAATCGTTGTTTGGTTTTTTTTTTTTTTTATTGAATTTCGGTTTGTTTTCTTAAAAAAAAAGGGAAAAAAATCTTCTTTAAGAATTAAATTTTGTTGGGTTTTAATTATTTCAATTTCAATTTAAGTAAAGTTTGAATGTTTATCGTGTTTCCGCTTATTGATTAGTTGTTAAAAAGTTAAATTGGATTTGCGTTCTGGATTGCATTACAATTTAGTTTTTGTTCGAGTTTGTGTCTGATTGATTTTTTTATTGCACGCTTAAGCTACGTAGAAAAGTCATCGTCTTTAGGTTTTTCTTGTCCGAAGTTCAACCTAGGATTTAATTCTTGTCTGGTTAAGTAAATATAGGGTTGTTTCTCGTTGTAATTTAATTTAGAGCATATTAGGATTTAGAATTTAAATTGCACGTTATTTTAATTCGTTAAAGAAATCTCAACAAACCAGAAAACCCGAACCTGAACTGTGTTCGATGACCTTTTTTTTCTTATTTTCTAATTGGAATTATGTAAAATTTGGAATTAAACTGCATTCACCTGAGGAGACGATTTGACCCTTGGGCTAAGTATTACACGACTAAACTCGTATACTTGGGATAGCTTTCGAGTTACTCATTTTTCGAGTGAGTCACATATGCCTTAACCGCATATGCCACATAACATCTGATTCAAATTCTACAGCTGCAGCTCCACCTACAACTGTTGTACCTTGCAGTGCACAGATATTTCCCACTACCTTTTCTCCTTTCATCACCATCAAGTTGCCTTCACACTTCCATTTCCCCACTTTTAGACTTGTAACTATATCCATTACAATCTAAAGTGCCTAATAAAATTATATTCTTCCTAAGATCTAGTACATGTTTTACATCACATAAGGTTCTCACAACATCATCATACATTTTGATTTTGACATTTCCAATACCAATTATTTTGCATGAAATATCATATCCCATCAAAACTGAACTAGTATTAATTGACTTGTAGGTGTTGAACCATTTTTTATTTGATGTCATATGATAAGAGCATTCGGTATCTAGGATCCAAGAATCCATGAGGCACTCTGAACCCAATGAAACACATAACATATCACCATCACTGCTTCCTAAGTCTCCTTCCACTACATTTGCAGATTTTGACGGACCCTACTGATTTTCAACATTCACTTTCTTCCACTCTAGAAATTTTGGTCTTATGTGCCTAATTTTACCATACCTAAAACACATTATGTCCTTTCTCTTCCTATACTACAACTTAGATCAACTTCAGGACTTACGTCTTCCATGTTCTTGGTTACTCTTCACCACAAGCCCTTCACCATGTGAAACTTCATCCCAGGCCCTATCAGGGAGGACATCAGGCAGCTCGGGGAGGATATCAGGTTCCTCATGGTGGCCAACATAGGAATGTGGCCCCAGCGCGAGTATACACCTTGACGCCGGGTGATGCAGAGGTTGCAACAGATGTGGTGACAGGTACATTTACTATTTTATCACATCCAGTCATTGTTCTTTTTGACTCGGGTGCTACTCATTCTTTCATTTCTACATCTTATGTTAAATTATCTGAGAGTGAGAACCAGTCATTAGAAATAGCACTATCGGTAGCTACGCCATCAGGATCAGTGATCAGATGTTAGAAGGTACTTAGAAGCTATCCGATAGAAATTCAGGGGAACGTACTACCAGCAGATCTTATTGTGTTTGATATATGTGGGTTCGATATAATCCTAGGTATAGACTAGTTGGCTACCAATCATGCTAGCATTGATTGTTTCCAGAAAGAAGTAATTTTCAGACCTCTTGGAGAGTAGGAATTCAGATTTGTTGGTTCACGAGTACATGCTCCAACGCAGTTGATATCTGCCGTGCAGGCGAGCAGATTACTCCTGGATGGAGGTTAGGGATTTATAGCAGTTGTGAAAGAAGTATCTGAAAATGAACTGAAGATTGGCAACACCCCAGTAGTACAAGAATTTCTAGATGTTTTTCCAGAGGAGCTACTAGGGTTGTCTCTTGTGCGCGAGGTAGATTTTCCTATAGATTTACCTCTAGGGACTGCGCTGATCTCTAAGGTCCTGTATCGTATGGCTCCAGCTGAATTGGGAGAATTAAAGGAGCAGTTATAGGATTTATTGAACAAGGGGTTTATACGACCCAGTGTATCGCCATGGGGAGCTCTAGTACTATTCGTAAAGAAGAAAGATGGGTCCATGAGGATGTGTATTAATTACAGGGAGATAAACAAGGTTACCATTAAGAATAAATATCCTCTACCCCGTATAGATGATTTTTTTTATCAGCTCCAGGGTACACGGGTGTATTCGAAGATTTTCCTCAGATCCGGGTATCATCAAGTGAAAGTAGAAGAGGAGGATGTCGCGAAGACTGCCTTCAGGACCAGGTACGAGCACTATGAATTTCTCGTTATGCTATTTGGACTAACGAATGCCCCTACTGTGTTCATGGACTTGATGAACCAACTTTTTCACCAGTATCTAGATCAGTTTGTAGTAGTTTTCATTGATGATATACTGGTGTACTCGAGGAGTTTTGAGGAGCACAAGGTGCATTTGAGGCAGATGTTGCAGACACTCAGGGAGGAGAAACTTTATGCTAAGTTTAGCAAGTGTGAATTCTGGCTCGAGAAGGTGGCATTTTTAGGTCACGTGATCTCAGGGAATAGCATTTCAGTGGATCCCAACAAGATTGACGCGGTGGTAAATTGGGCTAGGCAGAGAAATGTGCAGGAAATTAGGAGCTTCTTAGGACTGGTAGGATATTACCGTCGTTTTGTTGAGGGGTTTTCAGCTTTGTCAGGTCCTCTCATGCGGTTAACTAGGAAAAATGTCAGATTTGTGTGGGATGAAGAATGCGAGCAGAGCTTCTAGGAATTAAAGCAACGGTTCATCACTGCACCAGTACTGACAATTCCATCAGGAGGTGATGGTTATGTTATTTATAGTGACGCGTCTTTGAAAGGACTTGGTTGTGTGTTGATGCAGCATGGTAGGGTAATAGCATATGCATCCAGGCAGTTGAAAGAATATGAAAAGAACTACCCTACTCACGATCTGGAATTGGCTGCAGTGGTATACGCACTGAAAATATGGAGACATTATTTATATGGTAAGAGGTGTGAGATATTCTCTCATCATAAGAGCCTAAAGTACTTCTTTACACAGAAAGAGCTGAACATGCGACAGAGGAGGTGGTTGGAACTTATCAAGGATTACAACTGTACCATCAGTTATCACCCAGGTAAAGCAAATATGGTGGTTGATGCTTTGAGCCGTAAATCAGGAGACACAACACAGTTAGCAACGGTAGTTCAGCATCTGATTCTGATGGACTTAGAGAGACTCGGTGTGGAATTGGTGGAAGATGATCCCCAGGCGCTTATTGCCAGTTTGGTTGTACAGCCCACATTACATGAAAAGATTAAAGCTGCTCAGAGAGATGATCCAGAGTTAGTGAAGGTGTTTTCCAGAATACAGGATGGTCAGGGAGAGGAATTCAGTATCTTTGATTATGGGGCTTTGAGATTTTGCGCCAGATTGTGTGTGCCTGCAGATGACAGCATCAGAAGAATAATTTTAGAGGAGGCACACAGATATCTATACACTGTTCATCCTGACAGTACGAAAATGTATAGGGATCTGCGTGATTATTTCTGGTGGAGTGGCATGAAGAAGGAGATAGCAGAGTTTGTGCAGCATTGTTTGACGTGCCAGCAGGTAAAGGCTGAGCACCAGAGGCCGGCATGGCAGTTGCAACCGTTATTTATCCCATAGTGGAAGTGGGATCATATATCCATGGACTTCGTGTCAAGACTACCGATGGCATTACATGGCCAGAATGCCATCTGGGAGATCCTTAACCGTTTGACTAAGGCCGCCCATTTTCTCCCTATCAAGATCAGCTATTCCCTTAGTCGTTTAGCGGAGATTTACATTTAGAAGATAATTCATTCTCATGGGGTGCCAGTATCGATTGTGTCAGATTGAGACCCGTGATTCACATCACGATTTTGGAGGAGCTTGCAAGAGGCTCTGGGGTCTCAGTTATCTTTTAGTACGGCATTCCATCCTTAATCAGACGGGCAGAGTGAGAGGACGATACAGATACTAGAAGATATGCTCCGAGCGTGTGTATTAGACTTTGGGAGTAGTTGGACTCAGTTCATGCTACTCGTAGAGTTCGCGTATAATAACAGTTACCAGTCCAGCATTGGCATGGCACCGTTCGAGGCTTTATATGGTAGAAGATGTCATTCTCCTTTATTTTGGGATGAAGTGGGTGAGCGGCAAGTAGTGGGACCAGAGCTTGTGCAGCAAGCGCGTAATAAGGTTCGGCTTATCAGAGACAAGATCAGTACAGCTCAGAGCTGACAAAAAAGTTATGTTGATAATCGCTGCAGAAATCTGGAATTTGATGTAGGAAATCATGTGTTTTTGAAGATAGCTTCGATGAAAGGGGTTATGCGATTTGGGAAGAAGGGTAAACTTAGTCCTAGGTTTATCATTCCATTTGAGATTTTAGATAAAGTGGGGCCGGTAGCCTACAGGCTAGCTTTATCACCGGTGTTGTCCAGAATCCAAGACATATTCCATGATATTATATTAAGGAAATACGTCCCAGATCCTTCTCATATCATCAGTTATGATGATTTAGAGCTTAGTGATTCACTGGTGTATGAAGAAGTACCAATACAGATTCTGGATAGGAAAGTACAGGAGTTACGTACCAAGAAGATTCCTCAGATGAAAGTGTTGTGGAGAAATCATACCATTGAAGAGGCTTCTTGGGAGTCCGAGGAGCAGATGAAGCAGAAATATCCGTAGCTATTTCAAAAAGTCTAGACAGGTAAAATGTTAGTAGTTAGGTAATATTTCTTTTGCAGGTACCTGTAATGGTTTAGTTAGTGTAGCATTTTAGTTTTAGGAGAATTTTATTGTGTGTATGTAATCTCCCAGGACTCGGAATCTAACCACGGTATTCCTCCGCCATAAGTGAGGGTAAGTAATAAAATAAGTAGATCTTTTTTCTTGTTAAGGGATGATGAGTTACGTGAGTAGTGAATTTCGAGTACGAAATTTTATAAGGAGGGGAGAATGTAATGACCCGAATAATAATAAGGTTTATATAATAAAGACAAAAGAAAATGGAAACGAGAACAGAAGGAGGCAGTAGACTTCATCGACGAAAACAGGGGTTCGTCGACAAGTGCATAAGGAAATTTGTCAACGAAGACAACATTTCGTCGACGAGAAATTACCGAGCGAGGAATGGGCTCCTCTGAATTTTGTCGACGAATCTGACCCTATAAATAGCTAAATATCCGATTTTTATCACATTTCAACGCTCCTTTCTCTCTCCCCTCTCTCTCCACACCTCTCTCTCTCTTCTCTCTTCGTTTTCGGGCTTGTTTCTCACCAGATCAAAGATTTTAGGCTACCACGACGCTCCTGGCGAAGTTCTCTACATGTCTGCTGAAGCGAATCGTCGATGGAGCTAAAGTGGAAACCATCCCAAATCCAAGGTAAGGCTTTCTACTCAATATTTGGGTTTTTGATAGTTGAGGAAAGTGTTATACTCGTAGAAATACTGAACTTTAGTTTTGGAGAATGTTGTTTCCAGAGTGTTGAGTTAGGAGCCCTGCAGGTACGGGACAGATTTTCTTAAGGGCTTTTTAGGAATCAGGTAAGGGGATAAACTAACCTAGTCCTTTTTGAGGAAATGTATGTATATATATAGCATTTGATTTCTGGAAAGTAAACATGTTTATATATATGATTTATATTTGGGAAAACACTGTTAAAATGATGATACGTTGAATATGTGAAAAATCTGTTGGTGTGGCATGAGTATAAATGTTATGAAATACTGTTTTTTGGAAATGTGTTTATGATACGGATTTTTATAATGGAAAACCGGCGTACGGGCTGAGATTTTTATATATTTACCGGCGTATGGGCCGTGCTATGTGTATGACCTGCCAACGTACGGGCTGTGATATGATTTGCCGGCGTACAAGCCGAGCTATGTGTATGTTTTCTCAGCGTGCGGGCTAAGCTATGGATATGTTTTCCAGCGTACGGGCCGTGCTATGATGTGATTTGCCAGCGTACGGGCAATGTTATGATTTGTCGGCATATGGGCTGAGCTATAATAAAATATGTAATATCGGCGTATGGGCCGATGATTTTCATGATATACGTATATATGCAAAATGATATGATTGATGTGAAAATTAATGATATGAAATATCCATGTATCACAGTTTCAATATATATTATATGGTATTAGAACCTAGTTGGCTTGGTCTAAGCTAGCACTTGCACGGTACCGTTGCTTATATGTCCATGGTCTTCGTGATCATGATATTTGTATTAACGCTGCTATATAGAGTGGTGTGAGATTGGATGGTCGATGTGGTTTTTAAGAAGTGCGTGATCGCCCCTGGTGTACGGACCAGGTTAGGCAGACCCATCGAACTTACAGACTATACTTTTGACTTGGCAGTGGTCGGCCAACCATTGTCAAGTCCCGCCTTCGGGCCACACAACCCAGTCATGTGGGGGTAATACATGACAACAGCCAGCTAACCTACTAGGAATGTTTTTGTATTATTATTATATGAGATGGGATATGTTTATGGAAATGCAGTATGTTCTGTCATGTTTTGATGATATATATATATATATATATATATATGTTTTTCCAGATTGACATAACAGTTACTAATTATGGCCTATATGGTATACATATTACACGAAATACTTATGTTGCCACACACTGATATTAGTTTATTTCCCTTATTGAGAGGTGTCTCACCCCTAAATTTTATAAACTCTTTAGGAGCCCCTAATAGGAGAGCGAGTAAAGCCCCACTGGTCTAGTACGGTAGATCTGCCCTTCCAGAAGGGTGAGTATTTTGATAGGGTCAGAGGTATTTTGTGGAAATGGCCCTAAGACATATTCTTTTTGGGTTGAGTGTTGTGTATATATGGATACAGTGATTGTAGTAACTTTGGTATATTGTGATGTATGGTATAATGAGATATATATGATTGTGTATTTCCTACTGCTTAGGCTTCTGCTATATGTTCTGATATATCACTAGTACCCATGGGTCTAGGTGGATTATGATTTGTTGAGATTTATGTTGTTGATTTAAAAAAAAATAGAAATTAAGCAGGTCGTCACAACACCAAATTTCATAGACGAAGATCCAGATGCCATTACAACAATGCTTTAATACCAATTTGTTGTATAAATCAAATGCACTGCGGAATTTTTAATCGTGCAAATGAAGCACTCAATGGTAAAATATACAGAAATAACAATCACACTGACTATAAATGAAAGCAATAGAAACAATAACACAAGGAATTACGTGGTTCGGCGACTCCTACATCCACGAGAGCTAATGACAAGGATTCACTATCTTCTTGTCTAAAATACAAGAACAATACATCAATCCTCTTAACTATTTCAACCATCTCCCTACAGATACATCTAAGAAAACACATAAATAGAGTTCTTGGAGGTTTTCCCTCCAAACCCCAACCATATTAACATCCACCTTTCAAAATTTGAAATCTGTGCTGGGTATCTCAAGCTAAACCATTGATAGTTTTAGACAGAATGGAAATTGTTTGAAATACTACTCCAAATCGTCGACAGTTAGAGCCTTACTGTCGAGGGTTTCTTTTGCTACTGCTTGATTTCCTTCATGCTTTCCCTTTGTGCCAGCTTTCCACTCAATATGTGAGCCACATATCACAACAAAGATTTAGTGAGCTACTAAAAAAGTAGTTGTGCCATTTCATCACGACCAACTTGAAAAAATGGTTACAACTACTTGATGTGGCTTAATTCTATTTCAACACCCAAAAGAGCTAAACAACCAATAAGTCCTCTTGAGCTTGTGATAGATTAGCAATCGTCATCACCTCAGACAATGGACGATTTGCACAGAGGAAAGAATGAGAGCATACACCTTCATTAAAGAATGGAGATAATATGTGAAGATCACTTAATCCTACCTAAAGAAAGCTTCAAAGTGGATGAAGTAGTGGGCAGATCAAAGGAGAAGACCATTGCACTTCAATGTAGGTGAATTGGTATTTGCTAAGCTCCATCTAGAACAAATCAAGTCATTATGACTCTACGAGGTTAAGATAGCAGACTTAAGCCATTTATCACTAACATTAAAGATCCAACTCGAAGTCAGTTAACCAGAGCACCACTATATACATAAAAAATTGACATATGAGAAGTTGAAGATATACTTACAAACAAAGAGTTTACATTATCAAAGATGAAGCGACATGAGTTCTTAGTGAAGTGGAAGGGCCCCGGAGATGATGAAACCTACTCGATGTCATCTGGATACATCTAATCGTTCATGGACAAAGTTCAAGAGTACTTAACATCAAAGTCTATGTGGATGTCAATTGCATAAGTGGGAAAGAATGTCATGAACCAAACATTTTTATAACAATATACTTGGTAGTGATTGTTTGTCTCATGTGCATGGATAAGGACATCGAGAACGTCATGAGCCAAACTTGTTCATGAGATTATATATTCCTATGACTTGTTTCATGTGCATGAACGAGGACAATGATGATGATTGCATTGGTAGGGGAGAACATCACAATCAAAACTTGTTCATGACGTTATGTTTGCTTACATTTCACAAGATGTGAAGTTTTTTAGCCGATGACAAAAAGCAATAGGTCGCAATGGGTATTAAACATAAAAAAATGATTTTAAAAGATAGTTTAAAGATTATAAAACTTTTGGGACAATGAAAGTTTAAATTTTAAACAAATTACTTTTTGAGGATAGTGTTGTCGTTTGGTAGGCTCGCCAAGGCTTGGGTCGTTAACTACTAAAAATAATATTTATAAAACCTAACTATCCATTGTCAGTAGAAAGTGGGTAAGTCAGGTATCGATCCACAGAGACTTGAAGCACAGTTATTAAACCACTTCCAATTCAGTTTACTAAAGCCTTGTTATAAAAAAGAAGTGAAAGAAGGTATTTTGCAATGGTGATTATCTAACAACTACTGGAAAGCATGTAACCGAAAGCAAATAAATCTAAACTACTAGAAAGCAAGTAAATTTCTAAGTCACCCTACTCCTACAAAGCGATATTGTGGTCCAAATCAGACGCTGGACGCCATGCTTCTAACTATGCTCATCCAGACTTCCATAGAAGTACTAACCCAAGCG
Source organism: Malania oleifera (assembly GCF_029873635.1). Classification (NCBI taxonomy): domain Eukaryota; kingdom Viridiplantae; phylum Streptophyta; class Magnoliopsida; order Santalales; family Ximeniaceae; genus Malania; species Malania oleifera. The sequence goes on from NC_080423.1 coordinate 21,069,852, forward strand.
GGCCAAAGCGGGAGAGAGGTGATCGAGGGCACAGGGTAGCAAGGGTGCACCAACCATCTGAAGTACGGTCGGGAATCGAAGTATACCCTGTCTCAACGATTACGAACACCTTTATGGTTTCGTAACTGACTATTTCCTTCTAACTGATACGTAGCAGTGTTAATCCTTATATGCAATCTTTTGTCAAACACACAACAAGTAAATGAAAGCATGACTAAAAAGATCATCCCTTTATCATTCAAAACGTTTGTCACTGATGCCAGAAGTACAAGAGGAGATCATCTAATATACACAGTTGTTGTATAAACGCACCCGGTTGTCACAAGCTGTCGGACACTCCATACAGGAACCGAATCTACTTTACTCCTACTCTAACTTGGCTCTCAATGACTTCCTAGGTTTGTCACTAACTTAAGAGAGGCCAAAGAGGAACCCAAAGCTTGTGTTCATAGCGAATACTTATAGGCTCTAGGGTTTACAAGGGTTGTTTTACAAGTTAGGAAAGTTTGCAGCAAATCTCGCACAGCAGATCGTCGTTGTCGACCAAGTCGCTCCTCTGGCATTCTTGTGCACGCCCTAGTCGGATCTCGCAGGAAGTCAATGATTCAAATCTTCAATATCTTCGACTTTATCGTGCCTCAAGGTCTTGATGGTTGAGCTAATAGTCGAGACTTGCAATATCTCAATCTTTAGGAAATCTCAGTATCTCGACATAGTTGCCCCAGAAGGTCTTTTGGTTTAACATTTCATCTACTCTCTCGGTATTTTTTAATTTTAGTTCTGTCTCAGTATCGCAATGTGGTCACTATAGGGTGTCACTTGGTCGCAGACTTGGTCAAACCTTGCAACATTCTGATCTCAGTCTGAACCTTGGAGTTTGTAGTGGAAGACTAAGTCGCTCCTGTGATTTACTGGTCGCACCACATGGTCGAGCATCATCTTCTTGTCTATTTATGATATGAAGCTTTTGGAGCTTGGCTGAACATCTGAATTCGAGCTTTGAATCCTCCAAATCCTCCTTGGCTTCTTGTAATGCCTAACTTGATGGTTTTAACTTGTTTTTCCTAAAAAGACAAACAAATCTTGCATAGCTCTGAACAATGATAACTTTGGGTAAATACATAATAAAATGAGGATAAACAAAGGTAAATGAGGGTCTAAAATCATGTATTTTAGGGACTCATCACAACCCCCAACTTATACTTTGCTAGTCCTCAAGCAAAGCAAAATCTAAGAAAACTACCAAATCCTACCTATATCCTCTTTCGCGGGAAATGTGATTGCATTTACCATATGCAACAAGACTTTAAACCCCTAGGTTGATCCCAGTGGATGAGTTCTAGTCTCGTAAGGGTTTCTAGGGCGTTATCTACAAACATCAGTTTAAAAGATGCAAACGCATGCAACACAATCATACCATTTTACATACAAAGATATAACTTTATTACATACAGATTCCTTCATACACAACTCCATTATACACACATTGTGCAGCATTTTAACCATACAAAACTCAACATAACACTGCCATTTCAAGATGCTACTCACAGAGGATTAACCCATGATTATAATTCAAATTTAATATTAGCATGTAAATCCAAGTATGAATAGGCCACTTTACAAGGCATATGTACGGTATATGATTTGTCTCACTCAGAATGTTCGAAGGCACCAACAAAACGGTCATCTTAACTCAGCATCACTGGTTTATTCCCTCACAATTCACTAAAAAAAATAGGTTCACTCTCATATGTGAGAAAGAGTATCATGATCAAACGTCCCACATATTTGAAGAACTAACGCTAGAAGTGTGGAGTGGACTAATCTTATAGGAAAGGGATCCAGCCCTTATTGAGGTGTCGAGTCCTTCACCTTAGCATCTTCTCACTTATTTGCCACATTTAATCAAGACCACCCTAGATGAACTTATTCCCAAACTTGCATGAATTCAACAAATGCATTAGTCAGAAGATCCTTTATACGTGCAGAATCATAGTGTGTGTCCTCAACTTGACCCTTTTTATCTTTTCTTAGAGCAGGTGTATATTTTTGTTTTCATTTTTCTCTACTCAGGTTTCTCTTTCTTTTTCATTTTCCTTCTTTGCATGGTCAGCTAAAACAATCATCACCTTTTTATATTTTCTTCATGTTTCCAATGAGAATGTAGTTCAAACAAGAGTCCATGGAAAAAGTCGGTCTCTAAGAGTGGCTTAACCTTAAAGTCTTGAGTCGGCTACAAGACCTAGGTTTATATCTCCCCACTTGATGTCACCTCTAGGCTAGCAAATATAAGAGCAAGACTAGTTGTCAAAGGAAATCCAGTAAAAGAAAGAAAGTTGAGTTTTATAAACTCAGAGTTTGACGTCAAAAACTCAAGCAATGAATGAATGGCTCAACAGTACCTCACAAGGTGTCATAGTCACCATGGTTGTTCTCTCAATGCTCTCAAAGAACCCTAAGTGTTACAAATCATGTGTAAGTGTGTTTTTAGCCCCGTGAAGTACCATGTAAATACTAGAGTTTACATTGTAGTATTAATCCGAACAAACCACTAGTCAAGGACCTAGAGCAATATCAAGTTGTCGATAATGTTATGTGATCTTTACACAACTAATTTACTACATTGTTAGTGAGCATCATGAAATCATATAACTGAAAAGCTTATGCATGTAACATTAGGTTATATAGGTGTATGTAGAGGGTATAAAATATGTTAGCATAGTTCACTAGTATGTAGAGGGTATAAAATATGTTAGCATAGTTCACTGGAATTTATTTTCAAAAATTAAAAATTGTGTCATTTTTGTGCATGAATGTGTCATGCAGTGTGCCACCCCCTACCCCCAACTTAGAACTTCAGTGTCCTCACTAAATTGTGGATAGAAAATAGAACCAGGGTAAGGGATAGGACAGTACAAGGTGCTAGTAAGAACAAACAATGTACCTGCAAAATACAATAACTAGAATAGCATGCATGTAGAGATACCCTGTAGCGCAAAAGACCAATATGAGCCAAAAGCACCATGTATATGGCATTAGTATCAACAAGTTTACCTACTTTAATCGCATACCCCCAACTTATCCTATGACCTACTCTAAGGACTCTGACTTCTAATTAGTCTCCTCGAACTACCCTAAGGACTCAAAAAGAAAAGAAAAGCTATCAGGTTGCCTCCTAGAAGCGCAAAGTTACCGTCTTCAACCAGATGCATTGAAGCTCAATTTGGACTTATCCTGGTTCCCAAGAAGCATTGGCTTCTCTCTTTTCTTCCTCACAACCGAAGTTGCATACCCCCAACTTATGTTCAGAATTGGGGACCCACTCATGTTTTATTATAAATTGCTCAAAAGGGTCCACAAATTCAGCAATGGTAGGGCTATCAAGTTGAAGCGTACTTTCCCAAGGATGTTGCCATAGCATTGAAGGAGTTGTTTCCCTAATAATTTTGTCTATCATGTCTTTGTCTACAACTTGAGCGGCGTTTAAAGGATGTTAGGAAGCATTAAATATGTTCAGCCTACGTTGCTTATGGTCCTATGAGATGTCCATAATCCCCGTCCTACATTGAATGCAAGCATTAGCCGTGGCTAAAAATGGTCGTCCCAAAAGGACATGGATCGGGTTTGTGGAAGTCTCAATGTATAAAATGATGAAATCAATAGAGTAATGGAAATCTCCTACCTTGACTACCACATCTTCTACCACGCCTCAGGGCTGCTTAAAAGATCGATCAGCGAGGCATAAAGAAACCGAGGTGGGTCGCAACACTACTGGGTTAAGTTTATTATAGACTGAGTATGAAAGGATGTTCACAATTGCTCCTAAATCTAAAAGGGTCCCATCAATGGTGTAATCACCAATTACACATGAAATAATAGGTGAGTTGGGGTCTTTTAGTTTATAGCAAAGTGCTTTAGTATTATGGAACTCATATGCTCGGCCTACTTAACCAAACCATCCATATGCACCCTTGATTCTATCTCCTACGTTGACAAGTCCCTAAGGAATTTTATGAATGTAGGTGATTGCTTAATGTCATCAAGGAGAGACTTATCCATTCTCACTTGTTTAAACATGTTCCAAATGGACTTAATAGAAGCCTCTTTCCAAAATATAAAGAGTGCAAGTGGGGCTGTCAGATGTGTCACTAGGTAGCCATGAAAAGCCCTATAGGGGGCGAAGTGAGGTGTGGTTCTTCTGGTGGTGGGTATAAGACTCAATGATCTGTGTACCCAATTATGGGAAAAGAGAGTGCATGAATCAGCATTGGGTACTTCTAGTTTTTCGTCTTGGGTCTCCCCCGTGCTTAGCTGCTCCTTGCCTTGTTCTGTTGTTAGCCTGTTTTTTTGAAATGTGATTATCACCTGGGCCTACTCAGAATATGATGAGGGGCTAGCGTCTGATTCACCTTCTACCCCATATTGTCCCTTAAGATTTACTATAGGCTAACTTGGCAACTTGCCTTCATCTCTCAGACTCAAGGTGGTATCTAGTTATCCTAAAGTGAATTCTAGCTTCGCAATGGATTGGGAGTGAGAGTGAAGGAGTTGACAATCCGCTTGGCGATCAGCTTCAATATTCTTAAGGGATCTCAGCACCGTCTCTTAAAATGTGTCGTACTTGGGTTGCAAGGGAGATGATTGCTAGGCGGTTAAAAATCTAGGGGCTGAATTAGAATGACTTTGGAGATTTTGGTATGGTCGTGGAGGCAAAGCATTCAAGGCTTGTAGAGGTCTTTGTCCTTAAAAACCCGAAGCTTGCGGCCTCCACGAGAAGTTAGGATGCTATTTCCACCCAGGGTTGTATGTGTTTGAATACAGATCATTAGAGGCCTTGTCATACCAATTGTGGGTGGCCTTTACTTCCTCATGCCCAAGCTCGGGTGGGAAATGCGCGTGTGGGCAATTATAACATGTATGGGAAGGGTCGGAGCAAATTGTACATATCTCTACACACACCATTGTTTATGGTCCTTGGGACAAGCATTGATCCACCTTTTTGGATATGGCATGTAGAGTAGAAGCTAAATCCTGGCTCGTGGATAACTCGTAAAATTAGGGAGTCTACAGGGTGGCAGCCATGTGCTTTTGAGAGTTTTTAGCTAGATTTTCAAAGAGAATCCAGGCCTCGTTCTCATGCTTAGTAATGAAAGTACCTCTACATGATGCATCAACCATAGACCTATCTCTCTTAGCCAACCCTTCGTAGAAAGTTTGGACTAATTGCCACTTGGGGACCTAGTGATGTGGGCATATTTTCGGAGCAGGTCCCCAAAGTGCTCCCAAGTCTCAAAAAAGAGTTCCCTATCCATTTGTGAGAAACTTGTGATGGCTCTCTGAAGCTGGTTAGTATTTCCAATTAGAAAGTACTTTTTAAGAAATTCATGTAGCATGGTTGCTCAGTTGGTCACTGAGTTTGGTTCTAAGGACGTCAGCCAATATTTGGCTTTATCCTTTAGAGAGAACGGGAAGAGCCTAAGATGGAGAGCATCATCACTAAAATTAGGGATACGGATGGTGGAACAAATTTCCAAGAACTCATCTAGATGCTGATAAGGATTTTATATCGAGTTCTTATGAAAGATGGGCAATATCGCGATGATTGAAGTCTTTATCTCAAATTGTGCCGCTCAAACATCCAGGAATCAGATGCAGGACGATGAGGTCTATACATTAGGTACAAAGTAGTCGCTAATGGGCCGAAGATGTTGCTCTCCTACCACAGGTAGGTGGGGAGCGTGGGGTTCCAAAATTTGTTCAGTAGAAATCGGGGGGTTATCTTTGGTCATTGCTTTCAGTCCAGATGACTCAGTCTTCTTTGGATTAGAGATAGGTTTCCTCAAGGATCTACATTTTTTAATCTAAAGATCTATAGGAATTATCTCAGGTTTTAAATAACGTAGACCAAACATACACACATGCAAGCACACAGATTCAGACTTCAAAAATAGAAAATAAAATAAAGAAAATAGAAATTAACAAAGAAAGTGAAAACAAAAGGAGAGCAAATCAAAAGAACAAGGCAATAATACTCTAAAGCGGAAGTTGGCTTATAATCGTAGCCAAGTCCCTAGAAACGACACCAAAATTTGGTAGGTTTGCCAAGACTTGGGTCCTTAACTACCAAAAATAATATTTATAAAACCTAACTATCCCAAGTTCAATAGAAAGTGGGTAAGTCGGGTATCAATCCATGAAGACTTGAAGCACGGTTATTAAACCACTTCAAATTTAGTTTTCTAAAGCCTTGTTATGAAAAAGAAGTGAAAGATGGTATTTTGCAATGGTGATTATCTAACAACTACTAGAAAGCATGTAACTAAAAGCAAATTAATCTAAACTACTGCAAAGCAAGTAAATTTCTAAGTTACCGTACTCCTACAAAGCGATATTGTGGTTTGAATCAGATGCTGGATGTCATGCTTCTAACTACACTCATCTAGACTTCCATAGAAGTACTAACCAGAGCAGCCCAAAGCAGGAGAGGGGCGATCGAGGGCACAGGGTAGCAAGGGTGCACCAACCATCTGGAGTATGGTCGAGAACCAGAGTATACCCTGTCTCAACGATAACAAACCCCTCCACGGTTCCATAGCCAACTATTTCCCTCTGATTAATACGTAGCAGTGCTTATCCTTATCTGCAATCTTTCATCAAAGACACAGCAAGTAAATGGAAAGCATTAAATTGAAAGCAGTAAATGAAAGCATGAGTAAAAATATCATCCCTCTATCATTCAAAATTCCTGTCACCAACGCCAGAAGTACAAGAGGAAATTATCTAATATACACGGCTGTTGTATGAACGCCGCCGGTTGTCACAGGTCGTCGAACACTCCATACACAAACCGAAACTACTCTACTCCTACTCTAACTTGGCTCTCAAAGACTTCCTAGGTCTGTCACTAACCTAAGAGAGGTCAAAGAGGAACCCAGAGCTTGTGTTCATAGCGAATACTTATAGGCTCTAGGGTTTACAAGGGTTGTTTTACAAGTTAGGAAAGTTTGCAGCAAATCTCACGCAACAGATCGTCGCTGTCGACCAAGTTGCTCCTTTAGCATTCTTGTGCACACCCTAGTCAGATCTCGTAGGAAGTTAGGGATTTGAATCTTCAATATCTTCAACTTTATCACACCTTAGGGTCTTGATGGTCAAGCTGATGGTCAAGACTTGCAATATCTCGATTTTCAAGAAATCTTAGTATCTCGACATAGTTGCCCCGGAAGCTCTCTTAATAGAACACTTCATAGAGACTCTCGGTATTTCTGAATTTCAGTTCTATCTCAGTATGTCAACGTGGTTGCTCTAGGGTTTCACTTGGTCGCACACTTGGTCAAACCTTGCAGCATTCTAATCTTAGTCTGAACCTTAGAGTTTGCAGTGGAAGACTAAGTTGCCTCTGTGGTTTGCTAGTTGCGCCACATGGTTGAACATGATCTTCTTGTCTATTTATGATATGAAGCTTCTGAAGCTTGGCTGAAAGTGTGAATTCGAGCTTTGAATCCTCCAAATCCTCATTGGCTTCTTGTAATGCCTAACTCCATGGTTTTAACCTGTTTTTCCTGAAAAGAAAAACAAACCTTGCATAGCTCTGAACAATGATAACTCTGGGTAAATACATAATAAAATGAGGATAAACAAAGGTAAATAAGGGTCTAAATTCATGTATTTTAGGGACTCATCATCGTTACAGAACTTAACTAAAATAAAAAGTAGATTTGTAGGAGTAGTTTAATTTAATTTAATATAATTTAACTTAGTTAATTGTTGTATTATCATTATGATGATGATGATGATGATTATGATTATGATTATGATTATTATTGGTTTGACTTCAACTCATGCTCCTCACCTCAATTACCCTTCTTTGTGCGAAGCCTTGAGCAAGTCTCATCTTATAAAGGCATTAACAATTCAACAATATTAACCTGTGATTCCTCTTTGTTAGTCAACCATTAATTGCGTAGCTAGGGTTGTCGTTTAATTAGTCATCAAAACCATCTTTAAGCTTTATTTTGATTTCTTTTGACGTCTCTCACCCTCCCTTTATCACACATTGGCGGCTTGATCTTTCTAGGAATGTTTGGTCAAGCCCTTTTCTTTCTCTTAATTGTTCTTTACCTTAATATTGATCAACTCTTTGCCTGATTGTCTTTTACCCTATGATTTCCCTTCTTTTTTTTTTCTACATAAATATATATATATACCATTTGATGGGCAAACTTGATAGCCTAAGGTAAGCATGAGCCATAACCCTTACTCAATTTATGAAAAGCCCTTATAAAATATATAAAGTTGGACTTAAAGTAGGAAGGCCTTTGGTAATTGCAAACATGCACTTCACAAATGTATGGGTTTTAAGTTAAAATAAAGAAATTTTTTGGTGCCTATGTCAAATCTTTTAAAAAAAAATAGAAGGAAAAGAAGTTACTACTTTAGACTCTGCATTGCCTCTCTTGATCTGCTCCCATACTTCTGTTGACTTTTTCAGTCTGATCTCTGTTTTGATGATAACAAAGTACAATTATCTCATCTGTGCGTTTAGTACTTGAACAAGTTACTTCAAGCACGCATACATGGCAAAGGAAAAATGGAAGCCGTAAGGAATATAAAGCTCACATACCTTGGCCCATTCCATAAGAGAATTCAATAGCAAATGAGTGAAGATGTGTTTTTATTTTAGTTGTATTGTTTTAGATTATGTTTGTACATGCATGATCACATGATATAGTTGGAAGCTCAAAATGACATATAGATTGACCTTAGGATGCATGTTTTTCATGACATATTCATATGCAATGACCTAGGTTGGATTGGGCTGAATAACAGGCAACTCGTCGACAATTCCCTTGATCTCATCAACGAATGACTGAATGCCACTCATCGCTGAACGCACTGCTTTCATCAATGAGAAAATATTGAGACCATAAAAATCTCAGACAACCCACTAGTCGACGAATCCCCTGTTCACGTCAACGAATGCATTAAGGACACTCGACGAGAAATGTATCCACTCGTCAACAAGTCTATTGGGCAGAACGGCACTCCAACGCTCAATGGGAAGATTTTTTTTATTAGCAAAAATATTTTTTAATGATCCAACAGTCAGGATACGCCCATATATGAAGATGCTTATAAATATCAAACCCTAAACCTAGTGTTACATCCTTTTGCCAATACTCTTCACATAAAAACATTCTTAGGCATTCTTTACGTTGATTTTCAAGATCATAGGGCGTTCACTCATATCTTTTGCAAACATCTTGGGTATTGAGGTTTGGTAAAACAAGCTTTAATTTTTTAGCATTCAATCATCATATTCAAAGGATTTCTTCTCTCATATTCTTTTATTTTTAATATCTTATTAAGAGTAAGAACTCTAGTTCTTCATCGATTTATTATTTGAAATCTTTTTTTGGGAAAAAGTTTTGCTATAGTTTAAATCTTTGAAAGCATTCATGTTTATACCTTATTCAAAGATTTCATCGTATTCCATTATTGCAAAAACTATTTGAGAGTGAATCCTAAAATCACCAAAATATATTTTTTTGAGATATCTTATACGGAGAAATTTTTTAAATAAAGTTTAGATCTTTGGAGCAAACACATCATATATATTTTTATATACAAAGATCATATATTTGATTATTGCAAAAATATTATTGAAAACATCACATACACTCATTGAGCTTTAAGATTATATCCTATGAGTATGTTTATGAATTTATTGTACTCATTAGCTTATTGAGAAGCAGTCTAAGTGTATCCATATTTATATGTTATCACTTGTATTTACGGTTCGAGTTGTGAACTAAGAAGGAGGAAGTTATGTCTCTTGTAAGCAGCAGAGCATGAGGAAGATGTGTCTCTTGTAAGCAGCGGAAGTAGGAGGAAGTTGTGCCTCTTGTAAGCAGTAGAGTAGGAGGAAGTTGTGCCTCTTGTAAGCAGCGGAGTAGGAGGAAGCTGTGCCTCTTGTAAGCAGCAGAGTATGAGGAAGTTATGCCTCTTGTAAGTAGCAGAGTAGGAAGAAGTTGTGCCTCTTATAAGCAGCAGATTGTAACGGGAAGCGCCACCCAAGTTTAAGGAGCGAATTAGTGGAATCCTTGGGTAGTTAGCCCAAGCGAGGGCGTAGGCCGAGTTTGGCCGAACCTCATTAAAAATTTAGTGTCTACGCTCTCTCTCTCTCTCTCTCTCTCTCTCTATCTCTCTTTACAATTTCGCACTTATATTTTTTTGATCTGCTGTGCATGTTTTAAATATTGGCATATCTGAATATCTAAAATACTTGAGATTGATTGAGTAATACTGAGATTAAAGATAGGACATACGAAGAATTTTTTTAAATACCCAATTCACCCCCTTTTGGGAATACACCTAAATTCACATTTGGTATCAGAGTCTCGTTACATAGACTAAACCGTTTTTGTAAAAGATCATGATGGCTTATGTTGGTGTATCCCCATTCGGTGAGGGGCAATCTTATTTTAGTCCTCCAATATTTTGCGGCAAAAATTTTTCGATAGGGAAACTAAAAATGAGTGTTTTTATCAAATCAATGAATTGGAAGGCCTGACAAGTAATTGATAAAGGAATCTGCATGCCAAAAACTGAAAATGATATGCATGCAAATTCAAATACCATGGATATGTTATATTGTGCGTTAGATTTTAATATTTTTCATGAAATTATGGCATGTACATGTGCAAGAGACATTTGGGAAGAACTTGACAAGAGATATGGAAAGACTATGAAAGAAGTGACCACCATTCCTGAGGCTTCACGCTCAAATGTGTAAGAAGTGGTAATTCATGAACAAACTAAATTAGTCAAGGAGAAGGTGCATATATCTCAACATATCTTAGTTAATGATTCATTTATTGATTCATGTGATGATTTTTGTGATAAATATTATGAAAAATCATGTGATGATTTTTACGATAAATCCTATAAAAAATCATCTGATAAATCCTGCATTATATTGTGTAATGAATCATGTGTTAAATCATCTATTGATAACTCTGATAATGATTCGTGCAATATTTCATGTGATTATTTTAGTGAAAAATCTTGTATTGAATCTTGTGATAAAATTGTTAATAAAAGCATGTCCGCTAATGTTAAACTAGAAATTGCTTCATTTGAAATACATAAATTTCTAGTTGGGATGTCTAAGAAGAAATTATTCTTGAAAAATGTGAATAAAAAGCTAGCAAAACATGTAGAAGAATTAAGAGATTATCATGCTTGTCTAGAAAAGAAGAAGATCAAAAAGATATTGAAAATTATCTGCATAGATGGAAATATTGGGGATAATTCTAAAATTACAAATGAAAAGAATAATCATAATAAACCCTTAGGAGTTAAATGAAATAAATATTTCAAAAAGGGTTCGCCTCATAAACCCCACAGGTTTTTTTTTGCTTTTTCAAGTAAAAATAAAATGAATACACAGTCTTTCACATGTATATAAAGTGTGTCTTTATTGTGAAAGAAAAGGGCATATCTGGTTAACTTGCCTATTTAGAGGTGCCCGATGCAAAGACAAGAAAATAACATGGGTAACCAAGAAAGGTTCCAATTGGATTTACATGGTCATTTAATTCATCCTTTGTTCTTAGGACTAGTTATAGGGTAAGTGATGACTAAAAGGCTTGGAAAGTGGTATGTGCTTAAAATGAAAAATCTTAGTATATGCATACTAAGAATTTTACAAGAAAGTTAAGCCGATATGAAAACTCAAATAATATATCCAATATGAACTTAATGCATATATATTATAATGATTGGGTAAAATATAAAAATATTAGTTAAAGCATGCTAACTTTGATTTGTTCAAAGTAGAAGGTTGAAGGCTTAAAACTAGCTAAATATCAGGAACATTATACTTTACAAATGAGTAACATAACTCATACTATTGAAGATTAAATCCACTTCCAAATGGACAAAGCACTTTTGCTTGGAAAATAATTCTTAATGCTTAATCCATGCTTAAATAAAAAAAACCTAAGTTTAGCATACTTCGTCCATTGCATGAACTTGAGCCTCTCACACATTAAAATTCATAAGAAAAAGAGGCTAAATAGGTTTAGTTCATCCAAAGAAGTATTTATTGTGACTTTTTGGTCCTCCAAGCCTATGCATCCAAAGTCAAGTTCAAATCATTGAAAATCTAAGACACTTGATTAAGAAATTAGAAAATGAAAAAGACATTAAATGAATTGAGTACATAACTCAGGGGGAGTACTTTCATGGTTATAAATTAAAATACTCTCTTGATATTATATCATATTTTTATGCCCATATACCTACATGCTTTGTGAAACCTGCAAATCACTATCCATATATTGTTAAGTGTTTAGATATTTTTAATGGATAGTTAACTCTTTTTCTAGCATAATTATTATTTGGTCTACGGAAATGCATGCTTATATTGAATGTCACTTGCATAGCTGATGTCGTGTTGTGTAATGCATGCTGGTAGATACTCTAGGTTGTTGCTTGCTTAAAATGAATTATTTGTTGAAAAACAACCAGATTAGGGGAACATGTTTTATGGGAAAAAGTTCAATTTACATACGACATGCTGCCAAAATTTTATTAGATTTTTTTCCAAAATAAAACCATATGATAAGATGATTATGATAAAATAAATGCTAAAATATCTTTGAAAAGATGAGTGAGAATTAATTGAATATTAAATTTCATAATCATCGCATATTCTAGGAAGCTGAGCTCCATCCCTAGATAAAAAGCACAAAGGACTCATATGCATCACTCTCGCTTTTTAGATATTGAGACACTTCTAAAAAACCGGAGCATCATATCCTATTATAGCCTTGTGTTCAGATATGGATTGTTTTATGAACATTATTGTATGCCTTAATATGTATTTTTTTGATACATTTGTGGCCTATAGGGACGAATGTACTGATCAGAATATAATTGATAAATATTTAGTATAGTTAGTCTAAGATATTTTAAAATGATTGCTTATATGGCTTAGAACTATTAGTGAAATTAAATCTTTCATAAGTATAAGCATTTCATTTCATCTAAGCAATTATTCAAATTCATAAGGGGAGCATCTGGAAATTATTTCCTACCTTATTATGTTCATCAATATTTTTATGCTTAGATGTGCATTGAGCTGTATTGTGGTAGGTGCATTAAAGTCTAATAATGTTTCTGTAAATCTTAAATGAAAATATTTTACTCTGCCACAAAGTTTGCAAACTTTGTCGTATGATCTTGCATTTAAATTATCTATATTTTAAGATCCATATAGTTTATCTTTCTGGTTATATTCTTTTTAGAATGCTCGTAAATAGTTAACCAAAAAAATGATGTTTACTTGATCTTTCATATTTAAGTTTCTTTTTCAACAAACATCATCCCCAATATTTATTGATAATCATAAGAGAATGTATATATATTTGTGTATGCATGTATTTAATTTTCCAAATGCAAGAAATGAACTTATATATAATATATCTTGGTTCTTACTTGTGAACTTAAATGCTTCATGACTTATGCTATTTCTTTTCAAAATCTTATGTCATAAAATTTTTAAAATACTAAATTTGTTAAGGGGCAAAGCATTACTGATTTGTTGATTAAATATGAAAATGCATGTGAACTAGCTAGACATAAATCGTGTTCAAACCTAATATTTTGGTATCATATGTCATATGTTTCAAATTCTATTCTTTAACCGGCCTTATGGTATAATTTTTTTTGAAATGATTTTTAAATATTTCTGGTCTAACTATGTTTAACATGTCATTTTAATTTTTTAATGGTCAATTATACTATCTTTATGAGATTAAATGCCAAAAAGGGGGAGAGTTTCTCAACAAAAGGGGAGAGTTTTTCTGAGCTAAAATAAAAAAATTGTTTCAAAAAGGGAGAAAGTTTTTTTTGAGCTAAATAAAAATTGTTTAAAAAAGGGGGAGTTATTTTTTAACGCTAAGAAATTTTTTTCTCAAACTTGTCTTACACTTAACTTAACCCTTTTACTGATGCCAAAAGGAGGAGAAATTTGTTGAGCAAAATGACAAATATTTTATATACTCCTTGCATTTTAAATTGAGCTGAACTCAAAACTCTCAACTTGAAATATTTTATTTTCTCTCTCAATATGATTAAATTACAATGTCTACTTTGAAACTATACATTTTGCTATTGTGTTTGTCATCGTCAAAAAAGGGGAGATTGTTGACTTTTTGAGTTCGATATCTGTTTTGATGATAACAAAGCACAATTATCTCATTCGTGCGTTTAGTACTAGAACAAGTTTATACTTCAAGCACACACACATGACAAAGGAAAAATGGAAGCCGTAAGGAATATAAAGCTCACATACCTTGGCTCATTCCATAAGAGAATTCAAGAGTAAATTAGTGAAAATGTGTTTTTATTTCAATTATATTGTTTTAGATTATGTTTGTATATGCATGATCACATGATATAGTTGGAAGCTCAAAATGACATATAATGTGACGACCTGCTTAATTTCCATATTTTTTTTTTTACAATAAATAATCAATATCACAAATCCCAGCTCAGCAGATCATAATTCACCTGGACCCGTGGGTACCAGGAATACATCATAACACAAAATGGAAGCCTAAGCAGCAGGAAACATACAATCACAATATTATAAATTTGAAAACATCCATCACATTACCATAAATACCAGAGTCACTATATCCACTGTATTTCCGTATATACATCCCAAAAACAAAATCTAGGGACATTTCCCACAAAAATCCTATTGTCCCTACTAAAACTTACCCTTTAAAAAGGGCAGACAAACAGCTCTAGATCAGCGGGGCTTTTCCCGCTCTCCTATCTAGGGCTCCTAAAAAGTTTATAAAATTTTGGGGTAAGACATCTCTCAGTAAGGAAAATAAACTAATACTAGTGTGTGGCAACATGAGTATTCCATGTTATACATATATCGTATAAAAACATATCTAATCAATTGTTATGTCATATTTGGGAAAACATATATATATCATTATAACATGGCAGAACATACTGCATTTTCATAATCATATTTCATCTCATAAAATATAATACAAAAACATTCCTGGTAGGTTAGCTAGTTGTTGTAATATATTACCCCAACATGACTGGGTTGTGTGGCCCGAAGGCGGGACCTGACAATGGTTGGCCGACCACTGCCAAGTCAAAAGTACAGTCTTTAAGTCTGATGGGTCTGCCAGACCTGGTCTGTACACTAGGGGCGCTCACACACTTCTTAAAAACCACATTGACCATCCAATCTCACACCACTCCGTATAGCAGCGTTAACATAAATATCATGATCACGAAGACCATGGACACATAGCAATAGTACCATGCAAGTGTTAACTTAGACCAAACCAACCAAATTCTGATATCATATAACATATACTAAAACTGTGATACATGGATATCTCATATCATTAATTATCAAATCAATCATATCATTTTGCATATATATGTATATTATGAAAATCATCAGCCCGTACGCCAGTATTACACATTTTACTATAGCTCGGTCTGTACACCGGCAAATCATAGCATAGCTCGTACGCTGGAAAATCATTTCCATAGCTCGGCCCGTACACTGGCAAACATATCCATAGCTTAGCCCGTACGCTGGCAAATTGTACACATAGCTCAGCCCGTATATCGGCAAATCATAGACATAGCTCAGCCCGTTCGCCAGAAAATATATCAAAATCTCAGCCCATACGCCGGTTTTCCATTATAAAAATCCGTATTATAATCATATTTCCAGAAAACAGTATTTCATAACAATATTTACTCATGCCACATGAACAGGTTTTTCGCATATTCAACATATCATCATTTTCAACAGTATTTTCCCAAATATAAATCATATATAAATATATTTATTTCCTGAAATCAAATGCTATAACAATATACATATTTTCATAAAATACTAACTTAGTTTATCCCCTTACCTGATTCCTGAAAAGCCACTAAAAAAATATGTCCCGCACTCGTAGGGTTCCCAACTCAACACCCTGGAAACAGTATTCTCTAGAACTAAAGTTCAGTATTTCTACGTGTATATCACTTCTTACAACTGTCAATTAACCAAATACTGAGTGGAAAGTCTTACCCTAGATTTGGGATGGTTTCCAACTCAGCCCCACCGATGATCCGCTCCGGCAGACTTGCAGAGAACTTCCCTAAAAACGTTGTGGTGGCTTCTGATCGTTGAAGTCGACTGCCTCCTTCTGTTTCCGATTTCCATTTCCCTTTCTGTTTATTATTTAAATATCATTATTCTTCGGGTCGTTACATATAGATTGACCATATGATGCATATTTTTCATGACATATTCATATGCAATGACCTAGGTTGGATCGGGCTAAATAACAGCCAGCTCATTGACGATTCCCCTGGTCTCATCGATGATTCCCCTGATCTCATCAACGAATGACTGAAGGCCACTCGTCGCCGAACACTCTGCTCTCATCAACGAGAAAATACTGAGATCATAAAAATCTCAAAACAACTCACTTGTCGACGAATTCCGTGTTCACGTTGACGAATGCATTAAGGACACTCAGCGACGAATATATCCACTCATCGATGAGTCTGTCGAGTAGAACGGCACTCTAGCGCTCAAGGGGCAAATTTTTTATTAACAAAAATATTTTTAAGTGATCTAACAGTCAGGATACACCCATATGCAAAGATGCTTATAAATATCAAACCTTAAACCCAGTGTTACATCCTTTTGGCAATACTCTTCACATAAAACAATATTGGGCATTCTTTACGTTGAATTTCAAGATCAAAGAGCATTCACTCATATCTTTGCAAACATTTTGGGTGTTGAGGTTTTGTAAAACAAGTTTTAATTTTTGAGCATTCAATCATCATATTCAAAGGATTTCTTCTCTCATATTCTTTTATTTTTAATATCTTATTGAGAGCAAGAACTCTAGTTCTTCATCGTTTTATTATTTGAAATCTTTCTTTGGGAAAAAGTTTTGCTATAGTTTAAATCTTTGAAAGCATTCACGTTTATACCTTATTCAAAGATTTCATCGTATTCCATTATTACAAAAACTATTCGAGAGAAAATCCTAAAATTTCCAAAATACATATTTTTAAGATATCTTATGTGGGGAAATTTTTTAAATAAAGTTTAGATCTTTGGAGCAAACATATCATATATACTTTTATATACAAAGATCATATATTTGATTATTACAAAAATAATATTAAAAACATCACATATCAAATTAGGAATAGCTTCCCAAGAGGGGGGATGAATTGGCTTTTAAAAATTTCTTTTAATTCCTTTTTAGAATTCTTAAACTTATTTTATTTCTTTTAACCAATTCGTGATTTATTTGTTTAATTTGTTAAGCACTCAAGAACTTAGTTTCTTTATTTAATTCTTAACCATACAAACATCCAATCATTCAACCAAACCAATCAACTATAATTAGAAAACAAACAAACAAGGCAATACACAGCACTTATGTAATATAAAAACTCAAAATGGTTGTTTGTTGATGTTTAACAAATTTGAACCACCCCCTGTAGTGAATGAGAATTTATGCTTGTTGATGTAAAACTCTGTATAAATGAATCCAATCACTCTTTCCAAATATTTAGAATTCAAATAAACTCTTGATAAATTTAGCTTTGGGATGTTAACCAAGTAACGTACTCCCATATGGTTTCCACAAGATATGGTATAACCAACGTACTCCCTTTCGATTTTCGCAACATAAATCAAAATTAAACCTTAAATTTGTTTGATTTTCAAATATACGTAGTTATATGATTTTTAAATTTAAACCATCCGCGCAATTTAAATATGCACTAAAAATAAATAATAGGAAAAGAGAGAGTGAGACGGAGATTTTTACGAGGTTCGGCGTATACTCAGCCTACGTCCTCGCCTTTGGCAAACCAGCAAAGGATTCACTAAACATGTTCCTTTGATGGGTGGAACAAACCTTTACAACACTCCTTTGTTAAGGCTAGAGCCCGCCTTCTCCAAACGATATCCCCTCCTTCGGTCACTCCTTTAGGCTAGAGCCTGCCTCTCTAAGCAATATCCCCTTCCTTAGTCAACGAGCCAAATAATCCTTGGAATCGTCAATCTTCAATAAAAATAAAAAGAATAGTTGTGTACAAGAAACACTCTCTAGAAAGAGCAAGTTAGTACAAGTTCAGTACTATATACTTCAATGTAAAAATATCAATATGAAATAGAATGAAACTCAAGTATAGAATTCACCAAAATCCTTCTTAGATGAAGATTAGAAGTAGGAATTCAGAGAAGGAAGGATTAGTACTTCAGAATATCTTAGCAAAAGAGATTTGCAATGAGTGAGCAAGAGAACTTTGGAAGAACAAGAGTGCTTTTAGCTTCTCAAAACATATTTTTCAATTCTTGGATGTATTTTGATTTGCAAAACCATGTATTTATAGGCTTTCAAACTTGTTTCCATGTTGCTAAAGTTTTCTTGAAGTGTTTCCCAAAATTTTAAAAAGTTTGGAGCCCAAGCAACAGGTATTTAAAAATTAAAACTTTTAAAATTTCTGCCCGTTGAATAGTGTTCAGATGACTGAAGTCTCGGGTTCAGTCATCTAAAAATCCTAAAACCCTTTAAAAAATGAACTAGACACAAGGTCAAATGACTAAAGTAGGGTTCAGACATTTGAGGTGGTTCTGTGTACTATTCAGAAAGCTGAAGTTCCTCCCATGAACAGTGTTCGAATGATTGACAATTGTGACCCCGCTTCAGTGGTTTGGCCATAACTTTTTCTGTATAATTAAAAATTAAGTGTTCTTGGTGTCAAAATAAAGCTAAGAGAAAATCCTAAAACTTTCATGCTTAACACATTTTAAACTAAGGAGTTTTTGATAGAGAAAAATTCACCTCAATTTGGATGTATAAAAACTGACAACATTTGGAAAAACTCTTTTTGGTGCTTTTTATTCCAAAAATGATTCTAACCTTTTTAAAATAATTTTTGAGCTTATAAAAATATTTTTCAAGTATTTTAAAAGGTATCTAGGTCCAAGAAGTTAACCAAAGAGTTTTATAATATTTCAAACGATATTTTAAACATTAAAGCACTTATATGAGACGTCTAAGACATTAACATTCTAGGTTCTTAAGTCTTCATGCTTTGTCCTTAGATTGAGTCCATCTTTACTTCAAGCTTCCATATTCTTTAAGCTTTCTCACTTTGCCTTTCTTTGACTCTTTTGACTTTAATATTCCTTGACTTTCAACAACTCATTCATATCCTCATATTCTTCAAGGTTTAATATATCATCTTTAAATCCATGCTTTGACTCATTTAAGCTTCATTGATCCTTGTGAGCACTTTGACCTTGCTTTCTCATATATAAGCCCTGAAATATCATTACTCACACAAATACATTAAATTTCATTTGTTTGTTGGTATCAAAACTAGATAACAAGATTTTAAACCTTGTAAGGCCAACAATCTCCCCCTTTTTTATGATGACAAACAAGGAGCAAAAATGTGAGTAAGCCTTAGAAAGGCTCCCACTTTCACTAAGTTTCGTCTTAATAAGATCAATATTAATTTCATCAGTCATGCTCATCACTTTCTTTGGTTTTACAAGCTTTTTCAATCAATATTAAATACTTAAATACTTCTTTTGAATAGATATTATGTTCATGCTCAATTATGATCAATTTTTGCTCCACAATTTCTCTCCCTTTTGACATCAATCAAAAAGAAAAAAAAATGATTTAAATTCAAATACAAATCATTTTGAGTATATCAATAACCATGTATTCCAAACATATGTACACATTCGAGTTATTGTTTTTCAATATAGCATGTGTAGTGTGTAGCTTAGAGCATTTATTCAAGATACCAGCTGATAATAATTTGATGGTTTTTATGATACCAATTTAAAATTTAAAATTAATTCATGATATCAATTGATTAATGATTCATGACACTCCCCCTGAATTCAATACATTCAGTTTTGTTATTAATTTTGCTTTTATCATCCCATGTAAAATATTGAATCATATCATGTATTAAATATCAATATCATGCTAAGATCATCAATGTCACATCATGCTCATAAATAATTTGACTTTGTGATACCAAGTGAGCTTTTAGATTTGATATCTATTGAAATTTTTTAACATGTGAAACCAAAAATACTTTATAGATACCAAAGCTTAATATCACATAATGTATAGTTCATGGATATCAATATAACTACTGTATCTTTCATAGCTCATAGATAAAGAGCAGTATGTTTATCCATGTGATTCATTTAAAATCATGCATGTTCAAGAATTATCCTTATATCAAAAATTTATGCTTAGGCTCAACAATTTCATTCTCAATTTTTAACATAGTGAGCCATACTTTTCAATATAAATCAAGTTAAGTTAATTAATACACATGTAGCACATAGCATATCAATACATCACATGTAGGCAAGTAAGCATGTAGCATGTAACATCAAGGCTCTTTATATAATAAGCTCAGATTTGATATTTTTTTTTATATTTTCTTAAGTTAAGCCTTGTCAAAAGCCATCCTATGATTTTGGCCAGCAATGCCATTTTCTATTTTATATATGTGTGAAGTCATTATTTCATTTTTGGTACCCATATTTCCTTGGGTCCGGAGGATTTTTCAAGGGAGGTTTCTTTTATTTTCCATACTTGTTTGGTTTAACACCTTTCCTCTTAAATGGACATTTAAACTTTATATGTCCATTTTTCTTGCATTGATAGCATATGGTGTTTGTGTAGGCATTAGAAGATGTGCAAGTATAGTCTTTAGATTCTTTTGAGAAATATACCATGTAAGAATTCTTCTTCATTTTATTTTCAATTCCATTGAAACCAATGCCTTCTTTATTTAACATTCTTTGTAAGTCAATCATCTTATCAAGGTTTTCCTTTCCTTTTGTGAAGTTGTAAATAATTTAATCCTTATCTTTGATTTGATTCTTGAGATCATTTAACTCTATGTCTTTCTTGTTATCAACATTTTTTAATGATTTTTCTAATTCTTGAGATAATTGTTTGATTCTATCGTCTAATTTAGAAATATACATATCTTTCTCATATACGGTAGAGGATAAGGATCGAAGGTCTTCTTTCATTTGGTCATTCTTGCTTTCTAGTTTCTCAATTTTCAAGTTGTTTTCTTTTTCAACAAGATTTTTGGATTCTATTTCTTTCATTTCTGATTCATACTTATGTTCTAATTGCTTGAGTTTTGAGTCTTTATCTCTTTCAGCATTCTTTAGAAATTCTAATTCTTTCATTAAACTTTCATTCTTATTCTTCAATGAGGTGTTTTGTTTATTTGCTTTCATCAACATCTTATATACTTTGAAGAGATCATTTTGAAGTTCATCATAAGATGGCATACCCTCATCACTTGATTCATCACTATAAGAATTATTCGAAGATTTAGTTGAGCAGCTTTCTTCGTTGTCCCATACCATAAAGCACGTGTAAGCAACCTCTTGGTCGCTTGATTCATATTCTGAACTACTTGTACTATCCCAAGTAGTGGCTTTCATGACCTTTTTGTTTTTCTTCTTAGACTCTTTATTTAGAAGTGGACATTCCGGTTTTATATGTCTGACTTTATTGCAATTATAGCATGTAAGAGTTTTATTTTTAAATTTCTTTTTGCTAATTTCTTCTTCTGATTCATCTAATTCAGATTTTTGATTTCTTCTCTTGAATTTGTTTCTCCTTCTTAGTATCCTTACTAGTTTTTTAGATATGAAGGCTTCTTCATCTTCATCCATATCACTACTTGAGTTTTCTTTTAAGGCTTAAAGGCTATTGATTCTTGGACTTTGATTTTTCCATTCTTTTCATTCATTGCCATTTCATATGTAAGGAGAGAACCTATAAGTTCATCTAAGGAAGTGTTTTTCAAATTTCTTCCTTCAGTTATGGCAGTGGCTTTTGGTTCCCATACGATTGGTAGCCCTCTAAGAATTTTCCTTATCATTTCATAAGTAGTGTATGTTTTTCCTAGTGCATTTAGGGAATTTATTATGTGAGTGAACGTAGTAAACATATCTGTAATTGATTCATCTAAGTTCATCTTAAAGGCTTCATACTTGCTTGTGAGCATATCAACCCTATTATCCCTAACATCCGTTGTTCCTTCATAAGTAACTTCTAACTTATCCCATATTTCCTTAACTGATTTGCAAGCCATTACTCTATTAAATTCATTGATGTCTAAAGCACAATATAGAGCATTCATGGCACTAGAATTTACTTGCAACATCTTATAGTCCAAATTTGTCATATCAATTTTCTCCTTAGGGTCTTGTTTTCCATCAACTATCTTAGTGGGAATTTGGTCACTTTCCATGGCAACCTCCCATGCTTTCCAATTCATAGTTTGGAGATAGATTTACATTCTCTTTTTCCAGAAAGTATAATTCAAACCACAAAAGATTGGTGGTCTAATTAAAGATTGTCCCTTTCCAAAGAGAGCTACGCCTAAGTTAGCCATTTAAATCTTTTTATAGTTTCTAGTTAAGAGTTGCTATAAACTCCCCTTTAATACCAATTGAAATTAGGAATAGCTTCCCAAGAGGGGGGTGAATTGACTTTTAAAATTTCTTTTAATTCCTTTTTAGAATTCTTAAACTCATTTTATTTCTTTTAACCAATTCGTGACTTATTTGTTTAATTTGTTAAGCACTCAAGAACTTAGTTTCTTTATTTAATCCTTAACCATACAGGCATTCAATCATTCAACCAAACCAATCAACTATAATTAGAAAGCAAGCAAACAAGCCAATACACAATACTTATGTAATATAAAAACTCAAAATGGTTGTTTGTTGATATTTGCCAAATTTGAACCAACCCCTGTAGTGAATGAAAATTTATGCTTGCTAATGTAAAGCCCTGTATAAATGAATCCAATCACTCTTTCCAAATATTTAGAATTTAAATAAACTCTTGATAAATTTAGCTTTGGGATGTTAACCAAGTAACATACTCTCGTATGATTTCTGCAAGATATGGCATAACCAACGTACTCCCTTTCGGTTTCCGCAACCCAAATCAAAATTAAACCTTAAGTTTGTTTGATTTCCAATTATACGTAGTTTATATGATTTTCAAATTTAAACCATCCGCGCAATTTAAATATGCACTGAAAATAAAGAATAGGAAAAGAGTGAGTGAGACAAAGATTTTTACGAGGTTCGGCGTATACCCAGCCTACGTCCTCGCCTTTGGCAAACCAGCAAAGGATTCACTAAACATGTTCCTTTGATGGGTGGAACAAACCTTTACAACACTCCTTTGTTAAGGCTAGAGCCCGCCTTCTCCAAACGATATCCCCTCATTCGGTCACTCCTTTAGGCTAGAGCCTGCCTCTCTAAGCAATATCCCCTTCCTTAGTCAACGATCCAAATAATCCTTGGAATCGTCAATCTTCAAGAAAAATAAAAAGAATAGTTGTGTACAAGAAACACTCTCTAGAAAGAGCAAGTTAGTACAAGTTCAGCACTATATACTTCAATGTAAAAATATCAATATGAAATAGAATGAAACTCAAGTATAGAATTCACTAATATCCTTCTTAGATGAAGATTAGCAGTAGGAATTCAGAGAAGGAAGGATTAGTACTTTAGAATATCTCAGCAAAAGAGATTTGCAATGAGTGAGCAAGAGAACTTTGGAAGAACAAGAGTGCTTTTAGCTTCTCAAAACATATTTTTCAATTCTTGGATGTATTTTGATTTGCAAAAT
Organism: Malania oleifera; assembly: GCF_029873635.1. NCBI lineage: Eukaryota > Viridiplantae > Streptophyta > Magnoliopsida > Santalales > Ximeniaceae > Malania > Malania oleifera. The sequence continues at coordinate 21,093,650 of NC_080423.1, forward strand.
CATGTACATACTTGTTTCCATGTTGCTAAAGTTTCCTTGGAGTGTTTCCCAAAATTTTAAAAAGTTTGGAGCCCAAGCAACGGATATTTAAAAATTAAAACTTTTAAAATTTCTGCCCATTAAACAGTGTTTAGATGACTGAAGTCTCGGTTTCAGTCATCTAAAGTTCCTGAAACCCTTTAAAAAATGGACTGGACACAGGGTCAGATGACTGAAGTAGGGTTCAGACGTCTGAGGTGGTTCTGTGTGCTATTCAGACAGCTGAAGTTCCTCCCGTGAACAGTGTTCGGATGATTGACAACTGTGACCCTGCTTCAGTGGTTTGACCATAACTTTTTCTGTATAATTAAAAATTAAGTGTTCTTGGTGTCAAAATAAAGTTAAGAGAAAATCCTACAACTTTCATGTGTAACACATTTTAAAATAAGGAGTTTTTGATAGAGAAAAATTTACCTCAATTCAGATGTATAAAAACTGACAGCATTTGGAAAAACTCTTTTTGGTGTTTTTCATTCCAAAAATGATTCTAACATTTTTAAAATAATTTTTGACCTTATAAAAATATTTTTCAAGTATTTTAAAAGGTATCTAGGTCCAAGAAATTAACCTAAGAGTTTCTTAATATTTCAAACGATATTTTAAATATTAAAGCACTTATATGAGACTTCCAAGACATTAACATTTTAAGTTCTTGAGTCTTCATACTTTGTCATTGGATTGAATTCATCTTTTTTTTAAGCTTCCATATTCTTTGAACTTTCTCACTTTGCCTTTTTTTGGCTCTTTTGACCTTAATATTCCTTAACTTTCAACAACTCATTTATATCCTCATATTCTTCAAGGTTTAATATATCATCTTTTAATCCATGCTTTGTCTCATTTAAGCTTCATTGATCCTTGTGAGCACTTTGACCTTACTTTCTCATATATGAGCCTTGAAATATCATTACTCACACAAATATATTAAATTTCACTTGTTTGTTAACATCAAAACAAGATAACAAGATTTTAAACCTTGTAAGCCAATAACATACACTCATTGAGTTTCAAAATTATATCCTATGAGTATGTTTAAGAATTTATTGTACTCATTAACTTGTTGAGTTAGCTTGTATTCAGATTTATATATTATCACTTGTATTTATGCTTCGAGTTGTGAATTGGAGAGAAAGAAGTTGTGCCTCTTATAAGCAGTAGAGTAGGAGGAAGTTGTGCCTCCTGTAAGTAGCAGAGGCTCTGCCTTTTGTAAAGTAGTAGAATATGAGGAAGGTGTGGCTTTTAAAACGAAAAGTTCCGCCCAAGTTTAAGGAGCTATAGTGTTAGTGTTGAAGAGAAGCGCTTTCGGTAATTGGATCCTATCATTTTACAAATTGAAGGGTGTGAGTTAAAATTAGAAACTTTTGTGTTAACTATTTCGTTTTTTTTTTTTTTAAAGAAAAAAGAGAAGAAAATGAAGAATCTGCTTTAGCGCTCATCAGCGAATTTCCTCACCGCCTTTCTCCATCTGCTCCCCGACTACCTCCGCGCAGCCAAAGCAGGCTCGCAGGCTGCAGCAGTCTCTAGTCCTCCTCCCCGCGGCCCCTCCTCAGTGCGACAGTGCATCACGAGTCACGCACGGCAGCCGGCAGGCTCCCTTGGCCTCAATCCAGCTTCTGGCTCTCTCTCACGGAGCGACGCCGGCCTGGGTCTTCGGTGAGGCTCTCCCAAATTCCCAAAATGAGCATTTTTTGGCATTTGGTTCACCTAGTCACCTAGTCTCCCAATTTTAGCCCTAGCGCCCCTAGTTAATGTTACTTATGAAAATTTGAGAGCCTTGAATAGTGAACTATTTGTTAATAATTCTAATTTGAGGTTAAACCTGCATGTTGGATGGCTTAATTCATTATTCTTTTTCATATTGATTAGATACTTTTATGGATAAATTCTTTGTTTGAATTATGTTTCTATTTTTTTTTTACAAGCCCTAATTTGATGTGAGCCCTACATTGTTATTTTTTGCCATATTAGTTTAATTTTTTTGTGGGTAAGTTCGTTGTTTGAGACTAAGTTCTTTAATTTCTTTTAAAAGCCCTATCTGAAGTGAACCCTACATTGTTGGTTTTTTTCCATGTCAATTTAATATTTCATTGGTAAGTTCCTTGTCTGAAACTAGTTTCCTAGAGTTCTTTTAAGAGCCTTACTTTGAGATGAACCCTACATCGTGATTTCTTGCCAATTGTCATTAATTATTTATGAGCAAATTCTTTGTTTGATACTAGATTCTTATATTTCTTTTCAATTCCATAATTTGAGGTGAGTCCTTCGTTATTATTTTTTCTCCTATTAATTTTATATTTTATGGGTAAATTCATTGTTTAAACTAGATTGAAGATTTTTTTTTTAAATCACTAATTTGAGGGGAACCCAAAATTGAATGGTAATGATATTTGATGAATTATGAATATGAAGATTATTTCATTTGAATAAGATATGGAAAGATTTCGTAAAAGGATGAGACCGATAGAGAAACAACAATCATTTCCTCAAGAATTGAGGCTTAAAGATGATGAAAGAAATAGTGCAAAAGAAGATTGATTTGAGATTAACTTAGAAGATCTGCCAGCAGATCAGGGATTACAAATTTCAAGTTATCATCCAAATGATCGAGACAAGATTTGAAGAGCGTTTTTGCACAAGGGACCTTTCCAATGTTGCCATTATGTTTTCCCTAAAAAAATGATTGGAAAATAGAAGTATAGGTTTTGTCCTTCTTGGTTTAATGATTTTGGAAATTGGGTGGAGCATAACATTGCAAAATATATCGTATTTTTTTTATGTTGTCATCTTTTTAGGCCTAACTTTGGGAAGCAAGTTTGTGGAGATTCTTTTGTTGGCGAGGTTTAGTAATTGGAATGAGAAAGATTCACTACTTATGTTGAAGGTCCAAATATTGTTCATAATTAGGCTTGGAAGAAGTGTAGGATTTGATGAATCAAGTTCAACACATTGAAGCAATCAACAATGTGGTCTTACATAATGCTCTAGACAATCATCAATTGATTGCACTTGATATTGAGAAAGAAATTGTAAATGCAGCTACAATTGAGACCGCTCTTGCAATAATGAATGATCCTGGTGATGAATTGTTTGCTTTTATACTTGATGGGTCGTGTGTATATTTTGTATAAAGAGCAAATAACTTTCGCTTGTGATATGTGGATAAAAGGGGAAGTGAGCATTTCCTTGGGATTGAACATGTTAGATATATTGATGCTTTATCACTTAAAAATAGGAATTGAATCATTGTTGTGCAAAAATGGATTGAGTTTGATTTTGAGAGATATTATGAAGGATGCATGGAAAAAATTATGATGGTGCTAGCTATATGTAAGGTGAACTTAATGTTCTCAAAAGTTTGATTTTGAGAGAAAATCCCACTGCTTTCTATGTCCAGTGCTTTGCTTATCAATTCCAACTCAAATTTGTTGCCACTACAAAGAATCACATAGATGTTGCTTCACTTTTCCACTTTATTACAATTTTGTTGAATGTTGTTGGAGGTTTGTGTAATGTCACAGCATCCTTCAAGATAAGCAACTTGCTAAGATTAGTGATGCATTGGGAAATGGAGAAATTCTGAGTGAAAGAGGCTTGAATCAAGAGACAAGTCTTAAATGACCTATTGATACGCGTTGAGGTTCCCATTATGGTTTAATAATGAACTTAATTCTCATGTTTTTGTTGGTGATTGATGTTCTAAAGATTATCATGGAAGATGGTTCTTCTTTTGAACTAAAGGATGAAGCTCATGGATCGTTAAACTCAATGCAGTCATTTGATTTTGCATTCACCTTACAATTGACGGAGAAAGTGTTGGGAATGACAAATGAACTATCACAATCTTTGCAAAGGAAGTCCAAAATACATCAATGCTATGAAATTGGTTAAGATCTTTAAGAAGCAGCTACAACTGTTTAGAGATAAAGGGTGGGAATCTTAATTAGATGTTGTATCCTTGTTATGCAATTGCCATGATATTGAAATTCCCAACATGGATGGAATGTTTGTTATCCTTGGGCAAGTATGACTTAAAACTCAACATCTTACATACCTACATCACTATTATATTGATTTATTTTATATTGTTGTGGATATGCAACTTTAGGAGCTAGGTAATTGCTTCATTGAGGTAAATATTGTGTTGCTTCTTTGTGTGGCGTGTCTTGATCCAGATAATGTTTTCTTTGCTTTTAACAAGCCAAAGTTGATAGGCTTATGCGAACCTCAACCGACACGCTTTGAGATCCAACAAACAATACTGGAATACTTGCCCAAGAAAGCTAAAATTTAGATTTTTGATAGAAAACCCCGACCCAACGTTTATAAATGAAACGGGCACTGAAAGTATAAAGCAACAAACTTCAACCCAATGATTATAATTGAATCACGAACCAAAGGTATAAAATTTGAACGCCACAAGGAAGAATCCTTGATAGGTTCACAAGTTCTTTGAAGAACCAATTTAAGAAACAAACCTCACGTTTTTCTTTTAATTTCCATCCCCTCTCTCTTCATTACAATGAGTGCATGCTAATTATAAAACATGGCTGAAAATAAGACTACAAAATACTAAAACTGATCAGCCCCTTTTCAACCCTACACGCCCGCTATAAGGAAAAGGAAACTAACTTGGTTCCAAAATAACAAAGTAGATAAAAAGGACAAAAAAATAGAAGCCTAAAATTAACACTAATTTGGTCTGAAATTAGCAGCTCCTCCACGCCAATAATAGACTGTAATGGTCAAGGAAATCATGCCTAAGGAAGGTCTGAAATAGGCAAGTGAATCAGCCAATTAATTGGTATGAAATTGGAAAGTCAATCAGCCAATTAATTGGTCTGAAATTAGAAAGTAATCAGCCACTTTCTCCTTCTAATTCCACGCCCACTTAAGCCATAATCAGCCATTAATCCACGCCATTTCTTAGGAAATTACAGCCATTAATCCATGCCATTGCTAAGGAAATTATGCCCAATTAAGCACGATCAGTGCCATCAATAGTTTGGATTAAGTTTATTATGCCTTCATCTCCCTTTGGGCCAAGCTTGGAATGCTCCGTTTTAGAATCAGCCCAAATTTCTTGAATCAGCCCATTAAGTGCTTCTTTGATCTTCTTGGATCTTGCTCTAGTAATAGGCCCAACTGGAGCATGCAATGAATCCTTTAATGGTGCTTGTTGATTCTCATCATAGGCCTTGCTCAGTTTTACCCCCTTCAATTTTCTTTGGTGGATATCATGGCACTTAATACTCAATTTGAGACTTATATCCTTGATAAGCATATTAGCCACTGAATTTTTTATCTTAAAAGGGATTGATAGCCTTGCGAAAAAGTTGGTTGAGACAAGAAACTATATTATTTATCCGTTAGTTTATTTGTTTTTGAAATTAGCAATGGCTTTACTTGTTGCTATTGCAATTGTGGAGAGGACATGTTCTACAATGGAACTTTTGAAGAATCGGTTACATAATCGGATTGGAGATGGCTGGATGAATGATTGTTTAGTTGCATATATTGAGAGAGAGATTTAATAGCATTACAAATGGATTGATTATGGAGTGATTTCAAAACATGAAAACTTGTCAAGGGCGAGTGTATCTTTTTTCTTTCCAATGTAAGAAAAAGTTGTTTTTTTTTTTTTGTTTTGTTTAGTAATATTCTAATGCTATTTCTAAATTTAATGATAGTTTATAATTATTAATGAATAATTGTAAAACTTAATCTTATAAAATTAAAAAAATTAAAAGTGCATTGTGCACAGGGCCTTAGCCCCACTGACTTTAGGTCCTCGATCTGCCACTGCGAGTGGTTGATGCCTAAGGAATGACAACTCAGTTTGTCTCTGGGCTTTGTTCCTTTCATTTTGTGATAAACTGATAATATTGAATTATTTTTATGTTCCTTGTGTCGTTTTTGCCTTTGTTGATCAATGTTTTAATGTTGATACTCTAATGCAGATATAGCTAATAAATGTATAATTGTAGATGAAATTTATTTGTTGCACGTGCATAAATGATTTCTATAATTTCACTTTAAATTAAAAATACCTCAAGATTTGTCATCTAAAAGGAGAAAAAAAAAAGGCCTAAATAAATATTTGTTACATTAATCAATTAACATTTCCTTGCCTATCTTAGGTTTTTTGAAATTGCTGTATCATCATGTTGCATATGTGTCGCGTCTCAGTATTGATGCTTCTTAGGTCACAATTTAGTAAACCATGCTCAAAATTTCACTTTGATGTGAAAAAGTAAATAACACTGTGTCCATTAATTATGATTATAAATTATGAAAGCATATGGGAAATTGTGTCTTTAAGCAAAGATTTTAGTGCTGAAAAATTATATTGTTTTTTTTTTTAAATAAATAAAACCATTGAAACCTCTTTCTTCTTTCAATGTTTTAACGTGTTTTTTTTTTATATTTAAAATAGAACACATAAAAACTGCAATCTAAGTTAGGATGCAGGTGAACTAAGCCAAGTTTATAATAAATATTACAACTTGTTTACTAAATTCTCAATGAAACTTGAGCTTGATTGAGCATATTCAAGTTTGGATATATTGTTCATTTTTGTTTATCAACAAAGTATTAACATTTTAAACAAACAAACTTGATAATTTTACAAACAAATAATGCATAAAACTTCACGTATTAAATTATATCAGTATGAGAATCTAATAGTTGTATTATAACAAATATGCATCGTAAACCAAACTAAGCATTGTATTTCCACCAACAAGTTTTAAACAAGTACATAACCGAGCTCTGAATATAAATGGGCGTGCTCATGAACATGTTCATGAGTTAAACCAAGCCAAACTTTAGAATGTTTAGATGTGGGCTGTTTGTTACATTAACTATACAAAAAAATCATGTTTTATATGAACAAGTCCTTGTTGAGCAAAGCATCCGGAGCATCATATTATCATTAACAACTTTGTTTTTCTGCAGTTTTTTCTCATAATTTTAGTAAGGGCTTGGTTTTTCTTGTACTTATAAATTTTGCTGAGGAATAGTTTGGTGATAAATGATTTCATGGTTTGAAATTTATTTAATGTTGAAACCCTGCAATTTAGTTCACAAGTGACCATTGATCTAAACTTGATTTTCATGATAGCTTTAACATCTATCTTCTTAAAGCTATTTTAGGAATTTTTGAACTTTAAAGAATACGACTTTATCAATTAAGTTGTTAAAGTTTATAAATTACATTCTGACAGATAAAAGAGAAGTTTATGGTCAATGGGCAGCAGTTGTATAAGTTACATTAAAGGCACATCATAGATAGTTGGATTTTATACCTTACTTTCTTCAACCTCGAAAATATTGAGAAATTAGCAGGGATCAGGAAGCAAGAGCAGCTGATTGCTGAAAGTGAATTGTTGCTGGTGACAACGATGTTTTGAGACAACAAAGTGAGGACAAGGCAATATATACAATTATAAACAATGTCAAGATCAATGATTCAGCGTTTCACCCCATTCTTCACAGCTCGGCTTCGTCACAACCATAGACTCCTCAGCTCTTCTGCCTCTCTCCACCAATCTCCTCCTACTTCTCCAAATATTGATTCTGTTCAGATGACTGACAATTGCATTAGAGTATGTCTCTCTCTCTCTCTCTCTCTCTCCCCCTCTTTCTCTCGCTTGATGCTTTCTGTTAAGAGTCAATTTCATTCTTATAATGTTTTTTAATCTTTCAATTTGTCAGTTCATGTAGTTTCTTTGGTTTGGGTATCAATGCTTTTTGCGGAAAATGTAAAAAAATTTATGTTTCATTTTTTTTTTTTGGCCTAAAAAATGTATGTTTCATAAAACAATTTATTTGTCTTAATTTTTTGACAACAGAAAAATTTGTTGAAACTAAACATATTTGCGGTAGGTTAAGCGTAGCTCTTATAGAAGATAAGGGAGGGACGACTCAGATGGTTTGGATGCTTGCAACATAGGCCGCATAGTGCCCTGGTGGGGAAGAGTGATTTAGTTATTGTGAGTGGTAGGCGTAGACCTAAAGTAACGTGGAATGAGATGGTGCGTAAGGATTGTCCATGATCGCATAAAATTGTTGAAGGAAATTGTCCATGATTGCCTAAATTGGCGGAAAAGGACTCACATAGCCGACCCCAGCTAGTGAACTTAAGGCTTGGTTTGTTGTTGTTGTTGTAGAAAAATCGTTGAAACTGAAAGAGAAGAGATTACAGAGAAATAGGATGAGGCATCCCCCAGACATCCCTACTGCCACCCGCCCCCCCCAAACAAAAAAAAAGAGGGAGAAAAAAAGAAGAAGAATCTCAAAGAGTTACATCAACAGTGCCTTCCGGTCCCTATGGATATTGGACAGCGATAGTTGATAGACCACAAAGCCCAAAAGAATGCACCCAAGAGGAAGCCAAAAAAGTGACTTTCTCTCAAATCAAGTTCCGAGAAGTTTTCTAGTCTTTAAAAATCCTAGCATTCCTTTCAAGCCAGTGGCCACTAAGTAGCAAAACCAGGGCAAAACCAGAAGTTTCTCCTTCTTCTATCCTTTCCAGAACACCAAAATTTTGCTGCTAAGAACTTGTGAATAGGCAACAGAGCCACCCAATCCTTGCCAATAAAGGAGAACAAATTGTTCTGCAAAGGCCGCACCACCCCACATTGCAGAAACAAAGGGCAATTTGTTTCATTCTCCTTATGGCACATCAATGCATACATTGCGCCTAAGAACCTTATGAGGTCTCCTAGCCTGAAGCAAGTCATTTGTATTAACCCTGTGAACAACCAAGGTCCAAATGAAAACTTGAATTTTGAAACGAATTTTATCCTTCCACGCAATTTGATCTAGATGGAACGTATTAGGATTTAAAGATTTTGTATAGATGATTGGAAAAAAAAAAAAAAAAAAAAAAAATTTGAAGAAGGACCCTGAAGAATGCCCAATCCAAAGTTTAACATCCCTCCTCATATTAGGATTAAAAGAATTCAAAGCACCCAAAAGGAAAGCGAGCTCATCCGCCTCTCTTATTTGAGAATCTTAAAAAAATGGAAGTCCCAAGACACAAGACCCCTCTCAAAAGAATAAAAATCTGAAATTGTTGCATTATGTATGGAAGACAATCTATACAAGCATGGCCCTAAAAATTCTAACGAAGTCTTGCCCACCCAAATATCCTCCCCAAGACAAACCCAATCACCAATGCCCACAGTGAAACGAGTGAGGGGAAAAAAATAATTGGATTGGGAAACACATTTCGAGGGCTTCACATGAGTGACAATACTGCTCCCCTTTGTATCCCATCCATTCATGTGAATACCATACTTTATTACCTTGTGTCATAAGGAGCTGAACTCTAAGGGGAATCTCCATAATTATTTTCCTATCAGGGAGATGCTCTTAGAAACCACATCACCGAGCCCAAGACTACCCCCACCTTTTTTTTTCCCTAATTTTAATCTACAACTACCTCCCAGAAAATAAGGAGATCCCTCTTGTCCTCCCCATAATTGGACCATAAAAAATCTCTCATTAATTCCTCCAACTTCCCAGCCTCTTTCATGGGAATTTTAAAAGGGAATAAAAAATAAATCGGAATATTAGAGAGTGAAGCACTAACAGTAGTAATCCTACCGCCCTAAAGAGAGAGATAAGCCTTCTTCCAGCCCTCTAGACGTAATGTTACTACCTAAAGGAAGGCCAAGATACAAGATAGGCCTAGCCAGAATATCACACCTTGCTAGAGATCTAAAGCCCTGTAACTACATATATCCAAATTAATACCTTCTAAGCCACTCTTAGACAAATTATCTTTTAACCCCAAATTCATCTTTAAACTTCTTAGCAAGGTAAGAACCTTACAAAATTTCTCAACACTGTTTTCTAAGGAAAAAAAACATATCATCAGCAACTTGCAAGAAACACAAACCTAGTCAAAGCATCAATAACCAGCGTGAACAAAAATGGAGATAATGCATTTACTTGTCTTAAACCCTTGGAAAGCCCAAACCAATCCCTAAGCTGGCCATTAACTATCACCGACATATAAGAAAAACTGAGACATCCTTTGATCCATCTACATCATAGAGGCCCAAAGCCCTTTTTAACTGAAACATTTCTAGGAAACCTCAATTGACCATATCATAGGCTTTTTCAAGATCTAATTCGAAAATAATGCCCTTTTTACCTCTTTTTTTTTTTCCATGACCTCGACCACCTCATTTGCTGCCAGAACTGCATCTAAGATTTGTCTCTCTTTCACAAAAAGCGGCTGGGCAATAGATATGGTTTTCCCAAGACCTCCCTAGGTCTCTTCGACAAGACCTTAGTAAGGATCTTATAGATACTAGTCACAAGGCTTATCGTCCTAAATCATTCTCTCTCCTTGACCTCTCCTTTCTAGGAATGAGAGTGGAAGTAGGATTAATGCTCTTACACACTACAACATTCCTATGGAATTCCCCAAGGAACCTCATCACACCATCTTTCAACATGTCCAAACACTTCATTTGTCCTAATGGATATTTACTTTTAATTTTTTTAAAAAAAAAAATTGGTATCCTCAAGTAAGCTTTAATTAGCAATTTCATTATTGATTAGGTACATTAAGATTTGCATTTTAAAGAGTGGGAGTGTTTGCCTTCTTCCAGTACTTCTTGGGTCTCCTTATTTTATGAGATTCTAGGTTTGTTTCTAGAAATTATAGTCTTTTGTGGTTCGTTTACTCTTTTTGGTTTCTTAGAGTTTCATAAGAAGGGTTATTGGTCGGTTTTGTCGATTAATGGGGGTTCTAGCATGGTCTTAGATCTTTGGTATGGGAGGAGTTTTTCTATCTGTTTGATTTTTACGCCAAATTGGGTTATGCCATGTGATTTTAATGTCATTATATTTTCTTTTGTAAGCAAGGAGGCTCTAGGGTTTCTTCTAGTGTCAAGTCTTTTTATAATATAATTAGAAAATGTGGGTTGTGGGATTTTCATCTGGCTAATGATATACTTACCTAGTCCATTGAGAGGGTTGGTCTATGGCTGATTGTGGTTAGATAAATTTTTATATTGTAGTGAGTGGGGGGATGTTTTTAGTGATATTTCTAGGAGGTTTTAGATAGACTCGTCAATGTCGTCATTCTTTCTTTCTCTTGTCGAGGAAGGGAGGAGTTTTTCCTTTGAGGGGTGGGAGGATTTTAGGTTTATGAAAATATTTGATGTTCTTAAGCGAGGCTTTCAAGAAGAGTTTGGAGGTGACTTCTAGCTTTGCTACTACTGTGGATCTGGGTATTCTTTAGTGGCCTTCGACTTATTTAAGAGTTCCTATAGGCTATAAGTGGTAATCCTCACTTTGAGGTCTTGTGAGTTGCTAAGATATCTATTTGTAAGTGCTTTACTGCATGGAAGAGCACTGTTTATTCCATGTATAACCTTAATACGCACTTGACTTTCTTTGATTCTGTTCTATTTTTCCTCTAAGGTTCCTGTAGGGGTTGCATTCAAGTTGGAGAGGATTATGAGGGACTTTCTTTGTTCAAGTGTAAGAGAGAGGAGGGACCATCTTGTGAGTTTGGAGGTTATTGGTAGGTTTGAGGAAGATGAGGTTTGGGTCTTGGTAACTTGGTGTGTAAAACATTATCCTTATAGGTTAGTGGTCATGGTTTTTCCCTTTGGAAACTAATCCTCTTTGGCATATAGTAATGAAGAGTAGATTTGCTTGTACATAAATGGGCGAGATGCTAATATAGGTGCTAGAATTTCCTATGAAAGAGGATAGAAATTCATTTCGCAAGTTTCTAACATTTTATTTCTTGTATGAAATATAAAGTCGTCGATGGATGTCTTAGTTTTGTGAGGATCTTTGGTTTGAGGAACATTGTTTTTGAGTTGCTTTTCCTTCTCTTTTTCATCTTGCTTTGCATTATGGTGCTCCTGTTTCTTTATTTTTTATTATTGATGGTGGTTGTACTTCTTGGGATTTTCATTTCTGAAGGAATGTTAATGGTAGGGAGGCTGAGGAGCTTACTTTGCTTCTTAGTTTGTTGGAGTCCTTTTGTTATTCCTATTTTGGGGATTTCAGGCTCTCTAGAGTTTAGATGCTTGTAGTGTATTCTCTTGTAAGTCTTTTCTCTTGTTAATTAGTTGTAGAAAGCAAAGATTCCTTCTAAGGTGAAGGGTTTTTTGGATTTATGCATGATGTTTTGTGCCTCATCTGTTTCTTCATTTTTCGATGTTGGAGTTCATGGACCAAGCTTTTTGGTTTATTCAGATATTGTTTGGTGTGCACTAGCACTTTTTAAGGAATTTGGTAATTGAGATTCGAGAATCTACTATAGGAATTGTCGGAATTGGAATGGTTGATTCCCATTCCTAACATTTTTTTTACAATAATCTAATTCGATTGTCATTCCATGCAAGAATGGGAATCTCCCTTTTGCCTACGTTTTGATTCCTATCTCTTAGTTTGGAATCAAACCTTGATTCCTGAAAATACAATTACCATACTCATGATAATGCATATACATACACGTGTGCCTACATAAACAATATTAATATTGTGATATCATTAAATATAAATATATAATAATATATTTTACTATAAATATTAAACGATCGTTGTTGATATTTATTATATATAATATTCTTATAACCCATACAAATTAATAGAATAATATTGAATATTAAAATATTATGATATAATTGTGGTATGATTATTAATTTATTATATTATTATTTATAATCTTAAAAATAAAATAAAATATTTTTAATATACAAATATTATAATCATTATTATTAATATGTATATTATATATAATAACATTATAACACAAAAATTAATAGAATTATATTAAATTATAAATATTATGATATAATTTTTTAAATTTATTATATAATTTATATATAATCTTAAAATAAGATAAATATTAATTATTAATATCATTAAGACAAATTAATAATAGTAAAATTAATAATGATATGATATACAAATGAATATAATACTATTTTGTAATAAACGATAATGGTGTGGTTGTTGTTTTATTATATTATTATTTTATATTAAATAATTTATTATGTTATAACATTATAATATTTGAGGTTTTATTTACATTTAATAAATTACATATTAAAAATATAATGATTATAAAGTATAAGATAAAAGTAATATTAATAATATAATTATAATTAAATATTAATAACAAAAAATATGATAAAATATAATACAACAACAACAAACAACAAACCCAAGCCTTAAGTCCCACTAGGTGGGGTCTGCTATATGCATGGTTTTAAATCGCGGTAGCGGGTAGCGTAACGTAACGGTAACAGGTGTAACGGGAAGCAGGAGTAGCGGATGTTACATAACGGGAAGCGGGTGTAACGGCCGTGAATTTTTTTGAAGCATGCACAACCTTGTGCATATTAGCATACTTGCATGTTTTAAGCTTTTGGCCATTCTTAGAAAGGGTTTTAGTGTATTTTGGACCCTTTAGTTCGAGTAACTAAGTTATTTGGTAAGGGCAACAAATTTACATTTGTTTTAAACCATCATTGATAGAAAATTACGTGTGTGCGCATATTTATACTTCTAATTGTTCTTATCTGTGATAAATTCTTATGTGTGCTAAATGAATTAATAAAATAAAATACATTATACACTCCATTAGTCTATTAGACACATAAGACATACGAATAATATAAATATAAAATAGCTAGAAAAGAAAGAAGGTTGAAGTTGAAAAATAAAGAACATAAATATCACATTACTAATATTATTAAAAAAAAATTCATAACAAGTTAGTATTTTGAAATTGTTAATTTATGCATCTATTGTGAGTATTTAAAGAAAAATTAAATTTTGTATCATTGTCATCCTCATTATAATCTTTTCCCCCTCTTGCCACTTGGTATATTGAGAATGATATATGAAAGAGAGAGAAAAAGTGAGAAGAAAAAGTAAAAAATAAAATATATTTTTGGTGTAATAGTCCTGTAGCGGTTACGTAACGGCCGTAGCGGCCTTTACGTAACGGTCGCGGTCCGTAACGGCCGCTACGGCCGTGATTTTTCTTCCCACCGATTTCGCGGTGTGTAACGGTATCGGTAACCCAAAAAACCTTTACGTAACGGCGTTACGTAACGGTCGCGGCCTTTATTTAAAACCATGGCTATATGAATCCTTTTCTGCCAATTTATGCGATCATGTACCATTTCTTTTGACAGATTTAGGAATATTAAATCCTTACTATCTCCTTCCAAGTTATTTTAGGTCTACCCCTACCTGTTCTACTACCCCCTACAGTAACTAACTCACTCTTCCTCACTAGTGCACTATATGGCCTACATTGCAAGTGTCCATACCATCTGAGTCGTCCCTCCCTTATCTTATCTTCTATAGGAGCTACACCTAACTTACTGCGAATATGTTCATTCCTTAATTTATCTTTCAATGTTATACCACTCATCCTTCTAAGCATTCTCATCTTGGCAACTTTTACTTTTTGGATAAAATATAATATGCAAAGTATATTCAACTAAATGATTATCAGAATGATTTTATTGTTAAAAACTATTAATTATATAATTTAACAAAATAATATTATATAATAATTATATATTTATAATATTATTATTATATATTAAATTAATTATTAATCGAAGTAAAATTTTTTTATACTATATTGTCATAATTGATAAACTAGACTCATTTCTGATTCTTATGTCTATATATGTCAAATACTATAATACAATTTCAATTCCGATTCTGTGCTGAACCAAACATATAAGAGGAATCTGACATTCTATTTCTGATTCCAGTTGATTCCGATTCTGATTCCAACTGCGAAAATACTACCTTAGAGGTTTTGAGAGCCCTAAGGATGAAAGGAGGTTATAGTGCTGGGCAGTTTTTGTTGTTGTCTGGATGCTTTAGTTATAGAGAGAGATGCTTATATTTTTCTGATTGCATTCTGCTCTGATTTGATTTGGCATTTGATTATCTTTTTTGCTTTACTGTGGGTTCTTTATTCGGATTGTTTTGGCAGTGTTGGTTCCTTTCATATTCAACGTGATTGGAAGGCTTTCACAGCCTGTTTTCTCTCTCTTGTATGTGCTTGTTTCTTTCTTGTTGTTTGTCTGTTTTGTATGAGGTTGATTTCTTTTCCTCCTTGTATATTATTTATTCTCTTAATAAAGTTTCTTTTTATATTAAAAAATTGAATGTGGAGGTCTTGATAAGGTGTGGATTAAGAAGGCTACCATTTTGAAGGAGATTTGCTATTTAGCGCACTCAGGAAAGAAACAAGGAAAGCAAGCACTCTGGGAAGCATGTTTACAGTCAAAGGGTTGAAATCAGGCAGATGGAAGGGGTGGGCTCTTTCACTAGAATCAATCCTCTGGTCTGACTTCCTTTCTCTTTAATCCTCTTATAGTCAAGGTAGGTAAGCCAGATTATTTGGAGGATATGGGCTATCTTTCTTTAAATGGCCGTGAGGAGAGTCTCTTGAGAATGATCTGGAGGTTTTGCTGTTAAGGAAGATATGTACAGTAGACACAAGTTTGGTCAAATAGGCTACGGTGAGAAATTGGGATTGTAGGTTTTTTATTAGGGTAGCCAATGAATGGTGAGAGGTTGGATTGATGCCCTCCCCGGTCCTAAAAAAGGACCATTCTATTTGGGTGAATGGTTTTAGATCTATTAGTTTCACAACTAGTGTTTATAAGATGGTTTTAGATCTTTTAGTTTCACCACTAACTTTTATATGATTACTAGTTGGTCCTTGGCTAGTACGGTGATCACTGCCATATAAGGATGGATTAGGTTCTAACCTTGTGAAGCTCCTTTTATGAGGCAAAACTGTGGGGCCCAATGAGCTGAAGTGGACAATACCTCACCATGTGGGTGGGTGGGTGGATGGATGTATCCTACATAGAGGTGTAGGTCCCACACAGAGGTGCAAGCCACTCTTACGTGGACATTAGGAATTAGAGGAGCTTGCACAACTCCATGTCATGTGTGTCCTAGGGAGATCTTGGTTAGGATGGATGATATCAACCCTTCATGAGGCCCAATAGGTCAAAGTGAACAATGGGTTTGGCTCAGACTGGGACATTACTTGCGCATGAAAATGAAGTTCTATTGTCTATTTATCTATTTTATATTAAAAATACATTGTTATTTTTCTAAAATTATGCGTCATTAAATTTAATAAATAAATCTTCTGCGGGTTATTTTAAATTTTAAATGACTTAATTTTTTTTTCGTTTGTTTTTTGATTACAAAAGTAGATATATTAAGAGAGAGAGAGAGAGAGAGAGAGTATGAAATCCTTAGGAAAAAAAAGAAGAAGAAGACAGAACAAAACTAAAAAAAAAAAATTAAAAAATAGAGAAATAAATTAATCAAGAAAACCCTTCTTCAAGCCCTTCCCATCATAATTTGCCAAGCAGTTCAAATTTGCTAATTCCCTTTGACCTGATTTTACCTTAGATTACCACCAGCGTGCTGGACTTCATTTCATCCACAATCATACAATCATAAATTCAGTTTATCCAACAAAAGCTGAGTTTGAAAACCCTTCCTAGAAGTCTCTTCAACTAGTGTGGGTAAAATTCCATCATTACCATTTGCTTATTCACTTTTTTTTTAAACAAAAGAAAGTATGTTAGATGGAAAGAATAGAAGGCACAAAGTGGGGACAAGGAGTCCACCAAATAGAAAAGAAGAAAAAAAATAAAAGAAAATAAAAACCACTGGGTCCCAAAAAAACTAAGCAAAATTAACTAAGCAACCCCCTTTCCAAACTCTTTCCATCATAATTTACTGAACTTTTCAAATTTGCTAATTCGCTTTGACCCTTCACCTTTCAACTTTGCCACCATCCAAACGCTTTATGTTTCCTCCAATATCGTCAGCTTTAAATTCATTTTGTCCATTGAACTTTCCTCCACTGGTGTGGGTAAAATTCCATCCCTATGCCAAAACTGATTTGACTCATCATTATCAAAAATGGAAACACCCTCCAGACCTTCCAAAGGGGGACCATTTGCTAATAAACTGTACCATCATTTTCAAAAAATACTAATCCTTTCCAATCCTTCCAAAGGAAGAGGTGGCACATATATTAAATCCCCAAGATGATCAGAAGAAGAATCAGAAGTACAGACATGCTGACCTCGAATCTCGAATCTCGTCCAACAGCAAACCCCCACCACGTTCAAAATCACTGATGCCTTCACTATCATTGTCTGAAGCTTCCCCCAACTTCTTTTTTTCCTTGCACATATTCACCCTTTTGTAGAAACACCCTTATGAACAAGTGGATTTTCCATTTTACTTAAATTTCCACCTAAATCTCTCTTAAGAACTTCTCTAGTTTTCTCACTAGAAGAATCTTTACTATCTTAATTTTTTTTCTGCAATTCAAGACCCAACTGCGCTTCCGTTCGATGAGCATAGACTTTTTGACCCCTATATTAACAGAATTTACTCCTTAATGGCATAATTTTCCTCTAAACCCACATAATTTACTCCTCAATTTTTGAGGAACCTTTCTCTCATCTCCATCAGACAGCCCACTGAATATCCTCTCAACTAATGGGGAAGACTTTCCCTCTAAGAGAGCAGAATCATCAACCAACCCAAAACTGCTGCTTTTAACCTCTTGGTTGCCACAAACCTGCTTTGAAGTGTACTCTTGGATTAGTGTCTTGATTTTGCTCCAAAGCTCTGTCAGTTCAGGAACCTCTTTGAGAACTGGAGAAGAAATTTGGGCCTCCTTATCCTCTTTTGGCATGCTCTGTCTCTGTGCTTCAGAATTTGGATCTTTGACCTGCCCATTAACATGATCCAGCAAGGAAACAGCTGGGTCGTGCTTTTTTCATTAAATAGGCCCAAAATGGTTTCTTTAAACTGAGCATGGGCCTGCTCAATAACCTTGTTCAAGATGGTGAGGTTGGATTCTGGTTACCCTTCTGCTTTTTAATGTTGAACCTAAACTTGGTTTGTAGCCTCTAGAGAAGAGGAGGGGCGGGGAGGGGGGTTAGTTTGAGGCAAGGGTCATTTATTTCCTTTTTTGTAAAAAAAATTATCCTGGTTTCTGATGTTTTAATTGGGATGACTGATAAGGTAGTTGATGTAGGTTTTGTTCAGATTCTTTCAATGGGAAGGGTAAGGTTGTTCTATCTTTCGCATTTGTAGTTTGTGATGGCTATTTTTCTTTCATGTCTGAGGATAGGTCCTGTTCTCTTCCTTTAATATTCATGTTATTTTTTTACAAATTTTTTAGTCAGTGTTGGGTTAAATATCAATTTTAGTAAGTGTGGTTTAGGTGCAATCAATCTGAGCGCAGATATGACTTACTTTTACCATTCTTGTGGGTTGTGGGGTTCTGCTATAGCCTATGTCTTATTTAGGAGTCTTGATAGGTGATAATTCTTGGTCTTTTGCAGTTTTGGGATCTAATGGTTAAACTACTTTGATTGAATGTGGGTAAGAGGAAGGATCAACTTGTTAGTTGGGAGGTTATTTGTTTGTCCAATGTTTAAACGGGGGGGTCAAGTCTTGGAAATTTGGCGTCTAATAGCGTTGATGTTTACAGAGTTCTCCTTTGGAAACTAAATCTCCTGGTGGCAGAAAGTAATAAACAGTAAATTTGACTTGCAAGAGGATGGTTGAGACACTAATATTGGAAATAGACTTTCTCATGGGAACCCATGGAAACTCATTTGGCAAATTGCACATCTTTTCATTCTATGTATCAAGTACATGAGGTTGGTCCTTGAATTCATTTTTGGGAGGATCTTTGGTTAGGGGAGCATTGCTTTTCTCTTATTTTTCCATCTCTTTTTTGTTTTTTGTCTTACCACATGCTATAGTGTGTGTGTTCATTCTGCTTGATCCGTAGTGGGGATTTTGTGTTTCATGGGATTCCGCCAATTCGCAGGAATTTTTTTTCTTTTTTGATAGAAGATAATTTGTTAAGACTGGAAAAAAGGAGTGCATAATACGGAGGACAAGGAATATTCTCCACTAGCTAGATAAGCTTTAAAAAAACTATAGACAACAAGCTCTGGG
This sequence comes from Malania oleifera, assembly GCF_029873635.1. NCBI lineage: Eukaryota > Viridiplantae > Streptophyta > Magnoliopsida > Santalales > Ximeniaceae > Malania > Malania oleifera. Next base: position 21,112,724 of record NC_080423.1, read on the forward strand.
CATTTTCTTGGGGTTTGGAAGCCGTCTGGTTTTACATTATCTTTTGCAAACATTGTTGAAAAGAACAGCATAGGTCTGTGCAATCCTAAATTTTTCTTCTCCTTTGTAGAGCTTGGGACTGAACTAAAGGTGAACAAGGCACCTTGTATGAGGGGGCTCTCGCCTTTGGCCTCCCTACTCCTAAAACTTCCCCTGTAACCAAAGCTAACGTTTACAGTCCCTTTACTTCCTGCAAAGGACCCTCCATGGCAGTTGAAGGGTCTTCATCCTTCTGGAAAAAACCCTGCAACTAAGCCCCATTCCCAGGTCTTTGATTCTAGCGATGCTGAGAAGGAACCAGGTTCGGGGCCTTCATTATTGAAGGTTGATGCCACTGTTCTAACTTTAATTCCAGCTCCTTCAAACAACCCAGAGGCCTTTCAATCCACCCTCATTCCGGCTGATACCCAGGAAAACCCCAACTTTGAAATGTTGAATGGTTTAGACCCAGAAAGCATGCTTTTTGAGGAGCATCTCTCTGAGTGGGTGTTACGGAAAATGAAAAATTATCAGTAAAGCTATTGGTGTGTCTTTCAATGGCTTTGAAGATATGGTTTTGAAATTGTTTGAAGAGATTGAGAAGAAGAGAAGAGAAGAGAGGAGGCGCAGCTTAGCTTCAAAATATCTATGGACAGCAACAAGAAACTGGACACGAACTGGGAGCTGAAACTCCTAGAATGTACAATAAATTATGATAAACTGGGTGGATGCACCGATTTGGTGGAGGCGAACAATAGTGGGGTGTGCACTACTAACCATGTTAAAGAAACTCATTTTCTGGAATGTGAGGGAATTAGATGACAAAGATAAAAGGAGGCTAATCAAATCATTTCTTAAAGAATGGATAGGTGACATTGTCTGCTTAAAGGAAACTAGAGTGGAAAATATGGATTAATTCTTTGTTAGAGATATTTGGGGACGGGAGAATTGTGGATGGATCTCCCTTGGTGTTGTGGGCAATGTAGGAGGCATCCTCATTTTGTGGAATCTCAACGTGGTGGAGATAACTCCGCCTGTGATGCACTTAATGTCCTAATCTTTTCACACACAACCGGCCCCAAGCCCCGGTAAAGGAGGAAGGTTGTGTTAGGTAGCTGACACCCAGTGTAAAATTTGTTAGATCACTATGGTATGAATCCTTACCCGAATAGCGCCCCCCTATGAGTGATGTGTTGCACTTGTACCACTTGGGTGTAGCGAAAGTGGGTGAGGGTGGGCTAAGTCGTTGCCCTGAAGCGATGCGCCATGTCAGCATCCTGGTACCATGTCAAATATGCAAGATTTCTTGCATCATTCTAGATGTGGGCAAGTAAAGAAGTTAGTTCAGGAGACTAGGATTAGATTAGAAACTTGGAATATAGGGACACTTATGGGTAAAAGCATGGAAATTGTGGACACAACGATTAGAAGAAAAATTAATAAAATCTGCCTTCAAGAAACTAAGTGCGTGGGGGAGAAAGCTAGAGAAATTGATAAATTAGGATTTAAACTTTGGTACACAGGAAAAGAAAAACATAAGATTGAGTTAGGAATTATTGTAGACGAAAACTTAAAAATAGCATTGTAGATGTAAATAGAGTGGGCCATAGAATTATAAAAATCAAGATGGTTTTAGGCCAAGAAATAATAAATATCATTAGTGCTTATGCTTCTCAAGTAGGCTTAGCAGAAAATCTTGAGAGAGGATTTTGGGAATATATGGATAGTATTATACAAGGCATATTAGGGACTAAGAAAATATTCATAGGAGGAGATCTAAATGGATACGTTGGAAGGGATCATAAAGGTTATGAGAGGATATGGATATGGAGACAAAAAATGAGTCCGGGGAGATGGTCTTAGACTTCGCTATGTCATATGATTTTATTACAATGAATACTTGCTTTAAAAAGAGAGAAGAACACTTTATAACCTTTAAAAGTGGACTAAATTAAAGTCAAATGGATTTTTTCTTAACTAGAAGGGTAGATTGTTTATCATGCAAGGATTGTAAAGTTATCCCTAGTGAAAGCTTGACCACACAACATATAGTCTTAGTGTTAGATATAAATATTACAAAATGGAAGAGAAAGGATAAAATAAACTAGGTGGTGGAGTCTAAATGGAAAAAATATAATAAAATTTAAAGATAAAATTATCAAAGATGGTGATTGGACTATAGAGGATGGGATAAATACAAATACTCTTTGGAGTAGGATAGCTAGCTCTATTAAAAAGATAGCAAAAGAGATTTTAGGTGAATCAAGGGAAAGATTTTCGAATAGCAAAGAAAGTTGGTGTTGGGATAAAAATGTTCAAAAAACCATAAAGGCAAAAAGAATTTGGTATAAAATGTGGTAAAAATGTAGAAACATGGATAACTTTGAAAGGTATAAAGAGGCGAGAAAAGATGCAAAAAAGACCGTTAGTGAAGTTAAATGTAGAAGATTTAATAATTTGTATAATAGATTAGATACAAAAGAAGGGAAAAGAGATATATTTAAGCTTTCTAGAGCTAGAGAAAGAAAGAGTAAGGACTTAGGTAATGTAAAGTGTATAAAAAGTGAGGATAATATTGTCTTGGTTAAGGAAGAAGATTTAAAATAAAGATGGCGAAGTTACTTTAATAAGTTGTTTAATGAAAACCAAATAGAAGGCTTAAACTTAGAATTGACAAATGCGGAAAAGATTAAAAATATGAGATTTATTCGCAAATTTAGAGTTAATGAAGGTAAGTTTGCACTAAAAAAGATGAAAAATGGAAAAGTTATAGGACCGGATAACATCCAAATTGAAGTTTGGAAATGCTTAGATGATAATGGAATTATATAGTTAACTAATTTATTTAACACAATTATAAAAATTAAGAAAATTCCAAATGAATGGATGAAAAACATTTTTAATACCTATATACAAAAATAAAGGAGAAATTCAAAATTGTAATAATTGTCGTAGAATTAAACTTATAAGCCATATGATGAAATTGTGGGAAAGAGTAGTTGAACAAAGATTAAGGCTAGAAATGAAGGTCTCAGAAAATCAATTTGGTTTTATACCTAGGAGATCTACTACAAAATAAATATATAGTTTAAGAAGATTAATGGAAAAATTTAGGGAAAAGAAGAGGGACTTGGATATGGTATTTATTGTCTTAGAGAAAATGTATAATAGGGTACCTAGGGAAGTTCTATGGTGGGTTTTAGAAAAAAAGGGTTTATATAGTAGGTATATTGATGTCATTAAGGATATGTATGATAGAGTAATGATTAGTGTAAGGACTATAGGTGGAGAAACTAGAGAATTTCCAATCACAATAGGTGTACATCAAGGATCTGCTTTGAGCCCTTATCTTTTTGCTTTAGTAATGAATCAACTGACTAAGAGTACCTAAAATGAGGTTCCATGGTGTATGTTATTTGTAGTTGATATTGTATTGATCGATGAAGTTTGGGGCGGAGTAGAGGCTAAGTTATAATTATGGAAAGAAGCTTTGGAATCTTGAGGATTTAGGATTAGTAGAAATAAGAAAAAATATATGAAATGTAATTTCAGTAATAGTAGGAGGAATATTGGAGACAAAGTTAAACTTGATGATGAAGAAATAAATAGAACTTGTAAATTTTGATACCTTGGCTTTATTATGCAAGTTGAAGTAGAAATTGAAGAGGATGTAATGCATATAGTTAAAGCAAGTTGGATAAAATGGAGAAGTGCTTCAAGTGTGCTTTGTGATTGTAGATTACCCTTAAATTGAAAGGGAAGCTCTATAAAACAGTTATAAGACTAGCTATGCTATATGAATCAGAATGTTGGGCGATGAAGAAATAGAATATCCAAAAAGTAAAAGTTGTTGAGATAAAAATGCATAGATGGATGAGTGGTATAACACTGAAAGATAAATTAAGAAATAAACATATTTGCGGTAAGTTAAGTGTAGCTCCTATAGAAGATAAGATAAGGGAGGGACGACTTAGATGGTTTGGGCACTTGCAACGTAGGCCACATAGTGCACTAGTGAGAAAGAGTGAGTTTGTTACTTATTACTATGAGGGGCAGTAGAAGGGATACACCTAAAATAACTTGGAATGAAATAGTGAGTAAGGATTTAATAGCCTTGAATTTGTCAAAAGAAATGGTCCATGTTTGCATAAATTGGTGGAAAAGGATTCATGTAGCCAACCCCACCTGGTAGGACTTAAGACTTGGTTTTGTTGTTGTTGTTGTTGTTCAACGTGGTGGAGATGATTGATCATTCCATCAACTCCTTCTCTATCTTAGGCTTGTTTATAAATCTAGATGACAATTTTCTATGGGTTTTCACTGGGGGTCTATGGCCAAGGCATTGGACCTCACTTAAATTTTTTTGGATTGAGCTTTTGGAGATTAAAGGCCATTGGGATGCACCTTGGGTTATTGGAGGAGACTTCAATATGGTGTTGTACCCTCAAGAAAGATGTGGGGGCGGAGTAGAGAATAGATATATGAGAGAGTTCCTAGAATTCACCAATGTGAATGCCTTCATTGATCTCCCTTTGCTTGGTGGTGCTTTCATTTGGTCCAAGTCTAGGGACTCACCTTCCTTCTCGAGAATTGACAGATTCCTTATCTCAGTGCATTGGGATACTGACTTTCCCAAAACCACTCAGGAGCTTCTACCTAGGACCATGTCAAATCATTTCACCATCATTGTTGACACGGGTGGAATCAAATGTGGATCAACCTCATTCCGCTTTGAAAAAATGTGGTTAAAGCACAATGGCTTTAGGGACCTCATTAAGCTTTAGTGGTCCACGCTACATGTTGAGGGGAAAGCCAGCTTTATGCTAGCTTCAAAGCTGAAGGGTTTGAAAGAGAAGCTTAAAGTGTGGAATAAAAGCACCTTTGGGAGCATTCAGGCGAAGAAGACCTTTATTCTAAGAGACATGAAGATCCTTGATGAGCAAGAGCTAAGACAAGGGCTCAGTTCTGATAAAAGGACCAAAAGAGTTTTGTTGAAGAAGGAGCTGACTGGGGCTATTAGCCTTGAAGAGATCTCATGGACGTAGAAATCTAGAGCCTTATGGCTTAGAAGGGAGACTAAAATATCATATTTTTCCACTGAATTGTGAATGCCCATCATAGACTTAACAACATTTCCAACATTGAAATCAGGGAGAACTCCTTAACTAAGGAGGAGGACATCAAAAGGGAAATCTGCAACTCTTTCAAAGCTCTTTATTTTGAATATGAAAGCTGGAGACTTGTAGTGGATGGCATCGATTTTAAAGTATCAGCCCCTCCACCGTAGAGTGGCTTGAGAGACCCTTTAAGCAAGCTGAAAGCCTCCTAGCCATTGGAGATTGCAATGGAGACAAAGTGCCAGGGCCAAAGAGGTTCTCCTTATCATTCTTCTAGTCAAACTGGGGCAAGCTTAAGTAGGATTTTATTGAAACTTTTGAGGAATTCTTTAGATTGGGTAGATTTGTGAGTAGCATCAATGCCACTTTCCTTACCTTGATTCCGAAGAAACTCAAAGCAACCAATGTTAACGATTTTCCTCCAATTAGCTTGATGGGTGGTATCTATAAGATCCTTGCTAAAGTCCTTGCTACGAGGCTTAAAAAGCGACTCTGGAAGTCATTGGCTAATATCAACACGCCTTTGTGGCGGGAAGACAAATCATGGATGCAGCCCTAATAGCTAACGAGATAGTAGATTTATTTATTTATTTATTTATTTTGTCAAAAGGATGGTGTCCAAAGCCCTTTGGACACTCAACTAATCCACCGATATAATGGGCCCGCCCCTTTAACCCTCTCCGCTTAAATATCAAGGTATTATCCCAAATGGAAAGTCATAGCTCTCAAAACTTGAACCTTGGTCATTTAACCAGAAGAGCCTTGAGTTTACCACTTGAGCCACCCTTGGGGGGCAGCAAGGTAGTGGATGCTCACTAGAGGGAACATAAAAATGGGGTGGTGTTACAATAGAAGGGTTGCTCAAAGGCCTTAGAGTTGGCAGGCACAATAGGTCTATGGAGGTCACACATCTCCTGTTTACTGATGACCTGTCATTTTTTGTGAGAATGACCCTCTCACATTCTGAATCTGAGATGTATCTTAGTAGGGTTTGAGGCGGTTTTAGGTTTGAAAGTTAACCTTGGAAAAAGTGAAACCATTTTGGTTGGAGAAAATGTAGATGGGCCTCTCCTTGCTGGTCTTTTGGGCTGCAAAATGGGTACTTCCCCTATTAACTACTTTGGGCTACCTCTCGGCGCCAAATTCAAAGATAAAGGATTGTGGAATCCCATTACTGGAAAAACTGAAAAATGTTGGCTGGATGGGAGAGAAATTTCTTATCAAAAGGTGACGAAGTCACTCTAATCAAAACAGCTTGACAAATCTCCCTGTTTACTGCATGTCTCTCCTTCCCCTACCAACTTAAGTTGCCTAGAGACTTGAAGGAATTCAAAGGAGGTTTCTTTGGGGGAGCTTTGGGGCGGAATTCAAATTTCACCTTGTCAAATGGGACATGGTGAAACAACCCTTTCATTTAGGAGGCTTGGGTTTGAAGTCCCTCCACATTTTCAATAAATCCCTGTAGGGAAATGGTTATGGAGATGCATGATTGAGAAAGACCACTTTTGGCAGGGAATCATTGCTGTGAAATATGGGCTTGAACATAATGACTGGATCTCCTAGGCTAACAGAGAATCACATGGTGTAGGGGCGTGGAATTTCATTAGGAAAAGCTGGAATTTTTTTGCTTCTTGTATCAGGTATCAAGGGAGGAGGGGTGATAACATTTATTTTTGGCATGACTTGTGGTGCAATCAAGAAGCCCTTAGTGCCTTATTTCCAGCCATCTATAACTTGGCATGTCATAAAGATGCCTGCATCAGTAACACCTTGAAACCTCACATCAGGGGCTCTTGTGGAACATCTTCTTCCTTAGAAATGTGGAAGATTGGGAATTCAACCAGTCACGGATTTCTACAGCTTTCTTTACAGCTTCCAACACTATAATAGCACTGATCTTCCTATTTGGGCCTTAGATGAGAAGGGGGCCTTCACTGTTAGATCCTTCCACAGGAAGCTCATCTTTTGGAGTAAAATAACTTCAATTTCCCTTGGACTCAGATTTGGAAGACAGCAGCCCCACAAAAGTTGCCTTCCTTGCATGGAAGGCTACCCATGGTAAGATTTTGACTATGGATAATATGAAAAGAAGGGGTCAGTCAGTACCCAACAGATGTCCCCTTTGCATGGCTGATGCAGAATCTGTTGAGCACATCTTCCTCCACTGTGCTTGGACAAGGATTCTCTGGAATATGGCACTGATTCTGATCGGACAAAGGTGGGTTATCGCTAACTCTGTGGGAGGGGAGCTCTGGGCCTGGAAAGGGATTCAGGCAACAAAGGAGAAGATAAAGACTATGTCCCTCATCCCCTTGCATTTTTCTAGTGCTCTTGGAAAGAGAGGAATAGGTGAGTGTATTCAACCTCGACAATCCAAAACAGGAAAGAACACTGGTTCACTGTGGTCAATAGCTGGCATAGTAGAACTGTTATTAATGATTATGACGTAATCTTTTATTTGTGACACCCTTCAGGGTGTGTGATTTAATGTATCATGGGCTGGCATCCCCTTGATGCTTCTTCAATAAAGTTTCCTTTATTTAATAAAATATATATGTATGTATATATATATATATATATATATATATATGAACAAAAACAAAAAACCATTACAAAAGCAGTGCCTTCCAGTCTCTAATGAGGTTAGACAGCGGAAGACCCCTAAAGAAACTCAAGGAGTGCACCCACAAAGAGGCAAGGAAAGTAACTCTATCCACAGAAATCGTGAGGAGGTCGATTGACTTTGTGGAATAAGCATTTTGGATTGTTTGTTGTGTGTTGTGGGTTCCCTATTTCTTTAGATGTTTTAGGAGGTGTGAGGATACAAAAAGTTTAGTCATCTGCAGTTTTTCTATTTTTTGAGTGGCCTGGATGGAGAGGAATGATCACATTTTTTGTGATCACTAATTGCCTATTCATTTGATTTGGGACAGGATGATCTTTTTTCACATCATTGTGGGTGTTCTCTTGTTGTTTTAGAGGCTCTCATTGCCCTGCTTCAGTGTGATTGGATGGCTTTGTTAGCTTGATCTTTTGTATATAGTGTTGGTTTTTTTCTTTTTTGTATCTAGTTTTATTTTGGAGGCCATCCTTCCTGTACATTCTGCTTTTCTTAATAAAACCTATTTTTCTAAGAAAAATATCAATTAGTTTCATCGGAACAACAAACCAAGTGAATGTTATGGTTTGCATTTAACTCCTCAAGTCTATGTTTTATGAATTACTAGGATAAGCTTGTGCAGATCTCGAGCTTGAAGAATAATAATCTTTTTCGAATTATTATGTTTGAAATATTTTTTTTTAAAAAAAGAAAAAGACCGATTGGTCCATATAGCTTAGACAGATCCTTGACATAAATTTTCAAAAAAAAAATAAAAATAAAAAAAATCAAAATAATCTCAAACTTTGGTTCGAGAATTTTGAGCTCATAGAGAGCCTTGTGGTTGTTTTAATGTATAGACGTGGATGCACTTTTCACTTGACTTTGCAAATGTCATACAGAGGTTGAAAGAACTGCAAGACAATGAAGCATCAGCAAAGGAAAAGTTGCTTCGCTTGAGTGTGGAAACTGGTGGCTGTTCTGGATTCCAATATGCATTCTCGCTAGATGATAAAACTAATTCAGATGACAGGTTCTCTCATGTTATTTGTAGCTGCTTGCTATATGTTGCCTTCAAAATAATTCATACGTTCCATTTTGCTTTAATTTCACTGATTTATCTTTTCAATATATGTAGAATTTTTGAAAGGAAAGGAGTTAAATTGGTGGTTGATGACATATCATATGGTTTTGTAAAGGGGGCAACTGTTGATTATGTTGAGGAGCTAATTCGATCTGCCTTCCTGGTAAGTCACACTACCCATTGTTTGATTTTTTATATTATTCTGAACTGGAGGCCTGTAAATGCTTGTTATAACTGTGTTCCGCGTACCCAGAAAAGAAAAAAAACAATGCTCCACCAGGTTAGCTCATTGCTGTATGATATTATCTTGAAAAAAGTTGAAACAGAACAGAGTAGGCTTCTTTCTTACTAACAATAGGTCATCACTCATCCGGTGATGACCTACATATAAGCACAGGCTTTCAAAGGCTTCTTGCTAATTCTTTACATTTAGCCACCACATCAACTCCAATCTGGAATGACCTACATGCAGTGGACTGCTAATTCCACATAGGATGCCTTTCGACATGCTACTTTAGGCATAGGCTTAGGAATCTAGGAGTTAAATGTTAAATGTGGAAATTATGTTCCTCTTTTTTTGTTTTTTCTAGTTATTTATAGCTGTTATATAGATGTGCTTTTCTTAAGTGTAGTATGTTTCAATAATTGTACGTGCATTGTGGAGCAGCTAGTTGACAATTTGATTTCAATCAGGAAAACTTCCCTCTCTGTTTCTATTTTGTCCATACATTCTGTCTTGTTCCTTGTTTCTTCTTCTTCTTCTTCTCCCCCCTCCCTTCCTTTCATTCGTTTCTATCCTACAAGAAGTTTGGTATCATAAACGCAAACCTTGAACTTAACCACAATTGCTACCAAAGTCACAAAGCAAAAGACTGCCTGAGGTTGCAGCACTGCTCATTGTGACTGCTGACCTTTTTGAACACTGCTTCGTTGGAAGGATTTCATAACACCTGCACCACCATTTATGACTGAACTTTCTGATTGGTACAACTTGAGCATAGTAGTGAAAGGCCCAAGGCACACGGAGGCACAAAGGGTACTTGGAGCCGAGGCGTGAAGCATGTGAGAAAGCCGTGAACCTACTGAAGTTAATAGCACAGGAGTGAGTTATTTAGTCTAGGAACTTGTCATATTCTTTGCCTTGTTTCTAGGTTTATTTAATGAGTTGTTAAGTCTCTAGAATATTAAAATTTCCCACCTATTCCCCATGTACTCTGCCCTATAAATAGTGGCCTTATCCCAGTCATTTTAAGTAGTGAAAAAATAGAAAAGAATCTCAAAAAATCCAGCAAAAAGTGCTGCAGCACTGTAGCTTTTTATCTATGTAATTTCTTCATCAAGTCAGTAAATTAAAGAGGCATTTTCGGTATTTTTTCTTCTCTTTTTTTTTTTCTGTTTTTCTATTCTTCAGTTCCAACAAAATTTGGTATCAGAGCTAGGTTGTCCAGCACCTTTTCCTCTGCTGGAACTATGTTCAATTATTCTCAAAACCAAGTACCCATCTTTGAAGGAGAAAATTATGGGTACTGGGCTGATCAAATGAAAATTTTCTTCATTGCACGAGACTTATTGGAGATTATTGAAGGGTATGATGATTCAACTTCAGCAAATGATGATTCATCCTCTACAAACACAAGCACAGCAACCTCATCTCAGAGATCTGCCCAGAGCAAAGAAAAAATAAAAAATAATGCTCTTACTTTGAGTTATCTTCATCAAGGGATCAGCAAGACAATCTATCCCCGTATCTTTGGCATTCAAAAGGCTAAAGACGCATGGGAAACACTGCGAAAGGAATTTCAAGGAAACAATAAAGTAGGCTTGATCCGACTACAATCTGTTTGGAGGAACTTTGATTGCTTGGCAATGAAAGATTTTGAAAGCATCAAAGATTTTTTCTCCAAGGTTGCTGAAATAGTCAACCAAATCAGAGCTTATGGTGATTGGATAGAAGAAAAAAAGATCGTTGAAAAAATTCTCAAAAGTTTACCACCAAAATTTGATCATGTAGCTATAGCAATTGAAGAATCAAAGGACCTCTCAATTATGACCATGTTTGACCTCTGTGGTTCTTTAGAATCACATGAGTAAAGAATTAAAAGATCTTTAGGTCAGCCCTTGGAGCAGGCTTTGCAATCAAAGCTCAATTTGAACTGGAAAAATCAAGAGAGGAAGGAAAATTTTCAGCAACAAGACCAGTCTCAAAGAGGCCAAAATAATCAGTCCCGTGGTCATGGAAGAGGTCGTGGCAGAGGCAGGAATTTTCAGCCTCAAAGGTTCAGCAATCAAGGACATAATTGCATCATATGCAAGAAGTCAAATCACACCTCAGCCGAATGCTATTTAAGGTGTAAAAGGTGCCGCATTCCAAGCCATTTATACCGGGATTGTTGGCACAAGAAGAATGAAAATTCAAAAGCAAATTTCAGCTAGGAAAATGATGAAGAGCATGTGTTTCTCACTTGTCTCAATGCTGAAAGCAACGACGACAAGGTTTGGTACCTTGACAGTGGCTGCAGCAGTTAGTCAGGTAACCGTGAGTTATTTGTTTAAATTGATGAAAATGCTTCAAATTCCGTTATTCTTGGTGATGGGAAATTTGTAAAAGTTGAAGGAAAATGTGTAATAGCAGTGTAGTCCATATCAGGTGAGCAAAAATTCATCCATGATGTTCTTTATGTCCCAAGTCTTGCTCACAATCTCTTAAGTGTGGGGTAGTTAATTCGAAAAGGATATCAAGTCCATTTCAAAGGAAATGAATGCAGAATCATAGACAAGAAGAAGAACTCACTGATGGCCAAAGTTGAGATGACTCGAAACAAGGTTTTTCCACTCTCCATCAACTACACAAGTCTAGTGGCTTTGAAGAGTGAAATTTCAGACGAATCTCAACTATGATATCTCATATATGGGCATTTAAATCATAAGGGACTGCGGCTTCTCAAGCAAAAGGATATGGTTCGTGTTCTTCCCCAAATAAATCAAATTGAAGGAGTTTGTGAAGGCTGTATTTACGGGAAGATGCACCGCCTTCTTTTCCCCAAAACTTATTGGAGGGCTAAAGCTCCTTTGGAGCTTGTTCATGCGGATATATTTGGTCCCACAAAAACACCATCTCTTGGAAACAAAAGGTATTTTACCCTTTTTGTTGATGATTTTACTAGAATAATATGGTTGTATTTTATTTAGCAAAAATCAGATGCCTTCTCAATATTTCTAGAGTTCAAAGCCCTCGCTGAAGGCAAAGTGGGCTGAAAATGAAGACCTTAAGAACTGATTGTGGAGGTGAATTCATATATCACTCGTTCATGAATTATTGTAAGAAGGAAGGCATTCAAAGGCAACTAATAGTGAGTAGAAGCTTTTAGCAGAACGGAGTTGTTGAAAGAAAGAACCGGACCATTGTTGAATTGGCTCAGAGCATGTTAAAAGGTAAAAGACTTCCTAATTCTCTTTGGGTTGAAGCTGTACATACCACTGTTTATATCTTAAACAGGTCACCAACAAAATTAGTGAAGAATAGAACTCCCTATGAGACTTGGAGTGGGAGAAAACTCGATGTTAGCCATCTGAAAGTGTTTGGTTGTCTAGCCTACTCACTCAACAAAGCTCCTAATAAGGACAAGTTTGATCAAAAGGGAGAAAAGCTTCTGTTTATTGGGTATAGCAATGAATCAAAGGCCTACCGACTATTGAATCCTGTTAATCACCAGCTGATAATGGCAAGAGATGTCATCTTTGAGGAAAGGGGAGTATGGCAGTGAACTTCCAGCAGCCAGAACTCAACATATAATCCATATTTTGTACCAGTTGAAGCAACAAGACCTAAATCGGCTACTAAATCTCAGAATCCAGCAATTTCAGAAGCTGAAATTGCACCTAGGAACCTTAGTTCAAAATCTGAAAATTTAGAAAATGAAGGAACTTCATTCTCTTCAACTGTCCTAAGAAGATCTGAAAGAGTTAGAAGACCTCCAGAGAGGTATGGTGATTTTAGAAGCTATTTTTCTAATGAAAATTCAGAATTTGCTCTTTTCTCTTGTGAGCCACAGAATTTTGAAGATGCAATGAAGGATAAAAAATGGAAAAAGGCCATGGAAGAAGAGCGGAACATGATTGAAAAGAACAACACATGAAAGCTTGTGGATCCTAAGGCAAAAACATTATTGATCTCAAGTGGGTTTACAAAACCAAGTACAAGGATGGTTTCATTCAAAAGTATAAGGCCAGATTGGTTGCCAAAGGTTATTCTCCACAACCTGGAGTTGATTTCAACGAGACCTTTGCATCGTTTGCAAGAATTGAGACAATTCGGCTTGTACTTGCAATAGCTGTCAAATTGGAGTTAAATGTGTATCAAATGGATGTTAAATCTGCGTTTCTCAACGGAGAATTGAATGAGGAAGTTTATGTTGAGCAGCCACATGGATATGAAGTGAAGGGCAAAGAAGAAAAGGTGTACAAACTAAACAAGGTTTTGTATGGCTTCAAACAAGCTCCATGAGCTTGGAACAGTAAGATTGATTCTTATTTCTGAATTTAGGATTTCATAAAAGCTCTCATGAACCATCTCTTTATTTTTTTTTTAAAAGAAACTGATTTCATCATTGTTTGCTTGTACATTGATGATCTGATTTACTTTGGAAGCAATCTTCATTTACTTTCTAATTTCAAGCACTCAATGATGAAAAATTTTGAGATGACAAACTTAAGGATCATGAAGTATTTCCTCGGGGGATGCAAGTTAAACAAAGAAGGGAAATTTTCATTTCCCAAGAAAAGTATGCAGCTGATATCTTGAAGAAATTTCGTATAAAGGATTGTAAGGCTGTAAGTACTCCTATGGCTCTAAATGAAAAATTAAATTCTGATGATGGAGCTAAAAAATTTGACGAAATCAGTATAGGAGTTTAGTTGGATCCCTTACTTACTTGACTCATACTAGGCCTGATATTACACAAGCTATTAGTATGTTGTCTAGGTTCATGCACAGCCCAAGTGTACTGCATTATGCAGCGGCAAAAAGGGTATTAAGATACCTCAAAGGCACACTAAAACTTGGACTGAAGTACAACAAAGATTCTGAGTTTGTTTTGACCGGTTTCATTGACAGTGATTGGGCTGGATTAGTTGATGATCGAAAAAGCACATCGACATAAGTTTTTTGCCTTGGAAATGGCACCATTTCAGGGTGTTCAAGAAAGCAAAGCACTATTGCCTTGTCATATGCAAAAGCAGAATATATTTCAGCAATAGAGGCTGCTTGTGAAGGAGTTTGGCTGAGGAAACTACTTAGTGATTTAGGGCTGAAGCAAGAGGGTCCTACAACCATTTATTGTGATAATATGTCAGCAATAGCTCTAACTAAGAACCCAGTTTTTCATGCCAGGACAAAGCATATTGAGGTCAGACATCACTTTATTCGTGACCTTGTGCAGAAGGAAGAAATTCAGCTAGAATTCATCAGCACTAATAAACAACCAGCAGACATGCTCACAAAACCTATTACTACTGAGAAGTTTTTGAAGTTCAGAGACATGTTAGGACGCATGACTTTAGAGGGGAATTTGTGAGAATGCCATAAACCTACTCAAGTTAGTTAATTCAATTATTTAGTTGAAAAGTCAGCAGACAACTCAGCTTACAGTCAGCAGAACATTCATCAATGAAATTATTCAGTCAGCAAGTTGCAGCCAGTGTGATTCTTAGTCAAAGTTCTGTTCAATTTTTCAAAGTGGAATACAGCTGTCATCCATTAATAGCACAGGAGTGAGTTATTTAGTCTAGGAACTTGTCATATTCTTTGCCGTGTTTCTAGGGTTAAGTCCCTAGAATATTAAAATTACCCATTTATTCCCCATGTACTCTGCCCTATAAATAGTGGCCTTATCCTAGTCAATTTAAGTAGTGAAAAAATAGAAAAGAATCTCAAAAAATCCAGCAAAAAGTGCTGCAGCACTGTAGCTTTTTATATATGTAATTTCTCCATCAAGTCAGTAAATTAAAGAGGCATTTTTCAGTATTTTTTCTTCTCTGTTTTTTCTGTTTTTCTATTCTTCAGTTCCAACAAAGCGAAGGCGTGCGCCTTAGGAAGGTGAGGTGCATAATTATTAAAATTGTGTCCAATGCCTATTTGATGGATAATTGATATATATGAACACATCAATAGTAAGATTTAAGCCCTGGTATCCTAAATGCAAAAGCAGTGTATGGTTTGTAAACTGTATTTCCAAACAAAACAGCAGCTAAATTCCGTAAAAAATGTTATATATTAATTGTAAACTTGCATTAAACGACATAATTAATTACATATTATATAATATTAAATTAATGGCTTAATGCAAGTTAATCTATAACTTGTGAAGAGCAGGGCAGCCTGCCAGCCACCAGCAGGCAGCAGACAGCAGAAGAAGAAGAAAACGCCTTACTAGTTTGAAGCAGCCTGACGACTCACGAAGACTGGTGATGACGACTTGCTGGCTCGAAGTTTGAAGCAGCCTGAAGATTGACAAAGACTGACGATGATGACTTGCTGGCTCAAAGCCTCTAGCTTGTTCGAAGACTCTGGGGAAGGCTCTCTTGCTGGCGGAAGACTCAAAGACAAAGGGCCCTTGTGAAAGCTCTCTTGCTGGCAAAGGCTCAAAGACTCAAAGACTTGAAGATGAAGGTGTTTCATGCTGGTTTGAAGGCTCGAAGACGAAGGTTGTGCTGATTCGAAGGCTCAAACCTTGAAGGCAAAGGGCTCTTGAGAAGGCTCTCTTGCTAGCAAAGGCTCAAAGACTCAAAGACGTGAAGATGAAGGTGTTTTGTGCTAGTTCGAAGGCTCGAAGATGAAGGGCTCTTGAGAAGGCTCTCTTGCTGGTAAAGGCTCAAAGACGTGATGAAGAAGGTGTTTCATGCTAGTTCGAAGGCTCTAAGATGAAGCTTGGACATGCTAGTTCGAGTCGAAGCCTCTGGCTAGTGCTAGGGCTGGTTTGAAGGCTCTAGCTCTTGCTATGTCTACCGAAGCCTTGCATTTTCTTTCTTGAAAGGTTGAAAAAAAAAAAAATGAAGTTAAGAGCTCAAATATCTCAAGGAGTGACTTAGTGCACCTTGAGCCTCATTGTGCTTCACTGCGCCTCTTGAAGTTTGCCTCGCCTCAACCTTGGTAAGGTGGTAGATGCTTTTGACTACTATGGGCCCAAAGATTTGGTTGATAAACTGCCTTCCCTCCCACACACCCAACCCCCCCCCCCCCCTTCTCATTACACCACCACCACCTGTAGAGGATGTTTATCATTAAGAAGTACCTTTAGAGAATTATGGGCTCGAACAACCCCCTATGAATACTGTATATGAGCTGAAACATGGCTATGACAATCATCAAGAAGAATAGAAAGAAATAGTAAATATGTTAATGAAACCAATAGGATTGAAACACAAATAGAGATATGATACGAGAGAGACTGGTGATTGCTCTATGTATACCTCTGCCACATTTTCACAAAGCTCTTTTGATTAGTCAAGCTCAATTGTCCATTTCCAATGCCTTTATGAGGTCTTATAGGGAATAATTGCTTCTCAATCAACAATAATGGTTAGTCTTTGAGGAAAAGGAAATTTAGATGCAGTTTTTTCCATTAATCTTTTAGAGGTAAGAGAATGGGTAACGAGGGAGTTACAATAAGACATCCTTCCTCTACATCAATAGAAACTAGTTGCAAAGAATGCAACCTAAATAGAGAACTAAACTCAATGTAATAGGGCTAACCAATTTCGCTACAAGTCTTCTAGAGAAACATGACAAAAAAAACCATTTGTTGATGCCAATAGCGATGCAAGATATACCACTCTACTCCAAAGCAAATTGTTAGCAATAGCCACACCCTTGAATATTCTAGCATTCTTTCCAACCAAACACACCAAATAATAACCATAACAGTGTAATGCTATAGAGCTTTCCTATCCTTTCCTTTGCCAAAACCCCAAAAAGTAGTGGTATAAAAGGCCTTCAAAGTGCATGGACAGACCCAGTTTTTTCCAAATATACAAAATAACTTATTAGAGGGTAGGCCTTGGATCAACAGTTAGGTTGCTTCTTTGTGACTGGTTGGTCACTGGTTCGAGTCCAAGGAAACAACCTCTCTAAATAAAAATCAGGGGTAAGGCTATGTACACTGTGACGACCCTTCCCCTACTCTCACAAAGCCGGGAGCCTTGTGGCTCGGGGACGCCTTTTTTTTTTATATTTAAATACCAAAGAACTTATTCCAAATAGCCAATGTGAAAGGGCAATGAAGAAAGAGACATGCACAAGTCTCTTTACTCTTCATACGAAGGACACAAAAGTTGGGGGGACATGGCATTATTAGGTCTTCTCTTATAAAGCAAATCGTTGGTATTAATTCTTTCAAGTATTGCTGTCCAAATAAAAGATTTTATTTTTAGGGAGCTTTAGCATTCTAAATCAAAGGGTACAAAGCAAAAGGACCCATAGTAGAATCACAAGTCAAGTAGGTGTGAAAAATGATTTTCAAGAAAATTTCCCAAAAGGATCTAAACATTAAACCCTCAATGAACATGAAAAAAATTGAGCAACCTAGATTTCTCCTAAAATGGAAGCTCCAAGAATGCCCATTTTCTTGCAAAAGAAGAAAAGCAAAAATCAGGGTGTCATGAAGATTCGATAAATGAAAAATACGAGGGTAAGTACTAGCCAAAGGAATCTCCCCCACCCAATGATCCTCCCAATAGTGAATATGCTCCCCATTACCCACTGTATAATGATTTTAGGAAGGAAACTAATAATAAATCTAAGATACTAACTTCCAAGGACTCGAATAAGTAGTGTTAATTCCTACTTTAGCATCCCACTTGTTTTCTAGCATTCCAAATTTATAGCAAATTACGTTTTTCCAAAGAGAATTAGGTTCTAAAGGAAAACACCATAACCATTTCCCCACCAAAGAGATGTTTTTGGACACTAGGTTACCAAGACCCAAGCCTCCCTTTAGGCCTACAAACAATCTTCCATCCTACAAGACTATCTCTACAACCCTCTCCTCCGCTTGACCGCAAGAAATCCCTCATTAATTTTGCCTTTGTGCCAATCTCACAGGGATTCTAAAAATAGAAAGGTACGACAAAGGGATGGAAGATCGACAAGCGTGGATTAGGGCAACACAACACCCTAAAGTGAAGAAAGCTCCTTTCACCAGTCCAGTCTCCTAGCCACTCTCAAAAATAGGGTCCCAGAAAGAGCCTGCATTGGGAGTACCACCTGGGGGAGACCTAAATAAGTAATAGGCTAAGTCAAAATGGCACAACCAGCTACCATAGAAAAAGGATCCACAATAATACCTAGACCCACTAGGAAAAGGATACACATTGATACCCAAACTCTCCAGAATGCTCATGGAGAAATTAATTTTCAGCCTAGACACTTTCTTAAACACTTGTAAGATAGTCAACAAATTAAAGAAGCAACTTATGTTGTCTGACAGGAAAAGAGTAATGTCATCTGGGAATTGAAGATGAGAAATGATGCAATTCTCATAATCTACCTTAATCCCCTCCACCAACCCTCTATCTACACGTTTCAACAATCCTACTCAAGACATTAACCAAAATAGTAAATAGAAATGAAGGGATTAAAATATAATTTATAATTACTATAATTTAAAAAAATATATCTATAAATTTAATTCTATAATTTATTAAAATATAATTTTTTATTATAATAATATATTAAAATTATTATTAAGTTATATTATATAATTATTAAAATACTGTTGTTAAAAATTTTAATTTATTAAAATAATGTTTAGAATATTAAATTTCATATATTAATATTTTTGTGATAATAACTTATATATTTCAGTAATATATGAATTAAAATAACTAAATCATAAATATTCGAGTTATTTTAATAATTATTAATATAATTTATGCTTCTTTAAGTTTAATAAATATTTTTATCTATAAGATTTAGTTATATAATTTATGAAACTATAATTTTTAAATCGTTAATAAAATGTTAATAATATTATATCTATGGCTTCTATTTTTTAAAAATAATAAAAAAATATAAAAAATAATAAAAAATTAAATAGTATAAGGGCATTTTGGGATAATTGTAGATAGTTATAGAGGTATTTTGGGATAATTATGAGTTGTTATAGGGATACATTTAACATAATTAAAGGGTATTTTGGGATGGTTGTGGGTAGCTAAAGGAATATTTTGAAATAATCATTGGTAAATATAGGGATAAATTTGAAATTTTTTAAAGATGACACCAAATAGGGGAATCCCCTTTATAGTAGTATAAATGATTAAATTACAAGTTTTTCAAACTTAAACTGTTGCTAGAAGTATGAGTTTGCTACTAACAATAAAACTTCCAAAAAAGTGTCACAAGCTAGAAATTCACTTTAAATAATAAATTTTATTTTTTAAGTACATATAATAGGCATTTTTTTTTAGATGCCAAACACTTTAAGCAAGAAGCAAAATTCTTAAGGAGGGAGCATCAAAGGAAGCTATCCATCATTTTTTTTCCCCCAATGTTAGGAGTCATTCGGTTATTTGCAAAGATCAAAGTTGGTGGTTAAGAGCTCATTGTGGTTCTTTATGCTTTGTTCTCTATCCTTATTTTGGATTTTGGTGATTAAAAAATAAATGATTAATGAATTAGTTTGAAGATCTGCAACTACAAATTTTTATTTTGATAGTTTGGATGAGGAAGGGGAGCCTAGGCATAATAGTAAGGTTGTCGCTGTATGACCTAGGGGTCATGGGTTCGAAGCGTAGAAACAGCCTCTTGAAAAAACGATAGGTAAAGTTGTGGACTATAGACCCATCGTGGTCCGCCCCTTCCCCCAACCCCGCATATGCAGGAGCTTTGTGCATTGGGCTGCCCTTTTTTTTATAGTTTGGAAGAAAAGTTTTGTATTATTGAGAAAGCATATCAACCTTTACGATGAAGCGTGAAGGGTTTAGTTTGGCCTGGGTGGTCAAACATGTTAAAACATATTAAAGCTTCAGGCTGAAATGAAGGGTGCATTACATTATGAAGTTTAGCAAATGCTAGTTTCAAATTCTCAATGAAATGTTAAATGTTCTTGTTGCAAATGCCAATGTGAATCACAGTGCATTCCGTTGGAACTCTGAAAACAGCATGGAATCAGAATCAGTTGATTGCTGCCTGGTTGGTGACGTAAACTGAAACAAAGACAATTTTTTAGATCATAAAAAGATGTATTAAGACAAGAAGATAAATTATCTAAAGGAGAACAAGAAACCATCAAGAAAAAATAAAAATAACGAAAGAAAATAAAACCCCTCCATAAACACTTTTGATTGTGTAATTCACCAAGTTTGCTAATGCCTGCTGACCCTTTTTTCACTTTCTTTTACACCCATTTAAACGAACTTTGTTTCCTTCAGGATCATACAGCGACAACCCCATCTTATCCATCAAATTTTGAGCGTATAAGTCTTTCCCATTTACCTCCTCCAGTGTGGTGGGAAAAGGCCCATTCTTCTATTGCTGCTGCTGGTTCTATCAATCTCAAAAATAGAGACATGCTCCAAACTTATATCAGAGATGATGGCCCATATGAATATATCCCCAAGTTATCAGACAATTCAAAACAGCCATACTGTTCCCAAACCTCATTTAAAACACAAACTGCCCTCATAAGCAAACTTACTAGTGTCATCACTATCATTGTCCGACACATCACCCCTTCTTTTCTTCTCCTTGCAGACCCTCTCATCTGGGCCCCCTTTCTGAGTGAGTATTCCACATTTCCCACTTTTTCTTTAGCATTTCTTCTTCAAGTTTGTGGTTGTCCCATTAGAATTATCTAGCTTCTCTTCAAATAATATTCAGTTCAACACTTGCCTGCCGCACTGCCATCTGATGAGCATAAACTTTTCTAAATCCTTATCATGGATCCTTCCCTTATGATTTGAATCAAAGACGTTTATATTTATTCTATTTGCTTCTATTTATTTATTATTTATAAAGGATTGATTAAAGAATTCAAATTTTCTATTTTTATTTTTTATAAATATATTTTACAAATCAAATATAATTTGATAATATTATTTTATATTCAATTAATAAATTATATTAAAATATTAAATATATTAAGTATTAAGTTAATAAGTTAATTAAAGTTAAACGTGATCAATTTATGCTTTTTCTTGAAGTAGAAAGCGTTCCATCTGTTCCTGAATAGCTTCTTTCAAAAGGGCTTCTGCTTCCTCGGTGAATGCCTAGGACTATGGAACAAAGGATTATCCCGGACCTACACCGAGGTATTGATGGTGATTCTCAAATATCGCAAAACAGAATGTGATACGATGAAATAGAATGCAATAGAAACAAAGATAGGGAACGGGTTACCTACTCTTAACGGGCAAAGCGAGCCCTTTCATTCTGAATTCTTTAATTCAGAATGAATCAAATCTCCCCAAGTAGGATTCGAACCTACCAGTCAGTTAACAGCCGACCGCTCTACACCACTAAGCTACTGAGGAACAACGGGAGATTAGATCTCATAGAGTTCAATTCCCGTTCTCAACCCATGACCAATATGAGCTCGAAGCTTCCTTTGTAATGTAACTCTTGGAACTTCTTCGTAGTGGCTCCATGACCGCACCCCCAAAAAAAAGCCCACCCACCAAATCAACAGTCAGCAGCAGATATTTTTAAAGACACAAAATTATTGGCTTTTATATCTAGTTTTAAGTACCTTTGTTTCTATTCCTTTATAATTATGTTTTATTTGTATTTTTCTTTCAAGGGGTTTGTTTTCTTTCCTTTATTTCTAAAATATTATTCTTATTTTGTGGGTCGGTATTTTCAAAGTTGGAGTGAGCTCGTTTTCCCATTTTGTGATAAGTGATCCAATCGGATAATTTACAAATTAATCGTAGGCATGACAAACATTGAGAACAATAAACTTTACCCATTTTTTTTTCTCCATTTATTCACTGATACAGTCATAGTTCAAAGCATTTGCCAGGTACAATAATTCCACAAGCCAAAGAGATATGTGAGTAATTACTTGATCGCACCTTTTCTCCTATTTCTGGAGAAAAAATATTGCGAAGGATCTGCAGGGACACTGATGGATGATGTGTTTTGGAGAATCCAGTTTTGTCAGCTTTTAGCTTTGTTAAAGTAAACATTTAACTGCTGGAACCAGAACATCATTCTTTTGTGGGGTTGGGTGGCATTTTAAAATACAAAGTTGCTTCTCTACTATTATTTAGTCTCGGCAGTTGTTAATTTGTCATTTTTTGGTTCATTGTATTCCAAGAAAACCCTTCATCATTCCCATGTTAATAGTCAAGATCAAATACTCAAAAGAAGGCTACATGCATAATTTGAAAAATATCTATGACAACAAACATTTAACTGCTGAATACAACCCACATACATTTGTAACCGTTTAAAAATTAACCCAAAACTGTCCAAATAGAATTCAAATTTAAAAAATTTTGAGAATTAATAATTTGTAATACTTGCACATGCATAGCGAATGCTCAACCACCACTAGTTCTAATCAAAATATGTAACTGCTAAGACTGCATAACATTATAAGGATAAAAACTTAAGTGGGCCTGATGTGTGGATGTGGTTTTGCCCCTGTTGTTAATTACACAATTAGAACTGTTTAGGCTTTAGAATCAAACCTTGCAATGAGCATGGAAACTACATTGTTGGATTGGTGTGATGACAGTAATGTTTGTTATTTTTGTTTTAGCAATTGTTCATCCTTAAATTACATGGTACCCTCTTATCAAATTAACAATACTGTGTTTCATTTCTATGTTCACTTTTAAATAATAATAATAATAATAATAATAATAATAATAATAATTTCTATCATTTTTTTCTGTTTACTTGAAATAATTCACGAGGAGAATCTACTATGTTAACAAGCCTCATATCCCATCTGGGGATTGTGTTCTTCCTGGATGATTTCTTGTTCAAAGGAATGCCTTCATTTTTTGTTACATTGTCTAGTTGAATTGCATTTTTGAAACACTGTTAGTCCTTGCTTCCATTGCCCATGGTTAGCTCAGCAGTAGCTAAAAATTCCTGTTTCATGTTCAGGTAACCACAAATCCAAGTGCAGTGGGCGGATGCAGTTGTAAAAGCTCATTCATGGTGAAACAATAGGTCTGCAGAGTTCTGAAAACTACCTCAACTAGATATGCCAAGTCATCTCCGTTTTGTATAAAAGGCTCATTAAACCGTCGTTTTTTTCATTTTGTACTAGGTTTCATTTAATTTAATTTTTTTTGCCCATTTCTCTTCCTACACTATGTATGTAACGCAATCAGTAAAGTGATGGTGGTGAAAATACTGAGCCATTGTGCTTTCTGTGTCGTGTTGTTGGCTTCAATGATACCATGAGTATGATAATCTCAGAAGATTTATACTAATGCCACTTGGTGCCCAATCAGAGCTGGGATGGAATAAAATCTTCTTCACTGCCAATGCTGGTGTTCTTTCATTATCAAGGAAGATTCTTGTCTGATCCAACACTCACTAGGATGCCAATGATTTTCCCTAGTCCCATGCTCTGGAAAGAGGAAGAGGAAGATGGCTTAAATAAATAAAAATCCTTGCTGTTCCCAGCAACAGAGTTGATTGTATTTCCATGGAGTTACTCCCAGTAGTTCTCTGTATGTTACAGAAGTTACTCCCAGCAAGCATAGCTGAAGATGACGAGCTGTACTTTGATTGAGAGGCTCTTGTTCCTTGTGGGGGTGCCTCCCCGTAATGTGTTTCTTTTATAAATAGCCCATACACGTCTGTGAGGACATTTGCTGCCTCATTTTGCCTTCATCAATAAACCTTGGATTTGGAATTGTTGTGTGATGAGCCAGAACTACTATAATTTTGTGCCAAATCTCATTATGCTTTCATTTTTGAAGCTCCATTTTTATGTTCAGTTAGATTAAGGTTATGCTCTGTGGCCAGCCAAAGTAGCTGTTGATGGATGCCCTCATCTTTTTAGGTCATTTCTAAAATTTCTAGAAAATGTCTGGATTAAGGATTTTATTTATAAATAAAAAATGAATAAATTAAGTTTCTGTTATATCTTCTCTTCATGTTAAAAATATTATTAAAAATAAAATTATCACACTGAAAAAAAAATTACAGAAAACAAAAGGTTAATGAAATGTGAGATGGAACACTTCTTGTTTATTAATTTATAGTATATGTTTTTATTTGTATGAGTTAATTAAATGTGAAAAAGTGAATTACTATTAACTAATAGGATTGGTGACAAGTACAAATAATAATAATAATAATTTATCGTTGCCCCAAAGATTGCCTTCAAGCATTGCATCGCCCTGGAGTATATGGTTGTCAATGAAAGATTCGTTGCTAGCGGCAACCCAAATGACACTACTGGATATGGTTTTATGTATTTTACTGCCCACAGCCATCCACATGCAAATTTTAGTAAAATATATAAAGTTTAGGGTTGCATTTGGAAGCATAAATTTTAGGGTTTGGATTTGAGTTTGTGTAGGTTTAAAAGAGATCTAATTTTGTATTAGGTTCTATTTAAATTTAATGTCTAAATTTCATACTCTCAAAAGCATGGTAAAGATTACACACAACTAAAGGAGTTTCATATATTATAAGATTATCCTTGAAAAAAAAATAAGAAAATTAAGAGATCTAAAGATAACTCATAAAAAGTTGAGAAACTGAGAAGAAAAAAGGGGAGAAATAATAAGTTTGGGGCTATTGAGATGCTTCCATGGTAGTATTAGAAAGAGAAAAATTGAGCAAACTCATAGAGCCCTACTTCTAAGATAATTAAACGAACATTAGAAAAAGAATCAAATACAAGAAAATTACAGTAAATGAACTAAAACATTCGAAAGTGGTCGGAGGAGTAGAGGTTGAGGTCGACGTCACTCTAGTCAAGGGCAATGGATAGGGTGGTTGTAGGGGAGATGATGGTGTCGAAGTAGTGCTGCGGAGGAGTTGCTTCCGAGAAGGGGTGCCTATGGGGTTAATTTAATACAATTACATAATAAAAAATTTTTATCAATCACCTTACTCAAACCAACCAACAATCCAATGTATATATGATATTACAAATTCAACTCTCAGCGATTCAATAGAAAAAATTCAAGGTCAGTTTTTCTTTTTAAGTAAATATCAAAGACAATATCAATTTCAGAAAATTTATCTTAAATGCTCTGCAATTTTCCTTCAATGAAATAATCTATTTCAGCTGTGATATTCAGCAATTCAATATTTAAGCTTAATATGAATTTTCAATCTAGTAAAGACAATCAATATAGTTCCTTGATTAAAATTAGTATTCCAGCAAATCCCAATATTCAGCAAGTTCACAACAATTAAATAAGCATACACACAATTTATATACTCGCAAGAATGTAAAAAGATTAAGAGAAGAAGAGAGGAACACCAGATTTTTTATAAGGTTCGGCCAGCGGCCTATGTCCTTACCTCAAGCAACGCGCTGTAAGGATTTCCTTTCCCAACTTCGTTACCAGGTGAAGTAAAGCCTCTCTTCATTCAAGGTGGAGATCCCTCTCTAACAAGAACAACCCTCTCACTAGACAATGATTCAACAATCCTGAATCATCAAAAACAAAAGCAAGAACAAGGAACAAATAATGTTCGTACAATGAAATACTCTCAAAAGAGTTGCTTTGTACAATGTTAGAATCAACATACTTCAATCAAAATACGATATAGAAGATGAACCTCAAAGTAATATCACCAGGGTTCTGATTTAGAATTGAGAATTTCAGCATAGGAGATTAGAAATTCATGAATTAATTCAACAACAGCACAACAGTATTTCAGAAAAGTTTTCAGTAGGATATCTATGAATATATGATTCGTATGTGCTTGATGATGATTTGTAATTTGCAAAAAATATCAATTATATATAGAGTAATAAAGTAGCTTACTATTTTCCCCAAGTTTTCTCTTAGTTTAGGAGCCAAGAAATTAATTTTGGAAACTTTACAAATATTGTTTTAAAGTTATAACATAACTTTCAGTCGACTAAGGCCCAAGGGTTAGTCGACTACTTTGGTTCTATTTGCTTATAAATAGCCAAAGCAATATATCAGTCGTCTTTCCTCTTGCTAATTTTTTGTTCTTCAAAATTTGGTTTCAAAACTTACTTTTGATCTTGAAAAAACGTATAAGAGACTTTTTGAAAATATTTTCCATGACTCAAAAATAGGTCTCTAAGTCAATGATATTTCCTACGAGCTTCAAGCATCAATATTGAAATTGTGAAGTACTTACTTGAGACTTTTATAAAATAAAACTTTCTTAGCACTAAGTCTTCATGCTTTAACTTCCATTTTATGTCTAGCTTGAACTTTTTCTTCAATATGCTTTAACTTCATCAGTACTCGTGACTTTAAGCACAAGCTTCATTCATTCTCTTTAAACGCTTGAACTTGATCTCATAAGTATCTTTTGAAGCCCTGAAATTTACTTAAACAATCATGTTAAGTACCCTTGATTTGTTATCATCAAAACGAGATTAACCCTTGTTAGGCCAACAATCTCTCCCTTTCTGATGATGACAAATAAGGAGTAAAAGTGAGTAAGCCTTCATAAGACTCCCTCCTTACAATAAGCATAATCTTAACAAGATATGTAGAGTAATGAGATTGCATATCAGAATTCACTTTAACTTTCAGCAATGGACATATATCATGATATCATCATTTATCAAATATAACTCTCCCCATATTCAATAAAATTTGAATCTCATTCATGAAGTTAAGTTTAAACCATGTATAGTATGAAGCTAATATCATTATTTAATAACATCTCATCACAATCAGATTTCATCATGCTCATATTTTCATTGTAATTGCATCATGCTCGGTTCATCATGCTCATATTTTCATTGTAATTGCATCATGCTCAATTTTGCCCAAACTTCTCCCCCTTTTGACATCAATCAAAAAGAGAAAAACAACAAGAATAGCATGGAAAGTTTTAATGCATATATCCAACATAATAGCCAAAACACAAAGTGAACAGTCATCATGCATAATAAGATAGTTAATAAGAACCAAAACAGCATGTGAAAACCATAAAAGCAAAAAAGATAAAAATAAAAGAGTAGTGTCAGATGCAAATATTACAATCCAAGATTGTTCATTTAACGAAAACAACGGTGCATCATCAGTATCAGTTCCTTCCTCAGCATCATCTTCATTGTCAGCTTCATTTTCACCCAAGCTTGTCTCCATAGGAGCCTTACCTCGTGAAGAAGATGAATCGACCATATATTGTTCAATCCATCCAAGCCGTTGGTCAAGAGAAGTATAACTCGACTGAAGTGAGCTAAAACCAGTACGCACTTCATCACGAAGACCAGATCATCTGCTTCTGATAGGCAACAAACTAAGAAGAACTATCATCTACTGGAGGAGCAACTTGTTGTGGTTCAAGAACTTGATGAGGTGCTTGGCGTATATGCCTACCTTTTAGAAACCAACCTTGGTTATGTCGTTCATACCCAATTTTTTTAATCATGGTAGATGAAAACAGGTCATAATGGGTTTGTTTGATAAACAATGTGGATGGTGTGGTTACTCCGAGATGATAAAAGATGAGATTTAGAATTTCTCCATACGAAAGAATTACTCTACGAGCTTCTTCTCTTGAAATCATCCATTTCAAGATTAAGCTTAGCAAGTCAAGCTTCTTTCCTTTTAGTAGGCACCATATTACAAAGCAATCAAGATAGGAGACATGGTCATGTGATCCTATCCTAGGCAAGATATTGTAAGTGATAAGTTTTTGTAGGATTTGAGCCTACAAGTTCAGTTGATTTTATGGTGGAGGATGACCAAAGTAGACAAGGTCTGTAGTCATAACCAAAGGTAGAAATTCCTCAGGGGTAAAATATTGAGCCATAATCCATGGTTGGCCAAGAGGTGGACACTCAAATTCTCCTGCTTTGATTCTTAGAATTGCAGCTAAGGTTTGGGGAGTATTTGCAAATGATTTTTCCATGACCTGGGTGGAGGTCACAGTTCCCCCTTTGATCAAATTTGCATAAAAAAGCTTAACCAAATTTGGATACATTCTTTTTGCTTGATATGTAATAAACTTTTCCCAACCTAAAGCTTTGAACATAGGCAAAATGCCTGGAAAATCTTCCTTAAAAAATTCAACATCTAGAACCTTTCCAAATATAGGTTCGGGTAGCACGAATATGGTCTCGATAAAGTTACTTGGCATGGGGTGTCACTAGCCATTGTTTGATGTCGTTGATGTCATCTTTCCTAGAGGTAGAACCTCGATTCGCCGTGGTCTTTGCTCTTGGCATGGCTTTAGAGAAAATGAATAGTGAAATCCTTAAAAATAAAGTGAGAATGAAGTAGGAGGATGTATTCTAAGGTTTAATCAGAAGATTTTTCGTGTGGGAACACTCGTGGATAAAGGAGAAAGGGTTTAGAAGAGAAGATAAACAGGGTCAGAAGACTGAGGAGTGAAAAATTAGGGTTTTTATGAGTAGTTCATATTTATACGTCGTGTGTTAGTCGACTATGCTTGAAGAATTAGTCGCCTGACCTATGTATTTCTTCGAAATTTCGCAAACCAGTAGTGAGTTAGATGACTATGCCTCAAGGAGTTAGTCAACTGATGAGCCTGATCTTTGAAAAAACTAGTAAGTCAGAGAGTGACCAATTGACTGAGGGTAAGTTGTTAGTCGCCTGACCTTCAATATTTTAACTTACTTCCTAACTCAAATAGTCATCCTTTTTCCTTGTCAAATTACTTTTCTACTATTCAATAATCCTAGTTCTTGTCTTATTGAAATGAATCTATCCTCTGAAAGAGGTTTTGTAAAAATGTCAGCCCATTGATCCTTTGTATTTACGAACTCAAGTATGATATCTTCTTTTAGCACATGATCTCTTAAAAAGTGATGTCTAATGTCGATATGCTTGGTCCAAGAATGGGAGATGGGATTTTTGGAAATATTGATGGCGCTGGTATTGTCACACTTAATTGTTACAACCAAATATTCCAAATTAAAATCCTTTAATTGTTATTTCATATAAAGAGTTTGTGCACAACAACTACCCGCTGCCACGTACTCTGCTTCTATAGCAGATAGTGCTACGGAATTTTGTTTCTTGGAGAACCAAGACACAAGAGATCATCTTAGAAAGTGGCAAGTACCACTAGTACTTTTTCAATCTATTTTACAGCTTGCATAATCTGCATCCGAATAACTAATCATCTTAAAACCTATATCTTTAGGATGCCATAGACCTAAGTCAATAGTACCTATTAAATATCTCAATATTCTCTTGACAGCTATTTGGTGAGATTCTTTAGGGGTTGCTTGAAAACAAGGGCACATATAGACACTGAACATGATGTCAGGTCTACTAACAGTCAAATAGAGCAAACTACCTATCATGCCTCGGTAGTATTTCATATCTACCATTTTTCCTTGATCATCTTTGTCAAGGCTTATAGAAGTGCTCATTGGGGTTCCCAGTGGCTTTCCACCTTCTATATCAAATTTCTTTAGGAGGTCTTTTATATATTTTGACATATTTATGAAAGTCCCAGTTTTAGCTTGCTTGATCTGAAGACCAAGGAAATATGTCAACTCGCACATCATACTCATCTCAAACTCGTTTTGCATGCATTTTGTGAATTCTTTGCATAATTCCTCATTAGTAGCACCAAAGATAATGTAATCCACATATATCTGGATGATGAGCATATCTTTGTCTTTAGACTGAATAAACAGAGATCTATCCATTTTTCCTCTTCAAAAGCCATTTTCCAATAAAAAGCCAGTTAGTTGCTCATAACAAGCTTTAGGAGCTAGCTTTAGTTTGTATAAGGCTTTTTTTAGTCTAAACACATGATCAGGACAATGAAAATCCTCAAATCCTGGAGGTTGTGCTACACAAACTTCTTCATTTATAAATCCATTTAAGAATGCACTCTTCACATCCATTTGATAAATTTTAAAATCTTTGTGAGATCCATAGGCTAGTAGCATTCTTATTGCTTCCATTCTAGCTATAGGAGCAAAGGTCTCATCATAATTTATTCCTTCTTCTTGATTATAACCTTAAGCTACTAGTCTAGCCTTGTTACGCACTACAATTCCATTCTCATCCTTCTTATTCCTAAACCCCCATTTGGTGCCGATTATTGAGTGATCAGTGGGTCTAGGAACTAACTTCCAAACTCTATTTCTCTCTAATTGATTTAACTCTTCTTGGATAGCTACTATCCATGAGTCATCATTTAATGCTTCGGTTATGTTCTTTGGTTCCTCCTAAGATAGGAATGCACAATGATTACACATATTCTTCAATGAGGATCTAGTGGGTACTCCTCATGAAGGTTCACCGATGATTTGATCCTTTGGGCGATTCCTTACAAATTTCCATTCTTTAGGTAATTCAAATTTATATAGAGGGCTATCATCTAAAGATGAGCTCGATTCCTTACTCTCATATTTTACTTCTTGAATCTCTAAGTCTTCTAGTATTTGTTTAATTTTAGCTTCCTCAATATCAGAGGGTTTAGAGAATGGATTTGCCTTATCAAAAGCTATATGGACTGATTCTATGATTGAAAGGGTCCTTTTGTTGTAGACTCTAAAGGCTTTACTATTCACTGAATATCCTAAAAAGATTCCTTCATCTGATTTTGCATCAAATTTTCCTAAATCCTCTTTATCATTCAAAACGAAGCATTTGCATTCAAACACGTGAAAGTAGATATGTTTGGACTTCTTCCTTTCCAAAGTTCATTGGGGGTCTTTTTCTAAGCTTGTCCTAATGGAGACTATTCATCACATAACATGCGGTGTTTACGGCTTCAGCCAAAAAATATTTAGGCAAATTATGCTCATTTAGCATTGTTCTAACTATTTCTTGAAGTGACCTATTCTTCTTTTCAACAACACCATTTTGTTGAGGAGTACGAGGTGCTGAAAAGTTGTGAGTTATTCCATATTCATCACAGAATTTCTCAACATCTTTATTTTTGAATTCACTACCTCGATTATTTCTAATGTTTAAAACTTTGTACCCTTTTTCATTTTGGAGCTTCTAGCATAAGTTAATTAGCATCTTACATACATCGTCTTTGTAGGGTAAGAAAAGTACCTAGGTAAACCTGGAGTAGTCATCAACAATGACGAACATGTATTACTTTCCTCCTAGACTTTGTATTCTGGTGGGGCCAAACAAGTCTAAGTGCATAAGTTCCAAAGGCCTACCAATGGAGATATTCTTCTTCTTTTTAAAACTTGTCTTGATTTGCTTCCCAAGTTGAAAAACATCATATATCTTGTCCTTTACAAACTTAGTGATGGGTAGACCCTTGACTAAGTTCTTTTTAACTAATTTGGACAATAGGTCCATACTAGCATGTCCTAATCTTCTATGGCACAGCCATTCGGTTTCATTCAAGGCTGTGAAGCAAGTGACTTCTTGAGGTATTAGGTTTTCAAAATTTATGCAGTATACATTGTCAACCCTATTTGCAATGAACAAGGTGTCAGGCATTTGTCTTGTTTAAATGTTACATCAAAGCCTTTATCACTTGATTGAATAATGCTAAGCAGATTATGTTTTAACTCATCTACCAACAAAACATCATCAATAATTAAAGAGGGTTCTTTACCAACTTTTTCGATGCCGATTATTTTGCCTTTAGCATTGTCTTCGAAGGTGACATGTCCACCATCCTTTAGTATTAATGAGGAAAACTTGGACTTGTCTTCGGTCACGTGTCTTGAACATCCACCATCTAAGTGTCATTTATCATTTGATGGAGTGGACCTAAAACATACCTACAAGAAGGTTTTCAAGGTGTTACTTTTGGTACCCAAGCCTTCTTAGGTCTTTTTTATTCAGTTTAAGTTTAAGTTTTGATTCTCCATACTTTCTTGACTTTGACATTTTTCTTCTATATGGACATTCAAACTTTATGTGACCATTTTTCTTACACAAGAAACATGTAGTGTGTTCTTATGCATTTTTGGAAGATGTATTTAGAAAGTGTTTTGAGGCTTTTACAAAGTACCCCATGTCATTGAATCCTAGTCCTTTTTTTATCCAAAGACATTCTTTGTGATCCAACTAGTTTATCAAAATTTTCCTTTCCTCTGGTAAAATTGTAGATGATTTTGGCTTGAACCTCGATTTTACTCTCAAGACTACATATTTCTGAGTCTTTTATATTTTTACCATTTACTTGTAACTTTGCTAGATCTTGAGACATCTTATTGATTTTACTCACGAGTTCATCAATAAGTGAGTCCTTTTCTTTTTCAGCCCATGTTGATGTCTCTAGTTGGTTCATAAGCTTTTCATTTTGTTCTTTAAGTGCTATGTTTCGTTTGGATACTTTTATGAACCTATTATGTAATAAAAATAGTTTAGATTGCATTTCTCTATATAAAGACATACTCTCACATGAGTCACTACATGATTCGTCACTAGATTCTTCATGTGAGCTAAAGTAGGAATTTACCTCGTCATCTTTTGCCATGAAGCAAAGGTTTGCCACATCTTGATCACTTGATTCATTTTCTGATTCACACAAGCTTGAGTCACCCACATGGTAGCTTTCATCACCTTCTTTTTATTCTTCTTGGCGTCTTTCTTTAGTTGTGGATAGTTAGGTTTTATATGTCCAACTTTCTTGCAATTATAGCATGTGAGAGGTTCATTCTTTGTTTCTTTCTTGCTAGTTTCACCTTTATTGGTTTTTGAGCCTCTGAATTTTTGAGCAAATCTCTTGTTCTTTTAGAAGAATTTTCCTAGTCTTCTAGTGAATAAGGTTATATCATCTTCGTATAATTCATTGTCTTCTTCCTCACTAGAACTGTCTTTTGCAGCTTTTAGAGCTATTGACTTCTTTTGTTTGATACCTTCAATTTTTCTTTCATTTATTGTTATCTCATATGTGAGGAGTGATCCTATTAATTCATCTAAGGAGGTATTTTTTAGATTTCTGTCTTCCGTTATGGCAGTGGCCTTAGGTTCCCAAATCGGTAGAAGTCCGCTAAGGATTTTTCAAATCATCTCATAAGTAGAATATTTTTTCTCTAATGCATTAAGGGAATTTATTATGTGGGTGAATCTAGTATACATACTAGTGATAGTCTCTTCAGGGTATATCCTAAATGCCTCATACTTCGCTGGTAAGCATGTCAATTCTACTATCCCTTACGTCAATTGTTCCTTCATAAGTGATTACGCGCTTAAACTGCGTAATTAGGTTCTTTAATTTATGCATTGAGGCTAATATTTCTAATTAAAGACTTAATTACTCTCAATATTTTAGCACGGTGTTCTATTTATAATATTTGGGTTTTATTGAGTAAATTATGAATTTTTCGTATTTTTTTATCGCAGGGCGATTATTGGAAGCTAAAATTGATGCGACTTCGTAATTTGAGCGTAAATTTCTTGTTCGAGCTTCGATTAAGACGATTCAAAACTCTATGGAAAGCCAAGAAAATTATCTACAACTTTTGTGTTTAGAGCTTTGAGAGATACGGGCTCTAGAATGGTCCAAAGTGGACTTGTTGCCAGGAGACAAAAAGAAGAAGAAAAGAAGAAAAAAAAAAAGAAAAAAAAATATTAATTTACCCGATGTGACCCGGCCATGCAGCTAGGTTCAGATCCTCCATGCGTGCGTAGGGCTTCTTCCCCCTTCCCCTATATATATTTTTTTCTACTTCCTTTCTCTTTCAAGCAGCTAGGCCGCCCCAGCTCCCTTCTCTCGGCCCCCTTCTCTCAACTCTCTTTAACTCTCCCCTTCTCTCCACTCTTATCTCTTCCTACCCCCTTCCCTGTTTCCTCCATTGCTATCTGAATAGCAATAAGACCAACCCCTCTCCCTTAACTCTCTTCTCCCTCACGCACCTTATGCTAACTCTCCTTCTCCATCCTTTCTCCTTCATCCTCTCCTTCTCAAGCTCCCTATCCTCTCAGCTCTTCTCCCTCTCCCCTTCCCTTTTCTCTCCCACTCTCCCTTCTCTCCCTTTTCCAGTTTGCTGCCACCAGCTGAGCTCCTCCTCCCAGCTGAACTTGAGGGCTGCTGTTCTAGGGACCCGAAGAATGTTGCCCTTGCTACTGTTCCTGTGTGGCTACTACTGCTGCAGCTGCTGTGCTACTCCTCCTACTACCATCACAGCTATGCCACCCCACGACCATCTGCTGCCAAGGACTTGAGCCACCCACCTGCTGCCATCACAGCCGAGCCACCCCACGGCCTGCTGCTGCTCCACCGGCCAGCCCCTGCTGCTACACGACCTTTCTCTCTCTCTCTCTCTCTCTCTCTCTCTCTCTCTCTCTCTCTCTCTCCCTCCCTCCCTCTCTTTCTCTTTCTTTTTCCTTCTCTTTTCTTTCTTTTCTTGTCCTTAATTTTCTTTGATTATTGCCTTTAAAAAATTTTTTTATTTGTTAGGAAGACTTTTAATTAAAGTATTAATTTTTAATCTTGTTTGGGTGTTGTTCTTAAAGTATTTAAATTCTTTCCCTCTTAGTTAATATTAGTATTAGATTTAATTTTGCTTGAATTAATTTTAATTGCTTAAGGTCCGATTTAGTTCTTGAAAAAGAAAAGAGAAAAATACAAAAAGAAGAAAAAAATATCTTCTTTATGCTTTAAATTTGTTGTCTTTCTTTGGAAGTTGAATTTTGTTGGGTTTTATTAAGTTCGTTTAATTAAAGTCTGAATTTTTATCGTGTTTCCGTTAGAGTTGAATTGTTAAAGAGTTAATTTTGGGTCGCGATATAAATTGTATTGAAATTTAATTAGGATTTGTGTTCTTTTTAAGAGAATTGAATGCTTCAGTTGCGTAGTACAGTTTTGATTTTTATTTGACCTTTGGGCTGAATATTACACGACAGAATTCTTATACTTGGGATAATTTCGAGCTGCTCATTTTTCAAGTGAGTCAAGTTTTTGGCATTGTTGCTAGGGAGTGCCAGTTTTAATTTCAAATTTTGTGTTTTTCCAAATATTTTTTATTTTTCATAAAACAAAATAAAATAAAATAAAAATTTGAAAAATTTGAAAAAAAAAAATTGATCATGCTTGTTTGCTGCTGTGTTGGTGAATTTCTACTATTTATATTGATGTTTGATGCCCTGGGTTCGAGATAATTCGAATAGACTGTCCAAAATTTCACTTAGCACCAGTAGTGACACACAGAGCACAGAATCTGATTGTTCTCCCATTACTTTTACGAGTGATTCTGAATTTGATTTGAGTAATCTGTTTGAAGAATTTTTTGAGGAAGTTATGGCTGCACTTGCACCACGTACACTTTAGGATTTTATATAGCCTACACGCACATCTATTCCTTCCTGCATTGTGTTACCATGAAATGCATCGAACTTCACAATTAAGCATGGCATGTTATCTGTGATACCCAAATTTCACGGGATGGATTCTAAGAGTCCATACCAGCATGTGACAGATTTTGAGATGGTTTGTACCACTTTTATTAATAGGGCTGGAACCGATGAGTATATCAAACTTTGCCTATTTCCTTTTTCTTTGAAAGATAAGGCAAAAATCTGGTTTAATTCTCTATGACCTAACTCTATTACTAGCTGGGCTGAAATGCAGCATAAGTTCTTATATAAGTTCTTTCCTTTTCAGAGAACTCAATACCTACAAGAGTAGATCAGTCAGTTCATGCAGAGAGGTGATGAGACGTTCCAAGCTTCCTGGGAGAGATTCAAGGACCTGATGAATATAAATCCACACCACATATTCGAATCTTGGAGGTTAGTGAATTATTTTTATACTGCTTTAACCCCTACATGTAAACAATTTATCCGAACTATGTGCAACGGGGAGTTCTTCAACAAGTAATCGGATGAGACTCTATCATTCTTTGATTATTTAGCTAAAAGTGCCCAACAATGGAATACATTTCATGAACGGGGATCAATGGCCACATAACCTCTTAGAGCGATCAGTGGTGGAGGTAGATACGAGGTCAAAGAGGAAACTAGCCTACAAGCTCTTGTTGCTGCGTTGTCTAAGAAACTAGAGGTTATGGAATCAGAAAAAGTGAAAGTTTAGGATTGCTCTACTTGTGAAACCTCATACCACAAAATTCAGGATTTTCGTTTACTACCAGTTTGGCAGGGGAGTAGATCTGATTGGGTACAATCAGCGAATTGGTTCAACAGATCTCAGAATCAGCCATTCCCAAACACTTATAATCCCGGATGGAGGAATCACCCGAACCTCTCATGGAGGAATGATCAGTCCGGTCCATCATCCTCGTAGTATTAGCAAGTTCCTCAATCTTATGCACCACCTCCGCAACCGCTATATCATCCAGTTGCAGCTTCTCAACCGCAGTATCAGCCGCAACAGATTTCTCAGAGCTACACACCTCCAATATTTCAACCAAATTTAGCTCCTATTCCAGCAAAGAAATCTTCTAATGATAGCATAGCATAGATGGAAAACATGTTTAAGCAATTCATGCAGATTCACATCATGGCCAACAATCAGGGTAATCGAGCCTTCAGTGAACTGAGAGATACCATGAATAAGATAAGTACACAGCTAAATACCTTAGAAAAAGGGAAATTTTCAGCACAACCTCAGCCTAATCCCCAAGTATATCGATAACAATAGAAACCAGTGCATACTATTTCAAGGGATTCTATTGAAATGACGAAGTCAGTTATTACCTTGAGGAGCGGAGAAGAAGTTGCCCATCCTGAAATGCCCACTGATCAAAAAACAGTTACTCCAACTCCTGAAGTGACAACCGAGACAGATGAGGGAAATGAAAAATCAGATGAAGCAAGCTCAAGTTCAAAGAAGTCAGATAATAAGGAGGATGAGATGGTTAGGGAGTATCAACCCGTGGTAACCTATCCTTAGCGGTTGACATCTAGTCAGAAAAATAAGTATTACATTGAGATTCAAGAAATATTCAAACAGGTGAAGATCAACATTGCACTTTTGGATGCCATACAGCAAGTCCCTGCATATGCAAAATTTCTGAAAGATCTATGCACAGTGAAAAGGAAATTGAATGTGAAGAAGAAAGCTTTCTTGACCGAGCAAGTTAGCGCATTGATATTGAGTCAGACTCCTCAGAAGCTCAAAGATCCTAGTTACCCCACTATTTCTATCATGATTGGTAAATCTCGTATTAGGAGAGCCTTACTTGATTTAGGGAGTAGTGTGAACTTGCTCCCATTTTCAATATACGAGCAGTTGGATTTAGGTGAGCTAAAGAAAACACTTATAATGCTACAGTTGGCAGATAGATCACTAAAAGCTCCACGAGGTGTTATTGAAGATGTGTTAGTACAAGTTGACAAATTTTATTATCCAGTGAACTTTGTGGTTTTGGATATTCAGCAGCCTGTCTCCAACATCTACCAGGAACCTATTATTCTTGCGAGACCATTCCTTGCTACTTCAAATGCCTTGATTAACTGTCAAAGCGGAGTACATAAGCTCACGTTCAGAAGCATGACATTGGAGATGAACGTGTTTAATAAGACGTCGACTGGGTGTGATGATTCAGAGGTACATGCATTAGATGTGGTAGATGACTTGGATATGTTAAAGTTGTTTTCAGTATTTGGTTCTGATAGTGCATTTAAGAATGAATCTCCTGAGCTACCTGAGGTATTTGATGAAAAAGTTACCTTGATTAGAGCTCTACTAGAATTAGAGGGGCAGTCCATAGAGATAGATGCAATACCAGTCCGTGATGCGCAATGGAGACTGAACCCAACCATGACAAAGGTGATTAAGAAAGAAGTGCTAAAGATGTTAGAAATCATCTATCCTACTACCGACATGTCATGCGGCCCTTGGTTTTATGAACTACCTTGCCACCGATCGAACACCAAAACATAGGATAACGCAGGATAAGCGTCAGTTCTTTGTAAAGATCAAGATCATACTTGAGAAGACGGGTTGTCCTAATCGAAAAGGCTGGTTCGAGAATTTGGTTGATGCACTCTGGACCTACCGAACTGAATTCAAGAAAAATTCAGGGATGACTCCCTACAGGTTGATTTATGGTAAGACATGTTATGTACCAATTAAGATTCAGCATTATGCATTATGGGTTATAAAATAGAATAACTTTTCACTTGGTAATGCCATAGGTTTGAGAAAGTTGTAGGTGCGTGAGCTTAAAGAATGCAAGAGGAAAGTTTATGACAAGACTCGCTTAGTGAAGAAGCGGATGAAGCCACTGCATACAATCAAGGATAAACAACTTTTACTGAATCAACAAGATCTTCTCTGCAACTCTAGATCACATTTTTTCCCCTAAAAACTTCGGTCCCGATGGGTGGCTCATACATCGTTGAACACATTCATTCCAACGGCGCAGTAAAATTTGTGGATCCAACGAATGCTAACAATGTCATGTTCAATGAACAGCAACTTAAGCCTCTCAACCCCCTTCAATCCTAATAAAGAGGTCTTACTTCTGCAAGACCCTAAGGGAGTCCTCTGACCTTTCTATTTTACTGTTTTTCTTTTTCACTTTTTCATTTCATTTGTTTTTATTTGCATTTATTTTTTCCTTTTCGATTGCATTAGTTGGTAGTGATTTTCTATTAGTTTGTTCACCCGTGCACACTTTTTCTATTTCCCTTATACATTCACATTGAGGATAATGTTTCATTTTAGATGGGGGGTGAGAATTTGCATGTGACACTGTGCATGTCTTCTTGCTGGGCTTTATATTAAAAACAAAAAAAAAACAAGAAAGAAAGAAAGAGTATTAAGGAATTACACTGACTTATGCCATGACTAACACTGACCTATACCCTTCACATACTTGAATATAACCTAAGAATTACACACTTGAGTCATTTATGTGTAGTTTCTCTTTATATGATTTTGTAACTCCATGAGGAATTGATTGGTAGTACACTCGTGTGTTAATTTTGTTATATAAACTCTTGTAGTTACATGGTATCTCACGAGACTGAAAATACACGTTCATGTGACTTAGAGTTCCTTGTGAGCACTGAGAGAGCACCCATGACGACTATGACACCTTGTGAGGTATTGTTGAGCCATTTATCGTTCTTTTGAGTTTTTGACGTCAGCTTAGAGTTCATGAAACACAACTTTTCCTCTTCTTTTTTTTTTCTAGATACTCTTTTTACACTAGTCTATGTTTTTGACTTACTAGCCTAGAGGTGACATCTAGTGGAGAGATAGAAACCTAAGTCTTGTAGCCTACTCAAGATGTGAAGGCTGAACCACCCCTAGAGATAGACTTAGTTCATGGACTACTGTTCAAACTTAATTCCCATTGGTGGTATGAAGACAATAAAAGAAGTGTAATGATTGTCTTAATTGACAATGAAAAGATAGAAATTGAAGAATGAGCAGAAGAAAGAATAAGAAAATTAAAAATGCACATGAAATGAAATGCTAATGCCTGCTCCACACAAATACCAAAAAAAGTCAAGGACATTACACATGTTCTCCACGTAAAAAGATTCTTCAACCGCTTAATGTCTCAGATGTATTCACACCAAGTTTGTGAATAAGTTGATCTAGAGTGGTCTTGGTTGGACATGGCAAGTAGGTGAGAAGGTGTTAGGGTAAAGGACCCGACACCTCACAAATAGGTTAGATCCTTTCAGACTAATCCAATCCATACATTTAGCGTTTGTTCCTTGCAATATGTAGGATGTTTGATCGCGACACTCCTCCTCACATATGATGAGTGAATCTATCCTTTTTTAGTGTCCTTGAAGGTATACTAGTTTGGCCGAGTCAAAACGACCGTTCTGTAGGTGTCCACTAGTATCCTAGGTATAACGAGTCACACGCATCACACATTCCCCAAGATTTCACCTATTTATACTTGAATTTATATGACTGCATTAAATCTGAATTGTACAGTTGGTTAACTTCATGAGAGTATACTATTCTTAATTGCTATATAATGATGAAACTTGCATGAGTGACGTGCTTCGGAGATGTGTGCATTAAATATGAATGAGCTGGTGTGAAATTTGGTTATATTCTTGTATGTGAAATGGTATGGTTGTGTCGCATGTGGATTCATTTCATGTTTGTTGGAGTTAGTATTTTTGGATACCGCCCTGGAATTCATTCACGTTATTTGTTAGAGACTAGCAAAACGTTAGTTGGGGGGTGTGATTACGCGCTTAAATTGCATAATTAGATGCTTTAATTCATGCATTGAGACTTATAATTTTAATTAAATACCTAATTACTCTCAATATTTTAGCATGGTGTCTTATTTATAATATTTGGATTTTATTGAGAAAATTATGAATTTTTGATATTTTTTTTATTGCAGGGCGATTATTGGAAGCTAAAACCGACACTATTTCGTAATCTGTGCATAATTTTCTTGTTCGAGCTCCAATCGAGATGATTCAAAACTTTGTGGAAACCATAGAAAATTATCTATAACTTTCATGTTTTGATCTTTGAGAGGTACGGGCTCTAGGATTGTCCAAAGTGGACTTGTTGCAAGGAGACAAAAAGAAGAAGAAAAGAAGAAACAAAAAAAAGAAAAAAAAAAAACTAATTTACCTGATATGACCCGGCTATGCAGTCGGGTCCAGATCCTCCATGTGTGCATAGGGCTTCTTCCCCCTTCCCCTATATATGTATATGTATTTCTTTTTTCTTTTTCCTTTCTCTTTCAAGCAGCCAGGCCACCCCAGCTCCCTCCTCTCGGCCCTGTTCTCTCCACTCTCTTCAACTCTACCTTTCTCTCCACTCTTATCTCTTCCTATCCCCTTTCTTGTTTCCTCCATTGCTGTCCGTGAACAGAAACATCACCAAATTTTCTCCTTTAACTCTCTTCTCCCTCACGCACCTTCTGCTAACTCTCATTTTCCTTCCTTTCTCCTTTATCCTCTCCTTCTCTAGCTCCATATCCTCTCGGCTCTTCTCCCTCTCCCCTTTCCTCTTCTCTCTCACTCTCCCTTCTCTCCCTTTTCCATCTGGCTGCTAGCAGCCGAGCTCCTCCTCCCTGCTGAACCAAAGGGCTGTTGCTTCTGCTGCTCCAGGGACCTGAAGAATGCTGCCCTTGCTGTTGTTCCCGTGTGGCTGTTGCTGCTGCAGCTACTGTGCTACTCCTCCTGCTGCCATTACAGCTGTGCCACCCCATGGCCAGCTGTTGCCAAAGACCCGAGCCACCCACCTGCTACCATCACAGCCGAGCCACCCCACGGCCTGCTACTGCTCCACTGGCTAGCCCCTGCTGCTATATGTCCTTTCTCTTCTCTCTCTCTCTCTCTGTCCCCCCCCCCCACTCTTTCTCTTTCTTTTTCCTTCTCTTTTCTTTCTTTTCTTGTCCTTAATTTTCTTTGATTATTGCCTTTAAAAAAATTTGTTATTTGTTTAAAGTATTAATTTTTAATCTTGTTTGGGTGTTGTTCTTGAAGTATTTAAATTCTTTCCCTCTTTGTTAATATTAGTATTAGATTTAATTTTGCTTGAATTAATTTTAATTGCTTAAGGTGTGGTTTGGTTCTTGAAAAAAAAAAATACAAAAAGAAAAACTTCTTTATGGTTTAAATTTGTTGTCTTTCTTTAGATGTTGAATTTTGTTGGGTTTTATTAATTTTTTTTAATTAAAGTCTGAATTTTTATCATGTTCGCGTTAGAGTTGAATTGTTAAAAAGTTAATTTTGGGTTGCGTTATAGATTTCATTGAAATTCAATTAGGATTTGTGTTCTTTTTAAGAGAATTGCATGCTTCAATTGCATAGTAGAGTTTTGATTTTTAGGCTTCGGTTTGAAATTTTAAACTAGATTTTACGTTTCTCGTTGTTAAATTCAGTGTGTGTTTGGAATTAGAATTTAAATTGCATGTTATTTTAATTCATCAAAAGAAATCTCAAACATCCTGAAAAACCAGAATCTAAACTGTGTTCAGTGCCTTTTTGTTTCTTATTTTCCGATTGGAACTACAGAAAAATTGAAATTAAATTGCATTCCCTGAGGAGACAATTTGGTCTTTGGGCTGAATATTACACGGTAGAACTCCTATACTTGGGATAGCTTCCGAGCTTCTCTTTTTTCAAGTGAGTCAATAAGTAACTTCAAGCTTATCCCAAATTTCTTTAGCTGATTTACATCCCATGATCCTATTGAATTCATTTACATCCAAGGCACAATATAGTGCATTCATTGCACTTAACTTTATCTGCACCATCTTCATATCATTGTTGGTCAATTCTTTTTCTTCTTTAGGTACTCCTTGTTGTCTAAATTTTTAGTGGGAATGAGGTCACCATGTGTGACTACTTTCCAGACCTTCCAATCCATGGTTTGTAAAAGTATTCTCATTCACTATTTCTAGAAGGTGTTATTAACACCGAAAAAGATAGGTGGTCTAGATGAAGATTGGCCTTCTCCAAATAGGGATACACCTATGTGTGCCATAGGGATCTTTATGTAGCTTATAGTTTAAGATTTACTACAACTTAGCGCTCTGATACCAATTGAGGATAAAGATGTACTCCCAAGAGGGGGTGAATTGGGTTTTAAAATTTTCTTAAAAACTTTAGTTTAGTATAACCCTTTTCAATTTAATTTAATACGATCACACAATCACAAATTTTTATCAATCACCTTACTTAAACCAACCAACAATCCAATGTATATATGATATTACAAATT
Organism: Malania oleifera; assembly: GCF_029873635.1. Lineage (NCBI taxonomy): Eukaryota > Viridiplantae > Streptophyta > Magnoliopsida > Santalales > Ximeniaceae > Malania > Malania oleifera. The sequence goes on from NC_080423.1 coordinate 21,155,272, forward strand.
CAACTCTCAGCACTTCAATAGATAAAATTCAAGTTGAGTTTTTCTTTTCAGTAAATATCAAAGACAATATCAATTTCAAAAAATTCATCTTAAATGCCCTGCAATTTTCCTTCAATGAAATAATCTATTTCATAAGATATTCGTTAGCTGTGATATTCAACAATTCAGTAATAAGCTTAATTTGAATTTTCAATCCAACGAAGACAATCAATATAGTTCCTTGATCAAAATCAGTATTCCAGCAAATCCCAATATCCAGCAAGTTCTCAACAACTAAATAAGCATACACACTATTTATATACTTGCAAGAATGTAAAAGGATTAAGGGAAGAAGAAAGGAACACTAGATTTTTTACAAGGTTCAGCCAGCGGCCTACATCCTTGCCTCAAGCAACGCGCTGTGAAGATTTCCTTTCCCAACTTCATTACCAGGTGAAGTAAAGTCTCTCTCCATTCAAGGTGGAGATCCCTCTCTAACGAGAATAACCCTCTCTCTAGGCAATGATTCAACAATCCTGAATCGTCAAAAACAAAAACAAGAACAAGGAACAAATATTGTTCGTACAATTAAATACTCTCAAAAGAGTAGATTTGTACAATGTTAGAATCAATATACTTCAATAAAAATACAATATAGAAGATGAAACTCAAAGTAATATCACTAGGGTTCTAATTTAGAATTGAGAATTTCAGCAGAGGAGATTAGAAAAATTCATGAATTAATTCAACAACAGCACAAAAGTATTTCAGAAAAGCTTTCTGCAAGATAACTATGAATATATATGATTCATATGTGCTTGATGATGATTTGTAATTTGCAAAAATATCAAATATATATAGAGTAATAAAGTATCTTACCGTTTTCCCCAAGTTTCCTCTTAGTTTGGGAGTCAAGAAATCAATTTTGGAAACTGTTTTAAAGTTATAACATAACCTTCAATCAAATAAGGCACGAGGGTTAGTCGCCTAATCTTTTTAAGTTCAGTGTATTTTGAAAACCAATGCTGAGTCATTTGACTGTATTTTAAAGGGTCAGTTGACTACTTTGGTTCTGTTTGCTAATAAATAGCCAAAGCAATGTATCAGTCGCCTGATGCTAAAACATCAGTCGCCTGTCCTCTTACTAATTCTTTGTTCTTCAAAATTTGGTTTTAAAACATAACTTTGATCTTAGAAAAATTGTATGAGAGACTTTAAGAAAATATTTTCCATTATTCAAAAACAGGTCTCTAAGTCAATGATATTTCCTAAGAGCTTCAAGCATCAATATTGAAATTGTGAAGTACTTACATGAGACTTTCACAAAATAAAACTTTCTAAGCACTAAGTCTTCATGCTTTAGCTTCCATTCTAGGTCCAGCTTGAACTTTTTCTTTAATATGCTTTAACTTCATCATTATTCATGGTTTTAAGCACAAGCTTTATTCATTCTCTTCAAAGACTTGAACTTGATCTCATAAGTATCTTTTGAAGCCCTAAAATTTACTTAAACAACCATTTTAAGTACCATTGATTTGTTATCATCAAAACGAGATTAACCCTTATTAGGCCAACAGTTGTTATTAAAAGTTCAAAATAAAAAAGAGAAAATGTTGTATGAATGGATCCAAAGTTGTCACATGATTAATTTCAACATAGGGAATTTTTCTCAGAAAAAAAGTGGGATATTTCTAAACTTTGCTAAGTTTACTGAGTTAATTGCAAAAACTTAAAGTTTAGTAATCATTTTGGTTTTAGTCAATAGTTTAGTAACCATACCACACTTTTGAATTCCAAATGAAATTCAAAATTCAATCATTTCTCATATTCAACTCTAAAATCACCATTAAATGTATAAAAGATGCCATGTAGCTTAATCATAACTATACAACACCAGCCACATGTGTTCTCTCTCTCTCTCTCTCTCTCCCCTCCTCCTCCTCCTCCTTCTCTTACTTCTCCATTCTCTCTCTTTCGCAATCCTCAACCTTCTCTCCTCCTCCCTTCTTCTTCTTCTTCTTCTTCTTTTCTCCTCTTTCCTTTACTTTCCCTTAATTTGCTCTCAGTTTTAATTTCTATACATGTCCTATAACAATTTGGTCCATAATGTTCCTCTATTATCGTTCATAACCATCACTTTTCTTTAACTCCTAAGATCATTCCTGAATATCAAAACCATTTGTATTCACTTCCATTACTACTGGTATCATTTTAAACTACTGAATTTCAAACAAGTTATATGAAGCAATCAAGGAAAATTGATAAATCAAAACACTATTCGTCAACCATTGTCCAAAGTACAACATTGTCCCTTATTTCCAAATACCATTGTTGGCTCTTTGAGTCCAATCCCTATTTTGATTCTGACAAAGTACAAGTTACTTATGTGTGTATTTAGCATGTGAACAGGTTCATTAATTTAACACACACATAAGGGAACAAAAATGGAAGCCATAAAAATGCATAAAACTCATACATCTGGCGTTTTCCATGAAAAGGAGCAGAGAAGATAAAGAAGATATTTTATTTTATTTGTATTGCATTTAATTTTTATATCATTGGTCTGTAATAAAGCATGCATCTGCGCGATATGGATTGATTGCTCAGACGACCTTAGATTGACCTTAGGGACCTAACCATTCACATAAAACTTTTTTCAAAATTGCCAAATCACACAAAGGTTTTCAAAATAAATTAAGGTAAAAAATTAGGGCTTACAAAACGTTGGATTTTTGGGCAAAATATTAATTATTAATGCCCTCGATCAACCGACTAGTTCGAGCTTTAATAAGCTCAGTCGACCGAACAGACCATAGGCCAGAAAGTCAAAAGTTTGACTAAGCCTCAGTCGACCGACCGATTTGCGTTATAAACACTTCGGTCGACCAAAATTCAAAGTTTGACAGACCGAACCTTTCTCTGGGCAACCGAAAGCATGAAGGCTCAGGAAATTGCCTGGCTTAGCCTACCGAACCCTTCCCTCAGCCGACTAAACTAGTTTTAAGCTTCAAATTCTTTGTGAGTGTTCGGGTGACCGACCTCAGCCTCGGTCGACCAACCACTCTGGTTGGCCAGTTTTTACCGAGGTTTAACAGGGGTTAATTTTTATTAAACTTAATTAAAATTTTCCAAAATCCCTAATATGTCCCCAACGGTCATAATTTCCTGAAAAACTATAAATACCCCTTTATTTCCTTTGATTAGTAACTTTGATTAACTAATTTTCCTCTCAAATTATTTTGTTAATTAAGGTTCCACCAGACCATTTTTAATGCAAAAATCTTTTCTTTGGGGCAAAATATTTTAAACTCTCTCAAACTCACTTTCAATCTTTCTTTTGAAAAATATTTTTAGAAGAGAGTATTTTATTTTGGGCATTTAGTTTGTATCCATAGCATATACTCTCACTCAATCTTTTATTTTAAAATCATTTGGAGAGTATACTTAGGGTTTCTCTCATATTTTATTTGATAAATATTCTTGTGAAGAAAATGTTTGTGTCAATGTGAATCTTTGCACACTCATTGCAAAGATTCATAAGTTCACTTGTGCTTATTGACAAAATTCTTTTTAAGTTAAAAACTCTAGGTTTTCCTATATCCTTTATTGAAATTTTATTTTATTTTTTAGAAAATCTTATTTGGGTTTAAATCTTTATGTGCTTATCATATACATCCTTTTCAAAGATTGAAAATATTATTTTAAGTAAAACACCCTTACTCTACTAAACATTATTTCATATCATATTAGAGAGTACATTTGAGCTTCAATGTGTACATTTCTGCTTGTTTTTTCACAAGCATTTTTCATGTACAAAAATGGTTTTATTGTATCAGTTGGGTTTAGCCCAGAATTGAACTTGGAAGTCTCAACCCCATAAGTGAAACCGATTCAATTCAGCCCGTAATTGAGCTGGGGTGTCTCTGCCCCGTAAGGGAGACCAGTTGGGCTCAACCTAGTAATTGAGCTGGGGTTTACCTCACCCCCCGTAAGGAGAGGTTGTAGCAGATTCTACTCTGCCTATTTAAGTGAGCAGGGATAGTGTAATCCTTGGGGGGTATGCTCAAGGCGGGGACGTAGGCTGGTTTGCCCAAACCTTGATAACAAATCTATGTGTGTCTCTCTTTCTATCTCATTTATATTTCTACACTTCATTTTCCGCATGTGTATGCTTTAATTTATTGTTATAATTATTTGCATACATGACCATAATTAAAATGGGATATGATATGTGGTGTGTAGAGACATGAAAATTATAATAATTAAATAATAGGGAGAAGGGAAAATTAAAAGGGGAGAAAGCAAAGTTCATCGACGAATGCCCTGGTTTCGTCGACGAGCTCTTATGTAGTGTTCGTCAACGAGTTTTGGTGTTTTGTTGACGAAGAGATACCGATAAAGGGGTATTCCAGACCCATTGGTTCGTCGACGAGCTCTTCACCTTCGTTGACGAAGCCCTTTCTTCGGTTCATCGATGAGTCCACATGTCACATCGACAAAGCAACACGATCAACCACCTATAAATATGGAAAAATCATATTTTCAGCGAAGGAATTGTTTCTTTACTATCTCTCTCTCTTTAAAATTAGGTCTCTCCACCTTCTCTCTAAGATTTCTGCCATGTTTCTCTCCGGTTTGACGATCAGAAGCTACCATGACGATCTTGGGGGAGATTCTCAATAATTTAGCCAGAGCAAAATTTTGGTTTGAGGAGTTTAAGCACCATCCCAAAATCATGGTAAGTAGGATATTTTAGGGTTTTCATAGTTATCAGGTTTTTCTAAACCCATATTTTGTATTAGATGTTGATATACTAGGGTTTGGGATGATTAAACTAGGGTGTTGTGATTTTAGGGTTTGGATTTCCAAACACCACAGGCATGGGTTAAAGATCCCAGTGGGTGTTATCTTAAGAACTCAGGTAAAATGATAATAGTTTATAGTTTAGAAATGTGAGTATGATAATTATTCTAGATATTCAGTTGATTGACAGGGGGAAATATATATATATATATATATATATATATATATGTGTGTGTGTGTGTGTGTGTGTGTGTGTGTGTGTGTGTGTGTGTGTGTGTTGACTTTGGTGTATTCCCCAAGAGCGGGGTGAATTGGGTATTTAAAATTTATTCCTCCTAGGTTAAACCTTATCAACAGTATTACGCAGCCTAGGGTCCCTCTATGCAATTATAAACCCAATCAACACATGTACAACATATAATGAATCAGGCATACAACATACATGTGCTGAAAATGAGAGTGCGGAAAATAAATTGCGAAAATATAAAGTACAAGCACGATATGTTATTGGGGTTCGGCTAACTGTGCCTACATCCCCACCTCGGCTCACAAGCCTGAGAATTCCATTAATGCTCACTTAGTGGGTGGAGCGGCACCGTTTACAATCAGGTCAATTAACGGGGCTGACTTCAACCTACTAACACACCTTACTAGGATGGTGTTCCTAGCTTTCCTAACTGGTTTTAAGCCAATCCGGGACTATTCACCAGAGCTAGTCTCCCTCTTCAGACCCACGTCTAGAATACAATAAATAATATAATTTTTGCATATACGAAAATATGCTTCTTAACAAAGCAGATTTGTACCAATATAATCAACACACTACCGAATGATAAGATATGATAAGCTCAGTGTAGTCTTAATATCTACTCTCAAAGATTAATGCAAACATGACAATCAATACATGAGAGTGTGTATGTGATAGGATCTTTTTGTCAAGATAATAGTATCAATCACAATGCAGCAACAAAAATCTCAAGCACACTTCAAATATCTTCAACAAAAATTTTTCTCAAAATAAACTACAAGAGATATTTGAAATTTCGTTCGTAAAATATTATTTCACAAACAAAATGCAATATGAACTCTTGAGTATTGCAATGAAGATGCAAAACTCTTGAGCTCTTAGAAGTTTTCCTATGGAAGACTTATTAAAAAAGTCTCCTACAAAAATTTAAAGCTTACTCTCAAATAAAATTATCTCAATCAACAAAAACAAATGAGAGTGTGAGCTTAGTGAGAAAGTTTCAAGAACACTCTTACTAGATGATTTTAGCAATAGGAATGAGTAAGAATAAATGTAGGGATCTTGAATATGAGAGTACGAATTTTTGAATTTTAGAGAGTTTTTGCTAATTGTATATTCTAATCCCTCCCTAATCCATGCAAATGAGGGGGTATATATAAACACCCCTAAAATTATAACCGTTTGGGACCTATCCATCATTTTTAGAAAAGTTTAAATGAGGTTAATAAAAAATAACAGTGTTTTAACCTTGGTAAAAATCGAGCAACCTGAGAGAGTTGGTCGACCAATTTCATGGTTCCAATTGACTAGGGTGCTCAGTTTGGTCGACCAGAACAATTTTAAACTAAGAAGATGGTCGACCAATCTTGAGGTGATTTCTAAAATTTCGAGGTTCGGTCAACCAGACTGAGTTTGGTTGACCAAACTTGGGTGTTCGGTCAACAAGGTTAATTTCCTTCTATAAGTACAATCAACCAGACATTTGGGATCTCCCCACATGTCAGTTCAGTCGACCAAGGCGTTGCAGCACATTCTGTGATTGGTCGATCGAAGATTCAAACTGTTGACCCTAGGGAAGTTTGGTCAACAGAGGTCCTTTGCGTATTAGAGTTTAGTCTATTGAACATGCCAACTTTGGGCATTTCAGTCCTATTCTTCCTATGCAATGTCCCTAATCATATGATGATCAGTTCTAAGTCAATAGGGAACTTTTTCATGCAGAGTTGTGAGTCCTAAGGTCAGTCTAAGGCCTTTTAAGTTTATCTATCCTACCATGCAGGTAAGGCATTAATTATTACACACCATTGAACATAAATTATTACAGACTCGAATAAAACTTAATTAAATTACAATAAATAAAATATTTGGGTCTTTGTCTTCTTCAAGTCCATGTGCACCAAAATGAGCTCTCCAATTGGTCTTGCACACAAACTCATAAAACATTAAATACCATAGTATTTGTTATTATCAAAACAGAGTATGACCTATAAGGTCAACAATGTGTGTGTGTGTGTGTGTGTGTGTGTGTGTGTGTGTGTGTGTGTGTAAATTTAGGGTGTTGAAATTATGAACGATGCAAGCGTGAAATAGGGAAATAATAAACAGTTCTCAAAAAGTACGGTAAGGGAAATATGTTATGCTAGTGAAATTAGAAATATTATCAGTAAAGTATAGTATTTGAATATGGATTACAGAGTATGGTTTTGAATAAATTAGAGCATGGAAATTATATAGTATTACAGATGATATTTATTGAGTTTTATTAAATTGTGTGGCTTGAGAAATACTAGAATTTTACAGAATATACAACTTTACTTACAGAGCTATGACTATAAAGAATTTTACAGAATTATGATTATATAGAGCTTACAGTACCATGATTATACAACATTTTACAGAACCATGATTATACAGTATTTTATAGAATCATGATTATACAACATTTTATAGAACCATGATTATACAGTATTTTATAGAACCATGATTATACAACATTTTACAGAACCATGATTATATAGAGTTTTACAGAACCATAACATAAAGAAATGCATATTATACAGATTTACAATTATTACAGTGTCATGGTTAATACAGAGAAATTACAGAATCATGGTTAATACAGTTGTTACAGAATCATGGTAAAACAAATAGATATTATATAGATATAGTATTATATAGTATCAGACCTTGATGGAACAGAGTAGTTTACAGAGCACGGTACCGTAACTATATAGTATAGACAGTGCAACCATACGTCTCAGATAAAGTATGGTAATGTCAATTGTGCCACAGGTAAGGTAGACGACTCCCTAGCATCTGGACCAGGTGGAGCAGGCCTTTCGTGCTATAGGCATATACAGACATATGCATACAGTTAGACTAGCTCTAGTAGGCCAACTAGTGTTTAGTCCCACCTACGGGCCGCACAACCTTGTCATGAGGGGTTAAATCATGACATACAGTCATCCAAGGGAGTTTTAAGAATTATATACACATAAAATATACACTGAAAACAGAGATTATGTTATAGTTAGAAGTATGTTTGAATAGTAAACTCATAAATACTATATTTTAAATGGCATAGGTGTGGGCTATTATACAGATACTCTTGCATAAATTCTCATTTGTAGTTTCATTAAAGATTATGTTTTGTGTATAGACTCATATGCCACACACTGGTAATAACATGTTTCTCCTTACTGAGAGGTGCCTCACCCCAACATTAAGAACATTTCAGGTAACCCAGAGAGACGTGCAGGGCCGGCTCAAAGATAGAGGAGGCGGCTGAGTCGGCATAGTTTTGGGGTGAGTCTTGGGCTGAGTAGTAGAGCCCTTAGTATTTTGGGATTTTTATGAAATGACGTACATGTGTGTATATATTTATTGGTGGATTAGTAGTACTATAGTATTGTGTATCTTGGGATATGGTTCGGATTATTTTGTTTTTCGCTGCATAGTTAATATACATGGTATGCACAGGTTACCACAACATCCACTCTAGGTCGTGATGATGATAGATATTTTTATATATAGGGTATTAGAGTAATGATTTATAGTTGGGAAAAATGGTTATAAAATTTGAGTCGTTACAATTTGGTATTAGAGCCTAGGTTGCTAGGTTCTGTAGACTATAGTGTGCAGTGGAAAATAATACCAGAGTATAGGAATAGATCAGGAATTTAGTGAATCAATGTTCAGGAAATTAAGATGAGTATTTAGAGTTTTGCTCTATGATCGGGAAGCAAGATTTCCGTAGTAGTTTTTGTGTCTTTCCTAGGGTGACGATTTTAGGAAAACCATAGTAAACTATTGTCGAGTTGTGTTTCTCAATTACTGGATTGAATCTTAAGTTGAGAAGAAGGATGATAGGTTAGTTAAGGATATGAGATTTAAGTAGATAAATATGTTAGTTATATTATGCAGACAGGGTCCTCAGACTATGTTTATCTTCTTCCCAGGATAGACCCTGGGGGTTGCAGTGCCCACGCCAGTGGTGATGATGGTGCAAGCCCCTCTGGTGCAGGTAGTGGTGATTTAGATGTTGTTCTATGTAGTGTGGCTCAGCAGGTTATGGTTGAGATTATGCAGAACTCTAGAGAGCAAGGAGGCCTATCGACAAATTAGGGTTGTACTATAGAGAAGTTTACTAAAATGAATCCTCCAGTGTTCTCAGGAGGAGCTGAACCTGTAGTAACCGAAAACTGGATGCATGAGATGCAGAAAATATTGACAGTGCTCCACTGTACAAATGAATAGAGGGTTCTCCATGTTACCTACAAATTGACAGGTGAGGTCGAGAGATGGTGGACGGCTACTAGATTATCGGAGGAGCAAATACGTGTACCAGTGGCTATAACCTGGTTCCGATTTAAAGAAATTTTCTTTGATCATTATTTTCCTGCCACCGTTAGAGAGGTTAAGGTAGTAAAATTTCTAAGATTAACTCAATAAAATCTCACGGTCCGACAGTATGCTGCGAAGTTCATTGAGCTGTCATGCTTTGCCCCCTACATCGCCCCAAATGAGGTGAATAAGGCGACGATGTTTGAGAGGGGTTTGAGGCAGGATATCTAGAAGCAGGTGGCACCCTAAAAGTGTAGGATTTCTCTGAGTTGGTGGACAAGGCCATAGTGGCATAGGAGAGTAGCCAAAAGGATGTGGGGACCTCGAGTCAGAGAAAAAGGCCCACACCTCAGGGATTTCAGGTAGGGTCCAGTCGAGGCCCTTATAGGGGAGATAGATACGGAAAATCTCAGAGACAAGAGAGAGGAGATCATGGGTACTAGGGCAAGTAGACATACCCTATTTGCCCTATATGTCATAGGAGACATATAGGAGCATGTTGGGTGGGAAACAATGTTTACTACAAATGTGGTGGACCCAGACACATAGCACGGGAGTGTCATTGGCCACCGAACAGTGCACCAACCCCTAGACAGATCCAGAGACATAATTAGGCACCTTGGGGTGGCGGTTAGTAGAGGAACACCGCTCTAACGAGGGTTTATGCATTGACGTCGAGAGACGCTATGACTTTTGAAGACATTGTGACAGGTATTCTTACTGTTTTACCATATAAAGTTGTTGTTTTGTTTGACACAGGTGCCACCCATTTTTTTGTGTCGTCGGGATATGCTAAATTATCTGGGGCTGAGACAGAAATGTTAGATGTTGAGTTGTTAGTAGTGACGCCGACTGGATCAATGATGAGGTGTAGGAGGGTACTTAATAACTTTACAGTAGGCATTCAGGAGAAAGTATTACCAGCCAATCTGGTGGTATTAGACATGCAGGGGTTTGATGTGATATTGGGTATGGACTGGTTGGCCGCTAATTATGTCAGCATTGTTTGTCATAAAAAAGAAGTGATCTTTAGACCCTCGGATGAGCAGGAATTCAGATTCATGGGATCACGTATGCGCGCCTCACCACAGCTAGTGTCAGCTATTCAGCCGAGGAGGCTACTTCAGGGTGGTTGCGAGCGATATGTTGCATATATAAAGGAAATGTCAAAGGAAGAATTGAAACAAGATGATATTTCGGTAGTCAGATAATTTCTAGATGTTTTTTCAAAAGAATTACCTGGGTTGCCACCAAATCAAGAGATAGATTTTATTGTGAATTTACTATCAGGGTCAGCACCAATACCTAAAGCGCCCTATAGAATGACTCCAACTGAACTAAAAGAATGGAAATACTAGTTGCAGGAGTTATTAGATAAAAGGTTTATTAGACCGAGTGTGTCGCCTTGGGGAGTGCCAGTCCTGTTTATAAAAAGAAAGACGAGACTATGAGGATGTGTATTGATTATAGAGAAATAAACAAAGTGATAGTCAAGAATAAATATCCTCTTCCCAAAATCAACGATTTATTTGATCAACTCTAAGGGAGCTAGGTTTATTCCAAGATTGACCTATGATCGGGATATCACCAGATAAAACTTATAGCAGAGGACATCTCGAAGACAGCTTTTCGAACCAATTATGGGCACTACAAGTTCTTGGTAATGTCATTCGGTCTGACTAATGCACCCGCAATGTTTATGGACCTAATGAATCGAGTGTTCTATCAGTACTTAGACCAGTTTGTTGTGGTATTTATTGATGATATACTGGTCTACTTGAAGAGTTTTGAGGAGCACAAAGATCATCTAAGGTTGGTATTGCAGATATTAGGGGAAAAGAAGTTATACGCTAAATTCAAGAAATGTGAATTCTGACTGAGACAAGTCACTTTTCTTGGGCATGTTATCTCCGGGGACGGCATATCAGTAGATCCGAGCAAAGTAGAAGCAGTGGTGAATTGGGTGAGACCGGGGAACATTAAGGAAGTCAAAAGTTTCATAAGTCTGGCATGGTACTACAAGCGTTTTTTGGATAGCTTTTCTAGATTGTCAAGTCTATTGACACGACTCACGAGAAAAAATGTAAAGTTTGAATGGACCGATGAGTGTAAACAGAGCTTTTAGGAGTTAAAGCAATGATTGGTCACTGCACCGGTATTATCTATCCCATCAGGAAAGGATGGATTTGTTATATTCAGTGACACATCATTTAGGGGACTCGAGTGTGTGTTTATGTAGTACGGGAGAGTTATTGCATACACTTCTCGGTAGCTTAAATAATATGAAAAGAAAGTGTTATGCCAACACCGCTATTTCAATTTTATTAGTTGATTTTTTCTTAAATTATCTGTAAGAAATTACAATGAAACATTTAAAGAATCTCCTAAGGCAACAAAGCCAATGTAAGAACCTTTTAGTAATTGATGATGCACAAAATATTTGTAATAAATGACACCTTAAGTTTAACTTAAGGTAGTAAAGAGGAGTTAATAAGGAGCTTGTAACCCTCAACTAAAAGGAGTGAATAAAGGGACGTAACTCTTATAACTACCTTGAGAATTAAGGGAGTCATGTATTTATTTCAAGTGGGAAGTCTTCACTATAATAAAAGTCGTTCTAGAAGGAAGGTAAAGGAACAATCTCCCAATCTCCCAATCACATACTCTCTATGAAATTCCTCATTTCCCCATGCTTACTTAGCTCTGACTTAAGCATCACAGAGGACCTCCGGAGACCACCAAGGTGTCTCCTAAGCTTCCTTTTCTTCTTAGTTGCGAGCAATTGACACCTACTGTGGACACAATTTCAAACTCAATTTTTTTACATAAATAGTTTGACATCATCTGTGGGAACTTTGTTTTACTTGTGATGATCATTGTAACTGAAAAAGAAAGAGTGGGGTTGAGAGGCAACTTCACCAGCCCTATATTAGGAGTTTCTCAGCTCCAAGGCTTAAGGAGGCTAAACAATTAAGGACCTTAGTTATGTTTTGCGAGCATCAACTCTAGGTACGCTTAATGTGGATAGAGCTCTTAATTGATGATAGTAATTGTTTGCAAGTACCCTGAATTATTCAATGAACATGAAGTATCCTCTAATTTATTTATTGAGTTGTGTCAACGCCAAATTCTGTCCGTGGTGCCGACGAAAGGGAATGACGAACCCCAAATGAGAAAGTGATTAAAGAAAAAGGAGGTAAAGTAGTTAAAATCACATGACTTAGAGTCGTCACCTTATTTTTTATTTTATTTTTTTAAAGACAGAGAAAATAAAGAAAAACGTAGAAAAAGGTCCACAAAAATCAAATTTTGAGTTCAGAAGTACATTTCTGCATAGGGAAGGTGATTAGTCCACCATTTCAATGATGATTAGTCATTAAACACCCCTATTAACACTTGTCGCAAAATGGTTACTGCAATTACATATGTGCGCTTTCAAAAGAATATGGGAAATAAAAGAGAAAATACCCCTTTCAGTCCTATAATGTTAGCATCACTATTCGAGCACTCCAACGTGACTTCAAGAATCTTATAGTATTGCTCTAAAAGGGTTCGAACTCAAAATCCTAATTTTTTATGAAAGTATGACATTGATGATGGATGGTGAAAAAATAGTTGGTTTGAAAATGTTGACTTGTATTTTTTACTTGAAAAATTAAAATTACAAAAAAAAAAAAAAAGGGGGCACCAGACTTGTATTACCGGTCTTTGAAAATGGTGAGTGAAAACAATGAGTTTAGAAATAGGAGTTTGAATTTAAAAATATGATGAAATGGATGAGTTTTAGAAAATTTAGAGCTTCATCGTCGGCCTGTTAAAATCAAGAAAACACGGAAAAATACAATATTTTTGGATCTTTTGAAAGCATTTTTCAAAAAAAAAACCCTCAAACAAACATGGTATTAGGGGTGAGCATAATTCGGGGAAAACCGAATTAACCGAATTAACCGACCGAAATTGGTCGGTTCGGTTCGGTTAAAAAATTCGGTTCGGTAGGTTCGGTTATGTTTTCCAATATTTCGGTTAATCGGGTTTCGGTTCGGTTAATGGAGAATATTAATTCGGTTAACCGATTAACCGATTTACGAATTAATTAAATTTTAAATATAAATTAATAAATTAAAATCTGATTTCACTCATTCCCGAATCCCTCTCATACTCTCAGTCTCACACTCTCACTGCGATCAGTCTCACAGAAGTCAGAACATGTAAGTCCCTCACTGCCTTTCGCCGTCGTCGTCGCCGTCGCCATCGCCGTCGCCGTCGCCGGCCATCATCACCAACACAGTCGCTGCTCTCTGAAGTCAGAAGCCATCGTCGTCGCCTTTCTCTCGCTCACCCGAGCTCCTCTGCACCACCAGGCACCATCTTCACGCGATGCCTTCATCTGTGTCCATCGCCGTCGCCGTCGCCGGCCATCATCAGTTCATCACCAACAGTGCAACACAGTAACTGCTCTCTGAAGTGAGAAGTCAGAAGCCCTCACTGAGTCACTGCCTCTCTCTCGCTCACTTGAGCTCACTTCCACACCACGGCACCACCATCTTCACGTGATGCCATCGCCGTCGCCACTGGCCAGCCATCGTCACCGAGAACCACCCCCGACTCCTCATCGTCATCGGCGTCAAGCTCACCCGAGCTCAATCATCTCCCCCGACTCCTTCCTGATTTCCCCCTTCCCTTGTTCGGATTTACCTTCCCAATTCCCCCTTCCCTCATATTTCTCGGTTAAATTAGGTTAACCGAATTACCCGAAAATAAATTCGGTCGGGTTCGGTTCGGTGAGGCCCAATGGTTCGGTCGGTTCGGTTAACACTATTCTTTAACCGAAATTTTCGGTTAATTCGGTTAATTAACCGAATTTGGCCGAACCGACCGTTTGCTCACCCCTACATGGTATGATTTTTGAAGGTTAAAAACCCCTATCATGCCTAAAAATAAAGGAAAGAAGATACTATATAATATTACCTCCCCTTCATCCCATTATAAGCCAAAATTAGGCTTTGGGAACCAACAAACAAAATCTCATATTTTTTGAGATTTTTTTACATTTTTTAATTTTTTGGGATTTTTAATAATGATAACAAAAAAAAAAAAGAAGAGAAAATACACACTAAAATGCACATTAACACACACACACACACTTACACTAACATGCATATGTGAAGTACCCACACATACACACACATGCATAAATGGATACATATATATTATGCATACACACACACACACATATATATATAGACACACACACACACACATATACTAACATGTATACATGCATACTACTATATATATAGCTACATACATATTCATTATATAAATACATATATATACTATATAAATACATATACTAATATATGATTACATACTTACTAAAATACATACATGTACTACACACACACACACACACACACATATATATATATAAGCACACGTATACTTTAAATGCACACAAGTATAACTATAGAAAAATATACCCACACTCATATACTTGTAAATACACCCACACATGTAATAAAATAAATGCACATACATATAATGGGAATATATTAATACATATGAATATATCAATGTATAAATATTTTCACATATACTAAATACATGCGTATATGCATTAGGTATATACATACACTAAAGATATAAACATACATATATATATATTGGGTGCGATCATACTAGCAATAATGCATCGGATCCCATTAAAACTCCACAGTTAAGCGTGTCTGGACAAGAGTACTACTTGGATGGGTGACTTCCTCGAAAGTCCTCGTATATATATATACACACACATACATATAATATAGATAAATATATGTACATATAAATAATATATTAATACATATATATACTATATAATAATATACATATAAATATACACACACATACATATAGTATAGATGAATATATGTACATTTAAATAATATATTAATACATATATATATATATATATGTGTGTGTGTGTGTGTGTGTGCGCGCGCACGCGCGTGTGTGCGCGCACATTACATGTATATACCCACATACATATACATGCATATATATATATATATATATATATTGTTAGCTTTAGTGGCAACATAATCCTAATTGTCGTATTTTGATGATAACAACCCATTAGTGGTTTTATGTTAAACTAATCTTTGCACATCAAGTTATGACAGGCACAAGTGGTGAAATCATACAGATACAGGTTTCAATGCAAAGATCGAGTGGACACTCAATAAGCAAAGATCAAGTGGAAGCTCACTCGGGAGATCTCAAGCACATACTGATGGAGCAAATGTAAAACCATATGTAATGAGGAGTGTTTGAGGTAGAACTCTTGTAACTCTTGCAATATTGTTTCACGCAAGCTTATTGAGCAAGAATTGAGGAAATGCATATGCATATTAGTTCATAGAGTATATAAGATGCCACTTAATTGTTCAAATGAAAAATAAGTTTTATACTTAAGACTTTTCAAAAACAAAACCATAAGTTTTATGAAAATATCCTATAATCAAATTTATTTAATATGGGATAAGTGTTAAATGATCTTAGTATTGTGAACTTTAACATACTTGGTCCCGGTTGGGTTAAAACCATTTTTATGCACCTAAAGATACAAGAAAATCAAGATTTTGAAGTAACAGGGAAAATCATCGCTGATTTTCCACAGGTGCATCGGCGGTTTTAGGCAGAAGAAAAATTTAGAAAAAGGCTTGGAGCAAACCGTCCATAGGAGCAAACCGTCAACAGTTTTGTGGAAACCATCTATAGTTTTGTGAATCCATCAACTGTTTGTGTTGGGATTCAAAACACAACAAATATAAAACGGCTAGTTTTCAAAATATAAAATTGTTAAATTTATCCAACGACCATAAAACGACTATAACTCAAGTTAACCTATAAGTACAAAGCTTCTAACTTGTTCCAGCATGAATCTAAGCATTTGATTATTAGTGAAAAATATTTCCAAGCACTTTGTATTTTAGTCATCATTTAAGTGCTCACTTTCACTCTTGCTTTCTAATCTTGTATGTGATTCATTACTTTGAGAGATTAGTGTGAGATTTTCATTATAGTTGATATCAACTCATTTGAGGAGCATTGTCTGCTGCTACATCTTGTTCATGTTCTTCAACTTGTTAAGGTTCTTTGTGAACTAAGTGATAAGGAATTTGTTCCCTTATAAAGTCTCTTTGTGAGCAAAAGGGATTTATTTCCATGTAAAGGCTCTTTCTGAGTGTGAAGGGATTTGTTCCCTTAAAAAGGCTCTTGGTGAGCATGAAAGAAGTTGATCCCTTGTGGTGTAAAGGCTTCTTCATCCTTGAAGGAGTTTGTTTAATGGATTTGGAATCCTTGAGTGTGTCTCAAGGCGTAGACGTAGGCAAGGGGCTGAACCATGTTAATATTGTTTGTAGGGCTTTTCTTCCATATACTCTTTAATTTATATCTTGTGCGTGGATTATATTATATATTGTGACATAATCATTTGTATCTTGCCAAGATATTTTATTTTGTAGAGAAAAGCACAAATACATAAAAGAATCTATTCACCTCCCCCCCCCCCTTTAGACTCAACTCTAGAACCAAAAATTGGTATCAGAGCAAAGCGCTTAATTTATCAGAGTAATTTATAGAGCAAAAAGATCAATGGCGTACATGGTAGACACTTCATTCTCTCAAGGACAATATGTGAACAAACCACTGAGATTCAATGGCACCAATTATCCTTCATGGAAAAATCATATGACTATCTTCATTCAATCGTGCGATTTGGATATGTGGGAGATCATCTTAAATGGAGACTTCTCTTTCACGAATAAAAATGACAAGGATTAAGATATTCCAAAGAAAAGAACAGAGATATCAATGAGTGAAAATAGATTAGTACAACTTAATTTCAAAACAAAAAAAAACTTCTTTACTATGCTTTAAGTGATGATGAATATAATCGTATTTGCGGATGTGAAACCGCAAAAAGAAATTTGGGATAAAATTGAAGTTAGGTATGAAGGTACATCTCAAGTCAAATAGTCTAAAATATATATGTTAGTTAAAGAATATAAGATGTTCAAAATGGATAAAGGTGAAACAATCACATTCATGTACACTTGGTTCACACACATCATAAATGGTTTAAAAGCACTCGGTAGAACTTATTCAATGGAAGATAATGTACAAAAAGTTTGTCAATCTTTGCTCGAGTCATGGCATGCGAAATCAATAGCCATTGAAGAAGCGAAAGATCTCACGAAAGTCTCACTTGATGAATTAATTGGGTCACTTATGACCTATGAAATTAAGAAAAATATGACTTTGGAACTTCAGAAGCTTGAGAAGGAAATAGTTATTGCCTTAAAATCATCTAGTTATACTCACAAGGAAGTTTAAGAAATACTTGTACACAACAACTTGGAAGAGAAGAGTCAAGCAAAAATGATAGCATAAAGTGCTACAACTGCAAGAAGGCCAGACATAAGATGACAAATTGTCCCTTGAACAAGAACACAGGGAAATTTAGACAAGGAGATTATAATGCCATGAATGCTATTACTTGTGATGAAATCGATGGGCTCTCCACCGATGATGAAGTAGAGGAAGAAGTACATTTCTGCATCATGGCCAACAAACAAGATGAGGTAAGTTCCAATGACAATGATTATACTCCTACGTATGATGAATTAGAGGTCACATGCACTAAATTATTTGATAAATTAGTTGTGATCAAAAGAAAGAACAAAAATCTAGAGGAAAAATTGTCAAAATGTAAACAAAAGGAACCTTATCTTTGTTTTGCTTTGAAAGAAGTAAATATCTCCCTTAAAAATAAAAACGATGAGCTTTTTTCAAATACTAGAAAAGACCATGAAAATTTTAAAGTAAATGTAGAAAACTTGAAAAATCAAATTGAAAATATTATAAAAGAAAATATTATAAAAGAAAATATTCTTTTGAAAAAGGAAAATGAAGATTATGGTAAAATTGTTTACAATTTCACAAGAGGGAAAGAGAACTTCAATAAACTTTTAGGAGCCCAAAGAAATAGTTTCTACAAAAAAGGTTTGGGTTATGGTTCCTCTTATAATTCTCATAGTTTTTATGCCTCATCATATAAAAATAGGGTAAATAATCCAAATCCTTCACATGCAAACAAGACTTGCTTGTATTATGAAAGAAAAAATCACATTTGTTACTCTTGCCCCTTTCAAGGTGTTGGAGGCAAAGAAAGGAAGCTGGAATGTGTATTTAAGAAGACAAACCCCTTGGGACCCAAGGAAGAATGGGTACCAAAACGAATTACCTAATTTTAGACTATTGTTTCCTTAGAACCTAGGATAATTTAATTAATAATAATTAGGTAAATTTAACCATACCTAGGTAAAAATGGCTAGTGATAATTGTGTGCAAAATCAAAGAAATTTTCCACACTTTGTGGACAGCCCTTAAAGTGTTGAATCCCAATCTGCATAAGACAATTGCTTGATTACTCTGCTAGAGACTTTACAAAATTAGTTAAGAAGTTATTCAATCATTAAGTTACACATGGTCATCTACTCTTGAATAAAGTCTCAAAAAGCATTCTCTTTCATAGGAAAGTTTTACCAAATCACAATCAATTTGATAAAGAATTGTCTATTCTAGCTCAAATTGTGAGCATATTTTTATTCCAAGGATTCCTTCCCATCAGAGGTCAAATGGGGAGCACGTCATCAAGAGCATCCTTCTAAAAAGCTAATTATATTCCTAAATGCTCACTCAAAGGTATCCATTTATATTGCCTAGTAGTAAGGACATACTTGTCATGCGTAAACCACAAGCATGAAACCTTTATGAAATACGTCGACTTATGATTACTTTGGAATATCCTTTTATGAATGCTGAATTGGAAAATAGCTCTCGGACTATACTCAATCTAGTAAGCATCTCCTGCCAAGGAATATATGACTCATTATTTGGATGCTAATCTGAAAGTACTATCGAAGTAATTCCGAGAGATGTTATGTTAATCTACCTCTGATCTAAGATTAACTTTAGTTGAATGCAGTATCGCTTCAAGAATCAAAAATTGAATATCACATACCTTAAAATTCATAAGATGAAAAGAGATTTTATAGATTAAACTGGAAATTCATCTTTTCATATATCTCAAAGCAAATAATAGGTTCTCTAATGAACCTTCATGATTAACTAAGAACCTATTCACCCACACTCAACCATGAGCATCAAAGTGTTTATGCAATGTGGTTAGGTTTCGAGCATTCAAAAATTTATGGTTGACTGAAAAAGAATAAAGTTTCTTCTTATGCTCTTATTTATTCATCTTTTAGCATACTTTGTATAAAAGTATCTATCCATACTCCACTTATAAGCACTCAACCTTTGATCAATCAATTAGAATTATATACTCCTTGAGATATTATTCTAATTAACCATGAGTATGGAATATTTTAAGGAAGGCAAGGGGTTGGGGAGGAAGGTAGAGGAAGTGAGGGGAAGTGATGGGGGAAAGATCAACACAAAAAATAAAAATAAAAATGGGTGGATGGCTGGTGGAAATGGTAGAATTTGGCATTAGACTTCCTATCGGCTGCATAAGGAAGATTATAGGGGCATGCTGATACTTATACATATATATATATATATACACACACACATACACATACATATAATATAGATAAGTATATGTGAATAAAAAAAATATATTAATACATACATATATATACTATATAATAATATACATATATATTATAATTACAAAAGAATAGAAATATATATGTATGCATCACATACACATACCAACACACACACACACACACACACACACACACACACACACACACACACACACACACACACACACACATATATATATATATATATATATATATTCTTGCACACATACATCATCATCCATTATCCATGCATCTGCCCATTTGTTCACTTATGCCTGCATACATACATCATACGCATGCATCATCCATACATATCCATATATGCATATTCACATGCCTATCCACAAACATGCATGTATGCCTCACACACACACACACCCAGATACATGCATGTCTACATACATCATCATCCATGCGTATTCACATGCATCCCATGCATCCAGGTCCATATGCATTCATTCTCATACATTCTAACATGCTCAAATATAAATTTATATATGAATTGATATGCATACACATCATATATCGTTTATGCACTTACACATTCATCTATTTATGTATTCATGGAAACACATACCACACATACATGCCCCATGCATATCTACTCACTAATCACTCACATACACATGAAATTTTCATTATGCATCCATCACATTCATACAATCATGATTAATATATATGCATGTATTTCAGAAAAGCTTACCACTATGCATTCCAAGCATTTATACACTCATATTCCAACATTTGCATCCATGTGTTTGTGTAGCATCCCCACTTACTTTCATGCGTATGTGTACCCTTATACACAAAACACATATGCACCTTACAATGCAAACACTTGGGCACCCACTCTCACACACTAACACCTGCACAAAAATCAGAGAGAGAAAGAAAGATGAAGAGAAAGACAAAAGGAAAGGCGGAGAAAGGTAAGGCAATAGAAGAAGAGAGAGAGAGAGAGAGAGAGAGAGAGAGAGAGAGAGAGAGGCCTAGAGAGAGAAGGGGAGAGATACGGAGGGAGACAAATCTTCAATGGGAGGGCATTCAGCCTCTTTGGCTTCAAAGAGAAAAAGGAAGAAAAAGAGCGGATAATGCAGATGAGGAGATGGAAGAACCCAATGCTGGTGGTTCGCCTAATGACTATGTTAGGCAACGTCTTGATGGGATAGATGCACGCATTAGTTCACTGGAACATAGGATTACCACACATTTAGATAACTTAGAACATGGGATTACCGCACGCCTAGACAACTTAGAACATGGAGTTAATGCTCGCTTCGATAGCATGGAGAATAGTCTTAATAGGCTTTTGGAACATTTTAGGATAAATGAATAGTACATCTCTTTTTTATGATGATCAAAGGGGTAGAGGTAGAATTGGTGTGATAAATGGGTAGTGTATAATTGTTGACTTTTTGGTGTATTAAGTACAAATCTGTAATGTTACTTAAATTGTTCTAAATGGAAGTTCAGATTTGTTGCTTAAACTGTTTTTAATAAAAGTTCAGTTTGTTTGTTGTTTTATCTTAATATAGAATGAACTTTCTAGTTAATGTATCGCGTGTTATAAAGCTCCAGTGATATGAAATATCTTGTTGAATAATTTAATTATGCCTTATATGCATATAGTAAGGAGGAGCAATGTTTTATCTTATTAAGGTGGAGCATAAAAGAACACCAATAGTTTCCCATCATCAAAAAGGGGAAGATTGTTAGCCTTAGTTGCTACATAATCCTAATTGTCATTTTTGATGATAAAAACCCATTAGTGGTTCAAGGTTAAACTAATCTTTGCATGTCAAGTTATGATAGGCACAAGTGGCGAAATCATATAGATACAGGTTTAAATGAAAAGATTGAGTGGACACTTAATAGGCAAAGGTCAAGTGGACACTCACTCGAGAGATCTCAAGCACATGTCGATGGAGCAAATGTAAAATCTTATGTAGTGGGGAGTGTTTAAGGTAGAATTCTTGTAACTCTTGCAATACTGTTTCAAGCAAGCTTATTAAGCAAGAGTTTATCAAATGTATATACATATTAGTTCATAGAATATATAGGATGTCACTTAATTGTTCAAATGAAAAATAAGTTTTATACTTGAGACTTTTCAAAAACAAAACCATAAGTTTTATGAAAATTTCCTATACTTAACTTTGTTTAATATGAGACAAGTGATAAATGATCTTAGTGTTGTGAACTTTAACATACTTGGTCTCGGTTGGGTTAAAATCATTTTTACGCACCTAAAGTTACAAGAAAATCAAGTTTTTGAAGTAACAGGGAAAACCGTTACCGATTTTCCATAGGTGCATCGATGGTTTTAGGCAGAAGCAAAATTAGGAAAATGGCTTGAAGCAAACCGTCCACGGTTTTGGGGAAACCATCGACGGTTGTGGAAACTGTCCATGAATTTATAAATCTGTCGACTATTTGTGTTGGGATTGAAAACCCAATGGATATAAAACGGCTAGTTTTCAAAATATTAAATTGTTAAATTTATCCAACGACCATAAAACGACTAGAACTCAAGTTAGAATATAAATAAAAGGCTTCTAACTTTTTCTAGCAAGAATCTAAGCATTTTATTTTTAGTAAAAAACATTTCCAAACACTTTGAATTTTAGTTCATCATTTAAGTGCTCACTTTCTCTTTTACTTTCTAATATTGTATGTGATTCATTACTTTGAGAGATTAGTGTGAGATTTTCATTCTAACTTATATCACCTCATTTGAGGAGCATTGTATGTTGCTACATCTTGTTCATCATCTTCAATTTGTAAGGGTTCTTTGTGAACCAAGTGATAAGGGATTTGTTCCCTTGTAAAGCCTCTTTGTGAGGAAAACGGATTTTTTCTTGTGTAAAGGCTTTTTATGAGTGTGAAGGGATTTAGTTCCTTGAAAAGGCTCTTAGTGAGCATAAAGGGAGTTTTTCCCTTGTGGTGTAAAGGCTTCTCCATCCTTGAAAGAGTTTGTTTAGTGGATTTGGAATCCTTTAGTGTGTCTCAAGGGGTGGTCGTATGCAAGGGGTTGAACCATGTTAATATTGTTTGTTGAACTTTTCTTCCCTATACTCTTTAATTTATATCTTGTGCATGGATTATATTATATAAATTGTAATATAATCATTTGTATCTTGCCAATATATTTTATTTTGTAGAGAAAAACACAAATACACAAAAGAGTCTATTCACACGCACTTTAAACTCGACTTTTGGGCCAACATATATATGCATGCACACATACATCATCATCCATTCCCCATGCATCCACCTAGTGTTCACTCATGCCTACATAAACACATCATGCACATGCATTATCCATACATATCCTTGTATGCATATTTACGTGCATATGCACAAAAATGCATGTATGCCTCTTACATACACACACACGCACGCACACACACCCATACATAGATACATGCATACCTACATACATCATCACCCATGCATATTCACATGCATCCCACTCATCTATGTCCGTATGCATTCACTCACATACATTCTCATATGCCCAAACATGCATGCATGCATGAGTTGATATGCACACACATCATATATCATTTACGTACTTACACTATGACGACCCAAATATTTATAACCTAATACAATCATAAATACTTTCTGATACCACGAACATATGTGTGCGTGTATATATATATATATATATATATATATATATATATATATATAAATACAACCCGCCCTAACCAGGGAAACCTGAGTGCACCGACCGTTACTAAAATTAAAACCATACAGTGGAAGATTTCTAAAACATCCAAACACTTTACCACAGTTCTAACTATTCCCAAATACATACATACAGAATACAATCTGCCACAAATTACAATCCCAAAATAACCAAAATAAAGTATCTGGTATCTCACTAGTTCAGATAACTACTCCCAACAGTCTAATCCCAGCCCCGAGGTAAGTTAGGTAAAGTTCCCTGAAGGACCTCAAAAGAATTTGTATAATGAGGTGAGACACTTCTCAATAAGAAGGATTATATTATTATCAGTGTGTGACTAGCATGAGGTCCCGTGTGAATATAAAATTCCATCATTTAACTGTATATGAAAATGACATTTAAACTGTACTAATCACGATATTTGAAAACACATAATTTCTGAATAATAAACTATCAATTCAATATAGCTAATTTATAGTATATTTGCCCATATATGCATAAAAGACACAACCTAGACTGCTGAAGTAGCGTTGTAATGACCTGAATAATAATAATAATAATGCAATTCAAATAAAGAGGAAGGGAAATGGAGCCAGTAATAAAAGGAGGCAGTCGACGACGTTGTACTTTGGGATCAATGACCTAAGAAAATTTATCAGGTCATTGTCGATGAACATAGAGGATTCGTCAACAAGGCTACAAGAGGGCCTCGTCGACGAAGCCAAGTTTCATCGATGAGAAGATACCGAGAGATGTTTTTTGGATGTCTGAAATTCGTCGACGAGGGTGCAGGTTCGTCGACGAACTTTCTACAGGACTCTTCGACGAGGTGACGTGTCTCGTCAACGAATCTGGCTCTATAAATAGCCTAAAACTCGGATTTAATTGCAGCAAAATCAAAAAATCACACACACTCTCTCTCCCTACGGTTTCTCTCTCCTCTTTTCGATTTCGGCCCCATTAGTTGCCGGATCGATGATCTAAGGCCACCACGATGCTCCTAGGGAAGTTCTCTCCAAATCTGCCGGAGCGGATTGTTGGTGGAAGTAAGTTTAAATTCATCCTTGAGTTGATGTAAGACTTTTTATTCGAAATTTAGTCTTTCCACAGTTGAAGGAAATGATGTACTCGAATAAATACTGAAGTTTAGTTATGAAAATTATCATTTTCAGGGTACTGCTTAGGGTTTCCTACGGGTGTAAGACCAGTATTATAGAGGGGCTTTTCAGTTGCCAGGTAAGGGAATAAATTAAAATAGTTATTTTTCATTGAAATTATTATTATTTAATAGTAGAATAATTTTCAGAAAACATGTGATTATATATGAATATAATTGAGAAAATGTAAGTTTGGGAAAATACTGTAATTGTACAGGAAATGTGTTTTCAGAACGAAATATATGGTTTCATTCAATTTGTGTGGCATGAATATTATTATTATATATATATATTAATTATACCATGTTAAGTTAGATTTACAAGATAAAGCATGTTGACAAATATTTTCAGGAATAACATGATACACACAATAAATTATGATTTCAGAATATATGATACGTTCGGCGCAAGACCGTAATTGACAATCGGCGCAAGGCCGCAATTACTTATGTTATTCGGCGCAAGGCAGCATTTATTCATATTTTTGGAAAGAGACCATAATTATTATGTTAATGTAGGATTCAGAAAATGTTATTATTTGATTTACGATAAACAGTATATGTTTATATATTATATGTTATCAGAATTCGGATGTTAGTTTAGTACAGTTTCAGGCATGGTACCGTAGCTTATAGATCATATATTTATGATCAGATTGGTGCTAACCACCCCACGAAGGGGTGGGAGATGGATAGTCGATATGACTTTCAGTGTAGAGTTGTAGACATCCACTTAGCAGTCCGGACCAGGGTGTGGCAGACCCATCGTACTTACAGACATTTTTGACTCGACAATGGTCGGCCATCCATTGTCGGGTCCCAGCTTCGGGTTGCACAACTCGTTATGGGGGGTAATACATGACATCAGCTAGCTATTCATCCTGGGTAGTTTTTAGTATTAGAGATTATATTAGATAATAGATGATTAGTATGATTACTTGGAAGTATGAAATTATATGTTTATTTAACCATATTACGATTTATGTTTTATGATATGTGAAACGTATGGTATATGTATTACAACATTAAATATTCATGTTACCACATAGCTGATTTTAATTTATCTACCCTTACTGAGAGGTGTCTCACCCTAAGTTTAAATTATTTTAGGAAACCCGGAGAGACCGGCGGGTCAGGGCCGCCGCTGAGTGAGTTGAGCTTCCCTGCTAGAAGGGTAAGTTCTGATCTAGGATCAGGAGATTTTTGTTGTAAAATCCTAGGTTTATTTTGATATTTTGGAGATTGTATGTATAAAGACAGTATCTTTGGGAATATAGTAGACTTTGGTATTATGTAATTTATGATTGATGAATGTGATTTACATTTATTGCTGCCTAGGTTCCGTTGTGTATGACAGGTGTCCCCGCTACCCACAGATTCAGGTTGACTATTTTATTTATTATGTTTCATTTTATATTAAGATAAGCAGGTCGTTATAGTTTGGTATCAAAGCCTAGGATACTAGGTTTTGTAGACTTTAGAATGCAGCATTAATAATACCAGAGTATAGGATAAAGGGATTTGAGGTCTGATTTTGTAGTCTAGATGCAGGACTTCAGTGGTGGGTTGTGTGATTTTCCTGGGGTGACGATTTCAGGAAAGTCATGGTAAACTATCGTCGGGTTGGGTATATAGGTTGCAGGATTGAACCTTGAATTAAGATCAAGAGAGATGAATTAATTAGGAGTATATACTATATTGGTTGGGTGATATGTATAGTGAAGGGGTTCTGAGTTAAGTTATTTGTTTTTTTCAGGATGGACCCTGGTGGCAGTAGTACCCATGCCAGTGGGAATAAGGGTGCTAGACTCTCAGGCGTTGCGGGTAGTGATTCGAATGCTGTCTTATGCAACGTGGCATAACAGGTTATGGTAGAAATTGCCAGGAGTTGGAGGGAACAGGGTGGTCCGTCAGCAGGCCACGTTAGTTCGATCGAGAAATTCATTAAGATGAATCCTCCAGCTTTCTCAAGAGGAACAGATCCTGCAGTCGCTGAAAACTGGGTGCAAGAGATCGAGAAAATATTTGTAGTGTTGCAGTGTTCAGAAGTGCAGAGGGTGCTATTTGCTACTTACAAACTGATTGGGGAGGCTGAGAGATGGTGGTCGGCGGTGAAACTTTTAGAGCAACAGAGGACGGTACCTGTGGAGATGATAAGGGAGCGGTTTAAGGAGACATTCTTCGATAGGTATTTTCCAGCCTTGTCCAGGGAAGCGAAGATTGAGGAGTTCCTGAATCTGAAGCAGGGACAGCAGACCGTACAGTAGTACGCGGCGAAGTTCATCGAATTATCTCATTTCACCCCGTACATCATACCAAATGAAGCAAAGAAGGTACGACAGTTTGAGAGAGGTCTGAGAAGAGAAATACATAAGCAGGTGTCGATATTAAAGTTACAGGATTTTACAGAATTGGTGGATAGGGCCACTATAGCAGAGGTTGGGAAGCGATTGGAGGCTGAGGAGCAGAGATAGAAGAAGAGATCCACACCTTCTGGTTCCTAGGAAGGAGTCGGTCATGGTTCATGGAAGAGAGGTGACTACTATAGAGATCGGAGGCAGGAGACCGGGAATTGTAGTTTTCAGGGTGTGCATCCATCTCCAGCTTGCCCGTCTTGCGGGAAGAGACACCTGGGGGAGTATTGTGCTAGGCGAGGTGTCTGCTACGAGTGTAGGGATCCAGGACATATGATGAGGGAGTTTCAGGCTCAGATTGGTGTTGTTCCTGCTCCTAGACCTGCTCGAGGAGGCTACCAGGCCCCACGTGGAGGCCAGCAGCGGAATATGGCTTCAGTTAGGGTTTTTGCTTTGATGTCAGGTGATGTTGAGACAGCCGACGACGTGGTGACAGGTACGGTTTATATGTTTTCATTTAAAGTTATTGTACTTTTTGACTCAGGGGCCATGCACTTGTTTATATCTTTGGGATGTGTTAAATTGTGTGGGGCCGAAACACAAACACTAGATGTTGAATTATGAGGGATTCGTGGTAGCTGATGCACGAATCCCTGACAACCAATCTAGCAGTGAGATGTAGTAGGGTGCCTCGTGGTTGTCCAGTTGATGTTCAAGGGAGGATTCTATTTGCCGATTTGGTAGTGCTAGACATGCATGGGTTTGATATTATTTTCGGCATGAATTGGATAGCAGCTAATTTTGCCAATATAGACTACCATGCAAGAGAAGTAATCTTTAGATCACCAGGGAGACCATAATTCAAATTTATAGGGTCATGAGTGCAATCTCTACCTTAGACGGTTTCAGCTGTTTAGGCAAGGAGACTGCTCTTGAGTGGTTATCAGGGATTCGTGGCCTTTGTGAAGGAAACAGCAGGGAATGAAGTGAAGCTCACTAGTATGCCAGTAGTAAAGGAGTTTACTAATGTGTTTCCTGATGAATTACAGGGTTTGCCACCTGATCGCGAGATAAATTTTCTCATTGATCTACTTCCAAGTACAATGTCGATCTCTAAAGTACCGTATCGAATGGCGCCAGTAGAGTTGGTAGAACTGAAAGATCAGTTACAGGATTTACTTGATAAGGGTTTCATATGACCTAGTGTATCTTCATGGAGAGCTCCAGTATTATTTGTGAAGAAGAAAGACGGGTCTATGAGGATGTGCATAAACTACAGGGAAGTTAATAAAGTGACCATCAAGAACAAGTATCCTCTACCCCGTATCGATGATTTGTTTGATCAGCTCCAGGGTACAAGGGTATATTCTAAGATTGACCTCAGGTCAGGCTACCATCAGGTAAAGGTAAGAGCAAAAGATGTATCGAAGATGACTTTCAAGATTAGGTATGGGCATTAAGAGTTCCTTGTTATGTCATTTGGTCTGGCGAATGCTCCTGTGATATTTATGGATTTGATGAATAGGATCTTTCATCCATATTTAGATCAGTTTATGGTTGTTTTTATTGATGATGTACTGGTCTATTCGAGGAGCTATGAGGAGCACGAGATACATTTGAGGCAGGTTTTGCAGATGCTTAGGGAGAAGAAGTTGTATACAAAGTTCAGTAAATGCGACTTTTGGCTCGAGAAAGTTGTGTTTTTGGGGCATGTTATCTCCAGAGACAGAATTTCTATAGATCCCAGCAAGATTGATGCGGTAGTGAATTGGGCTAGACCGAGGAACGTCCAGGAGATTAGGAATTTCTTGGGGTTAGCTGGTTATTATCGTCATTTCGTTGAGGGATTCTCAGCTTTATTAGGGCCTCTAACACGACTGACTAGAAATAATGCTCGATTTGAATGGGACGACAGCTATGAGCAAAGTTTTTAGGAATTGAAGTAGAGGCTAGTCATAGTGCTAGTACTGATCATCCCGTCTGGGGGTGAGGGTTATACTATTTTCAGTGATGCGTCTTTGATGGGACTTGGCTGTGTATTGATGCAGCATGGCAGGGTAGTGGCATATGCATACAGACAATTGAAAGAATATGAAAAGAACTACCCTACCCATGATCTTGAATTGGCTATAGTGATACACGCATTGAAAATTTGGAGGCATTACCTGTACGGAGAGCAGTGCGAGATTTTCTCTGACCATAAGAGCTTAAAGTATTTCTTCAGCCAGAAGGATTTGAATATGAGGCAAAGAAGATGGTTAGAGTTGATTAAGGATTTTGACTGTACTATCAGTTACCACCCAGGGAAAGCAAACGTGGTAACTGATGCACTGAGCAGGAAATCTAGGGGATCAGCATTAACAGCTATGGAGATCCAGCGTCCGATCATGATGGATCTAGAGAGACTCGACATTGAATTGATTGAGAGTAATACTCCAGTATGTATCGCCAGTTTAGTGGTACAACATACGCTGCAAGAAAGAATTAAAGCTACCTAGAAAGAAGATTTAGAATTGGTAAAGGTAATGGACAGAGTACAGAATGGTCAGGGAGAGGAATTTTGCATTTCAGATGACTGAGCATTGCGAGTTTGTTCCAGATTATGCGTTCTTGCCAATGCTGACATTAGGAAGACTATTTTATAGGAGGCTCACAGATCTTTGTATCCAGTTCATTCCGATAGTACGAAAATGTATAGGGATCTACAAGAGTTTTATTGGTGGAGTGGTATGAAAAGAGAGATTGCCAAGTATGTAGCCAGTGCTTGACGTGCCAGTAGGTAAAAGCTGAGCACCAGAGGCCAGCGGGTCAATTGCAGCTGTTATTTATCTCAGAGTGGAAGTGTGATCATATATCCATGTACTTCGTGTCAGGGTTGCCGTCGACATCGCATGACCAGAATACGATTTGAGTGATAGTAGACTGGTTAACTAAGACCGCCCATTTCCTCCCTATCAAGATCGTCTATTCCCTCAATCGTTTAGTGGAGATTTACGTTTAGGAGATAGTTCGTTCTCATGTAGTGCCCGTATCTATTGTGTCAGATTGAGACCTACGTTTTACGTCACGGTTCTGGAGAAGCTTGCAGGAAGCTTTAGGATCTCATGTATCATTTAGCACGACATTCCATCCTCAGTTAGACGGGCAGACTGAGAGGACGATACAAATACTAGAAGATAGGCTCCGAGCATGTATATTTGTTGTTAGACGTTTTATTTCTTTTATTTTTTTTGATAATTTTATATTTATCAAACTAATCTTATTTAATTTTGCTACATAACTCTTAAAAACTTTAATATGTATTAATTGAAATTTCTCTCCTTCTATTTTATTTGATAATATTGAAGATTAGCGGCTTTCAAAAAAAAAAAAAAAACATCTTGTATTAAAATTTAAGTATCAATAGGTGATATTATTACTTGTCTCTTTGAAGAATTAGTAATTTTGTCCCCTCAAAATAAAGCAAAGAAAACGGATGTGAAATAAAATTTATTTATAATAGTCTTCTCCCGACTTACGAGGATAATATTGGCCAAAATAATTATTATTTTCTCATGTCCTCCTTTATTTAATAATAGAGATTATTTCATTCTTAATTATATCTTAATAAAAAAACTAGTGGTGAGCATATACTTCATATTTTAAAATTTATTATCTTTGAAGAGATAATGAAGAATTAAGAAGATTCACCTAATTTTTAAAATAAAGTTTTTCTACTAATTGCGTATATACACATCATTTATAAACATTGTAATTAAAATTAACCTGTAAATTGATAATATTTTTGAAAGCATGATTAAAAAATTAATGATTGGAAACGACTTCATCCCCTTATCTAATACAAAAGATAATTATTTTAATACCTTAATTATCTTTACTATTGATTTAAAATTCAAAATAATTTTCAATTATCTTTTTTCATTTAATCATCTTTTGAAAAATATAAACCCTAAATACTTCTTTAAGTTATGCGCCTTGTCAAATAATAATCAACAATCAAAATGAGGATAAATAAGTAAAACCTTATTTTAAAATTAATCTTAATCAACTTTTCTTAATTTTAGGTACGACAATTTATAAATGTTTGTGGTTTTTTATCTTTACTAAATATAAAAAAAAATTAAATTTGAATTCTTGGCAATTTATTCAAAACTAGTTTAATTAAGAAAAGAAAGTGATAATTCTTTTCATTCTACATTTTTTTTCCTTCTTATTAGTAGGTGATTAACAAACGTAGTAGATTATTTAAAAGATTGTAATTTTATTATTATTTTTTAATTATTGAAACGCAGTTTTTATCATTGAATTTCAAACAAGTTTATTCGTCGTCTTCTCTGTGCAAGCTTGGCGTCTTCAAAACCCTATATCCAGGGTTGCGATTGATTTCAGTGGGCTTCAAATCGCCAGATATGGCAAACGCGGGCAATATCAGGAACAACAATGAAGAACCGAGCACGGCACCTGATAACGACCGATGGTACAACCTAACCCTAGGCTCCTCCTTCAAAAACCACTCCTCCACCAAGTTCTGCACCTTGCGTTGTAAGTCCTTTCAAAGGGCTCGTACATTTGTTCTTAGTAGATGTTTGTCGAGATTTTCTGGCTTTGCTCCTGTGTTCAGTTTTGGATTGTTTGGTTGCCGAGAGGTGGGATGAATAGGGGAATTTGAACTTTAAAGTTCATTTTTTCGGCTTCTAGGTTGTCTTTGCGGTGCTGCGGATGTCCAGTTTTTAATTAGTTTTGGTAAATTAAAGTAATTCCAAGCGTTGGCTGCAAAACGTTCCCTTTCTCCAATTTCATCAGCTGCTGCTATACGGGGGTTTTGGAATCTGAGAATAAATTTTTGCTCTGGCTTTGTTTGCTTACGTGAAAATGGAAGGGAGGATTTTTTATTTTATTTTATTTTATTTTTGTGAGCAAGGGGGTGCCAATTCAAGTACAGAGCAAAATAGCGTCAATGATCAAAATAATAATAAAAAAATTCTAGCCAATCTGTGAAACCAGGAGAAATATTCTAGAACTCCCCAAAAGCAGGGTATGCAAAGAAGTATCTTCCAACTTCCGTACCCACTTCTATTTCCCCTCAAAGGCTCTCTATTCCTGGCCCTGCTTTAAAATGAGCTAAGAGAAGCAGAGCTCCGTGCTTTCATTTTGGTTTTGCCACACCTCTGTAATCTCCAGTAGTGAAGAAGGGAAGTAGGGCTATCTGGCATCATTAAAGCTGCTGAAAAGCTGCCATTACTCGGTCCAGGGATCCTTAGCCTTGTTGCAATGAAACAGCAAATGATTTCTGCTTTCTCTCGCTTTTTTGCGTACTTAATTTCTGTTGATAAGAATAAATGCTCTCCTCATAAGATTATCTTTAGTTAGGATGGCCTCCCAAGCAGCCTCCTAAGAAAGCTTACTAGATTTTAATAGGCTTTGAATGATAACATTTCATCTCTACCTCCCAAATATCTAATGGTGTCTTCACCATTTGTGCAGGTTCCATTCAAGCTGTCCAAAAGGCTCATAGCATTTCCAATCCTGCAGATCTCTTCTAAAGTTCAAGTTCCACGTTACTCCACTGCCCTCATAGGAACACAAATTGACGACTCTTTTTCTTCCTTGACAAATTAGAGGGGGATGGGAAGGAATCTTTCAAGTTCACACCAAACCAAAGTTTAATTCTATTCTTTTTACCAACAACAACTCAGTAACTTCAAAAACTAGGTTTTCCCTTACATAACACCTTTCTTGAAGCCCACTCCATGTGATATATTGATTTCATTACAAGACTTGATATCTTTGTCTGCATGACATGTGTTAAGAGGATCCTCTACTTTTTATTGGAGAGAAGCCTTTCTAGCTAGATTTTACCCTAATCTTTGGTGGAGGAAAACTCTTAATTACTGAGAAAAGGTTTCCTGTCAGCAGTATCCTTGTACATATTTTTGTAGAAACTCACAATCCCATTAGTAATTTTCCTCACCTCATAGATGCCTACTCTAGCAATCTTGTGTGTTTTGATGAAGTTTGTCTATTATGATAAGTAGTAATTATGGAAGAATAATTGATGCTGTTGTCATCCTTTGGAAGCCATAACACTAGATTTCAGCATCCAGGAAATTTCTTCTTTAATCAACCCTTCTTTGCCCTAGGTTGCTCTGGCCATAGTTATGAGAAAACACTTTGGCAAATGATGAATTGGTACAAGCACTCTAAAACGATTTAAATTTTTGTTCCAAAACACTAAATCAAACAATTGAATGCTCTTCTTCTGTTTTTTCGGACAAGAAAAAAATATATTAGCAGAAAAACAAAGTACAATCCTAGAAGAACTAGATGTCTTGAAAAAAAACAGAAAACTAGCTATAATCAATTACAAAAGAACTGGTCTCCAATCCCTTTGCAGGTTGAGCAATGACAATCCCCACCAAAAAAATAAAAATAAAAAATGAAAATAATAATAATTAAAGACCAAGCCAATAAGCCTGAAAAATAAAAAAAAAAAAAAAAAACTTATCCCATAACAAGCCGGGGGAAGCTAAGCAATTCTAGAAAGTTATTGGTTCCTTGTGATCCAATTGGTCTGTGAGGTAGCAAAGATTGCTCATCTCCCTAAAGCTATTCCTTTTTTTTTTTTGTTTTGCATAAACCCCAATAGCTCAGAAGGCAAGAAAAACAGCTTATCCTATAACAAACTGGGGGACTTTGTGCAATTCTTAAAAGTTCTTGAATTCCTTGTGATCCAATGGGTCTGTGAGGTAGCAAAGATTGTTCATCTCCATAAGGCTCTTCCTTTTTTGGTTTTTCCAAAACCATGGTATTAAATAGCAGCCTGGATTGTTACGTAGGCCATTACGTAACTTTTTTTGGGTTCTTGATACCGTTACATACCACGAAATCAGTGGGAAGAAAAATCACGTCCGTAGTGGCTGTTACGGACCGCAACTGTTACGTAAAGGCGGCTATGGCTTTTATGTAACTGCTACAAGATTGTTACGTCAAAAAATTATTTTATTTTTTTTACTTTCTCTTCTCACTTTTGTCCCCCTCCCTCATACATCATTCCCAATATACAGTGGGGAGAGGGAGGGGAAAAAGATTATAATGAGGATGATAATGATACAAAATTTAATACTTTTTTTTAAATACTCACAAGAGATGCATTAATTAACAATTTGATAATACTAATTTGTTAAGAAAATATTTTATTTTGATAATATTAGCAATTTGATATTTATGTTTATATTTTTCAACTTCAACCTTCTTTTCTTTTCTAGTTATTGTATATTTGTCTTGTTTGTATGCCTTATGTGTTTAATAGATTAATAGAGTGTGTAATATATTTTGTTTTATTAATTAATTTATCACACGAAAGAATAATGAATAAGTATAAATACACACACACACAAAATTTTTTGCCAATGGTGGTTTAAAACAAATGTAAATTTCTTGCCCTTACCAAACAACTTAGTTGAACTAAAGGATCCAAAATACACTAAAACTCTTTCTAAGAAGGGTTAAAAGCTTAAAACATGCAAATACACTAATGTGTGTTAGGTTGTCTGTGCTTGAAAAAAATTCAGGGCTATTACACCTGCTTCCTATTATGTAACATCTACTACTCCTGCTTCCTGCTACACCCATTACTGTTATGTTACGCTACCCACTACTGTGATTTAAAACCATGGCCAAAACTCCAACCCCACATCCCTAGGAGCCATCCAAGCTTCACTAGAACAAGAAAAGAGCAGTCCAAAGATAGTTTGCCACTCAACAGTTATGTAAGATGTGCGTGTTTGTACATGGAGCACATATTAGGCCAAAGGCCTTACAAGATCTTCTGCACTGCAACTAATTGTGCATATTAAGCTTATTGTAGGACATAGTCTAAATGAATGTCTCTGAATCTTAAAGGGAACCTTAGCCTTCCAAATGATGTAGCTCCATGGAAAATTATAGGGAAAATGATTGGTGAGGGGTTTTCTAAGAGGTGGCGGGAAAAGGATTTAGTAGAAGAGAGACATGAAGAATTCCCCTCCCAAACTCTTTCATTTCTCCTATTTGAAAGAGCAAAAGAATCAAGGACGTTGGGCGAGGTGGTGAGTTCATCTACCTCTCTTTCATTGAAATTTCCTGAAGAAGTCGAAATCTCAAGAAAGAGAGCCCCCCATTGGAGAAAAGGGAGAGTTCGGGTGGAGATCTTAGAAAGAGGGGGCGCTACCAACTCAATGATCTCTCACCAACCCAATTATCCTTCCAAAATTGAACCTTATTGCCATTACCCATTTTGAAGTGGTAGAGGAAAGAACAAAAGCAAACAACTTGGGAAACAAACTTCTAGGGGCTTGCATGAGAGAATGCCTCCTCCTCTAGTGTCCCACCCATTCTAGTGGACCTCATATAACATCTAATAGGAGCCTTCACAACCATTTTCCAATTAGAAAGATGCTTTTAGAAAACCACATCGCCAAGTTCCCAGCTCCCCTTCCAATTTAGGTCTCCTAATAATCTCCCAACTAACTAGGCAACCTCACTTATTCTCCTCTAACCTCAACCAAAGGAAGTCATCTTCCAGCAAGGATCTTCCATTGGTCTTGCTTCTTGTCTTACATCAAATCTCCTCCCAGTTGGAAAAAATTTAGTCTTGAATTTTGAAATGTTGGAGGATCATAAGTAAGAAGCAAAATCAGACTCTTTGAAAGCCAATGCTCGAGTGATACAAGAAACCACATTCCATTGACAGCACCATAGACGTGAATTGAGAATTGGTATCAATGAACACATCGGGTATGAAAAGCTCTACAATAGGAATGATTGAAAGACTTTGAATGTCTTCAAACTAATGCATGTCCTTGCTTGTAGTGTCTTCAAATTGAGTGACTTTGGCAAATTTTTTTTTTTGGATAATAAAAGAAAGTATATTAGATACTGGACAAAAGGAGGTATAGTGTGCGGGGACAACGAGTCTGCCAAAAAAAAAAAAAAAAAAAAAAAATGAAAGAGAGAAAATAAGAAAACAAAAGTCCGCTCTACCAACTGACCAAAACAAAGTAGAGCGGGCTTCAAATTGATCTTACTATTATAGTGGAAGATGTATGTGTTGTCATATCCTTAAATCACACCCAAACCATCCAACCAAGGGAAACTAAGGAGTACATGGCCAATATTCATGTGTATTATCACACCAAACATTATCAAAATAATCACCCATGTGGATAGAATCAAACATCTTTCACAAACATGTAGAGTAATTAACCCAAGATATCTTGTTAGTCATAACGCTCTGGGTGAGGCTCTAAATGAAGTTGCATAAAATTGATCTCATTTACAGAAACCACATTCATAGGGCATCTTCCATCAATGTTGATTTCGCAAACATTTTCACCAACCCTTAGCACAGTTTGCCCTCACAATATACTCATGAAAAACCAGAAATTTGACTCCTAATTTTCTAGAACTATCTTCAATTCACCTTTGATCTTGAGTATCGTGCTGAAATGAGATAAATTCACTTTGGAACTCGCAAAATGCAGCAATAAATTCTGATTTTTGATGCTGGAAGAGACAATTTCTCGTTTTTCATGTCAAACTATCACACTTGCTTGCAAAATATCATGTCCACAATCAAAATATCTCACAAGAAGTCAAATATCATGGAAGAAACCCAAAATATTGTGGCTGGAGCAATTTCTCAGGAGTCTTGCAGTTGCAGGTTATTCTGGAGAATTTTCTCGTGTGCATTGCCAGCATATGAGGTGCATGTGCCTCTGGCAAGGGTTTTCCAGTGATAATTTTTTAGAAGGTGGTAGATCAAAGGGTGGTGAGTCAAATGGTAATGGTGGTGTGTCAAAACAACCTTGACCAGGGTGGATTGTGAAAGGGTCAGTGGGTGTAAAAATTCGGGTTGCACATGGGGCCACACCGCTTGTCAGATGAAGGTGAAATTGCTGAGGGAAGCCTTTTGGAGGGTTCTGCTACTCATGGTGAGGGAGGTAGAGTAAAATTATTGCTGGAAATTAGGGTTTTGAAATCAGTGCACAACTATAATTTCTGTGGAAGTAACAGATTAACAGTCTGAGGCTTTTCTTGTGAAAAAGAGAAGTTTCAGTTCCAAATTTGTGGTGGAGAATAGGAACGGTACAGGATATCAGAAATAACGAGAGAAGCAAGGGAGAGAAAGAGAGAGAAGATGAGGAGAAGAAGAAGAAGAAGAAAGAATGAGGGAGAAGGAAAGAGAGGAGGATAAAACTGCTACAGGCAGGGCAATGGGTTAAAGATAGCAGAAAATAGAAATATCAGAAACAGAAAGAGGAGCAGAAGGGAAAGAAAGAAGAATAATGATTGGAAGGAGAATGGGGGACTCAAGTGGAAGAATGGAGATTGATTTTGGGCTCTGACACCAAATGATGTGGGACAACAAGAAGGACCTGCAGCCATGAGAGAACGTAGGGGAGGAGAAGGGAAGAACAAAGAAGAAGGAAGAGAGGAAATCACATGTTCACTTCTCAATTCAAATTCATCAAAAACTACTCCTACTGGGCATTCACACACTACTTATATGAAAAAACAAACATACCCCTAAAATACAAAAATACTACAAACAAGCCCCAAATGCACATATTCCTATATTAATTAAACTAAACACACAATTAACTATTAGCTAAACCCAACAATTCCTTTATCCAATTCTTTTGAGTTATTCCAACAAGGATCTTCCCTTGGTCTTGCTTCTTGTCCTACATCACTACTTTTGTGTGATTGTTCTTTAGTTTTTTTTGGGCGGAGGACATGTTCTCCAACTCCTGACTTCTTCTGTCTTTTTAATTAATGAATTTCTTTTCCTGTTGAACAGGGGAAAAAAAAGGCTAACAAAAGAACCAAAACAACATTTAGATAGAAGAAGAAATTTGCCAAAGAAGAAGTATCAGATGTTGGAGAACAAGGTGTCCTCTAACGCAGAAAACTAAGGAGCAATTACGAAACAGTAGCCCTCCAATCCCAATGCAACAGTCAAAAGGAACTCCTCAATAATACCTCTGAAGCTAACGTCAAAAAGGAAGCCGGGAAAACAACTTTGTCGCATTACAAATAGGAAGGCATTACTTAGTCTTTGTAAATTCTAGCATTCCTCTGCATCGACAAGGTCCAAAGAATATCATACAAGCACAAGTCCACAACATTCTACCTTTCTTGCTCCTACCAAATCCCCAAAACATCACTTATATAAACCCATGAACTGCACGTGGTATCACCCATGCCTCCCCAGGCAGGGAAAAAAGCATGCTCCAAAGCTGCCTAGTCCCCCTGGAAATCTAGGAAAAGATGCCCATTTTATCTCATTAGAATCATGGCATATCGAAACTACTCAAAAAGTTCAGCTTTAATCAGCCAAAATAATTTTATAAAAATAGTTCTTTTGTTTGAATGGCCCATGAACTTTTTTTCGCCTTATTCTGGTTTCTTATCAACCAACTGATTACACTAGCATTAAAATGGAGACTATAATTTTTCTTTTTAATTTTCTCAGATGAATTTAAACCAGCTTCAATTGATAAGAACCAACCAGGATCACTGCACAAGAACAAGGAAAACAGGGTTTCCGTAGAATTTCACAACAATCAACATGGAAAACCCAAAGTTACCTTTGAGGGTAGTAGTGAGGATTACAAAGAAAATGATGCTGTTCTGTTCTTTGATGGTGAAACTTTTCGGCTAGAGCGACTGCACCGGGCGGTGAAGCGGTTGAGGCATGTTCGGCTACCTGGTGAATCCACAGCTATAGCTTCCACAGCTGCAGCTACTTCTGTTGGACTGCCTGCTGAATCCTGTTCATCGCCCATTGGGAAAGGAGCAAAAGTTCATTCTTCAAATAAGAGCACATTTCATCCACCCCCGGTGAGTTTGAACTTTCTCCTGATGATGCATTTGCTTGTATTAGTCAGCAGTGTACAGTACCAATCTTATATTGAAAATACAAGTAAAAAATTTTGTTTTGTTTATGTTTTTAGAGTATATTTGAAGAACTATTTTGATATTTTTGATGGTGTGTTATGTTAACTTTCCTACTTATTTTCTAGCTCTCTGCATATGTTGATAGACAAATTTTTGGCTTGCAGATGAAATAGCACGTTGAACATTTCATCTTTTCCTGAAATGGAGTGCATTTCTTTTTCCTTTATGTTTTATGTTTATTTTATTTTTTTAGTCATGAGGCAGGACTGAACTAATATTGTCTGCTTCATATTAGTTTTGGCTTTTGATCCATGGGATATTACCCAAGGAAAAGTCGCACATTCAGGAATTTCCCCCTCTCTTTCCCCGCCCCCCCTCTTTTGTGGGTGGGGGTAGACATAGATCAAGGTGCATATAATGAAATGGAGTAATTAGATCCCTTTATTTCTTGTGAAATAAAATATTAGCATTATCAAAGAAGTAAAAAATCATTATCAAAATTGTAAAATATAAAAAGTTCCCTCATATTTGATGGTGATTCCCCTTACAACAACCCCTTTCCCAACCACCTACCACCCCCTCTCCTCCCCCCCCTGGGTGTGGCCTTTTAGAAATTCACGCTTTACCCAGGGCATAGAGCCAATACAAAAGAATACCTAACGTTACCCTAAGGAGAAAGGAACGAGACAGGTGATAGGCCTAAGTACAATCTTCTGGGGGTAAGGTAAAATATAGAAGAATACAGATGGGTGAAGTACGATTATATGTCATGATAATAATAATAATAATAAAGACCTAAAGGGCTTGAGCGAAACTTTATTTGAATTGTATGGGTAGTGGGCTGGTGGCTTAATTTCAACCACCCTTCTCTGCCTCTATCAGCCAAGATAATCTTTATTTAATGACTGCTGCTAAGTAATTTTCACTTGATATAAATACATTCACAATACTTGAGTCGCTTTTTGAAGCTTTCTTTTTGTCCATGGCATGGTAGTGATAAGGTTAGTATATTGAACAACCCCCACTTTTTTGGGTGTATTTTAGGTACTAAAAAGTCCTGGCCCTCCTGCTATGCAATGGGAGATAGCGCAGCCCCATCCCATAATCCCTACCATAATTCATCCCTATATTTAAATCCAGGATGTCCTAGATGGAGGTTCCCATGGTCAAACCTTTGGGCTGTCCCGTAAGGGAGGGCCATGGCTCAATATGAACAATCAATAAATTCGGTTTATTTCATTCTATTCCTTATTTTCTAGATTGTAATAACTATGTTTAGACCCAGATTGGCATCAAATGCCGACATTTGACAATTATATTTAGTTGGACTTCCATGTCTGAGTAGAGTCTAGATCCAGCTAGAGATGCAACTTCAAGTTAACTTGATGGAACTAAGCTGCTTTCACATTTTTTGCTTTGACTTAACAACTTGAGTGGCTTGTTGTGCTCAAGCTGGGTTACAGTTGAAACTTTATCTTGATAAAGAGGCATGTATCTTGTATGTATGAGTGGACAAAGAGAGAGAGGTTTACCTTTTGGAGAAAAGAGGGACAGTTGACCAGCCCAAAGGCATGTATCTTGCATGTATGTGTGGACACAGAGAGAAGTTCACCTCTCGGAGGAACAGTGTTTTAAAAGGCGAAGGCTTAAGGCTTTAAGGCGAGGCATTTTACACCTGCTGAGGCATTGCGTAAGCCTTCTGAGAGTTTTATTTTTAATTTTAGAAATATAAAATAAATTATAATACAAATAATAGTATGAAATTTATTAAAATAAATTATAAATTTTGTTGTCTGAATTTTAAATTTAAAAAGTAGTTTTGAAAAAATCAAAACACATTAACCAAGCTGTCTTCATTGCCCATACACTGTAATACTGGAAGTGTAATGCTACAGCCAATGGCCTTTCTACTGCCATGTGCCCTCCTTGCAGGTTGCCTTCCAAAAATATCTTCTTGTTCTGGTTGCTTCTCTCTTGCCATCTTCTCTCCACAGTCCACTACCTCCATCGAAAAGAGTCTCGAGCTGACAGAGAGACACTCGAGACGAGAGTGAGAGACACTCGAAGACAACCCAATGGTCCCGTTACAGAGAGAGGAGAGAGAGAAAGAGATGAACATCAGGACATAAGTGGCAGCATTGTCATCCCGTTGGAGGAGCTTGTCGAAGAAGATGACAGTGGCTCTTTGTTGAAGTGATGGAGCGCTCATTGAAGGAAGGAGTCTTTGATCATTCGATTCTTCATTAATTCATTGATAAGAGCCCGAATGCGAGGGCAATTCTGCCCTACAGTGGCTCTTTGTTGAAGTGATGGAGCGCTCATTGAAGGAAGGAGTCTTTGATCATTCGATTCTTCATTAATTCATTGATAAGAGCCCGAATGCGAGGGCAATTCTGCCCTATTTGTAGTTTCTTTAAGTATAGGGCTGGTCCTAGATTGCATGTGCCTTCCTCTTTGAGCAGTAAAAAAATGCGTTTTTTCACTCTAGGTGTACACTCTGATCCAGAAAGCTTATGATTGTAGGATTTCTGCCTTTTGAACTACGCTGCAGTGCGTTCTAGCATCAAAAGCCTCAAGGCATGCCTCAAAAACACCTTTAAAAACATTGTGGAGAAAAGAGGGCTAGTCGACAAGCCAGAGAGAGAGAATATGTACGAGAAAATGGCTGACCTCTAGAAGTTTGAGGGAGGCAGTTGACTGCCCAATCATTTGCCAAAAAAGCTTGAGGTCAATTACACCCTTCTAGGGGGCTGACCACCCCCATCATTAAAGTTATTTATGAGAAGTACTTTGAGAGCATTTTAAGGGTACTTTAGTACAAGTCCTTTGCACAATTTTAGGGTTTGGGAGGGGGATAGAAATACTTAGTGTACATGGAATGAGTGGTGAGGACTGACCAAAGCTTAGTGAGATTTTTTGGTATGTGAGCGTACTCTTTTCTCCATGCAATGCGAAGAAACATACCAGGGCTTGACATGCCGCGAGTCTGATCTTATATTCGTCACTTTAGGAATTGGGTTCAAGCTTTCCTTTCTCATTAATGGACTCCTGACGTATAATATACGAAGGATTGCGGTTCATTCAATAAATTCCTGCCTCTTTATCTATGTTTGAGATGTTTGGAATTTTGTAGTGGTTTGGATTTTATGCACATGCGTATCTTGGATATGGGCTATGTGAAGACCTAACCATGTTAAATCTTGTGTGCCCCTTGTTTCTTCTCTTGTTTCGCTTTTTGGTTAATTTTAGTTTTTGTGTCTTTGGCACTACATACTATAAAGCCTTGTGTGGAGCAAGGTTTATGCATTTCCCTTGGAAGTTGGAAGGCTATTTGGGGATGTAATGCCCACAATAAATGTTATTTTTCTGTATGGGCAACATCCTTGGATCATATCCTGATGGCTGATAATTTGACTAAAGAGAAAAGTGGTTATTTTTAGCTGGTGTAGTTTGTGCAACTATGCAAGAATCATGTACTGATCTTATTCTAATTCATTGCGAAGTTGCCCATGAGTTGTGGTTTTCTATCTCTTCGTTTCTGGAGTTTTTTGGGCCTTTCCAGCATAGTTGCTGATGGCGCAAGGGCCAAGACACTGTGGACTCGTCATGGATATGAGGCACATATTTATTTAATTTGTGTGATACGAATGGCCTATATACTGGACTCTCAGTTTGTAGGCAATTAGGATTAATATTGAATTTAAAAATACTAAAAGTTCACTCCTTGAAGAACTAACATATGCTTAAAAAATGAAGAATAATAGGGAAGTATGGCATTGAAGCTGGAAAAAAGAAAGAGAGAGTAGAGAATGTATAACTCATTAGCGGGGCACTAAGGCACAAGAAGATATAATTAAAACTTGAAAAAAAAAAAAAAAACAGAGTTCAACCTGGTTGTGAAAAGAAGTGAGCATTTAGAAGGGAAAAGAGAGAGATCAACCTAGTCATGAAAGAAAGAAAAGAACAAACAAGAAATCATGTAGGAGAGAAAAAACAGAGTAAGAAAAAAAGAAGAGAAGAAGAGCACTTGGCCGAAGTCTCGTGTTGAGATTGGCCATAAAGATATGTGGGGGAGTCTCTACCAATCCTAGTCTTGGGATGCTCTAGAGAGTTTTGGCTTGAAGAGCTCGAATCAAGGTTTGCTAAAGAGAGTCCCAATTGCTTAGCCATTTCCTAAGCTGATCAACATCCCTCACATGTCATTCGTGGCAAGTGTTTTCTTTTAATTTTCTCTCACCCTAACTATGTGTCTTGGCCGCATTTGTTCAATAATTTGTATTTATTCTTTAATTGAGATGTGTGACATGGCATCCTCTTATTCAAGACGACATCTCACATCCTTTTGCTTGCCCCTTATACCCCCATCATTCTTCAAAGGGGGTCTTTCGACGCATAAGCACTTCATCTCTCTCTTTGAGGATGACATCTCACATCCTTTTGCCTGTCCCCTATAAATACCCCCAATCATTCTTAAAGAGGGCTTGTTTGATGCATAAGCACTTTATCTTTCTCACTCTCTTTCTCTAACCCCCTTCGCTTTGGATTCCCACTAGTTTTGACAATCCCTTTAGCCATTAGAACACCTTCACCTGCCATAACCCTTGCTTGAACTTATTAATAATTGCGTTGTTTTTCTCTTAGGGCCCTGGGCCTCTTTTGAGCATCTATTACTTGTGGGAAACAAAGCGCCCTTCCCCTTTTAAGAAACCCTACCAAATTTTGGTGTGTCCATTAGGAAAAGGTACACACTCAACTAAAAGCTTCCAATATTTGAGTGGTTCTTGTTAGGCAAAGGGGGTGAAGAAAAAAGGATTTAGGCTGACATAGCAAGGGCTGACACTACACACGGTAATTTTTGACCGAAGGCCTAACCTTCATTTTACATTCAAAGAGTTTAGTGCTGCATTTCAAGAGGGAGCGAGGGGAGCTTCCCCTTTTTACCACTATGTTCGGCGTGTCGAGAACTACATATGTGTTGTATAGATTGGGTACGTCATGATATCAAATCTCAGTCGTGAGGAGAGGGTGAAATGAGTAGGGTCCAAGATGCCATTCTCTTAAGTGATAAACTGGACATTCAATTGGATAGAGACATGGAAATGTGGTGAAACAACTTGACTCATTGGAGCATTTCCACTCATACATTGATGATAGCATAGGGTTTTGGATTTCCCTTTAGAAGATGTTTATGTCCTTTTGAGGCTTTATTGTCTTGGAGAAAGAGATTTGGA
Source organism: Malania oleifera (assembly GCF_029873635.1). NCBI lineage: Eukaryota > Viridiplantae > Streptophyta > Magnoliopsida > Santalales > Ximeniaceae > Malania > Malania oleifera. The sequence continues at coordinate 21,199,678 of NC_080423.1, forward strand.
TGTTCTCTGTGAAGCACATGAAGCAATTATCACTCTTCTATAGGGATGCATTTGCAAATCACGAGTAGACAATCCACCACTGTTAAGAAGGCAACCCTTGTCTCCTAGATCTACATATTCTACTCAGTACAATAACAAGTTAGTGAAGTAGACACCCGATTCCAAATGACGAGGCGAGCTTCAATTCGCAACTTAGCTTGTTGGCTTTCACATTACATTTTTCTAGGGTATCAAGATAAGAGGATCAATCTAGTTGTTATAGTCGTGAGGATAACAAAGGGTCATTGTTTTTCATTGAGAGCCTTTTACTAGGGTTCCATGCAAGTGAATTGGATCTGTACCATTAAGCATCTCTACAGTCGTTGTGCCACTTTATATACATAACTTATGTTGAGACTTAATTTTTGCTTATGTTCTTATGGAATTGGTTCTAGGAGTGTAATCCTGAATATAATCCTCCATCTGCCTTCATTTAGGGAAGGTACACCCTTCAAATCATAGTCATGGTCCAAGGTTCCTTCTAAGAAATAGCTTCTAGATTAACATTGATCACAATGTTTCACTTTTCATCTATATACAGAAGACTTACCTAGTTATGAGAGTTTGCTTGCTATTTATCGCTAAACATAATTTCTACTTGTGGAGTCTTGGGGATTAAGATCTAGACTTCTTCACTTAGAGCTGCCTAGGACATGTGCCTTTGATGATAGAATCATGCAGTGTGGGTACCAATCCTAACAAAACTTTTTCATTTACACTTTCCACATCATATAGTGTGGAAATTAAAAGAGTGACTACGTAAAGAGAAAGCTGAAAATGGTGAATGCTTGAAGAGATAAGCTTTGCGGCTTGACTTTGATGTGTTTTATAAGAAGTTCTTGATCAATCATTGGAGATTATTCGCTTTGAAATTTGAACACTATATTTTCTGAGAATAAAACAAGCTAGGAGTGTCATTGTGGGTTGGATGACTTATTGCGATAATTGTTTGCATAGGTTCCAAACTTTGTTGCAACCTACCTTTGATAGACCTTCCACTTTCCAATGCGCATAGACATGATTGGTCTCGAGACTTCCTCATCTTCCTAAGACCAATGAAAAGAAAAATGACAAAGAGGCGAGCATCCATGAATCTCGAAGATCGTCACTTTCAACTAGAGGGAAAACTTCTTAACTCTTCGTCATTTGAAGAGCAAGGCAAAAAAATCCATACCAACAAGGTAAATTCTAACATGCAAGTTCCTTGTTGACTTTTTTTTTTTTTGGTTTCCTGTACTTGAATGCATGTAGTATTTATCTTTTAGCCACATGGCTATTTGTAAGAGTTACTTGAGGTAATCCATACAAATTGCTTCAAGTGACTTGGTTGACATTATAGGATATTGGATAGTGTGTTGTGCCTCTAGACCACCTTTGGCACTATTCTCCTCGTCCAAGAGCAGGGAAAGGGAAAGAAAATTTCAAGGGAAAGCTTCATACAGAAAATGAGCATATCAAAGTTGGTTATTCAAGATAACAAATATGATGCTTTTGATTGGTCGAACCTCCCTTGATGTCGATGAGAATGGTGGTGGGGATAACCTTGACGATGGAGGGAGTGAGAAGGGAGAGGGACATGGGGATGCTTTCTACACAATTCCTCTCCCATGCCCAAAGGTCATTCCTCGGCTCATTGAACCTCATCACCACTTGATCCATGCTACTTTACTTCAATATCTTAGTCGCTTAGTCAATTTATGAGTAGCTCAATGCCAAGATGTTCTAATTCATTCTTTCAGAGTCTCACATGGATTCTCCCAATCACATTGTTCCTCCACTAATCCCAGGAGCAATGGGCTTACATGGTCCTCGTAATTTCTTAGTGCATTTGAGAGGACCCATATATGTAAAGTTTCACAACTTTAGAGTACAAAGGAAGCACTTGAATTTTTTTGGAACAACTTTATAATTGAAGGTGAGTTTTGGAAATGTGAGATATCATGTGGGAAGAATGTTGTCTCGATGCTATTGGATGCCATTGGATAGGTATTCCAAGTTTCATGTAATTCTTGGAGTTCTATGTCTCTGCTACAGTTGGACTCTAGGGTTTGGATAATAAAGCTTTGTAGACGCGCTAGATTTAAAATGGACATATTTGATTCTTACTTGAAACAATCTAGTAATGCCATCTTGTCCCTTCAGTCTTGAGCAAAGTTTAGATGAAGTGATCATTGAGGCGTAGTTCATTAAGCCAGGCTTAAGGAGCTAGATCAGAAGATAGATTTCATGACTTCAATTAGCAAGCAATCTCTTAAGTCTATGCGACTAGCATCTCATGATATAGTTAGTTGATGTAAATTTTGTTTGTTTGTTTTTTTTTTAAAACACATTCTTCCCTCTTTCTTATTTATTATCATATTTTTTTTTGTATCTTATGCCCAATAACATAAATGAAAGCACATTATCTTTTTCTTTTCATATATATATTTGTTTTGACAAGTAATAGAAATCTCAAAGAAGTTACAAATAGATAATACTTCTCCCAAACACATAGTCTAAATTATTCTCCTCCCCGGGCCCTCTAGAGATTATATGTGTCTGGGTGAAGCACCATTTATGTGTAACTTCTCTTAAATTTTCATTATTTGTCAAAAAAAATACATAAAGAGAAAACATAATGAGCTTTCATTTATGGCATAAGTCACCCAAAATATGATAATAAATAAGAATAACGGAAGCATGTGCAGAAAAAACACATCAACCAAGTACATCACGAAATGCCGATCTTGTAGACTCAAGACATTGCTCACTAGTTGAAGTCACGTTAGCTATCTTTTGATCCAACACTTCTAGCTTGGCCTGCATGAACTTCACCTCAATGATCAATTTGTCTAACTCTAGTCAAGTGATGAGGTGGCATTACTAGCTTGCTTTAAGTAAGATTCAAAGACGTCCATTTTAAACACGACACCTGTACATAGCTCTATCATCTAAACCATAAAGTTCAACTACACCATAGGCATACAACTTCGAGGATGGCATGAAACTTGGAATACTTCCTCTATACCATCGAGACAATATTCTTCCCATGTGATATTGCACCTTCCCTAATACTCGTTTGTAGAGTCATAAAGCTACTCAAAAAAAATTCATATGCTTGTGTACTCTAAAACTGTAAAACTATGCATATGTTGAGATCCTCCCAGCATGCTAAGAAATTACTAGGACCATGTAAATCTATTGCTCTTGGATTAATAGAGGAACGATGCGATTCGGAGAATTTGTTGGGGACAACCTACGAACAGAAGGAGTCTTGTGCCTAGAAGGATGAAGCAAATCATCTTGATGTTTAGATGCCTCAAGAAATTGGTTAAGCGACTAAGAATGTGAAAGTTGAGTAGCATAGCCAAGTGGTGATGAGTCGGGGAGTGACTTTCAGGCATAGGAGAGCAATCATGTAGAAAAAAGCCATTATCATCCTCTCCCTTCATCGCTATTGTTATCCTCGGTACCGCTATTCTCACTGATATCAAGGGAGGTTCCACTAAGAAGATCTCCTTAGAAGCATCAGTTTTGTTATCTAGAATATCCAACTCTAATATGCTCCCGTTTTCCATGTGAAGCCTCTCCTCAGAAATTTCATTCCTTTTTTTTTTTCCTGCTCTTGGACAAGGGGAAATAGTATTGTCAAAGGTGGTCTGGAGGTTCAAGACACTATCTTCTGTCCTAGCATCATCTACTTAATCAATAATGTCGACCAATTCATCTAAAGCAATAGCCAATCTGTAGGGATTACCTTTAAGTACCTCCTACAAATAGCATGGGGGTAAAATATTAATAATATATGGCTATATGCATTAAAGTACGGGGAAACTTGTATATATAGAATTTTACCTTGATTGTATGAACTTTTTAACTTGCACATCAGACAATGAAGAGTTAGAGCCTTTCCTTTTGTGGAATGTGAAGATCTTTGAGATCCATGGATACTTGCTTGATCGTCATTCTTCCATTTACTAGTCTTAAGAAGATGACGAAGTTTCAATGTCACATCATCCTTATACATACCTAGAAGGTTTATTAGAAGATGGGGTTGCAACAAAGTTCTAGAAACTGTGCAAACAATCATCCTAGTAAGTGGTCCAACCCAATGTAACTCAACTTGTTCATTTTTGAAAGAAATTGTGATCTAATTTCAAAGGGAGTGCTCTTCTATGATTGATAAAAAACTTCAGCACTAATTGAAGTTGAATCGCATAACTATCTCGAGGTACACTGTACTCATACCCAAATTGGCCTACTATGCAATGTGGGGAGTATAACTAAAAAGAACTCTCGTCTCAATTGATACATGCACTGCATGATTCTTATCATGGAAGACACATCCCAGATAGCTCCAAGCCAAGAAGTCTAGGTTTCGATCCCCCATGACTCCAAGAGCTAAAATTATCTCAAGATACGCCAAGGTAGGGTGATAAATAGCAAACTAAAAAAATTTTATAACCAAGAAGGTCATTTGCATATGGACAGAAGGTGTAATCCTTTTCTTGATTGATGTGATCCAGAAGCCACCTCTTAGAAGGAAACTTGGACCATGACCAAGATCTGAAGAGGACCCTCCCTAAATTGAAGGTAGAAATAGAATTATGTGTGGGAGCACACCCTCTAAGCTGTCCCCAAAAAAAAAAAAATCTGCACTAATGGAGAGTCAACATAAGTTATCTGTACGAAGCAACCCATGAATTATATATCATGGTGCAGATCCAGTCTATGGTACATGGTACTCAAGTAAGCAACTCCTAATGCAGGATAATAGTCCTTCAGTAGGAAGAGTCCCTGGACTAATCCCCTCATTTTGGCACCCTGGAAAAACATAATGTGAAAGGTGAATTCAAGCTCAACCCCTCGTCTTAAGCAAGGTGTCCATTTGGCTGACCTACTATGATAGTGACGACTGATGATAGAAGAGGTAAATCCAGCAGACGAAGGTTGCCTTCTTAGTCTGGTACATTTGTCTATGTCACGATTCCCTAATGCATCCAATTGAAGGTGATAGTTGCTTGATCTACTTGGCAAAAAACATTAGTTTGACCCAATCTCTCTCTAAGACAATTTTGACTCAAAAGGTCATAAACATCTTCGAGGGTGAACCCGATTTTACCCTATGCTATCATCAATGTACTAGCAGAAACACTCCAATGAGTCAAGATGTTTCGCCATATTCTATGTCCAACTGAATGTGCAATCTAGAACTTAATAGAATGGCATCCAGGCTGGCTAGACCCTTGCTCATCTCAGTCTCTCCTTGTGAGTAGGATTCCGAGTTTTTTTTTTTGATAAAAGAAGATGTATTAAGAGAGAGAGAGAGAGAGAGAAATTACATTGTAGGCGAGGACAAGAAATCCTCAATAAAGAAAAATAAGAAAAAAAATAAAAATAAGAATAAAACTACGCAGACATTACCTAAGTAAACCCCTCTTTAAACCCTTTCCGACATAATTCACTGAACACTTCAACTTTGCTAATTCCCTCTGACCCATCTTAATGTTAGATTTAGCAGCATCTATCCGAATTTCATTTCCTCTGTAATCTGACTTGTGTAGACCCAATTCATCCAACAAATGTTGAGTTTGAAAATTTTCCTTAGAAATCTCCTCTATAGGGAAGGGCAAAATTCCGTCTTTTTCCAATTGCTTTTCTTCCGGACCATCATTTTTTCAAAAATACTAATTCCCTCCAATCCTTCCAATGGAGGTGGTGGGACATGTTAAATCCCCAAGTTTTTAGATGAATCAGAAATGTAACCTTGCTGTTCCCTAATTTCATCTAAAAGCAAATCCTCATCAGTCAAAATCACTTGTGTCCACACTGGCATTATCTGAAATCTCCCCAATTTTTTTCCCCTTGCAGCTTTTCAACCCCTTACTGGTCCCATCCTTCTGGCCAAGTGATTTTTCTAGTATGCTAAAATTACCTCCTGCATCTCACCTCAAAATTTTTCTTGTTATCTTAGCAGAAGTAGCTCACTTTTCTTCAAATTTTGTCCTCATTTCAGCACCCACTAATTCTGCTTTCCGATAAGTGTAAACCCTGAACGTATCTGAATTTTTTTTTTCTTAGTATTTGATTTCCCCCCCAAACCAACATTATTCTCTTGACTGTTGACCTCACAAGAATCGTGATTTTTTACGAAACCCCTTCCTTTGTTAACCACACTAGAAGACCCACTGGATGTCTTTTCTACTACTGGAATCTCTTGTCCCACTAAAAGAATAGAAACAGCAACAAAAATTCCAGAATTGCTTGAATTTCTCTCTTATCCTTTTGGTACTCTTGCTTCTTTCTAATGAAGATTGAGAACCATCTTGATCATCATGATTCTGCTTAGGAAATGAGCATTGCAAGATATGGTTTGTACTTGGATTCTGCGTGGAAGACAATGAATCTGTTAAATCCCTTGGCTGTCTACACCCATTAATAAGAAAAAACTGGGTTTGAAAAGTAGGCTGCTTTTGACCTACCTCAATTTGGTCTAACTTCTGTTAGCTGCTGCTCCAGCTGAGAATTTCCTTCTATTACATCTTCTCACAAGTGTGCTCTTTTCAGTCCACTCCTAGATGAACAGTCCTTGTCTTTAAAAATACCAGCAGAAGAGTCCTCTTGGGCCTTATTTGAATATTGAACATCTAGCATATTTGTATCAGCTTGTTGGGCTCTATCAGCGATATTCAAAGGATACGCCCGTTTGAAAGGATGGCCCAACTGAGAATGACCCATCTGAGGAGAAACCTCCTTTGTTTCCAGAAAATGGCCTGAATCCTTTTTACCAAGACTATGGGCCTGTTCAATTAATTGCCCCAACTTGGTTAAAAAAGAAGCTCCTCCTTTTTCAATTACCTGGCCTAGGTCCTGAAGATAACCAAACATCCTGGCCCAAAATTATTTGCCTCATCTTCTCCAAGCACAACCTTAGCAGCCTCTGCTATCTTTGCAACTTCTATCAAAACCCTAGATGCCTTGACTTTGTGGACATTTTCTGATTGATCAGCTGTGATTTTCTGCAACAAAGCCGCAGGTTCCTTCAATTGCAACGCACCCACAAAAACAAATCGTGCCTGTCCCATACTCCACATTCTGCTTCCATGTTTGGATATGACATCTACAACCATCGTCTTTTCCTTCGCCTTCTCCTCTCTCCCCTTCTGACACCACTTGACTCCACAATTTGGGAGCTGAAGGCATGGTTTTAAATTGTGGTAGCGGGTAGCATAACATGACGGTAACAGGAAGCGGGAGTATCGGATGTTACATAATGGAAGCTGGTGTAATGACCATGAATTTTTTTTAAAACACACAACCTTGTGCATATTAGTGTATTTGCATGTTTTGAGCTTTTAACCCTTCTCAGAAAAAGTTTTAGTGTATTTCGAATTCTTTCATTCAATTAAGTAAGTTTCTTGGTAAGGGCAAGAAATTTACATTTGTTTGAAAAAACCACCATTGAAAGAAAACTGTGTATGTGTGTATTTATACTTTCTCATTATTCATATGCGCGTAAAGTCTTATGTGAATAAATATTAAAACAAATTACATTATACTCCATTAATCTATTAGACACATAAGACATACAAATAATACAAATATACAATAACTAGAAAAGAATAGAAGGCTGAAGTTAAAAAATATAGAACATAAATATCAAATTGCAAATATTTTCAAAATCAAATATTTTCTTAATAAGTTTGTATTTTCTAATTGTTAACTAATGCATCTCTTGTAAGTATTTAAAAAAATAATAAATTGTGTCTTTATCATACTCATTATAATATTTTCCCCCTCTTGCTTCATACTATATTGAGAATGATTTATGAAAGGCGGAAAGCAATAGTGTGAAGAAAAAGTAAAAAATAAAATAATTTTTTTTGGCTTAATAGTCCTTTTTGTAAAGGTTATGTAATGGTCACAGCAGCCTTTACGTAACGGTCGTGGTCCGTAACGGCCACGATTTTTCTTCCCATCTATTTCATGATGCATAATGTTATCAAGAACCTAAAAAATCCGTTACATAACGGTTTGGCCGTTATATAAAACCATGGCCAATACTGTATGTTACCAAGACAAACCCTTCAAAAACCCCTTTCCATCCAACCAACAATTGATAGTGTATCGGTAAACCAACTTACAGCCTCTTTGGAGAATCTTACCCATCTATTACGAGAAATATTGTTCTCTTGAACAAAGAAGTAAGGGATTTCCCCCACCTTATTGATTCTCAGATCGAAGATCCTCCCTTCTATCTTAATCGAACAATTTTTCATTGTCTACTTATGTTGAAGCCTTAACTCAGTGCGTGAAAAGTATTCTGAGTAATGTGATGTGCCCATTCTTTCCAACCATTATATGTAGTTCTCGGCACACTGAGCTTAGTGGTGGAGACTTGCTCCATCTTGAAATGTCGCTAAATTCTCTGAAATGTAGAAAGTGAAGGTTAGGCCTTGGTTCGGATATCGCTATTCGTAATGCAGGGCCTTGCCATGTTCTTTTCCTATTTTTGCAAAGCTTGCGGCCTTTACACATCCATATAATGTCATATGCTGTTATAAGTTGTTAATCAAACAAATAGTGGGGATTGAGTGGTGCGAGGTTAGTGTTTAAGAATTTTGGGTTTGGGAACATTGTCTTGTGACATGAATTGGCTTGCGTTTTGGTTTGATGTACTTATGCACTAGAACCCTTTCATGTCACAAAACAATGTTTCCCCAAACCCAAAATTCTAAAACTCCAAACTTGCACTCAGATTTACTGGTAAGTTACTTAACCTGTCTGGTGAATACCTCACTTTTGGCATTGATACTTGTACTATGTCTATGCTTTACATATCAGATGGTTATTATCTCCTAGGACATTTCTCCTTTTTGATAGCTAATATATGTCACTTCTAGGTTTCAAATGCCTTTTCCATGGTGGATTTAATGTTGGTATGCTGTGGCATCCTTTTCTTTTCTTTTCTTTTCCTTTTTAAAAAAAAAAAAAAATTAAAAAATCATGGATTGAATGCTTTATATGGGGTCTTTTCCTGATATTTTATTTGCTTGACATTCCATGGTGATTCTCATAGCACATATCACACAGAATTTTGGTCATATCTGCTCTGAATGAACTCTTTGTTCATTCCTTAGTCACTAATTGAATTGAATTTCCCAAATATTTTTCTTTTTGGGGGGGGGGGGGGGGGGGGGAGAGAGAGAGAGAGATTCAAGAAATCTGAATGTTGTGTCTTTGTACCACATTGTAAGCATTCTTAAACAAACTCCTCTCCCATTGTTGGCAATAATTAATATCCTCTTCTTTTCTCATTTACATGCACAGGTTGAGGTGGAACGAATTGATATTGGTGACTCTGAGAGCTTAGGTATGTCCTCTATGCCAATTACTATTTTTTTCTATTCTATTAATTAGAGTTGTTTAAATATCAAGGCTTAATATTACATATTAGCCTGCATGCCCCCATTCTTAAGCTTTTAGGTCTTGAGACCAATTCTTGCTGCCCAAGTTTATCTTCTATTCATTAAAAATTGTTCCGAGTTGGATGTCATTTCATGATGTATTTTATTTAGTGTTTACCCATCCATGTGCAATTGGGCTGCTTGTGGGGTTGTTCTGCAGCCGAACAACTTAAACTAGCTAGTTTTATTCTCTTTTTAAACATAATGCACATGGATTTTGTGAGATCCAATCCCTTCCCCTCCCTTGAAAAAGAAGGGGGGGGGGGGGTGTAAAAAAATAAAGAAAAACATCCTTCCCTTTCACAATATCTCTTTTTCCTTCTCAAAACTATAGTTATATACTACATTAGACAATTACTAGTATACCAACCTTTTAGTGTTGACAATTATGTTTGGATTCAAGTCTGAGCACAAGTAAAAAATGAACTTCTAAGGAACAGCTGTGAGGAGAGGAAAACAATTTACTTTTGACAATATTGTAAAAGATATTTCAACTACTCAAATTCTCATGATTTTTTGTCATACTTCTGATTTTTTTTTCTTGATCAGTACGGAGAAAATTATATTAGAAGGCATCAAGGGGATTCCGTCTTTAGGTACAAAACATCAACCACTCTGTAGAGTGTCGCAAACATCAAGGATTACATTAAGAACATTAACAATTTGCCCACTAAGCCAACTTGAAACAACAACAATACACTGTTCTTTGCAAATCTGAATCTGAGTAGCCGTGTTCTTTGAAGGCTCTTTTATTTCTTTTCTTTCCGATGACGAGAGGGATGAGATTCAAAGTTTCCTTCTCCTTGGTGGCTCTGATGCCTTTCCAAGCCCAAATATCCCCTCCAATGAAATTTGCAGTAACCCACTGATATCCACTCAAGGGTCGAACCATATTCCATAACTCCCTTCTTCTGCACAATGGAGAAGAATGTGGTTGACTGATTATGCATAAGCCATACGAAGAAAAGATCCTTTTGTGACTATAAGGTCCCTTTTCTGTAGATTTTCAAGGGTTAAAATATTTCCAAGGGGAGTTGTTGCAAGTTGTTCCCATTGAGGAGAGCTTCTCGTAGAAAGAATTTATAGTGAAAACACCATTTTTATACAAAGCCCATTTTGGTTCATTAGGGATATATTGGTAATGGAAATTATGGAGATTTTTGTAAAAGTCAGAGAGTGCATGAAGTTCCCAATATGCCACATTCCTAATAAAAGGAATATTCTAGAAAATTCCTTGATTAGTGATTTGGAGATAATGACTGATAAGGGCATTTTTGTCTCAAGCAAAGCTGTAGATGGAAGAAAAGGCAGCTTAAAGATCACTGGTCTCATGCCACACATCATGCCAGAAGTAAACACTGGCCCCATTTCCTACATGAAATCTCACAAGTTGGAGAAAAGTCATCCCATCTTTTCCTGATGAATTTCCAAACTCCCACTCCACAAGTTCCCCTGCTATTGTGCGTTATCCAGCCATTATGTTCGAGCCCATATTTTGAAACAATAATATCCCACCAAAAGTGGTCCTTTCTCCTTCATGAACCTCCATAACCACTGCCGAAGGAGGGCTTTATTGAAAGTGAGGGGTTTCAGCCCCAAACCTCCCGAACATATGGATTGTTTAGTCAGTCCCTGTCTAACAAGGTGATATTTGAACTCTTCCCTTAAGCTTCCCCAAAAAAATCTTCTCTGTATTCCCTCCAATCTTGTAGCAGCTGCATTAGGGAAGGAGGGACATGAAATAGATCGGAACCTTCCAATTTTGCCCAACTCGAGACCTCTAAAATCCCTCCTTCAATAGATTTCATCAGCATAAGGCTTAGCACCTCCATAACCAAAATAACTAGAAGAGGGGACAAGGGATCCCCCCCCTTGTCTCAAGCCTCTCGAGGAGGGAAGAACATTAGTAGGGCAGCCATTTATGAGCACTGAGAAGCTTGGAGTTTTGATGCATTGAGAAATCCAACTGCACCAAAGCTCCCCCAAGCCCATTTTTTTGAGATAAAGAAGGAAGCTCTAGTTGACATGATCAAATGCATTCTCCATATCTAGTTTGCACACTACTCCCCCTTTCCCCTCCTTTAGATAGGCATCCACCACCTCCACCACCTCATTAGCAATAAGGGAAGCATCCATAATTTGTCGCTAGTCACAAAAGCATGTTGACATTGACCAATGACCTTTGGTATTGCTTTTTTGATCCTCTTGGCTAGGCTTTGGCGATGATTTTATAAATGCGCCCCACCAATCTAATAGGGCAGAAATCCTTTATGTTAACAACCACAACTTTTTTCAGAGCAAGAGTGACAAAGGTGGTATTGATACAACTTAAAACTTTTCCTGATCTATGGAACTCATCGACATGGTTTTAAATTGCAGTAGCATAACATAATGGTAACAGGTGTAATGGGAAGTGGGAGTAGTGGATGTTACATAATGGGAAGAGGGTGTAACGACCGTGAATATTTTTTCAAGCATACACAACCTTGTGCATATTAGTGTATTTGCATGTTTTGAGCTTTACACCCTTCTTAGAAAGAGTTTTAGTGTATTTTGGATCCTTTTGTTCAACTAAGTTGTTTGGTGAAGGCAAGAAATTTACATTTGTTTAAGACCACCATTGATAGAAAAATTACACGTGTGTTTGTGTGTGTATTTATACTTTCTCATTATTCTTATGCGTGTAAATTCTTATGTGAATAAATTAGTTAATAAAACAAAATATGTTATATGCTCCATTAATCTACTAGACACATAAGACATACTCATAATACAAATATACAATAATTAGAAAAAATAGAAGGTTGAAGTTGAAAAATATAGAATATAAATATCAAATTGCTAATATTATCAAAATAAAATATTTTCCTAACAAGTTAGAATTTTCATATTGTTAACTAATGTCTTTTGTGAGTATTTTAAAAAATAGTAAATTTTGTATCATTATCATCCTCATTATAATATTTTCCCCCTCTCGCTTCATAGTCCATTGAGAATGATTTATGAAAGGAGGAAAACAAAAGTGAGCAAAAAAAATTTAAAATAAAATAAATTTTTTTTGGCATTGACAGTCCTGAGACGGTTATGTAACAGCCGTAGCGGCCTCTACCTAACGGTTGTGGTCCGTAACGGCTGCTACAGCCCGGGTTTTCCTTCCCACTGTTTTCTTGGTGTGTACTGGTATTGGGAACCTAAAAATTTGTTACGTAACGGTGTAACATAACGATCGCATACGTTATTTAACCGTCGCATATGTTATTTAACCATCGCATACGTTATTTAAAACCATGCTCCTTGAACACATTTAAAATTTCGTGCTTGAGAAGGCTCCAGTTAGCCCAAAAGAAATCCCAGGAGAAACCATCCAGTCGAGGTGCTTTATCCTCTATTGCAATTTTTAATACCTTCGAGGACTTCTGCTACATCAAAGGGTTTCTCAAGCCACCCTGCAGTATAGGAACTGAGAGATTTGAAATTGATACCATCTACTGTAAGTCTTCAAAAAGGATAAAATATTGTTGACATAGTAAGTGAGATTGCAGAATTATCTTCAACACAATCCTGTTATGAAAATATCAGGCTGGAGAATGCTTTAAATGCCATAAATTCCAATAGTACAAACTCTGTCCTATTGTTTGACATCCTAGGAGCATTCTGATGGCCTAAATTTTCCAATTGTGGGGGCTCGGCTCTGAATTGGGACATTGTCAGGAATCCTGAATCTAAGGAGATTTAGGGGTAGAGACTTTAGTTTGTAAGAACATTTATGTAGAGGGGAAGTAATACGTTTTTCCTTTACATTAAATCCCTTTGGTGTAAATTTAATGACAAAAAATATGGACTGCATAGGAATGGTAGGGATGCTCAAGTGGGTAGCGGGATGGATTATTTCACATGTCAGTATTTAGAAAATTCATCTCTAAAACTTATCCTACTTTCCTTTCGTTGAATTGTTGCAACATGGGGGATGGTTCTAGAGTTTGTTGGAGGATGTGCTGTTAGGGCAGGTCCTTTTGTCTTTCTCTTAGTTTATACAATCTTTTTAACTTTCATGATGCTCCTATTTTACATTTCTATTGTTGGGATGACACTAGTCTTTCTTGGAATCTTTGATTTTTTCCTTAATCTCAATGATAGGGAAGTGAATGAATTCAGTTCCTTGAGTTCAATTCTTGATTCTTATCTGCTCCATCTTTCTCAAGATAACAGACATTTTGAAAGTTCTCGCACTAAACTTTGTAAATCATTTTATTCTGATCTGGTTAAGTTCCCAACTGATCGTCCTTTTCTCTGGAATATTTTTACTTGGAAGGCCAAGATTCCTTTTGAGGTTAAGACATTTGTACAATGCATGATTCTGAATTAGGTAAATATAAGTGATGTTTAAAGAGATGGAGACCTAACAAGGCTCATCACTTTATCGCTGTGCATTGTGTAAGCAGAAAAGTAAGATTGCATCCCACCTTTTTCCCACATTGTTCTTTTATTTGGAGATCATGAAATTATCCTTTTAACATTCTTGAGGAAGAATGTTCTGTTAGTCCAAGCACTTTGCAAGAGCTGCTCCTTATTGGATTTTGAGGTTTTGACACAAGAAATGATGCTAGAATTTTATGGGTTTGTGCCTTAATGGCTGCAGTGTGGTGCATTTGGATGGAACAAAATTCAAGAATTTTTTGAGGTAACACCCTCCTTGGGTGTTTGCTTTGAGAGAAGGTGGTCTTCTGTGCCTCTCTTTGGGCATGAGTGGCTGGTGCTTTTCCAGGAGTACCATTGTCTCGTATTCAGAGTGACCTTTTTTTTTTTTAAAACATATTACATGACTCTTATTGTGTTCTTTTGTACTAATTTTTTTTTTTATTTAAAATTTGTATGGGATTCTGGTCCTTTGCTCTGTATGTTCTTTCTCCTGAATTAGAATTTTATTTTCTTGTAAAAATAAGGAAAAGAAAAAAATCTCTCAATGTTCCTAGCAACCATGTGTTTAATTAGAACATAAAAGCTATGCTATGTAGGAGAGTAACGAGAGGAGAAAGAGGAAAGAAATAGGTGAATCAAAGAGAGGAAATAGGGAAGAAAGGATGAGGAGAGAGAAGGGGGGAGAAGAAGAAGAGAAGAGAAGAGAAGAGAAGAGAAGCGGCTAGTTGTGTGTTTGTGTGTATGTGTGCATGTGTGCGTATGTGTGAGACAGAGACAGCATGGTTTTAAATAGTGGCGCCATTATGTACCAGTTTTTTGGGTTCCCGATACTGTTACACACTGCGAAATCGGCGGGAAGAAAAATCATGGTCGTAGTGGCCATTACAGATCACGACTGTTGTCTGCTATGGCTGTTACGTAACCACTACAGGACTGTTACGTCAAAAAAAATTATTTTATATTTTACTTTTTCTTCTCACTTTGTTTTACCCCTTTCATAAATCATTCTCAATATAGTAACTGAGGGGAGGAAAATATTATAATGAGGATGATAATGATACAAAATTTACTATTTTTTTTTAAAATACTAACAAGAGATGCATTAGTTAACAATTTGAAAATACTAAGTTATTGGGAGAATATTTTATTTTTATATGTTAGCAATTTGATGTTTATGTTCTATATTTTTCAACTTCAACCTTCTATTCTTTTTTAGTTATTGTATATTTGTATTATTCGTATGTCTTATGTGTCTAATAGATTAATGGAGTGTATAATGTATATTGTTTTATTAATTAATTTATTCACATAAGAATTTACACACATAAGAATAATTAGAAAGTATAAATACACATGTAATTTTCTTTCAATGGCGGTCTTTTTAAACAAATGAAATTTCTTGCCCTTACCAAACAACTTGATTGAACAAAAGGATCCAAAATACACAAACTCTTTTTGAGAAGGGTAAAAAGCTCAAAACATGCAAATACACTAATATGCACAAGGTTGAGCGTGCTTAAAAAAAAAATTCACAGCTGTTACACCCACTTCCCGTTATGTAACATCCGCTACTGCCGCTTCCCGTTACACCTGTTACCGTTACATTATGCTACCCGCTACTGCAATTTAAAACTGTGAGAGAGAGAGAGAGGACCAGCCGCATCGCACCACATAAACCAGATCTGCTGTGCATCTAGTTGAGGACAGAGAGAACGCGAGAGGGAGACATATGAGAGGAATGATTGAGAGAGGGGATGTTGGTTACAATAATGCCAGCATGTGGTTCTGTTCAACCACTTCTTTCCTCTATTTCCTTCTTCTATTGCTTCTTGAAAAGCTTTTCAAAAGTTCTGCAAAAAATGGTTCTGAAAAAACACTTCTTTAAATAAGTACTTTCATAAACAAGCCAAAGAACATTTTTTTTCAGGACCACTTATAGAAGTGTAAAGTTCTAGTTTTGCATAAGTGCTGCCAATGATATCTTGTGTCTTCATAAATAGCCCTGTTAAACCACTTGTGACTCCGAAACTAAGAAATCTGTAAATGAAGTGCTGGGAATCCATAGCTTAGTGCACTTAAATAGGTTACCCTCACGAATAATGAAGTCAATTTAGTTCCTTCTGTCACTACCACTCACCTCTCATCTGTTGTTGGTGGGTGATACAATCTTACTTTTGGAGCCTCAATATAGAATTCTGGCTTATCATATGCATTTTGCATTGTTTTTTCATCAATTTAGGTAAGAATGTGTTAGCTCCATTGGTCAAATCAAGAATTTGGATGCACCGACTTCATAATGGTTGTAAACTCAATGGTGTTCCTGTGAATTTTTGGGGTTACATTTGGCTGTTCTCTTGAAGGATTTTCTGGGATTGTAATGATTCAATTGTTTGAGAGTGATTGTTTTTTCCCGAATTCCTGGTTCGGTGGCTGCCAGGTTGGAGAGGCATCATGGGGATTGGTTGGTAATGATGGTGGATGGAAGTACCATTTTAATTATTGATGCACGTCTCCCCTTCAGTGCAGTGGCTTTGAGGTGAGAAGGCTGCATTAATTTAGTACAGATCTTTTTTGAAAAATGGGTGTTTAAGCCTGCTTAGGAAAGCGATGATTCATGGAGGAAGATGGTGATTGACAAGTATGTTCTCCACCAGGCAATGTTAATTCTTGAGGTGCCAATGAGTCACGTGGCGACGGGGCTTTGGAAGGTTTTGTATGGGACAGGCTTCAGCTGTGCATTTTATTTTGTTTAAAGCATTTGTTCGCTCGATGCTTATTCCTCATTTTTTTTTTGCCTGTATGGCAGCCATAGATTGCATTTGGACGGCTGAGAATTTAAGTGTTTACTTCTAGTTTGTGTAGTTTGTGTGAAGGTGACATTGTGACTGTTAATTGCGTCCTGAGACCACTATCCTCTTGCTTGTGCATTATGAACTTCTTTCTCCATCTTCAGGTTTGTATTGCCTGCTGCCTGATGTGGTTGTGGATTTGTTAAGGAGTTGGGGACAAAGCTAGGAGCATGTGGAATGTTGTTTGGAGTGTAATGCTTCGTTGTCTCATCTAATGTATATGACTGAAGATCAGAATGTTCAAAGGTGTAATTGGGAGGGTTTGAGGTGTTTTGAAGTGTTAATTTATTGTCTATCTCATGATGTTTGTTTATTGGAGTTCTACTCATCCTTCTCTATGTCATGCTTTTTTTCCTGATTTTTTTAGACTTCGGTAGTTGCTAATTTCCTTTTTTCCCTGCTTTATGTAGTGTGCTTTTATCTCTCTCTTATGTACCGAGTCAAATTTCATTGCAAACTTGGAAAGAATTCAAAATGATAGAATCTCCCTAGCTCATTTAAAAAATGAGGGCAAATCTGCAAACCCTTCATGACTCAATTTTCTGTTGCAATATGTTTGTTTTTTGGTTCCCTGCCAGGAGGGAAAAGTTTGTTTGGTTATGTATTTGTAGCTTGCACTAACTTACTTCGTCCTGCAGGTGCAAAACCTAAAAATGAGAGGACTGTTGATTATCCATCTGGCCGTCCAAACCCACCCGCCGCATCACCTGATGCTAAGAATTTTGATCTGGAGGAACCTTTGGAAATAGTCAACGATGATGAAGATGTTTGTAGAACATCTGACAAAGGAGTTAGTGCTGAAAAAGAATTCCACACTGGTATTGATATCAATTTACCACATCAAAATGACACTGATGATGAAATCGCTGAAGTAGATGTCAGTGATGATGAGCTGGACAAAGGTCGTAATGCTGCAGAAGCCCTCAGAGCTCAGGTCAGTGCAGAAGGGAAAGAGGAGCACACTTCCAGCTCAGGTGGAAGCAGTGGGAGTGAGAGCAGTGGGAGCGGGAGCGGGAGCGGTAGTGGAAGCGACAGCGGAAGCAGCAGCAGTGACAGCGAAAGCAGTGATAGTGACTCTGTGAACTCTATTTGAAATATTTGTTGTGGTGGTCACTTGAGGGCTAATACTAAAATGCTGATAATACCAGAGCTCAAGAAATGTAGCTGCTCATGACCAAGCCTCAACTGCACAAGCAAACCTTCCGGTGCCGATTTTCAAAAGCAGCTTTGTTGGTATACTGCGTTGGACCGGGCAGTGGTTGCATGCTTCATTCATGGTGTATGTGTTGTTTAAGTTCTCAGTTTTTTTTTTCCTGGTTTAATTTAGCTTCAGGACAAATGTTATAGGTGAGTTTAATTTATTGTAGAGCCTCTTTATTCTTGTGAGAACAGAGCAGAAACTCAAATTCTCTGATGCAAAACCAGTCACTTTCAACCCAAATCGTCATCAAATTTCAGTCCTGCAATTCACGTTCCCCAACACTATCTTAAGCTAAACTAAATATAAATTTCTATGGCGTTTGGAATTCTTTTTGAGGATTCTTGTAGCTCAGATCAATTTTCGTTGTTCCATTAATTGTTCCAATAATGGCTCCAGTAATTTATTTTATTTTATTTTGCAAATCAAACATGACACAAGTGATGTCAACTTGTGCTATTCCTGCCCTTTGAAGGTTCAAATATAATTTTTCACTTTTTTTTTTCAGGATGCTTCTGGCAAGAGTAACATCAGTGGTCCATTCAACCCCCCAGTTAGGCACCTGAAAGGTCCTGAAGGGGTGTTTGGAATGATACAAACTAAAATTAAATTTAATTATTCATATGCTTTAAAAAAAAAAAGTGAAATAGATCAGATGAAGTTATTTTCACTTTTTTATTTTTTTATTTTTTTATTTTATTTTAAATTTTTTTTCACTTGGACGCATTCCAATGTAGGGTGTATTCGAGTTGAGTTGAGTCGATATAGTAAAATACTCGAACTTGATTTGATTCGAAAATGTTTAGCTCGAAATTCAACTTGAACTTGATTGATTTCATAATTGTTAAATAAAAGTTCATAAAATTCAAGTTCAACTCGATTATAAATTATTATTGAGCTCGAACTCGAGTAGAATCGAGTTAAGTTGAGTTAGAAGACAAGTAGAGTTCGAATAGCTTGAAGGGTCACAGAGCGGGTTTTCAGTTTCATATTATATGTGTTTATTTATATCCATGGTGTTTCTCCCAACGCAGCTTGCATCTTTTATTTAAATATGATTTTTTTACTCCTTTCATTTCCTGTTAATTTTTTACTCAAAAAGAATTGGAGGGCGTTGCCATTCAACTATTTTTTTTTTTTTTGTTTTCCCGACTCACCCACAGCCTAAATATTTATATGGAACTTTAAAAATATAAAAAATATTATTTAGGAGCATAAAGTTGGAAAGTTAAATTTAAATTGATACAGATTTTTTTTAAAATAACACAATTTAATATTACATTTTATCTAAATTTACATAAATTCAAATTTGAACTTTAAAATTCATACTTCTAAACATAATATAAAAAAAAAATATATATATATATATCTTTAATTATAAAAAATAAAAATAAAATAAAGTAAATAGCAAATCAATAAATAAAAATTTTAGTTTTATACATAATTAACATTTTATTTTTTAAATTTCAATCAAAATTATATTTATTAATTTTAATAGTATATGATATAAAAAATATATATATTTATTTATTCATTTTAATTTTAAGTCATTTAAATGGAGCCTAAACAAGCAGCAAGGGAGGAAAGTGGGAAAAGATGATCGTCATCAAACCAGATGACTGAGAAATAATGAGCAAGCCATGGAAGAAAACAAAACTCTTAAACAGGAAGGTCAATAGAGGTGCAAATACTTTTGGTCCTTTAAACAGGAGAAATAATGAGCAAGCCATGGAAGAAAACAAAACTCTTAAGAAAGTAGGTGTGATGCCAAAAATTGGCAAACACCATCAAGGAAAATAGAAGGATGGGTTTAAAAAAAAAAATGTCAATGGACAACAGGGGCGATATCGTGCCAACAGATCAAACAACTGGAGGTTTGTGAGCAATGCAGAATCAATTTTAGTGCAAAAATAACACTAAAATCATGCAAAACTTCTTAGTCAGTATCAGCTCGTCCAGCTTCTGTTTTTCTAATTTTTTTTTATAAAAAAAAATATATTCAGACATTTGATCAAACCACATTAGAACTTGGACACAGCGTGACTGCACAACAGGTGTGAACATTACAACATAAATGAGCAGAACCAAGTCCCTAGCCTCATACCGGAGTTGGTGCTTCCTTTTCCTGCTCTGTGCCCCTCTCTTCATCACTTCCCTGTTCCCTTTTGAATCCTCTTTGTAAAAGCTTATGCTCCGAAGGCAAATCTTTCTTGGCCTTCCTACTCCCTTCAACTTTCCAAAGATCCGATACCCGGGTTTTGGGTGGAGGTGCTGAATCTGCAATGGGTGCAACCAACCCTGGCTTGCCATCATCAATTACTGCATCCACCAACCCATACTCCTTGGCCTCCCAAGCATTCATAAAGTTATCGCGGTCAGTGTCCACTTCAATCTGCAAAAAGAAAAAAAAAGAAAAAAAAATGCAACAAGTTAACACAATGGAAAATTAAGCAAAGTATGAAAAATATTTGGGTAATAAAAGAATGTACCAAGGCCGCTTCCTTGATGACTAACCTGCTGCTCAGGCTTCTCGGTGATTCTTGATAGTATTTTATTCAGCTTAATTTTGTGATATGCCATCTCTCTTATTCGTATCCCCATTTCAGTGGCCTACAGTCACATGCAACTGTCAGAAGGAAATTATCTAGGGTTTTCCATGAAATATGGCTCAGCTCAATTTCCTTTAGTTGCAAGGAAGAGAAGTAACTCAAACTTGAAGCTAAACATCCTCCTAATTAACCTAATGGAAATTTCAAACATCAAATGAAATTAAATGCCTCTACTGTAGTTTTAATGACAATTGCATTGCAAAACTATTTTCTACTGGGGTGATCCAAAAAATTGTAAAGTTTTTTTTTTTCCTGAATAAACAAATAAATTTAACAAGCAATATAAATACAAAAGAGAGGAAACAGCATCCAAAAGAAACGACAGCTAAAGAAGGATAATAAAAAGAAGTTTCCCAATCCCTTTGCATATCACCAAATATACTCCTTTCAAGAAACCATTTGGCAATGTACCAATGTAAGGCCAGACAAAAAACTATACACCACCCCTAACCAATTGGAGTTGCTTTCTCCTTCAAATATTATAGCACTGCATACTATCCAGATATACCACCATGGCAAAGTTAGCTTATTTCCAAAGAACTTTCCATTCCTTGTGATACCAAAACTCTTCAAAGCTTTCTTCTGGCTGGAATAAAGTAGTGGAAAGTGACTTTAAAGAGCATTGCAAATGCAGCTTTCCTCGAGCGTTTGTTCACCCATCAATCAGTGTACAAGGTCAAGCAGGAATCCTCCAAGATATCTGTTGTTGTACAAACTAAGATGGATAAGCAAAAGAATAGTCCTGCAAGTGGTTAATGGCGCTCTCTTTCCTTCAACCACCCCCACCCCCCGGTGCCCAAATGCACCTCAAAGCTCTTGTTCCCTTTTCGCTTTTTGTTCATGGATATGCTTGCCCCGAGAAAAAACAATAGCATTCAGCATCCTGTTCAAATCGAAGGGAAAGCCTTTGATGTGCAACTAGAGAAAGTGGAATGGGTGGGCTTATGTTTCTGTTACAAACTTAGCACATAATTGCCAGGTTAATGTTTCGTTGGAGGCAGTGAAGTGGATAGCAAACGGTTCGTCCTCAGTTTTGGGCAATTGGGGACACTCACTCATAATAATAGATTTGGGAGGATCAATTACTAGATTGGCAATTAAGTCAATGAAGATGGATAAGTTTCTGGACATAGGGTGGGGGTTGAACTGCAAGAGATGCTCCGTTTTTATTCTAGGAGGGAATCTCTATTAGAATTCACACATGGACCCTTAAATACCTTACATTTGTAGGTAGATTACAATTAATCAAATCTATTCTATCTGAGCATTTTCGGATACTAGGGCTTTCCCATGGAGAGGGAATGATTGGAACACACAAAGCTGCAAATTAAAGAGGAAAGATGTTTGCAAACCTTATTATGAGGGTGGGCTCGGCATCAAGGTGCTTACAGACAGGAGTTTGGCCTCAGCAATAAAGCTTTTGTGGCATATTTGCAAATTGAATCATTTGGTTCTTGAGTCTAACCCTGTTAATTGGGGCCTAGTTCATTTAGATTTGACAATATGTGGCTTTTTCATCCTTATTTTTGGAGTTTGATTAGGAATTGATGGCAGGACTACACTGTGAAAGGTTGGGAAGATTTTTGCTTTATGAAAAAACTAAGGTATTTGAAAGAGAAGTTGAAGATGTGGAACATGGAGACTTACTGTGATGTTAGACCCAGGGGAAAAAAAGAGAGGTATTCTCAAGATTTTTTTCCTTGCCCGCCCGGGGGGGGGGGGGGGGGGGGGCGCGGGGTTTGATTGATAGATTGGCTGGGGGACCCATTTCAGAGGTTATTGCTGGAAGACATATCCAGTTGTCCAACGAGTTTGAACAAGTTGTTTTAAAGGCAGAAATCTAGAATGAACAGGGTTAGGAGCAGGTTGTAATAAGACCTTTCCATAGGGTGGCAAATGGTAGGAGAAGAAGGAATTTTATTGAAGAACTTGAGGACAATAAAGGAGAGTTTATTAGGGATTCTAACCGTATTGCGGGGTTGATTACTAGTTTCTATAGGATAGGAATCTTTTTTCAAAGGAGGATGCGGGGAGATTTATGGTTGAGGAGCTGGATTGGTGTCCTATATCAATTGATAAAGCAATCTAGTAGAGAGACCTTTTGAGGAAGAAGACATTAAGAGCTTTGTTTTTTGAGATGCAGAAAGAGAAGGCTCCTAGGCTGGAAGGTTGAACTGGGCTTTCTTTCAGGACTGTTGGGAGACCTTGAAGGGAGACCTTCTCAAAGTTTTTCTTGAATTCTTTGACAATGGAGTGGTAGGAAGGAGTTAGAATTCTACTTTCATTACCTTGGTGCCCAAAAGAGATTGTGACATTAAAGTCAAGGACTTTAGACCAATTAGCTCGATAATGAGTGTTTATAAGATTTTGACTAAGATGTTATCTAAGCAATTGGCTACAGTTCAGCAGGATTCTATATCTCTTAGCCAGAGTGCTTCTGTAGGTGATAGACTGATCCTAGATGTTGCCTTTTTTTTTTTTTTTTGATCTGAAAATTATAATTATAAGACCAAAAGGATATGTACAGTATCACTGGGCATACCCAGGAGAAGCAGTACAATCAAGAGCCAAACAAAGGCCAAGACTGCAAGCAGCAAACAGAACTCAAATACATCAAGAACCTGGGCATTCCCAGGGGCCAGAGCCATATCAACTACTAAATTACATCAAAACCTGGACATTCCCAGGAGCCAAAGGCCATAAACTACAACTCAAATACAAAGGAAAGGAAACTTCTCATAAACAATTCTGAACAACTTTGATTATAGCATCCTGATGGGTAACTGTGCCTTCGAATCTCCTTTTGTTTCTAAAATGCCAGATGCTATATACTGTGATGGCCAGGTAGGCCCTCTTAGATACAGCTTGCATTCCTGTACCCGTGACCTCTTTTTGAAGCCATATGAGGGCTGCTTTAATAGTGGACATGGATCTTGTTATGCCAAGCCAGCCCCTCAAACTACTCCACACAGCAGCAGACACTCTGCATTGAAAGAAAAGATGGTCAAGTGTCTCCATTTCTGAGTTACAGAGAACACAGATTTGGTTGAGCCCTTCCACACTGATCCTGTCACAAGTCTGCAGTTTACCCTTAGCAGCACACCACAAAACAAAAGAGTGTTTCGGTATGCATCCATTTTTCCACACCAGATTCTTCCACTGAACATTGCATCCCCTATTTCTCCAAAACTGACAAGCTTTTGAGCAGACAAAATTCCCACCCACATTCCACTGTTCAAGCTGATGAGCTGCAGTGTCTATGTCACTGCATTGCTGAAGGATCAGGTTTTTAATCTCTACTATCTTCTTGAACAATGGGGAGTCTTCATCCCTCTCTAGGGACGCTCTTCCATGGACTGAACCTCTACCACCCCTCCTTCACCGCCATCTCCACTTCCGGTGCTGGTGGTCACTGGTCATCCTCTCCCCTCTACCCTTCATCGTCCCCTCCATTCTCACATGCTCAACGGTATTCTACTCTGTTCTTCCACCCTTCACGAGCCCCGCTGGTCGTTCTCTCTTTTCCCGCCCAGATTGAGTTTGAAATTTTGAATTTGTGTGGCTGGAAATGGTGCGCAAAGGAAAACACAAATCTGATAAGAACATGCTGAAGGATCCAAATCTGAAGATGGAGAAGTGCGCTAAATTTTATAAAAGACAAGGGTGGTAATGCAGAAGCTGGGAGCAAAAAGAGACCAAAAGAGATCTTCGTGGAGGTCAACAGATTATCGGATATACCACACACCACGATTCAAGCTGAATCAAGTGGTATAAAGGATGCTGCGACTCTGAAGGTGCTGCCGCAGATGCAGGTAGATGTGCTTCTGAATGAGTTACTGGGCCGTCCACTTCAAACAAGATGCAAGAAGAGGTAACTGAAGGTGGGATGCCTAGCTCGACCAGCAAGGTTGAGGAGGATGAAGAGGAATCGCTAATTTCAGAAACCCTAGGCTTGGAAGACACAAAAGAGGAAGATGAAGTGGACGAAGGTCAAGAATCTGTCCGTACTGGCATGTCTCACGCCAGGCATGAACAGATTTCTGAAGGAAATGTGAAAGATAAACAAAAAGAACCAGATGCCAAGACTTTTATGAAGAATAATCAAAAAGTGCCTTGGGTTAGCCTGTTCGCACACAACAGGCAACACCAAAGCTGTGGTACAATTCCTTCATTTGAGTCTGATGGCACAGGAGCTTGAGTTCCAGCAGATGACATGGAAGACTTGGGAGGAATGTGGAATAATTGCCTTGTAGGATACTTTGCTGGTACGTACCCTGGAAGAAATGCCCTTCAATCTATTGTTAATTCTTGGAATGCTAAGGTAGAAGTTATGCACCATGGGAGTGGGTGGATCATTTTCAAGTTCTGTGAGGAAGATGTTATTAGCCAGGTCTTACAAAAAGGCCCCTATTTTGACTTATGACAGACCTTTACTCTTGAAGAAGATGCCTAAGCTGTTTCAATTTGGTGACAAGGAATTGAGCACTGTTCCAGTGTGGATTCAACTGAAGAACTTACCCTTGGAGTTATAGTTGTCAAATGCCTTAGGTAGAATCTGCTCAGAGGTGGGGCGACCCCTCTATGCAGATAAAATGACTATGAATAAGGAGAGATTATCCTATGCTAGGGTGCTGGTGGAAGTGGATGTAGAGAGAGAGATCAAACAAAATGTGAAAATATGGTTGCCTGATGACAAGGTGATTATCCTGGAAGTCTTATATGAAAAGCTTCCTAGTTTCTGCAGCTATTGTAAAACCCTGTGGCATACAGAAGAGGTGTGTAAGGTTAAGCAAGGCAAGAAGACTCCAAAGTTAACACAGGTTTTGGTAAATGCAGAAGTGAGTCCTGAAAATACAGAAGCTGAAGGCTGTGTGCTGTCTCAGTGGCTGCTGTGTCTACGGAATCTGAGGACCATGTGGGGACTCCAGGTGCTGTTGTTACCTTAGCTAAGGACCCAAAAGACTGCCTTGCTGCCACTGTGGAGGTTCAAACAAAACCAGCAGGTGGTAAGACAGTGAACCCTGGCAGTAATGAGTCTCAAATGGTGAGGAAGGAGGGAGGAGAAAGAGAGGGACAACATTCTGTTGAACCAGCTGTGAATGATTCCCAGATCCAGACTACAAAGGCTGCGCAGATAGGTCCTTCCAAGGATACTGCAAGATCTGTGAATGCGGGAAGGGGAAATGAAGGAGATCCTGTCAAGGATAAGGGCAAAGGCCCCCAGAATGATGTTATGAATCAGAAGGATAAAGAAAATTTTCAGGGTGAAGAGTTTATTGCTGTTTCAACAGTGCATTACAACCTGATGAGAAGAGGAATGGTAATCCTGTGACAGCTTATGAAACAAAAGACATGGTGGAGTGTTTCACAGAGAGTGGGCTGACTGATTTGAGGTCTTCTGGATGCTTCCTAACCTGGACCAATAACAAAATCTGGTGTAAGCTAGATTGGGCTGTGGTAAACATTAAATGGTTCCAGGCAGGGTTGGGAGCACATGCTACTTTTCAATTACCAGGGAAATTATCTGACCATGCTTCTTGTATTGTCTCCTTGCTTGAGGAGGATGATATAGGAAGGATGCCTTTTAAATTCTTCAATATGTGGGTGAAGCATGACAGGTTCCTTGGTGTGGTGAAATCTTCTTGGAGTAGCAGATTTAAGGGTTGCAAACTCTTCAGGCTTGAGAGGAAACTAGAGGCACTTAAGGGGTCCTTGAGAGACCTCAATACCCTTCATTTCTCTCATATATCAGCTAGAGCAGCTAAGGCCTGTGAGGAGTAAAAGGACACTCAACAGGGGCTGCATGATTCCCTTGAAAATGAAGAGATTCATAATCTGGTAAAAGCTAAAAAGGAGCTGACAGGCAGGTTAGATGAAGCAAATAGAAGCTTCTTGGCTCAGCAAGCCAAAAGCAAATTCCTGAAGAGCAGTGATGGATGCACTGCTTTTCCCCATTCTATGATGAAAAGGCATATGGCCAGGAAACACATTTCAGTCATAACTAAAGCAAATGGTGAAAATACTAAGTCCCAAAAGCAGGTGGCAGAGGAATTTCTTGTTTTTTATAAAGGGCTGCTGGGAACTGAAGAAGACTGCTCCTCTGTTGATCCTAGGGTGATTGCCAATGGGCCTATCTTGAACAATGATCAGGATAAGAAGATGGTGGAAGCTGTCACAGAAAATGAAATAAAGAATGCCCTATTTAGCATTGGTGAAGAGAGATCCCCAGGGCCAGATGGGTACACTTCTTGTTTCCTTAAAAAGGCTTGGGGCATCATTGGGGCAGAGTTTATACTTGCAGTTCAGGAATTTTTCAGAAATGGGAGGCTCCTGAAACAGCTTAACCGTACTGCAATTGTGTTGATTGCAAAGTCACAGCATGCAAATTCAGTTCAAGATTATAGGCCCATATCATGTTGTAATGTGATCTATAAAGTTATAGCCAAGATCATTGCTAGTAGGATCAAACCTGGGTTGGAGGTTTTGGTGAGTAAGGTTCAGTCTGCTTTCATACGTCAGAGATACATGATAGAAAATATTTATCTCGTACAGGAACTTGTTAGAAAATATGCTAGAAAGAGGATCTCTCCGAGATGTATGCTAAAGATTGACCTTAAAAAGGCTTATGACTCTATCTCTTGGAAGTTTGTGAAAGAGATGTTGGAGCACCTAAACTTTCCAGCAACAATGGTGGGCTGGATAATGCAATGTGTCTCCACCACTTCCTTCTCCTTAGCTTTGAATGGAGGGCTGGTTGGTTTCTTTGAAGGGAAGAAGGGTCTCAGACAAGGGGACCCCCTTTCCCCCTTGCTTTTTTGTTATTTGTTTGGATTATCTGTCAAGATTACTGAAGTCTTTGGAGGGCAACCCAGAATTTTGCTTTCATCCAAAATGTGGTGATCTTAAAATCACCCATCTCGCGTTTGCAGATGACTTTATTTTTTTTGCTTGGGGAGATTACTCTTTAGTTAAACAGATCATGGATTGCCTCAACTTGTTCTCTAAATGCTTAGGGTTGAAGGCTAGTATCCTCAAATCCAATCCAATATTTATGGTGCTGGTTTGTGCAACAATACGATAGAGGCTATTCAAGATCTTACTGGTTTTTATCAAGGGGAGTTTCCCTTCAGGTACTAGGGCATTCCTTTGGCTTCCACTAGGATGAACACAATGCATTTTGCCCCTATGATTAACAAGATTGCCAGTCTAATTGGTTCATGGCCAGGGAACACCATTTCATGTGCAGGAAAACTGGAGCTTATTAAATCTGCGGTGCAAGGTATTGACTGTTTTTGGCTTGCTATTTTTCCTATCCATTACCCTGTGCTGGCCCATGTAATCAAATTGAGTAGGACCTTTCTATTTGGGGGGGGGGGGGGGGGAGGAGGACCAGGGGGGCTTGGAGGGATGTATGCCTCCCAAAGAATGGAGGGCTGGGGGTGCTAGACCTAAAATCCTAGAACAAGGCCTTGCTGACTAAGGCATTATGGAACATTCATAGTAAGAAGGACTCACTCTGGGCTAAGTGGGTTAGCCATGTATACCGATTTTGAGAAAGCTTATGATAGAGTGAACTGAAATTTCTTGAACAATATTATGGCCAGAAAAGGTTTCATCCAGAGGTCAAGAAAATGGATTAGATGATGCTTATCTTCTATAGTCTTTTCTGGTTAGTAAATGGTTTAGGCTAAGTCTTGGTTTCAAGTGTCCAAGGGTCTAAGACAGGGGGATCCTCTTTCCGCTCTTCTTTTTACTTTTGTAGTTGATGTTTTGAGTAGGAAGATTCAGAGAGTTGATAGGGGGTTGGTGAATGAGATCAAGGTAGGATATGAGGATCGTATCATTCTTTTTCTATCTAATGAATTTCATTTTCTATCAAGAAATAAAAAAATTGCATCTTCAATTCATAGATGATACTATTCTCTTCCTCTTAGAAAACATGGGTTGCTTCTCTAATTTGCTGACTATCCCACGGGTATTTGAGAAAGCATCGGTTGAAAATTAATTTCTCTAAGAGTGGCTTGGTGGGCCTTGGCATTAATGCGGACCCTTTGTCAGGCTAGTGGGTTAGGTCATTTTGACTTTGCCTATTACTTATTTAGGTGTTCCCTTAGGCAATCCTAATGCTGACTCTTTCTGGGATCCTGTTTTTGAGAGTGGCTAGGAGACTAGATGGGTGGAAAGGAGCTTTCTTCACCTTAGGCTGTCTTATTACTCTCATCCACATGTTTGTCCTCCACTCCTTTGTATTATCTTTCTCCTTTTAGAATTCTGGTGAGATTGGCGTGGAGGCTTGAGAAATTAATGAGGGATTTCTTGTGGTTGAGTGGAGGAGAGGGTAATAGAGATCATCATGTAGGTTGGGAGATTGTCTGTAGGTCTAAAAGGGAAGGAGTCTTGGGTCTTGGTAATTTGGTGTCCAAAAACATTTCTTTGGTGGGGAAATGGTTATTGCGCTTTCATTTAGAACCATCTTTGGTACAAGGTAGTTCGCAATAAATTTGGTCTACTACGAAACAGCTGGGATGCTAAAGTGGGGTTTAATATTAATTACGCGAGACCTTGGAAGTTTGTGTCTCAGATTAACTCCAGTATATGGTGGGTAATGAGGAGTGAATTTGTTTTCGGAAGGACCTTTGAGTTGGGAAGATGCCCTTGGCTATTGCTTATCCACATCTTTATCAAGATTCTAATCTTTGACACTCCTATTTTTGCTTCCCTTTTTTTCCCCCCTCTTTGGCAAGAGGATAGTCTTTCTGGGAACTTCCATACTGGAAGAAATCTTAATAACAGAGAGATTAATGAGTTGGCCCTCTTCACCAGTTTGCTTGATTCTTTTCACATTCATATGGGGATTGATAAAAGGGTTTGGAATATAGATCCTTCTGGGGAATTTTATGGTAAATCTTTTTTTCTCCTACTTGACTCATGACACTAACTTGGATCCTTCTGGTTTGACCTCTTTGATCCAGAAAGTTGAAGCTCACTAAAAATGGAAGATTTTATTTGGACTGCTATACTTGGGAATTGATACCAATTATTACTTAAGAAAAGAAGGCCTAATAAGGCTTTGTCACCTGATGTTTGAGTCCTTTGTTTGAGGAGCGGAGAATCTTGTTCACATGTTTCTTCATTGCCCTTTCATGTGGGTTGTTTAGAATAAATTATTTGGTCTATTTGGCACTAGGTTTGCCCCTCCATTAGAAGGTTTTTTGTACCATCACATTTAGGGGTTTTGGCAAGGGAAACGAATAAAGGATAGGAAAGCTTTGTAGTGATGCACCATTGTGGCTATTATTTGGTGCATCTGGTTGGGGAGGAATGCTAGAATTTTCGAAGGGGTGGCTACTGTTTATCTTGCAGCACTGTGGGTATTGGCAATCGGAAGACCAGCAGCAGGATTGGTTGGCTCTGCTTCATTGAGTTGGCTTTTAGTTTATGATGTATTTTTGTTGAACTTAAACCAATTGATGTAAAGGAAGGATTTATTATCCTCCCTATTCTTTTTTATTTTTTTCTTTTCTCTTTCATTTTCTGCTGTAGATTCTTTTCCCTTCTAATAAGATTCTTTGTTTGTCAATATATACACACACACACACACACACACACACATCTAAGAACTACTTGTGGGTGATTTGGATCCACGCTTATAAGCTTAAAAGGAAAAAGCATATGGGAAGTAAATGCAACCTCAGGGTGCTCTTCGACATGGAAAAAAATACTCAAGGCACGGAAATTTGCACATCCTAATATAATTTGTAGAATTGGCAATGGTATGACTTCTCATCTCTTCTATCATGATTGGCATCAAAATAGCCCTTTGATCGAGCACAATGTGCTTGACTTCCCAGTGGAGCTCGGAGTTTCAATTAATGCAAGGACTGCCTGTATAATTAGAGGTGATTCATGGATCTGGCCAAGGGGAGGAAGAGTCAAAGAACTTCTTTTAGAGCTGCTATAAATTTCTATCCAAATAATGGAACAGAAGACAAAGTTTATTGGAAATTAATATCTGCAGGCTCCTTCACTTATAATTCTGCTTGGAAGAGTATAAGGGAAAGAAAAAGCCCTGTGTTGGACTGTTTGGGCTAAAGCTCTTTGGACTGAGCACTGTATCCTGAAACACTCTTTCATGGCCTGGCTAACTATATAACAGGCTAAATACCATGGACAGAGCAGCAACATGGAGCAGAAATACAGACTCTACCTGCAAAATATGTGGTTCCTGTTCTGAAATAAGGGATAATTTATTTTTGATTGTGCAATTAAGGAAGGCTTACCGGAAAGAAAATTTGAAGTTAAACATAGAGGAGGCTTTAATGAAATGGGAAGACAAGTTGAGAAAGATTTCTGCCATGGGCAACTCTAAGCATGAAGAGCATGCAAGTTACTCTGGGCTGCCACTATATACTATGCATGGAAAGCCAGGAATACATTAATTTTTTAAGGGAGCACTGCAAATCCTAAATCCATTGCAGGCCAGGCAGTGGGTGATGTCAAACCCAGCTGCTATGGACATAAAGGGTTTTATATTCTGATGGGAGAAGCCCAATCTGTTGAGGTTGAAGAATGGACTGAAGCTACATTGGATACTTTTCCAGTTTGGTATCATTTTTTAGATTTGGGATAAATTTGCAGTCATATGATTGTTGTAAACCAAAACAGAATCTGTTGAACGGCTTATTTGCCATTTTCCAGCTTGGCTAATATATGGAGCAAAATTTTGGATAGAAGAAATCTTATTAAAGCAATAAAAAAAGTTAAAAACAGACGTCAAGGAGAAAAGTTAAAAACAGAGGTCAAGGAGTCCTCCAAGGAGATATAAAAACACTATACACTAATAAAGGAACCAGGAACAACAGTATGAGTATCAATTACAAGAGTGCTGCCCTTCAATCTCTTGGGAGGTTGAACAGTAGTAAACCCTAGAAAAATCCAAGAGTGCGCTCCCAAAGGGATGCAAAAAATTTCACTCTTTCCCAAAGTAACTGTGTACAGGTTGAACGACCTTTAAAAATACTAGCATTCCTCTCAATCAACAGGGTCCAAAGGATGGCAAAGACAGCCACAAACCAAAGAGCTCTTTCGTTTCAATTTTTCAAAAACCCCAAAAATTGATCAATAACAAGTCTCCCACCTTTCTTGGGGCCACACATTGTTCCCCTGCAAGAGAAAAATTGGCATTCCAAAGCTCAATGCTACCCTGCAATGCACAAAAAATGGGGATTTGTTTTTTGCTTGCATAACACATGAAGCACATCTTAGGACTGAGAGCATTATGGAGCCTTCTCATCTGAAGCAAATCCTGCATGTTAATCTTTTCCAAGATCATGGTCCAACCAAAAGCTCGAATCTTCCTAGGAATTTTAACCCTCCAAAGAATGTGTTACCAAAAAATGTGTTAGTTGGCTTTCAGCCTTTGGTCAGGGATTCTCAGGGAGAGGATGTGGAGAGAGGCTGAGAAGGTTTTAGATTCATGAAGAAATTGAAATTTATGGAATAAGGAGGAGTTTGGAGACTTTAAAATTAGAAAAAACTAGTATTTTAGGCAAGTTGGAGATCTTAGATAGAAAGGAGGAGGAGGTTATTCTGTCGGAAAGTGAGGAGACTAGAAGAGTTTCAATAGAATGAGTAGGGGGAGGTAATTTTCCAGGGAATGAGGAGTTGGAGGCAAAAGACTATATTCAAATGGGTAAAAGATGGTGGAGGAAATCTATAGGAATAAGAAGAGGGGGTTCGCTTTCAAAGTAGATTTTGAGAAAGTTATGATAGAGTGAGTTGGGGCTTCCTAAATAAGGTCTTCGTGAAAAAGGGTTTTGGTGAGCGTTGGTGCAAGTGGATTAGGGGCCATTTATCTAATTTGCGGTTCTCGATTATTGTGAATGGTGAACCCAAATCTTGGTTTATTGCTTCAAGAGAAATTACACAAGGAGACCTGTTATCTCCACTTTTGTTCATTCTTGCAGTTGATGTCTTGAGTAAGATGGTAAATACGTGGTTGATAAAAGGATTAGGTGTGGGGAGTGAAAGGATGGTAGTTTTCTCATCTTCAATTTGCTGACCATACCACTTTCTTCCTTGACGATCATAGCCCTTCATTTAGGATAATTTTAAATATTCTTCAAGTATTTGAGAGGGTTTCTGGGCTCCAAATTAATAATTGAAAGAGTGGGTTAGTTGCCTTTGCTTTAAATATATCCATTGAGAAAGCTAGCAATCTGAATGCAGACTTAGTGTTGACACTAGACTTAGGGGTTCCTTTGGGAGCGAATCCTGGAGTGATGGAAAAGGTGAAGAAGAGATTAGATGGTTGGAAGGGGGCCCTTTTCTCTGTTGGGGGAAGAATTACGCTTATTTAGGTCTATCTTTCTAGCATTCTGCTGTATTTCTTGCATATTTTCAAGATTCCAATAGAGATCACTAGTAAGCTTGAGAGAATCAAGAAAGATTTTTAGTGGTCTGATGTGGAGAGTCGTAGGGACCATTTAGTGAGTTGGGCAGAGTTTTGTAGGTCTTAAAAGGGGGGGGGGGGGGGGGGTTGAGTCTTGATAATTTTGTGTCTAAAACATTGTTCTTTTAGTTAAGTGATCATGGCACTTCCCCTTAGATAATTCCCTGTGGCATATAGTTATACGAAGTAAGCATGGTTGGATGAGAATGGGTGGGATACAAACGCTAGTTTGAGATGTTCTTAGGGGAGTCCGTGGAGATCTATTTCCCAGCTTTATTCTCTTTTCACCCCTCACACCAAATTTGAGGTTGGAGGGGTTCTTGGATTCATTTTTTGGAAGACCCATGGCTTGGGAATGTTTTTTTTTTTTTTCCACTTCTTTTCTTCACCTTTTTAGATTGTGCTATGAGCTGAAAGAGTTCTCTTTTTTCGTTGACAATGTGAGCAACTCTTTGGCTTGGTCTCTTGGAATCTCCATCTCAAACCTCTTAATGATAGGATATGGTAGAGTTGTCTTCCTTGTGTTGTCCTTATTGAACAATTGCAACTTATGTTTGGAAGGGATGTTCGTTCTTCGTCTCTGGATCAATCAAGGGTGTTCACTTGTAAATCATTCTATGAATTCTTGACCTATTCCAATTCTCCTTTTCCTCTCTATCCTATTATTTGGAAGGTCAAAGTTCCCACAAAATAAAATCTTTTACTTGGTTGGTGGTGCTAACAAAATTAATACCAATAACTTGCTGCAGATTAGGAGACCTTTGAAGGCTCTCTCCAAATATTTGCATTCTCTGTTATAGAAATTTAGAGACAGCATCCCATCTTTTTTTGCATTGTGACTTTGCATGGAGGAAATGGAACAAATTGTTTGGTATTATGGAAGAGAGTCTGTTTGTATTCAGTGGAAGACTTGATAGTCATGTCATTTGCTGGCCTTGGAAGAAGGAAGGATAGAGCAGCTCTGTGGAAGAGTGGCAAGTTTGCAGTCTCATGGGGTTTATGGGTGGAGCGTGATGCACAGATTTTTTCTAGGAAGAAGTTAAATTGGTCCCTGGTGTGAGAAAATATTCAATATATGGCTTCTTTACGGTGTGTTGGGTTTGGAATTTATAGGGAAGCTAGCTTTCAAGATTTAAATACGGATTGGAGGAACTGGATGGTTTGGTTTTTGTTGTTCTAGTTTTTTCTGGTTTGAACCAGATTTTCTTCAGGAGATATATCCTTCTCCCTCCTAGCAAATTCTTTACCTATTAATGAAATTTCTTTTTCTATAAGAAAAAAAACATAAAAATGCACACCCCTAAAGTTCTGATCCGCACAAAAGGCATAACTGGACGCTGTCTCAGAGAGGCAGTATATGTGCGTGACATTATAGTAAAGAAGGTATTCATGAACTCAAAGGCATATTTGAGCAAGCACTTTCAATTGAAGGACTTGGGTTGATTGATATAGGGAATTTAAATTGTAAGATCTCATATAGTTTTAAAAGACAAAGAAAATATATATTTTTTCTTTTATGAACAAAAATTTTATTAGAAAGGAAAAGAATGTACAGCAGAAAAAGAAACAGAAAAGAAAAAATAAAGAAAGAACAGGGAGAATAAGAAATCCTCCCTTTACATAAATAGCAATAAATTACAAAGAAAATTCATCATAAACTGAAAACCAACTCAATGAAGCAGAGCCAACTAATCTGGCTGAAGGTCTTCCAAAGAAATGTGACAGAAAAACCCATAAGCTGACACCCACAATGACACAAAATAAAACCACTCTACTCCAAAGCAAGTTATTAGCAGTAGCCACCCCTATGAAAATTCTAGCATTCCCCTTCAAATAGAGAAACCAAATAGCCATAAAAGTGCATTGCCACAAGGCTTTCCTATCCTTTCCCTTGCCAAAACTTCTACATGTGATATACAAAAAGCCTTCAAAGTGGAGGGGCAAACCCAGTTTTGCCAAATATATCAAATAATTTATTTCAAACAACCCAAGCAAAAGGGCAATGAAGAAAAATGTGACCAAGTCTCTGCACTTCTCAAACAAAGGACAAAAACATCAGGTGACAGGGCTTTATTAGGCCTTCTCTTCTGAAGCAAATTATTGGTATCAAGTTTGTCAAGCGTCGCAGTCCAACAAAAGCTTTTATTTTACAAACCTTTATTTTACAAACCAAAGGATCCACATTAGGATCATGATTCAAGTAGGAGAAAAAAGGATTTACAAGAGAATTCCCATAAAGGATCTAAATTCCAAACCCTTTTATCACTCCACAAATGAACGCAAAAAAAAATCAAGCAAACTGGTTAAGAGAGTCAACTCATTAATATCTTTGTCGTCAAGATTTCTCCCAATTTGACAAAAAATACAACAACAACAACAACAACAAAATCAAGCCTTAGTCCCACTAAGTGGGGTTGACTATATGAATCCTTTTCCGCCAATTTATGCGATCATGGACCATTTCTTATGATAGATTCAAGGATATTAAATCCTTACTCACCATCTCCTCTCAAGTTATTTTAGGTCTACCCCTACCCCTTCTACTGCCCCCCCACCAGTAACTAAGTCACTCTTCCTCACAGGTGCACTATAAGGTCTATGTTGCAAGTGTCCATACCATCTGAGTCGTTCCTCCCTTATCTTATCGTCTATAGGAGCTACACCTAACTTACCATGAATATGTTCATTCCTTAATTAATCTTTCAATGTTATACCACTCATCCATCTAAGCATTCTCATCTCGGCAACTTTTACTTTTTGGATATTATGTTTCTTCGTCGCCCAACATTCCGATCCATATAGCATAGCTGGTCTTATAGCTGTCCTATAAAACTTCCCTTTCAATTTAAAGGTATTCTACGATCACATAGTACACTTGAAGCACTTCTCCATTTTAACCAACATCTTTTTAACTCTATGCATTACATCATCTTCAATTTCTCCTTCAGCTTGCATAATAGATCCAAGGTATCGAAATCTACAAGTGCTATTTATTTTTTCATCATCAAGTTTAACTTTGTCTCCAATATTCCTCCTATCATTACTAAAATTACATTTCATAAATTCTGTTTTATTTCTACTTATCCTAAAGCCTCTAGATTCCAAAACTTCTCTCCATAATTCTAACTCAGTCTCTACTCCGTCCCTAATTTCGTCAATTAATACAATATCATCTGCAAACAACATACACCATGGAACCTCCTTTTGAATACTCTTAGTCAATTGGTCCATCACTAAAGCAAAAAGATAATGACTCAAAGTAGATCCTTGATGTACACTTATGACAATTGGAAATTCTCAAGTTTCTCCATCTAGTCCTTACACTAGTCATTACTCCATCGTACATATCCTTAATGACATCGGTATACCTACAACATACACCCTTTTTTCTAAAACCCACCATAGAACTTCCCTAGGTATCCTATCATATGCTTTCTCAAGGTCAATAAATATCATATGCAAGTCCCTCTTCTTTTCCCTAAATTTTTCCATTAATCTTCTTAAAAGATAAATAGCTTCTGTGGTAGATCTCCAGGCATAAAACCAAATTGATTTTCTGAGATCTTCGTTTCTAACCTTAATCTTTATTCAACTACCCTTTCCCATAGTTTCATCGTATGACTCATAAGTTTAATTCCACGATAGTTATTACAATTTTGAATATCTCATTTATTTTTGTATATAGGTATTAAAGTGTTTTTCTTCCATTCATCTAGCATTTTTTTAGTTTTTACAATTGTATTAAATAAATTAGTTAACCATATAATTCTATTATCATCCAAGCATTTCCAAACTTCAATTGGGATGTTATTTGGTCCCATAGCTTTCCCATTTTTCATCTTTTTTAGTACAAACTTAACTTCGTTAACTCTAATTTTGCGAATAAATCTTATATTTTTAGTCTTTTCCTCATTTGACAATTCTAAATTTAAGCTTTCTATTTGGTTTTCGTTAAACAACTTACTAAAGTAACCTCGCCATCTTTCTTTAATATCTTTGTCCTTAACCAAGACATCATCCTCACTTTTTATAAATTTTACATTTCCTAAGTCCTTGCTCTTCCTTTCTCTAACTTTAGCAAGTTTAAATATATCTCTTTCCCCGTCTTTTGTACCCATGGTCTTAAATTTCCACGAAATTGTCAAAATTTTTGTCAAAATTTCCGATTTTCGTCACCCTTGAAATCAAAATGACAGTAGATTTCCGTCTTACATAATTTCCATCGAAATCTCAATGACTCATCCGAAATTTATTGAAATCTCAAAATTTGTCGAAATTTTAACTATACAATGAAATTTTATCAGAGAATTCAAATGAAAGATTTAAGAGTGAAGTGAAATTTCTCTTTTAATTTATTTTATCGAAACAAAAGATTATTACAAGTTCTTTTGAAATTATATGAAAAATAAACTTACAGTAACATTTTATTTAGCCATTCATGTCTACATTATCATTATTTGTATAAGAAATAATATTTAAATTATTTATGAATTTCATTTGTATTAACTGAATATGTTTATTGTGCATTATCTTACAAATATGTTTGATACACATTATTTTACAACTTTTCCACCTCATACAAAACAAAGATGCATTTAATTTGTAATATATTAGTCCTAAAACTTATATTATCATGTTTGTTAACTATTTCTAAAGTTTGACTAAGAATTCCATGCTTTACTACTAATTTCCGTTATTTTTTCAAATCGAAATCGAAATTGACATCGAAATCGAAATGTCGTCTAAATTTCCGTACTTTTGGAGCTTCGAAATTTGAGTCGAAATCGAAATTTAAGACCTTGTTTGTACTTAATCTATCATACAAACTATTAAACGATCTATATTTAGGTTCACTAAGGGCCCTTTTTGCATCTTTTCTTGCCTCCTTATATTTTTCAAAGTTATCTCTGTTTCTACATTTTTGCCACGTTTTATACCAAATTCTTTTTGTCTTTATGATTTTTTGTACATCTTTATCCCACCACCAACTCTCTTTGCTATTCGAGAATCTTCCTCTTGATTGACCTAAAATCTCTTTTGCTATCTTTTTAATAGAGCTAGCTAATCTATTCCAAAGAGTATTTGTATCTATCCCATCCTCTAAGGTCCAATCCCCATCTTTGATCATTTTATCTTTAAATTTTATTATATTTTCTCCTTTTAGGTTCCATCATCTAGTTCTCCTAAACTGGTTTATTTTATCATTTTTCTTCCATTTTTTAATACATATATCCAACACTAAGACTCTATGTTGTGTGGTTAGGCTTTCACCTGGAATAACTTTATAATTCCTGCATGATAAACGATCTACCCTCCTAGTTAAAAAAAAATCTATTTGACTTCTATTTTGTCCACTTTTAAAGGCTATTAAGTGTTCTTCTCTTTTCTTAAAGCAAGTATTCATTATACTAAAATCATATGACATAGCAAAGTCTAAGATCATCTCCCCAAACTCATTTTTGTCTCCATATCCATATCCTCTATGTATCCTCTCATAATTTTTATTATCTCTTTCAACGTGTCTATTCAAATCTCCTCCTATAAATATTTTTTCAGTCCCTGGTATGCCTTGTATAATACTATCCATATCTTCCCAAAATTGTCTCTTAAGATTTTCTGCTAAGCCAACTTGAGGAGCATAAGCACTAATGATATTTATTATCTCTTGTCCTAATACCATCTTGATTTTTATAATTCTATCCCTTACTCTACTTACATCCACAACGCTATCTTTTCAAGTTTTTGTCTATAATAATGCCTGCTCCATTCTTATGTTTTTCTTTTCCAGTGTACCAAAGTTTAAATCTTGATTTATCGATTTCTTTAGCTTTCTCCCCCACCCACTTAGTTTCTTGAAGGCAAATTATATTAATTCTTCTTCTAATCATTGTATCCACTATTTCCATGCTTTTACCCGTAAGTGTCCCTATATTCCAAGTTGCTAATCTAATCCTAGTTTCCTGAACTAACATCTTTACTTGCCCACGTCCAGAATGATGCAGGAACCCTTGCATATTTGACACTGTACCCAGGCGCTGACACGGTGCGTCGCTTCGGGGCGACGACTTAGCCCACCCTCGCCCACTTTTCGCTACACCCGGGTGGTTCAAGTGCAACGCGTCGCTCGTAGGGGATGCCCCAACAAATATTCTGTAAGGATTCATATCATAGTGATCTGAGAAATTTTACGCTGGTTGTCAACTACCTAACGCAATCTTCCTTCTTAACCCAGGCTTGGGACCGGCTGTGTGTGAAAAAATTAGGACATTAAGTGCATCACAAGCGGAGTTCAATCTGACAGAAAATATATAGTGAATTTGTTGAAAGAAACAAAAATGGTAAAATTAAAGCCAGTTGAAATACCCATGGCTTCAAACCTTAGGCTGGATAAAGTAGCTAGTGATCTTCTTGATGACCCAACATGGTATGGGAGGTTAGTTGCAAACTAGATATACATGATTGTCACATGGCAACATTTCTTTTTCAGTTGGAGTAAAGGATTTAATTTTTTATGCAGGTGCCTAGGAAGCCACATTAGGAAGCTGTTTGCCTATCTTGAGATATTTGAAGGGAGGCTCTGTTAAAGAAGCCTAGATGACCTCATTAGGAGGCAGTATTCCTATCTTGAGATATTTGAGGGTAAGCCCTTGCAAAGGACTTGTTTTTAAGGCATCTAGATGTTTAGATATGCTCAGTTCACAGATGCAGATTGGGCAAGTGACCACATAGTTGGTCAGCTTATGCAGGTCCTGCTAAGAACTTGTTTTTAAGACATCTAGAGTATTAGAATTCATTATATTTAGAATTCTATATAGACAGGCCAGCAGACCACATGGACAGGCTGTCATGTATATCACTGATAATCTGGTCTTCCATTATAGGACAAACACATTGAGATTTATGGTCATTTTTGTAAGGGATTTAGTGATGAGTAACAAATAATTTCCTTTTACTTTAGGTGCAAGGATCAATTAGGTGATTTGACTACTGAGGCTGTGGTAAATGTTCATTAACAGTTAATTTTCCCATTAATGTAACAAGCTGGGAATAATTGATTATACGCTCCAAATTGAGGGGGGCATTAAGAAGAGGCACTTTTATACTTTCAGTCTATTTATTTGTACCTTGTATGAGATTCAAAGCTCAAGAATCCCTCCCCCCAAAAAAATCTCTCTGTTTTTTCATAAGCATAAATATATTAGAGAAATTCTCCAGGAGGAAGACACCCATATTCAATTCTTGTTCAAACACACCATCTACAAACTGAGCAAAGGACTCAAGGCTATCATGAAAAAGTGCCTTTTATCCATATATGCAAGACATAAATCCATTTACTCTTAATGTTAACCAAAGAAAACTCAACCCAGTGAATGTTCACAATTTTCTCTCTCCCAACCTGTCAGAAAAGAGAGAGATTTGAATCCCTGAGAGTCCTAATCCTTTTCCTGCATTTTGACCCACTCCCAATGTTTTTCCACAGCCCCTCCCCATGAGATTTCCAGTTATTTTTTGCCATCAACCATGATGCAGAGCACTTATGATATAATTTGTTATAAAATTATTACTATAACTGCAATATTCTATAATTATAATAACAATAACTTATAAAATTACTACCATAATTATAATATTTTATAATTATAATAATAATACTATTATTACTACAATCCACGAAATGGTCATTCTGCCCGTATTTTAAGCAACCAAGGAATTGAGCCAGAACGATTCTAACTTCCAAGGAACCAAACACAATATAAATATAAAATCAAAGGTGTTGCTTTGATATTTTATTTGTATATAGAACAGATAACCTTGTTATTCTTGTTAGATTTAATATTATCAATTAAAAAAATTAAATCCAAGGGTAAGAATTTCATAACTATAGAGTAACTGATCATCTTTCGGAGCTACGTTGACATTTCAAAACACCTAATGGGGCAAATAACCATTAATTCATTGAAAGGTTGAAACAATAAAATTATGATCAACTGCAGCGAGCCTCTTAAACTTGAAAACAGCTCTCTCATTTCTGAAGATCAACGTTCAGAGGGAAAAGAAGAAAACAAGTTCAAAGAAAAAAGAAAGCCATAAACCAAGAACTTACTTTGCCCCCAGCAGTTCCAAGTGGCTGGTGGATCATCACTCTTGCATTGGGCATACAAAACCTTTTCTCTTTTGAGCCAGAGGCAAGAAGAAATGCACCCATAGAGG
Source organism: Malania oleifera (assembly GCF_029873635.1). Taxonomy (NCBI): domain Eukaryota; kingdom Viridiplantae; phylum Streptophyta; class Magnoliopsida; order Santalales; family Ximeniaceae; genus Malania; species Malania oleifera. Next base: position 21,240,900 of record NC_080423.1, read on the forward strand.
CAGCAAGGCCCAAGCAAACAGTTGAAACGTCAGCTTTGCACAACTTCATGGCATCATAGATCCCCATTCCTAGATGCAGCAGTAAATAAATATGTTAGAAGAGAATATGCTATTCGAATAATTATGTGGAGCAAGCAAGGATATTTCTGTTTTTTTCATTTCTTTTAATTATTAATATATAAGAGGGCAGACCTGGAGCTGTATGTATGCTCCAGAAAACTGCCACTTAACTTTTTCCTCTTCTTTTCTTCCTCTACTTTTCGCTTCTTTCTCTTTTCTTTTCTTCTTCTCTAATTCTTTTCTTCTCCTCTATCTCTATATTTACAACTTGGTATCAGAGTGTTGATTTCCTAATATGATTTTTCTGAGGTGAGTTTGGACACCTTGTTTTTCATTTGTTTCCCTTATCTTTCCATTGTCAAATCTGATTTTTGTTCATTTGAGTCTTTTAGGGACACACCCTTCCTCTCGGCTATGCTGCACAGCATCCGCTGTCTGTGTTTATGGTGATTTGTTGATGTGAAGTCAGTCACAATCTGTCTCTGGCATACTGCTATAATGTCGTTGTTCTGATGTTCCACCGGCTGTCACATCCTGTTTCTGGTCAACTGTCGTTCTGATATTCCACTGGCTGGTTGTCGCTTGAGGATGCTATTTTGATGCTGCATGTTCATGGTTGATTGCTTGTAATCTTGTATCAGTTACTGGTTGGTTTTTATTGATGCTTGATGATTCTTTTCCTGTTCTTGCCTACACTCACTTCTAGTTTCTGTCAGCCATAATGTCTGTATCAGCCGCCAGGTTGTTTTCAAGTTCCGTGGTAATTTTTTGTGGTCTGCCTTGTTCAGCATGGTCAAGTGGTTCCTCCTAGGATATTTTAACTTCAGTTCTGTAGTCTTAGCTGCCTCTTGAAATTCTGGATATCTGAAGTTCTGAAGTGCAGTTTAATGTGTGCTGCCTGATTCTGCACTATCACTGCATTATTCATTACCAATACTTGTCTGCGCTGATTGTAATCTATTGGAGGTGTTTCTGATGACCTCTACAAAGAGAGTTTCAACTGCTACTTTTAACTACAGATCACAGCTATCAATTTGGTTGGATCCTCCAACCACTTGTCGTGGTCTCATGCAGTGCATGTATATATTAATGCAAAAACAAAAGTCCAAGGCTCTGTTCACTTGTGGAAAATAGTTTCATTTCACATTTCTAATTTTTCAAATAATTATGAGAATGCCACCTTGTTTTCCAAATTTGTATATGAAAGAAAATGACATATTGCATGCATGATTGTAGAATAGCATGGAGCCATCAATAGTTGCAAATGTGATGTTTCACATATCAGCCAAGGCTATATGGGATGGTCTTCATGAAAGCTTCTCAAAAGATTAAAAATAAAACTCGTGTTTTAACCTATATGAGAAGTTTAAAATTATGACCAAGAAGAAGGTGAATTCTTTTAGAGGTATTATGCGCTCTAAATCATTTGTGGGAGGAACTTAACATCCACTTAGTTTGGGTACAGTTCTAGGCTGCCAAGTTTCTTTGAGTCGTGAGCTTCAACCCAGCTGTGATCAGACACTTACCAGTGAATCCATACCATCAATGAATGAAGCATATGCTAGAATCCAACAAATCATCAAAGATGGCTCCCAATTTTCTTCTCAAGCTTCTTTTGTGATGGTTAGAACTTCATATAACAGTAACAGAAGAAGTGTTGGAGGACAAGGATGATTTGGGATGATGATCATGGCAGAGGTAGTGTATGTCATTGAGTGTATCAAGATAAGGAATTCATAAGGGCAATTCTTGCATTTGAAGACATTGTGACAAGGACAATTATTGAATTTATTGTTGCTAGGATCTCTTAGGAAACCAATATGGGCTAATTCTACTGCTCACACTTCAAGTGCACCTAGCCACTGTACTAGGGAGTTGAGTACCTCATTTATCGTGTCCCAAGAGGAGCATAAAATCTCCTCCGCATGGTTCAAAAACACCAAACTTAGTGTTCTACATCTAGTGCTACTATTGCCCATTCAAATACAGTATGACTTCTTGTCTCTTCATCTTCCTCCTATTGGTTTATTGATTCTTGTACCTCCTCCAATATGGTAGATAGTCCTAATTTATTTCAGTCCTTGAAACCCATTACTTTACGCTCCACGATACTCTTGCTAGAGCAGTGTCTGGTTGTGGCAATATTCTTTCATTTGCTTCTATTCCTCTTTCCTGTGTATTATATGTGCCAAAACTTCCTTCGTACCTGTTACCAATTAGTCAATTAACTAAAATTCATAACTATCATGGATGTCCATTATCCTTTACTATTTTGATCTCCACGAAAAACAGGATTGCTGGAAGGCTTGACAAGGATGTCCACTGTCCTCTACTATTTCAATGATGGTGTTAATAGATCCAATTTTTTCAAACAGTTTCTTCAATTTCTACACATGGTGTTTCTCTGGATTAGTTGCATACTCGATAGATCACCCATCCCTTAAAAACTGCAACAAGTTTTCCCATGTCCAGGTTTACTTCTCATTTTGAGGGTTCTGCAAGTGAATTAGGAAAGCATATTAGAACATCTTTTCCATCTAGAGTCAAGTCTCATCAGTAAACATTTTTTTCTCTTATTCATTCATATATTTGTGGTTTGTGTGGAGTCAAGAATATGCATATGACCTGAATCTATCTGTTAAAAGATAGGTCTGCATTTCTTAATGTATTTGTCCAATCCTAAGAGGAAATAGAAACACAGCCTCTCCCATTAGTATTCAAATTTTTCGATCTGAAATACACTTGAACTTGTTCAAACTAAGCCTCAATCAAGGGATTATTCACCAAAAATTATATGTATGTAAGTTGAACAGAGAAAAAGATATTTAATTAGCATAGCACTTTTATACTCTTTTGTACGCATGTTCATAAATCTTTTAGACTGATTCTTTTTTTAACAGTTTTTCTGCTTAAGAGAATATCATCTTGTGTTTTTAAGGGGACAAAGTCACTTCTCTAGTGTACCCAAAAACATCCATGTTCATTTTCGTGTCTCATGTCTTTGGGTGCACATGTTCTATTCATGTTCCATGCATTAATCATGATAAGTTCTCTCTTTATGCAGTGACCACTTAAGGGGCATGGAACTTGATGGATCTTCCTCCCACTAAGAAGTTGTCTAGGTGTCATTGGGTCTACTCTTCAAATATCTTCCTGGATCCTGTGAAATGGCTTAGCCTCGATTGGTTGCCAAGGGTTACAACCAAACATATGATATTGATTATTTTGAAACCCTTCCCTCCTTTAGCTTGACTAAATTCTATTCATGTATTGATCTCACTAGAAATTAAAGTTTATTAGTCCTTACACCTTGGATGTGAAGAATGCCTTTTTTGTATAAACATCTGCATGAAGGGATATGCATAGAGCAAACTCCTAGGTATGTTGCTCAGGGCGGACGGTAAGGTATGTAGGTTGCATAAGGTCAATTACAGTTTTAAGTAGTCTCCTTAAGCTTAGTCTAACAAATTTAGTATTATGCTTTCTACATTTGGTTCTATCCAGCACTACTCTCATCATTTAGTCTGTCCATAACAAGGAGACAAGTGTGGTACTTCTAGTAGTTTATGTTAATAACGTCATCATGACATATCAAGCAATGGCTTCAAGAAAACGTTAAAATCAAAGACTTGGGTACTCTGCGTTACTTTCTTGGTATTAAGACTGCACGATGTAAGAAAGGGTTCAACTATCTAAGAAAAAATATACCTTAATTTGCTAAATGAGGCTAGCATGCTAGGAGCTAAACCCACTGATACTCCTACAGATCCGAACAAGTAGTTGTCTAGGGATGCTGGACAAGATTTTGAAGGGAAACATTGATATAGGCAGGCGGTTGGCAAGTCGATCTATTTGACTGTCACTAGACTTGACGTGTCCTTTATTGTGGGGGTGGTGAGTCAATTTATGGAAAATCCCAAACCACTTTGGGATGTAGTTTGCAGAATTCTATGGTCTTTCACAAGCTCTCCTGGTAGAAGAAACAAACTAATATTCTAGTGCTGAAGCTGAATAACAAACCATGTCTTATACTTGAGTGAGCTTATGTGGTTTAAGTGTCTCATGTTGGCAGGTTTCTTGGTAATCAAACCCATGAATATGTTTTATGATAATCAAGTTGCCATTTATTTTGCTAGCAACCTAGTGTTTCAAGAGAGGGCAAAGCACGTTGTAGTTGACTATCATGTTTTGAGGGATGTTGTGTTGAAGAAGGTTGTGAAAAGTGAAAACTTTACTCATGAAATTCGCAATCAGTTAGGTGATGTTTTCACGAAAGCATTATTAAAGCTTCCTTGTCTAATGGTTGTAACTAGTTGGGGTTAGTGATATTTGTCCACCTCAAGCTTGAGGGGGGATGTTGGAAGAGAATATGCTATTTTAGTAAAAATTATGTGGTGTATGGAAGGGGGTAGTTTTGTCTTTTCATTATTAATATATAAGATGGCAGAACTGGAGCCCTACGTATGCTCCAGGAAACTGCCACCGGACTTTTCCCTCTTCTTTTCTTCTTTCCAATCCCTTCTTATTTCTTCTCTTCTCCGTCTCTCACTTTACCACATAATTAAACATAACATACCATGAGTCCAAGGATTCAAGCAACCGTGTTTCTAAAAAGTTAATGGAGAAAACCATGTCTCTCCAAAGACTTATAAACAGGCATAAAAAAAATTAAGGAGAAGAAAATTCTCAGTTTCAATTAAAAAGAAAAGAAGCTTATACATCGTGGTAGATAAACAAAAATTAGTAACTTCATAAGCATTTGATAGGGCTTAACAGAAATTCATAGACGACCTCAAGCAGGTGATGGGTGATGACAAAGAAAGAAAAACGCCAATGGGGAAGACAAATGAAAAATAGAAAGTTCATATGTTAAATAAATATTCAATGCTTCTGCAGCATGGCAGGAAAAACCCAACAACAAATTTCTGTTTGAAAAAGAAATTGGTAAACAAAAAATTACATTATAAGAGGAAAGAAAATGCATCATGAAAGGAAAATAAAACAAGGAGAACAAGATATCCTTGCTTTACAAAAAGAAAACAGCTACAGGATCAAAGAAAACAAGATAACCAATAAGCAAAGCCAACCAATACCGCTGCAAGTCTTCCAGAGAAAGTGATTTAAGTAAACCATTTATTAAAACCACAGAGACACAAGATACACCCATCTACTTCAAAGCAAGTTGTTAGGAGTAGGCACACCTTTAAAAATTCTGGCATTCCCCTCCAACCAGCACACCACATAATTCCCAGAGAAAAATGATGAAAGAAACCATCTGCTGAAACCCATAACGACACAAGATACACCACTCTACTCCAAGGCAAGTTATTAGGAGTTGCCACAACTTTAAAAATTTTGGCATTCCCCTCCAACCAAGCACACCACATATTGCCATAACATTGCAGAGTCACAAAGCATTCCCACACTTTCCTTTATCAAACCCCCTAAACATAGTAATACAAAAAACCTTCAGCATGGGGGCTAACCTAGTTTTCATAAAAAATACCAAATAACTTATCAAACAGCGGAAGTGAAGGGGCAATATAGGAACAAATGTAACCAAGTCTCCCCACTCCTCAAACAAAGACATAAACTTCAGGCAGCAAGGCCTTATTAGGGCTACTCCTCTGCAACAAATCATTGGTATTGATTTTCTCAAGGATCACAATCCAGCCAAAAGTGTAAGATAATTTTAGTACTTAACAAATCAAAGAGTAAGATAAACTTGGATGAAATATGTCGAATAAATAGATCAGAAAATGCAGAAGTCAGCTCAGACTAGGCATTTCTTTTTTTTAGGTAACGTCCTAGGTGTCCACGTCAGTCTGTGACTAATCCCACGCCCCATAGAGTGGCCCCACAGCACCATGAGGAGGGTAAATCAGGAGCCCAGGGGAAGAATTGAGCCCGGGAGGTGCATTGCTGACCTCGTGAGAGGCACTCCCAGCATCCAACCTTACCAACTGAACCACGCCCTGGGGGCCAGACTAGGCATTTTTTAAACATATGGATGGGTGTGCGAATGTGGGGTATGTGTGGTTGAGAGAGAGAGAGAGAGAGAGAGAGAGAGAGGATAGCTTATGCAAATGCACGCACACAAGACTCAAAACACAAATTCAATCTATATTCAAAAATCTATATTAGCACATCAAATGATCAAAAGCTAAAAATTGAGAGTTGTCATTAATTTTTTTATAATAAATAAATTGTATCAAGAAAGGAAAAGAGAGGGGTGGTCATTAATTTAGTCCCCATTATTTCAATTTTTGAAATGTCAACGCTGTACTTTGATATTGTTGGCAATGTCAGGACTGGGTCCCAATCAAGATGCTGATAGATGGCAAGGTTCAACAATCCCTATGCAACACGAAAAGAATTGTTGGTCTCTCATACAGGTGATCAGGTCATGAGGTTCATGGACTTTATGACAAGGCTGACAGCGAAAGTGGAGGTTTTGCTGGACTTGCAGCGGAGAATAAGGGCTCTCTCTCTGGGGCCTGGCAGTTAACAATCAGTGCAGGCAATATAGTCGAGCATCAGGCTTGAAGCCATGGTTGCGGTTGCATGGCCCAAACGCAACAGCAGAGATGGAGGCTTTGTCAAGGAGAATAAGGGGAAATTTCTGAAGCTTTTCACCTGCAAGGGCAGAAATAGGAGAATTTTCTTAGCCAGGATTAGGAGGCCAGGGACAGTATCTGAAATCTGCTATTCATTCAAACCAGCTGATGATATTCTCTCCTACTTATTCTTGTGGAATGATAAAAAAATTTGACAAAAAGGAATTGCAGTGGTGAAGATATTGAGGATCTTCTATTCAATAAGTTGCTGGAATTGTAGTGGCAAAGGCATTATGGTTTAACAGAGGCTCCTTCACAACACAAATTGTCAAATGTGGCCATGGCTCTCAGTCAACCCATTTATAATTTCCCTGTTCTTTGAATCTCTTCAGTATCCCTTTGAATTTGCAAGGCTAGCTTGGGTAAAAGGTCAGGATTGATCAAATCTCAAGAAGAAAGTGATTATGGATGACTCAATTTTGTGGGTTTGATCAAAGATTGGTCATGACAAAGACTGGTGGCAAAGATTGTAAATGTGCAGCTGCTTTTAGGGAGCAAACTGAAGATTCAGTCACCACCATAGACAGACCAACCACAGTTCTATTCCTCCAGCCAAGCATTAAAAGCCTGTGGCCTCATAGTTCATACCCTTAGTAGCCTAGCAAGTTCTGGAAATGGATCAAACAAATAAAAATTGAAAACAAAAATGACATTGGAGAAAATAAAAACATCTTCCCATGTATATACAAACAAATGACATGGTCCAGGATTGCTAGGCTCTAGCTTCCACACCCCTAGAGCTTTCTTGGAAACAATAAGAACAATTGTTACACTTGTTTTGCTTCTCAAGTAGCTAATTTTATATTATATAGCTGCAAGCCTCCAAGCTATGTACGAGTAAGTACTGCCCATTTCTTACAGGTGCAAAGCTATACTATTATATTTCCTATTTCATGTATGTTTTTATGCAGCTATTTTTCTTTTGAAAAATTCTCAATAGAAAAGCGGAGAATAGTGCCACAGGAGTTTGTGTAAACTGTCGTCAAATAATGAATGCAAAGAGCAACATGCACACCACTTGACATAAAACAGAACATACCAATGCACTCATAATCAGAAATACACAAGAAGAAAACCTCATCTAATTGTTAAAACAAGTGATTTTTCTCCCCATTCTAATGGAACACCTGCATTCTGCTAAAACTTACAACCTCAACTAAAAGGGATGGGGTGGGGAATGAGGACAATCTGCTAGTCCCTTCCTAGAATACATAAAAAAGAACCCGTCTCAAGACCACACCTGATAGTTCCATGCAATTAAACCTGTCTCTCATCGAACACAACCAAAAAGAGAAGATACAAATCCTAACCCCACATTCTAAAAAAAAAAGCAACAAGGTATAACCCGCAAAATTCACACAAATTAGAAGCAAATTCCTCAAACACCTGGGTACTTGTACTGAACAATTTAAAATAGTTTGAAATTTTTTAGAAACTAGTGAGTTAAATGCTTCAACACACACTCATGTCGACATAAGATGAGATGCATCATCCACTTAATAAATAAACTTTCCATGCCACCAGCCTACATCCAAATGTCAACTTGTTCAATTACTCATCTTTGTAGGCAGCGAGAGGCAGTGATTGGGATTTGAGAGTATTTTGAGTACAATGCACAATAATGGCATTAATGGGCAGTGTAATTGTTGCAGAGGGCCTAAACATGGTCTTAAATTTCCTTGAAATTGTCGAACTTTCCATCGAAATTTCTGCTTTCTATTACCCTCGAAATCAAAATGGTAGTCAATTTCTGTCTTACAAGAGGTAGTCAACTTGTTCAATTACTCGTCTTTGTATGCAGCAAGAGGCAGTAATTGGGATTTGAGAATATTTTGAGTACAATGCACAATAATGTAATTAATGGGCAGTGTGATTGTTGAGAAGGGCCTAAACATGGTCTTAAATTTCCTTGAAATTGTCGAACTTTCCATCGAAATTTCTGCCTTCTATTACCCTCGAAATCGAAACGGTAGTCAATTTCTGTCTTACATAAATTCTGTTGAAATTTCAACAAATCATCCAAAATTTGTCAAAATCTCAAATTTTTTGTGAAAATGGTCAAAATTTTAACTGCATAATGAACTTTCCTTGGAATTCAAATGTGAGATTTAGATGCAAAAGGCAATTTTTATATTCATTTATCTTATTTTTTATTGAAAGAAAATATTATTACAAGGGATTTTGAAATTATATGAAAAATTAAACTCATAACATTTTATTTAACCACTCATGTCTAAATAATATTTATTTGTATAATAAATAATACTTAATTGATTTATGAATTTCATTCATATTAATCAAAAATGTTTAATACACACATTTATTATGAATATGTTTAAAATACAATATTATATTCTAACTATTGCACCTCATAGACAACATAGATGCATTTCATTTATAATATATTAGTACTAAAAAAACTTACCTTTTATACATCTATTGATCATTTCTAAAGTTTCATAAAAGAATTTCATTCTTTACTACTAATTTCCATGCTTTTTTTTTTCCAAATCGAAATTGAAATTTCCATCGAAATTTCTGTACTTTTGGAGCTTTAGAATTTTAGTCGACTTTGAAATTAAGACCTTGGGCCTTAACAAATGGAGAAGCAGACCCCAAGAGTCTAAGAACAGAGTTTCTTATGGAAGAAGCTTTGAAATTGGAATATGTTCAACGATGTATGAGTGTACTTTAAGTGTACCTTGATGAATTATTTTGAGAGTCTCTCAATCAACATACTTTAAAGGCAGCTATTTAAACATATATTGATGTTTAATTTTGCAATCCTATGTCGCCTGTTGATTTGGCTGCAATGACTAAAGCTTTGTCTCATATGATTTGGTTCAATACAGCAAACTTGTTGATAAAAATAGTTGTAGATTTTAGCTTACAGATACCATGATTGAATGACAAAGCATGCCCATAAACAAATAAAAAGAACATACCAGCACTTCTAATATCTTCAATAAAAAAATAAAATCTAGAAAAAGGAGACTGATCATAAAGGACATACCAGCAGTAACAGAGCCACCAGGTGAATTTATAAACAATTTAATGTCTTTTCTGTGGTCTTCGGCATCTAGAAATAAGAGCTGACTTATGATTAAATCTGCAGTCATGTCATCCACCTGGTCATCATTAATGAAATTTTCAAAAACTCACCTTACTAGGGGGTTCAATATAAATAAATTCTTCTGACTAGGACATTAAAAAAAAAAAAAAATCAGATCAAATTTCTTAGTCTTGTAGCTTAAAATTCATCAACTCAAATAAGATCATCCTGCAGAGGGAAAAAAACTCAAAAGTCTCAACAGAAAGATTATTGACAGAGATATTTTTGTTGCTTCCAAAGCAATATGAAGCAGCTAATTGGATAATTAACGGTCCAAAACCCATGAAAACAATTAAATGTAGCTCTTGCATCCTTGCATTTCAACCCTGTAAACTATAAAAATATAAAAATATAAAAAACAAAACCCCCAAAAACCTATCAAAAGTACAAATAACCAACTCACAGACACGCACACACACGCAGCGCGAAAAATTCATGAAATAATAAGTGTCGCTGACTTCAATTTGCAGAGCCATCTTCGAATGTATTAACTTAGGTTTAAGGATTGATTATTCTCTCGTTGTACATGTTTTTAGATAGTTTATGTCTTCCAGATTGATTGATAAAATGGGTATTTACGCCTAAAAAATAGTATAGAGAGAGAGAGAGAGAGAGAGAGAAACCTGGGAGCCCAAGAAGACGATTCTCTGGCGCAGCAACATGTTGGTGGTGTCGAGCTCTTCGAATTTGGGAAGCCAAGGAGCGGCAGAGTAGTTGGACAAATCCCAGTTCGCAGACAGGGTCTCCGCGGAAGACCTCTGCGAGGCTTTAACCAACAATAGTTTTCTTCTGCTGACAGCGGGACTTATTGAGACTGATGGGTTGGTTTGGAACTGAGAGGATAGAAAATGGCCATGGTTGACGCCCAGAGGCCGTGGCGATGTTGAGGACACAGCAAGTGTTAGACTGGCCATCTCCATCCTTCTTCTCGCTGCTTCTTCTTCTTCTTCTATGGTGAGGATAAATCCCTGGTTAACGATAAGAAGATCCTTCCACCCTGGGCATTAGGCCTGCTGTTCTGTGCACAAACGAGATTGCAATCTGTGAACTATTATTTTATGGCATCTGGTTGGCGAAAGCAAGATCCCCCTTCTGCTTTATTAAGCGGGTGTTTCGATTGTTGAAGGTTGATGTCGCTCAAAAATTATAAAAATTAGAACTCAAGAATAAAAATTAAAAATTAAGTTTGGATAATATTTATAAAATCTAAAATAAATTAAAATTTTAATTAAATAGATATTCATTTTCTTCCTTAAATCAAACAATGCGTCTAAAACTATGAATAAAATATTTTTTTTTGAAAAATGTAATTTTCTACGTTCATATTATTTTTAAAGATTTAATTGAATCGAGAGTTTATTGAGAAAAAGAAAGGGTGAAAAAATAATTTTTTATTATATTTTTATTTATACCAAATACTATTAAAAATAAAAATATTTATTATAATATAATTAAAAAATTTTAAAACAAAATGATAATAATTTATAAAATTTAATTTTTAATTATTACTTATTATCTACTTTATTTTTTATTATTTTTTTTTATTACATTCCTTCATTTTTTTTTTCCCTTCACCGGCCCAAAAGACGAAGCGTTGTGGGAAAACTCTGAAGCGTCGGGGTCGAGGTCAGGATCGAGAGTTAGAGGGAAGAAAGAGGAGCAGGGGGAACACGGTCGGTGAGATGGCGAGATTTTCTGTTGGTGGCGACGACGATGCTGAAGGACCAAGCGATTCAAAGAGGCAGAGGACCTCTGTTGTAAACTCGTCTGACGAAGAGGCCTACTCTGAAGACCCATCAGACGAAGACGAGTACCGAGTCGGACCCCTCCCAGGAGGATACGAAGAACAAGGGGAGGAGGAGGAGGAGGAGGTTGTGGAAGAAGAAGACGGCGAAGAAGAAGAAGAGGAGGAAGAAGAAGAAGAAAATGAGGAACAAGGAGGAGAAGGAATCAATGAACTGAGAAGAAGAAGAGTTGTGGGATTAGGACCAAACTGTAGCAGAGAGGTTGCTAATAAAGGGAGAACAGCTAGAGATGCTTCCATTTCTGTTACCCTTATCGACCCTGAAGTGTTAGACTGCCCAATCTGCTTTGATCCTTTAAGCGCCCCTGTCTTCCAGGTTCTTCTCCTTCTTGGAATCGTGCCCTGCGGTTCCCGTTTCTCCTTTGTTCTTTTTTTTTGTTAGTGCAATTAACTAAGTTGCCTATATTTGGTGCATATGGAATATGTGTTTGCTATCTTAAAAAATAGCTACAGCGCGTGTAAAAGTCTTGGAAAAAAAATACCTCGGTTAATGAGTATGTATGTCCACTTTCCTGTTATAGTAATTATATATTTATATTGTTGCTAATGTGAAAAAGGCCACAATTAGAAGCTTTTGGTTTGAAGATTTTGGGACACCACCAATCTTGGCATCCTCTTGGGCATTCGAAATGTCTGTTTAGATCCGGCCAGTTTGATGTTAGGCATAGAACATGTTAATTCTAACAGTATCGCCATATTGCTAAAGAAACTTGTTGATGTCACTGGGTCCTTGAAATCCACAAATAGAATTGTGGTGGCCAATTCAGTGGATACCGAAATTGCCTCCCACGGAGTACCAAATCGTATGGAACAGAACCCAATGAAATGGGGCAAACACCCCATTTTTGTCTTGCCCATGAGCTGCAATCGGTCATATGATCGTCAAATCCTTGAACAGTTGACAAAGTGGTTGCAATTTCGATCAAGACTTGTAACCATTTTCCAACTATCATTTTGGTAGCAATAACAAAGAATCCACCTTGCCATTGGTCTTGGTTCATGGGAAGAGTGTTGGCTATGACTATAATAGGGATTACATGATAAAACAGGTGAAAGTCATGGAGATAAAGTGTGCGCTTTCGCAAAGTTTTCTCTTGGAGTTTACCCATTAGTATTTATCTGGTGGGAGGATTGTCAAATTTCCTAGAATTGAGGTTCTAGAGAAGAGTGATCAATAAAAACTACAATTCTTTTTTACCCCTTTTTGTCTCGTGCTAAAGCATTTGTAAAGACTGATTTAAGGTATGGTAATGAGTGATTGATATGAGAAGGAAGAGGAAGAGGGGGCCAAGGAAGAGGCATGTGGAGGTGTAGCCACTATGGCCACTATGATCACCTCGGTGGAGGAGATGGATGTAGTTGAAGAAGGAGAGGGTTCAAAAGAGGAGGGCGAGAGTGCAGGGGGAGTCACCGACGAAATGGGGGAAGATTTTTTTTAGGTACTCTAGGCAATGGATGGGGTTAGGTAGCTATGTTAATGATACCAATGAAGAATTTGAGGGATCCGATGACGAAGCCCTAAAAGGGGTGCCGCAAGGCAAGGACGACGGAGAAAAGCTTTGCGGTGATTTGGGTGTAGGGGATGCCAATAATGAAAGGGAAAGATAGGAATTCCAAGGAGGGCAAATAGGGGGTCAATGACCCCCACTACAGGCTCTACCCCAGATGGAGCCCCACCATTAATGTCCTTGTAGATGAGGAAGATAAGAGTGGCTAGGAGTAGGAGGGTGAGCTACTTAATTTCGACTTGTGTTCATCCCTCCTTACAGATCATGGTTGGTTTTTGCTTTGGACATAGCAAATTGAGTAACCTTTTTTATAGAAAACTTCTATCCCATTGGATTAAATAACGGCCCACTCTTCTACTTCTGTCCAATGATGGGGACACAATTGTTGTGCCCTCTGCCCAAACCTTTTTTTATTCCCTTTTTGTTTCATATTGAATCATCTGTGAAAACCATTTGGAGATGGCTTTGTGAGTGGCTTAAGCTCATTTTGTGTGGTAGATTTTCCAAAAAATCTGACTTGGGTGTTGCAGACACACTTATGAGACATTTCCTTGCATTTTCTCAATATGTCAAATAGCATTAAAAATAAAATTTATTCTAATATGACTAAAATTATAAAAGATAAAATGTTAATTATGTGTAAAATTAAGATTTTATTTTTTAAAAAAGGTAAAAATTTTATTGATGGAAAAGGGGAGTCAAGCCAAGGCCTGAAACACAATATAGAAGTGGTAGCATAAACAACAACCAACAAATGTTAAAAGCAAAAACATAGATGGGCAATTTTTTATCAAAGTCAAATGTTAAAAACACAAACCCAGCTGGGCAATTTTTTTACAAAGTCGAATGTTAAAAAACAACGGCCAAGGCTCAACTTCATCGTCCTTACCACTTAAGCAAACCCAACTGGGCAATTTTTGACATTTGTTAGGCTTTTTTTTTTTTTTAACAATTGGTGCTACTTCTTGTTTATGTTGCCACTTCTATTGTGTTTCAAGTCTTGGCTTGACTTTCCTTTTTCCATCAAAAAAGTTTTTACCTTTTTTTAAAAAAAAATAAAATCTTGATTTTACACAACTAACATTTTTTTTTTTTTTTTATAACTTTAGTCATATTAGAAAAATTTTTATTTTTAATACTAGTTGACGAATGGAAAAAATGCAAGGAAATGTCTTGTATGTTTGTGCGACACCAAAGTCAATTTTTTTGGAAAATCTACTACACAAAAAAAGAGCTTATGCCACTCGTGAAGCCATCTTCAAATGATATTCGCAAATGATTCAAGACGGGATAAAAAGGAAATAAAAAAAAAAAAGGTCAAGGCAGAGGACACAACAATTGTGTCCCCATCATTGGGCAAAAATAGAAGAGTGTGTCGTTGTTTAATGCAATAGAATGAAGAATATTTCTATAAAAAAAGGTTACTCGATTTGCTATGTACAAAGCCAAAACCAACCATGATCTGTAAAGAGGGACGAACGTCGAAATTAAGTAGCTCACCCTCCTTGCTACTCTCGTCTTCCTTATCTATAACAAAAATTAATGGTAGGGATCCATTTGGGGTAGAGCATGCAGTGGGGGTCGTCGACCCCCTCTTTGTGCTCCTCGGAATTCTCATTTTTCCCTTCATTGTTGGTGTCCCTTACACCTACATCATCGCCGAGCTCTCCTCCGTCATCCCCACCTTGCAGCACCCCTTTTGGGCCTTCCTTATCAGAGCCCTCAAATTCTTAATTGACATAGTTACCTGCCTTGTCCACTGCCTAGAGTACCTCAAAAAAATTTCCCCCCGTTTTGCCAGCGGCCTCCGTTTCACTCTCGCCCTCCTTTTTTCAACCCTATCTTTCCTCAACTACATCCATCTCCTTCACTGAGGTGATCGCAGTGGCTACACCTACACATGCCTCTTCCTTGTTCCCCTCTTCCTCTTCCTTCTCATATCACTCATAGCTATCCCTCAAATTAGTCTCCTTAGATGCTTTAGCATGGGGCACAAAGGGTTGAAAAAAAATTGGAGTACCTTATTTTAATTTAACCGCTCTTCTATGGACCTCAAATTCTGGAAATTCGACAATCCTCCCACTAGAGAAGTACTACTGAACAAACTCCATGAGAAAACTTTGCTCCTCAAAGCACACTTCATCTCCATGACTCTCACCTATTTTACTCGTGTAATCCCTATTGTAGTCTTAGTCGGCGCTTTTTCCATGAACTAGGACTAGTGGCAAGATGGATTCTTTGTCATCAGTGCCAAAATGATAGTTGTAAAATGGTTACAAATCTTGATTCAAATTGTAGCCACTCTGTCAGCTGTTCAAGGATTTGATGACTAGCTGACTGATTGCTCTTACCAGCTCATGGGCATGATAGAAATGGTGTGTTTGCCCCATTTCATTATGTTCCGTTCCATAAGATTTGATACTTAGTGGGTGGTGATTTTGGTATTCACTGGATTGGCCACCATAGTTCTGTTTGTGGACTTCAAGGACCTGGTGGCATTTGTGAGTTTCTTTAAAAATTTGGCGATATTGTTGGAGTTAACTTCGTTTCTATGCCTAAGATGGAAGCAACCGGAATCAAACATTTCAAGTGCCCATGAGGATGCTAGGACGGTGATGTGTTTGTGTCTTTCGTGATTGGCATTCACGAGAGACCTTGTTCATCCAATGATGGCTTGCATATTGTTTGCGGTCATTAATCTATTGTGCCTTCTGATGCAACTGTGTGAGCGAAAGAGGTGGTTGAGGTTCACTGATGCTAAAGAACAAGCTATCGAAGGAAAGCGGTTGAGGTTTAGAATTATAACGTGGATGCTAGTGTTTTAAAAGGCGTTATTGAGGTGCGCCTTGAGGCGATTTGGGCCTAAAATGCACTAAGGTGTAGGTAGAAATGCATAAATCTTGAGGCGTACGCCTCTCATATAAATACTCACCTTTTACGCCTCAAATCTCAAGGCGTACTCATTTTGGCTTCTCGGTTTAAGGCATAAACTAAAAAAGAAAACCCAGAACATCTAAATCCCTTTCCTCTTCTTCCTTTTGGCTCTCTCAATGAAGCCTCCAATGAGTCTTCTCCTCAACGAGAGCCTCTACTCTCTCGATGATGCATCCAGTCTTCTCCTCTCTCGATGATTCCTCTCGACGAAGCCTCCAGTCTTCTCCTCGCTCGACGAAGCACTCTCTCGACGATTCCTTTCTCGGCAAAGCTTCTTCTCCCTCTCTGATGACCCAACGAATGTCTCCAATGGTTCGTCCAAGCTTTGTCGAGAGAGCTTGGCTAGCTTCATTGACTGCCTACTTTTACTATTTCACTTTTTATCTTTCCAACATATAAAAAGTAAATTTAAAAGAAAATATCTTTTAAATGTATATATAGATATAAGAAATTGAAAAGGATGTGATATTTTGTATTAAAAATTGGAATCAAAATATAATTTATTTTTTTTGCAACTAAAAATCTTGAGGCATGTTGTAGAAAATAATTCTTATTTTAATTTTAATTTTGTAAAATTATAAAGTAATAATTGAATTTGCAGTTTTTTCAACATTTATATAAGAAACATAGCAAATATATGTTTTTAAGGATTTGTTAGATAAATATTTAAATATTAAAAGATATATAAATTTTTTATTTATTAATTATTTAAAAAAATACAGTCCCAAATTGCTTACGCCTTGCCTCCCAGATGGTAAAACGCCTCGCCTTACGCCGTCACCTTTTAAAACATTGATGGATGCAATTGGTGCTGCTCCTATCGTGCCAGCTGAATCCATCTTTGGTGTTCATCAGGTGATGGCCATGAAGCTGTTGGTTTTTCTAATGAGCAGGGTGATGGCAACCAAAGTTGACAGCCCATTGGTTTTGGGGAGGGGGATGGCGGTGCCATTGACTTTGATGCGACCATCCATGAGGCTATTAAGCTTTATTTGGGGCTTTTGATGCGGAAGACGGTAGCAATGGAGATGCTGGCGGCGACGTGGCTCGCCCCAACGCCATTCCCTAGCCCTCCAGCCTCCCAGGCAACCACTCCTCGTCGGCAATAGTAGAATTCTGTGTTATAATTGATGTTGGTAGTAAACACTGTTGGTTTCGAGGAGGATGAGGGTTGTTTTGATGACGATGACAGTGGCAGTGAGACGGCCACACTGATGACGGAGAAGGTGATTAGCTGGTGCTTTTTTCTAATGTTGTGTAGGATGATTGGATGGTATTTTTTCTATTGCGTAAAATAGTATATGCTCTAAACCCCTGCAGCAATACTCTTTAGGGTTGCCATGCCCGGGCTAGATAGTTGTTTCACGTAAAAAAAAAAAAAAAGCACAAAATTCAAATCTAAACCCATGACATATCTTGGGTATATGGAGTTTCAGGTCTTGTATTTGGATTTGGGTGGATTTGAACAAAGTTCAATATAATTTTATATTATATATTGTCCTAATCCACACAAACCCAAATCCAATACATTTCCTAAACGTAGAGTTGGAATTTGTCATGGTAATTAGTGATGATGCACTTCAACTTGTGTCTCAATATTTCTAGTTTGGATAAAATAATGTGTTTCGCTAATATATATTTGTTCATGTAAATCAGTGATTGAGGGTCAAGGGTTTTACACGTACAGAGGAGAGGGATTCTTAACAATCACTGCAAGGGGGAGGAATTTCAGCAAATTGTCACACTTTCATCCT
Organism: Malania oleifera; assembly: GCF_029873635.1. NCBI lineage: Eukaryota > Viridiplantae > Streptophyta > Magnoliopsida > Santalales > Ximeniaceae > Malania > Malania oleifera. The sequence goes on from NC_080423.1 coordinate 21,258,689, forward strand.
GAATTATGACATGGTTATGCGCTTGTCTAGGGGAAATAGTTCAGGAAGAAGAAGAGTGGAAGGGATTGACATCCAAAAACTAGGGTGAGAGAAATATTCATGTTATTGGGTTTGAAAAAGAGGAAAATCATACTTTAGATTAATAGGGAAGAAAAATTTCATAGACCTTAAAATTAACAAAGAGGAAGCTGCACATTTCTGCTCAACTTTAAACAAATACATTACAAAATTAAGGAAATCAAAGGCAGCCATTCATAACGCAACAAAAAAGGGGAAAACCAACAGAGGTGAAACCAGGATATTCTTATGCACAAGCAATCAAAGAATAAGAGTTTTTCATAGGTGGTAGCAGCACAATCAGGTTCCTTGAATTTGGTATCTTCACTGAACCAGATCCCCAAGGGACTTCAAAAAGGAAGGATTTTCTAAACAGATGCCTAACTTGAAGGTTTTATAATGAAGCCTTTGCAATTTGATTGATTGGTGCAAAGAATCTTGGAAAATTGAAGGGGAGTTCAAAATTAAATGATTATATTTTGGTTATTTTCTTTTCATATTTTATAGTCATGAAATGGCGGGGAAGGTGCTAGTCTCAGGTACACGATGTTTCTAGAATGAATTTGTAAGACTTAGCAAGTGAACCCTTTTGCTTTGAGTCATATGCAACGGGATAATACACACCCCAATTGGGTAAGCATTAGAGGGATTCCTTTGCATTTAAGAAGCAAAACCACACGGGAAGCCATTGCGCTTTCTTGCAGCGGCCTAAGGGGAGATGTGAACCATGTGGACTAGATGGAAGGCTCAATCAGACTGAGAGTGCATTAGACAAAAGAAATTCCTGACCACATTCTAATCTTAGACAGTGACATTGCTTTCAAGCTTCAGATCATTCCAGAAAATAATATCAGCATTCACAAAAACAGGATGAGAACTAATTCAATAGTTGACAAAGAGACCATTTTCCCTCAGGTGGTCATGGTTGGAAAAGCAAACGCAAGAAAATCTTTAGCATCCAAGGGATTTAGGATTAATATGGGCTCAAATGATGTCAAGCTATGGCAACACAACGCAGAGTTGGGAGGTGGAACATGCGTGAAATATTGCGCGCTTGAGGATAGAGTGAGGAGAGGTAAGGACAGAACGGAGGGACTCGGACCACCAAACTGGTCAGAACATCAATTGCCCCATTAACATAACTGAGCCAATTTCAAATTCAAATTCAAAAGTTTAGATAAGCAAGGCTCATTAGGTGTGAAATTTGGGAATGCTAAAAAAGATGAAAAAATTTTGGAAAGCCCAAGAAGAAAACATGGCAGATCTGGCCTGTAGTAGCAGACTAGAGTGAATAGCAATGGATGGGGTTATTGAACCCACAAACCAGAATAGCAATTTCCTTCAGGATCCTTTGCTCACTTGGCATAAGGAAGTCCCAGAGCTTAGCAAGAGAAACTCAGACGATACTCTCCGCATATCACCTTGCGAATGTAGATTAACGGTAAACTTAAGTATGTATGAGCTTGACAAGGAAGAGGAACACAATTCTGACTGGCTGTTGAACAAGGCTCTAGAATTTAGCAAGGTAATAGGCTTGTTTACAGAAGGAAACAATGGGGAACTATAGAAGTTGTTATCTACGTTGGCTTCTCAGAGTGGCTCACAAGGTGTGGCTGGAAATCCTCAATGATTACAAATATATTGTCTTGGAACATTAGGGGTCTAAACGATTCAAGAAAGAGAAGCCAAATCAAAGCCATGATGGAAATCTGGAAACCAGATATTATATGCCTACAAGAGACCAAATTGAGCAAGCTAGATAAAAGGTGTTTGAAGTCAATGTGGAAAGAAAAATGTTTTGATTTTGAAGGTATTGAATCAAACGGGGCTGCTGGTGGTTCGGTGGCTTTGTGGAAGGAGAATCTCTTTTCAAAATAGAATCATATTAAGGGCAGGCATACTCTTTCACTGCACTTGTTATGTAGAGCTTCAGGGAAAGAACGTCTACTCTCAGTGGTGTATGGACTGCACAATGGTGCAGAAAATAAGAAGTATGAATTGAACTCTCGGCAGCAAAAAGAGCTTCCCCCCTTGGTGCATATGCAGTGACTTCAATGAGATAAGATTTCGCTTCAAAACATCAAGCTCAAATAAGATGAACAGATGCATGGAGCAATTTACAGATTTCATATCCAGCTGGGAACTAATCAACCTCTCTCTATCCGGTGTTGTTTATACTTGGACAAAAATCAGGAGCCCCCCATCTTCTCTAGGATTGACAGGCTTTTAATCAGTTCAGATTGTGCAATAGACAACCCTCTGTTATGTCAAAAGGCTTTCAAGAGATATTTGTCAAATCATAACCCATCCTGGTGGGATGGTAAAGGTGTCATTTGGGGGAAGTTCCCCTTCAAATTTGACAATAGCTGGTTTAAAATAAGGGACTTCTCTACTTTGGTGAATCAATGGTGGAATGGGTTTCAAATTCGAGGATCTGCCTCTTTCATATTGGCCAACAAGCTAGAATCCCTCAAATGCACTCTTAAAGAATGGAAGGCTGGCAATATTGAGAAGACCCTTAGTCAGAAACAAAGCCTCATGGAAGTTATTGATGACTGTAATAATATTGAAGAAACCTCAATGCTCAGTTACGAAGATTAAATCAAGAGAGAAGTTGCAAAAAGAGAGTTAATGCATTTGGATATGGAAGAAGCTTCTTGGAGGCTCAAATCTAGAGAACTTTGGCTCAAAAGGGGGGACCAAAAACACAAGCTTATTTTTTTTTCATAGCATGGCATCTTTTCACAAAAGAACTAAATTCTTGTCACAATTGCAGATAACAGAAAACCGATATACGGTGCATGAAGAGATCAAAGAGGGCGTTGAAAGTTACTTTCAATACCTCTATAAAGAACCTTTTCACTGGAGTCCTAAATTGAAGGATGGACGTTTTAAGAACCTTCCGTTCCCTGTCAGTGGGGATCTTGAATCACCCTTCTCAGAAGAAAAAGTTTGGAATGCTGTTAGGTCCTTAAATGGTGATGAAGTCCCAGGGCTGGATGGCTTCACAGCTGCCTTGCTTCATAACTATTGGGCCTGTCTCAAAAATGATTTTTTGAATGCTTTAAATGAATTCCATGTCATGGGTAGGTTTGATAAAAGTTTGAATTTAACCGTTTTGCTATTGATCCCAAAGAAGGGAAAGGCTGCTAATACAAGAGCCTGGTTAGTATTTTTTACAAGCTCCTTGCAAAAATCCTCTTCATGAGATCAAAGAAGGTGCCTTTGGTGCTATCCAAAACACAATTTGCCTTCGTGTCCAGCAGACAGATTCTAGATGCTTCTCTCATTGCAAATGAATGTATTGACTACTGGAGAAATAAAAAATGAAGGGATTTCTTTGTAAGTTGGATGTCGAAAAGGCCTTTGACCATGTAAACTGGGCCTGCCTTCTTAACATTCTTGTACTAATGAGCTTTGGCAGCAAATGGACGAAGTGGATTCATATCTGCATTTCCACTGCTTCTTTTTCGGTTATTATATATGGTGAATCTTCAGGGTATTTCAAAAGCAAAAAAGGCCTAAGACAGGTGATCCATTATTGTTGTTTTTATTCATCATTGTAATGGAGGCTCTTGACCTTATGCTCGATAGGGAAAACTCCTTGAAGTTGTTAAAACGTTGCCCATTTGTTTCATGATGAGGAAGACATTGGTATTTCCCTTTTGTTTTTTAGCTGATGATGTTCTTATTTTCTGCAGGGATTCTTCCTCTGAAGCGTTGTGGCTTAGGGCGATTTTACTCTGCTTTGAGGCAGTTTCAGGCTTTAGCCAAAAGCAAACTTGTTCCTGTTGGACCAATGACAAATTTGAAATCTTTCTGAAATATTCTCCACTGCAAAGTTATGGATGTTCCATTAGAAGCTAATTCCCTCGGGCACAAGGTTATAAAAATATGTATGGTATTCATCGTAATGAGTGAGATATTAGAGATAAATGGCAACACTTCTTGTGCAAGACTTTGGAAGTTTGTTTCTCAAGTTGCCCACTAATTTTTTCCCCTTACCTATTTTAGAGTTGGCATGGCAATATTATTCGATTTTGAGAACATCTACGGTGGGCAAGACTTAGTTTGCAACTCTAATACCTTGCATTTTAGGCTCACTTTTTATTTTATGGAGGGTGGGCTTTCTTTGTTAGGACTTCCCCACCCACCCCGCCCTTTTTTTTGGAATCTTAATGAAGGATAGATTGACAAGCTGGCTTATTTGCTGAGAGTTTTGGATTCTTTTGCTACTCACTTGAGCTGGGTGATTTAAGTATTTGGTTGGGGGATACTTTTGGTTTATTTTCTTTTCAATCCTTTTTCGTTCATTTATTCAAAATTTCAACTTTTACTCTTTTCCTTTGGGGAATTTTATTTGGAGGCTAATATTCCTTTTAAAATGAAGGCATTCACTTGGGCTTTGGTTTTTGACATGATTAATACTAATGGCACATTGCATGTGAGGAGAACCAATGAAGCAATAAGTACACATATTTGAAGTGATGTGTTTGGGGTCACATGAGACCAATAGGCATCTTTTTTTTACACTGCCACATGGCAAGACTGCTTTGAGCAAGAATCTTTTCCTTGTTTTGTGAGACATTGGTGATCCTACAAACAGTGGATGACCTAATGTTGGTGAAATGTTGGGGCTTTGGGAGAAGGAAGAGGGAATCAATTTCATGGAGTTGTGAGTTGCAAGTTTGCCTGCTGTTTTATGGACATTATGAATGAGAGGAATGCAAGGATTTTCAAGGGTAAGGCTGCATCATCATATTTGTTATAGGATAAAGTGGTTTTCCTTTGCTCTCTTTGGGATAAAGTGGTTTCCCTTTTTTAGAAGGATGTTCTTTGTTTCTTGTACATTGTCCGTCTTTCTTTTCTTTAATGAGTTTCTTTTTCATTTGAAAAAAGCAATAATATGAAGTATAGAACAACTTCAACCAAGCAGTAAGTTGAAGATTTGACATGAATTGTATTGCATCCTCAATTAGCATGGGAAGTGAATTAGTGATCTAGTGAGGCCACCTATGAGCATTATCCCTTCGGCAAAGTATGAAGGTCTTGAAGTAATAAATATATTTAACATCCAAATCTAATGGCAAGTCGATAAGCATGCGTTCGTTCCAAACTTAAGAATGACTTGAAGAGTTTCACCAAATTTTGTTGAAGAGCATGTGGAGGGAAAAGAAGTAGGTGATGGAATCCATATATTCAATAGATGGAAACAAAAATTATAGAAACAAAAACCAAAAACCAAAAACCAAAAGCAGAAATTTAAATTAGAATCCAACAACCTGTTTGGTTAATATTTATAAAGCTAAAATAAATTAAAAACTTAATTAGAAAATGCTCGTTTTTGTCTTTAGATCAAATAATATTATAAAAATATGATTAAAATAATAAAATTGCAAAATAGTACACATTAAAATAATACTATAATAAAAATGAAAATTATTATAATTACTTTACTTAATTGTTATACTTTCGAACTTTTCTTTAGAATAAAAATATTACTGAACATAACAATTGAAAAATAGCATAAAAAAAATTATAATTGATTTTTTTTTTTTTGTAATTTATATATATATATATATTTTTGTTTCAATTATATTTAAATCATTTGATCATTTGATTTTAATTATAATTCAAAAGTATATAAAATGAATGATTTAATTTAAAAGAACTATTTGTAGATTTTAAAATTTTTGGCCATAGATTGTTAAAACAACTAAACATCATAAAATCTAGGTTTCAATGTTTTTGCAAACAACAAAAAACCAAAAGAAACAACAAAACCAAGCCTTAAGCCCCACTAGGTGGGGTTGGCTATTTGAATCCTTTTTCGCCAATTTATGCAATTGTGGACCATTTCTTTTGACAGATTCAAGGCTATTAAACCCTTACTCACTATCTTATTCCAAGTTTTTTTAGGTCTACCACTACTTCTACTGCCCCCCATAGTAACTAACTCATTCTTCTTCACTAGCGCACTATGTGGCCTACGTTGCAAGTGTTCATACCATCTAAGTCATCCTTCCTTTATCTTGTCTTATATGAGATACGCCTAACTTACCACGAATATAATTATTCCTTAATTTATATTTTAGTGTTACACCACTCATCCATGTAAGCATTCTTAACTTGATAGTTTTTACTTTTTGGATATTTAGTTTTTTCGTCATCCAACATTCTGATCCATATAACATAGCTGGTCTTATAGCCATCCTATAAAACTTCGTTTTTAATTTTAAGGGTATTCTACGATCACAAAACATACTTGAAACACTTTTTTGTTTTACCCAACTTGCTTTAACACTATGCATTACATCATCTTCAATTTTTTTTTCAGCTTGCATAATGGATCCAAGGTATCGAAATCTTCAAGTGTTATTTATCCCTTCATCATCAAGTTTAACTTTGTCTCCATTATTCTTCCTACAATTATTGAAATTAAATTTCATATATTTTGTCTTATTTCTACTTATCCTAAAGCCTCTAGATTCCAAAGCTTCTCTCCATAATTCTAACTCAACCTCTACTCCGACCCTAGCTTCATCAATCAATACAATATCTTTTACAAACAACATACACCATGGAACCTCATTTTGAATACTCTTAGTCAATTGGTCCATCACTAAAGCAAAAAGATTAGGGCTCAAAGCAGATCCTTGATGTACACCTATGGTGAATGGAAATTATCTAGTTTCTTCATCTATAGTCCTTGTACTAGTCATTACTCCATCGTACATATCCTTAATGACGTTAGTATACCTACTACATACATCTTTTTTTTTTTTTTTCTAAAGCCCACCATAGAACTTCCCTAGGTACTCTATCATATTCTTTCTCTAGGTCAATAAATACCATATGCAAGTCCCTCTTCTTTTCCTTAAATTTTTTTATTGATCTTCTGAAAAGATATATAGCTTTTGTGTTAGATCTCCCAAGCATAAAATCAAACTGATTTTTTGATACCTTTGTTTCCTTAATCATTGTTCAACTACCTTTTCCTATAGTTTCATCGTATGATTCATGAGTTTAATTCCACGATAGTTATTACAAATTTAAATATCTTCTTTTTTTTTGTATATAGGTATTAAAGTGCTTTTCTTTCATTCATCTGACATTTTCTTAGTTTTTATTATTGTGTTAAATAAATTAGTTAACCTTATAATTCTGTTATCACTTAAGTATTTTCAAACTTCAAATGGGATATTATCCGGTCCTATAGCTTTCCAATTTTTTATATTTTTCAGTGCAAAGTTAACTTCGTTAACTCTAATTTTGCGAATAAATCTCATATTTTTAGTTTTTTCCGCATTTGTAAAATCTAATTTTAAGCCTTGTATTTGGTTTTCATTAAATAACTTATTAATGTAATTTTGCCATTTTTCTTTTATGTCTTCATCCTTGACCCAGACAATACCATCCTCACTTTTTATACATTTTACATTTCCTAAGTTTTTACTATTCCTTTCTCTAGCTTTAGCAAGTTTAAATATATTTATTTTCCCTTCTTTTATATCTAATCTATCATACAAACTATTAAATGATCTGTATTTAGTTTCCCTAACAACCTTTTTTGCATCTTTTCTCACTTATTTTTACTTTTCAAAGTTATCAATGCTTCTACATTTTTGCCACGTTTTATACCAAATTTTTGGACATCTTTATCCCACCACTAATTATCTTTGCTATTCGAGAATCTTCCCCTTGATTCACCTAAAATTTTTTTTGCTTTCTATTTTATAAAGCTAGCTAATCTACTCCAAAGAGTATTTGTATCTTTCCCATCCTTTATAATCCAATCCCCATCTTTAATCATTTTATCTTAAATTGTATTATATTTTCTCCCTTTAGGTTCCACCACCTAATTCTCTTACACTAGTTTATTATCATTTTTCTTTCATTTTTTAATACATATATCTAACACTAAGACTCTATGCTGTGTGGTTAGACTTTTACCTAAAATAACTTTACAATCCTTGCATGATAAACGATCTACCCTCCTAATTAAAAAGAAATCTATTTGACTTCTATTTTGTACACTTTTAAAGGTTATTAAGTGTTCTTCTCTCTTCTTAAAGCAAGTATTTATTATTCTAAAGTCGTATACATAGCGAAGTCTGAGATCATCTCCCCAGACTCATTTTTGTCTCCATATCCATATCTTCTATGTATCCTCTCATAACTTCTATTATCTTTTCCAGCGTGTCCATTCAGATCTTCTCCTATAAATATTTTGTCTGTCCCTAGTATGCCTTGTATAGTACTATCAATATCTTCCTAAAATTATCTCGAAAAATTTTCTGCTAAGCCTACTTGTGGAGCATAAGCACTAATGATATTTATTATCTCTTGGCCTAATACCATCTCGATTTTTATAATTCTATCTCCTACTCTATTTACCTCAACAACGCTATCTTTTAAGTTTTTGTCTACAATAATTCCTACTCCATTCTTGTATTTTTCTTTTCTAGTGTACCAAAGTTTAAATCCTAATTTATCAATTTCTTTACTTTTCTTCCCCACCCACTTAGTTTCTTGAAGGAAAATTATATTAATTTTTCATCTAATCATTGTGTCCACAATTTTCATGTTTTTACCCGTAAGTATCCCTATATTCCAAGTTGCTAATCTAATCCTAGTTTCTTGAACTAACTTCTTTACCTACCCACGTCTAGAATGATGTAGGAATCCTCGCTTATTTGACACCAAACCCAGGTGCCAACATGGCGCGTCGCTTCGGGGCGATGACCTAGCCCACTCTCACCCACTTTTCGCTACACCCAGGTGGTACAAGTGCAACACGTCACTCATAGGGGACACCCCAGCAAATATTGATTAAGGATTCATATCATAGTGTTCTAACAAATTTTACACTGACTATCAGGTACCTAACGCAACCCTCCTCCCTTACTCGGGCTTGGGACTAGTAGCGTGTGAAAAATTAGGACATTAAGTGCATCACAGGTGGAGTTAAAAAACCAACATAAACAACAAACTAGCAATTTTACAAGTTGTTTGGTATCATTGCCAAAAACCAACAACAAAAATTAAAAATTAGAAACCAACAACATTTTTGGTTAATATTTATAAAACTAAAAAAATTAAAAATTTAATTAAAAAATGCTCATTTTCATCTTGATAAAAATATGATTAAAATAATAGAATTGCAAATAATACACATTGAAAAAAACAATAATAAAAATAAAAACTATTATAATTATTTTACTTAATTGTTATACTTTCAAATTTTGCTTTAAAATAAAATTTTATTGGACATAGCAATTTAGAAATAGTAAAAATATTTTGCAATTGGATTTATTATTATTTTTTGAAATTTATATATGTTTATTTTAATTATATTTAAATTCATATGATCATTTAATTTTAATTTTAATTCAAAAATATATAAAATGAATGATTTAATCCAAAAAAACTATTTTTGGATATTAAAATTTTAGGCAACAAGTTGTCAAAACAACTAAAAAGCATAAAATCTAGTTGCCAGTTTTTTTTTTTTTGGTTGCAAACAATTAAAAGCTGACAACAGAAACAAAAAACTGACAATATAAACAAACGTGTTTTTATAATCTATTTCTTTGCTATGCAAAAACATAAAGAGAAAACAAAATACAACAACAATACCAAATAGGCCCTAAAAAAACATATTTTTATAATATGTTTCTTTGCTTTGTAGAAACAGAAACAAAAAAACAAAAATTAACAATGATACCAAACAAGCCCCAAGGAATCTTCAATTAATTTGACTAGTTGTGGGCCTCGTGCCTCATTTCATGGGCTAGGAATTGGCAATTGTAGTTCTGAAATTGAGTCATTGACAAGTATCTTAGTCCTTGTTGAATAATTGGGTAGAATGGAAGACCTAAAACAAATGATAGGTCTCTCCCTCTATTTATAATATTTGTCAAGTACAATAGGAATGATCGTAATACCCCTACTAAAACTCACTTATTACTAACCAAGCTCTAACACATAATAATAATGCTAAATGACTAAATAACCATTAACACTCCCCCTCAAGCTGGAGCATATATATCATATGCGCCTAGCTTGTTACAAATGAATTTCACACAAGCACCTCCTAAGGCTTTAGTCAACAAATTAGAAAGTTGAAACTCAGACTTCACATGAGTGGTCAAAATAAGGTTCTATACAAGTTTCTCTCGAATAAATGGCAATCAACTTCAATGTGCTTTGTCTGCTCATGGAAGACAAGGTTGGAAGCAATATGAATAGCAGCTGGATTATCAAACATCAACTTTATAGGTTGAGAATGTGGAAAACCTAGTTCTTTCAACATGCTCTTCAGCCAAACAAGCTCACATGTAGTGTGTACCATAGCCTCGTTCTCTGATTCAACACTCTACCTAGACACCACAGATTGATTCTTAACTTTTCTAAGACACCAAATTACCACGGACAAAGATACAATACCGGTTGTGGATCTTTGGTCAGAAGGTGACCCGGCTCAATTTGCATCTGTATATCCCTGAATATGAGTGTGACCTCGATCTTGATATAAGAGACCTCTCCCTAGTGCACCTTTAAGATATCTCAAATTGCGAATTACTGCATCCTAGTGATTTGTTCTTGGGGAATTGAGAAACTAATTTACAACACTTGTTGCGAAGTATATATCTGGTCGAGTGACCGTGGGATAACTCAACTTTCCAACGCTCCGGTACCGACTAGGCTTAGGCAACAAATGACCCATATTTGCACTAACTTACTATTGGGATCCATGGGTGTATCAACGGGTTTGGATCCCAATAGCCCAGTCTTATCTAAAAGATCAAGAGCATACTTCCTTTGTGACAAGATAGTTCCTATGTGAGATCAAGCTTACTTTGTGTGACAAGATAGTTCCAACGATCTGCTATCAACTAGGCTTAGGCAACAAATGACCCATATCTGGCACTAACTTACTATTGGGATCCATGGGTGTATCAACGGGTTTGGATCCCAATAGCCCTGTCTTATCTAAAAGATCAAGAGCATACTTCCTCTGTGACAAGATAGTTCCTGTGTGAGATCAAGCTTACTCTATGGGAAAAGTTTTATTTCTTGGATGCCTCGATTATCATCACCAGAGATCGCAATGTCATGCACATACATACTAAGCAAAATCCTTCCAAATAAGAGCGGCGATGAAATACAGAGTGATCTACTGCACACCTATGGAGTCCACACTCAAGGACTACAACATTAAAACAACCAAACCATGCTCTTGGAGATTGATTTAATCCATATAATGATTTCTTAAGTCGACATATTGAGCCTGACTCTCCGGGAGCAACAAACCTAGCTGGTTGCTTCACATATACCTCCTCAAGAAGATCACCATGTAGGAAAGCATTCTTCACATCTAGTTGATGTAAAGGCCAATAACAAATGGTGGCTAAAGAAATGAACAAACGTACTGAGGCAAATTTAGTGACTAGAGAGAATATATGAATAATCCAAACCATACACTTGAGTATACCCCTTAGCAACAAGGCAGGCCCTCAAACGAGCCACAAAACCATCATACACCCAACAACAACCAACCACAAACTTATTAGGAGGAAGAGGTATCAAGTCTCAAGTATCATTATCATGTAGTGTACTCATCTCTTCAACCATTGTTATCCTCCACCCAGAATGGGATAGGGCTTCAGAAATAGAGTTTGGAAAAGCAACAAAAGACAAGAGTACTAGCAAAATAGTAATAAGAGGGTGACAAGAAATCATAACAAACAAAATTAGAGATTGGATGTTGGGTACAAGTGCGTTTACCTTTTTGAATAGTTATAGGAGGATCAACATCATGGGAGATGAAGTCATCCGACAAGGGAACTAGTGGCACAGTAGTAGAAGCTAGAGGAGGCACTCCCTCCTTGAGTCATCGTGTGTATACCTGGAAATTGGGATGATTCAAGCGACGAGAAGGACTCAATCTGGATAAAGATGTAGGAGGATTGGGCACAGATACTAGGTTTGGATCTGGACGGCAAGGCAGAGGAAGGGACTCATCAAGGTCAACAGAACTCAAGGATTCAGATTAATATGGTGTAGAATCAAACAAGGTGACATCAATAGATACAAAGAATCGATGTAAAGTAGGACTATAACATCGATAACCTTTTTTGAGTATAGGAATAGCCTAGAAAAATACATTTGATAGCACGAAGATCCAACTTATCCATTCCTATAGTTAATTGATGGACAAAGGACACAACCAAATATACGAGGAAGGGAGAACAAAGGAGCCGTAGGGGGGGATTTTACCACCAAGGATAGAGGATGGCATTTTATTGATGAGGGAGCAAGTTGTAAGCACAACATCACTCCAAAAAATTTTGGGGACATTCATTTGATGCAATAGGGTATGAGTGACTTCAAGAATATGTCTGTTTTTCTGATCTTTGCAACTCCATTTTATTGTGGAGTGTGGGAACAAGAGTACTGTTGGATCATACTAGAGTTAGTCATATAAGTATTGAATTGGGTACTAAAGTACTCCTTAGCATTATCACTGCGAAGTATCCTAACTGGCATATTAAATTGAATATTTATTTGGGAACAAAAGGCACAAAAATATCAAACAGCTCAAATTGATCTTTCATTAAATATGACCAAGTCATCCTAGAGTGAGTAGTTTTCAACAAATGTAACAAAGTACCAAAACCCCAACTTTGATGTGACATGACTAGGACTCTAAATATCGGAATGGACTAGCATGAAAGGACTAACCACCCATTTGTCTACTCGGGAAGCAAAGGGAGCACGATGATGCTTGCCCAATTGACAAGACTCACGCTCAAGATTAGGCATAGAACTCAATGTAGGAACTAGCTGTTTCAACTTGTACAAGGACGGATGACCAAGGCGACAATGGATTTGAAGTGGTGTAGCTGCGACTGTATAGGCAATGGATGGAGAAGGCGACTCAAAGTAGTAAATTCCACGAGCTTGATGTCATGTGCTAATTGTTTTTCTCGTCTTCAGGTTCCGAATAATCACATAATCAAGAAATAGTTTGATAGAAAAATTTAGTTACTTTGTAAGCTTACTAACTGACATGAGATTGAAAGGAGATTTAGGAATGTATAAAGAAGAAGAAAGAGAGATAGGAATAAGATTTATTGTTCCTATCCTCTTAACTGCAATAGTGGACCTATTAGCAAGGATTATTTGAGGTAGATTTTTGGGATATTGGAGATTAGAAAAGAAGTTGGTTGCACCTATTATATGGTCAATAGCAACAAAATTGTTAACCCAAGGACTAGTTGGAAGGATATCGAATGACATATAGACTGTAGGTTTACTTTTCTGGGCAAAGGACACAATGTGATAAGATGTTTGTTGAGATGATTGATACTGTAGAAACCTTGAATACTCCTCGATATAGGTGGTTCACTCAAACAAGTGACTAACGAAGGAACCATACTTTTGGGATTTGCAAACTCCATCCCAACATTCTCAAACTCAAACCAATGATCATAAGATTAATTGCTGGAGCAATCAGAACAACCACGAACAAGGTGACCCACCACGAACAAGTCACAAATAAATCAGTACATTGCTGCCACAGCACCAAGAAACTCAGACACGGCCCCAAGAAAGCAACACACAGCACTAGAACAATCGGAGAGGTGAACCACTGAAACTACCACAGACAAATCACCAGCAAACCTATATAACATTGCCACAGCCTCACAAAAAACAGCTTATGAGCACTGCCACTGCTCCAAGAAAGTCACCAATGACTGTTACACAAAGCAACAACTAACGATTACCACAAGTGCATGGTCACAACAAAGATTGGATCTTTGAGCAAAACACATGCCCAACAGCTTGATATTTTGATATGTGGAAGGAATTAGAACATTGAATCGAAAAACACAGTAAATCCCACTGATTAAGACAAAATAATCTCAATAATCTTTGTAAACAGCTTCACGAAGCATCAAATAACCATTCCTTGGATGCCGCACATGAGCAATTAAAAAAGGTGAGATCTTTGGGCAAAAAACATCACGAAAAAACTCCAATAACATGTTAATAGAGGGATTGGATCACTGCTCAATGATTTCAGGTCAAAACCATGCCTGAAAGTAGCTTCATGCGCTGGCGCATGTGGTCGGTCCTGGCAGCTTTCGGCCGGCATGTGAGGGCACGTGGGACACTGCCTGGAGATGCGATTTCAGTTGGGGGGGGGGGGGGCACATTGACAGTGTCTGTGGGTGACTATGGTGTTTGTTTTTGCAAAATCTATAGTAGATTTGACGTTGTTTAACTGGCAGTGTCACCTAGAAAATTCCAACGACTGGTCTGACCGTCTGCTGCTGCTGGCTGTTTTCTAGGGTTAACATGCAGCGGGTTTTGAGTTTTAGGCTTTGGTTTTGATGGTGGTGGTAACAATTAGGGTTTAGGTTTCAGAATCATGCTCTGATACCGTGTTGAATAATTCGGTAAAATGGAAGACCTAAAACAAATGATAGGTCTCTTCCCTCTATTTATAATATATTTCCAGTGCAATTGGAATGACCATAATACCCTTACTAACTCACACTTATTATTAACCAAAATCTAACACATAATAATAATGCTAAATGAGTAAATAGCCATTAACATTTCTAATAGTTGGAAACTTGCAAGTCTTAGTAACTAAAATTGGTGATTTGTTGTTGATATCCTTCTTTTTCTCAAGCACAATATTTTAAAATTCCAAATGGTTTTAACCTTGTTTGAAACTTATGAAACTTATAGGTTTTTGCCACTTAGCTGGTTGTACTATTTTAGACTAGCCTCTCATGTATGGATCTTCCTCTTGGTGGGAATCCTAATTTTCTTCTATTTTTTGGGATCCTGTGGTGGGGAGAGTGGACAGTAGGTTGGAGAGTTGGAAGAGGGCATATTTATCTTTAGGGGGTCATTAGCGTAGTTCTTTCTAATATTCCCATTAACATTTTTAGAGTTCCAGCAAGGGTGGCTACTGCCTTGGAGAGGTTTATGATAGATTTTTTGTGGCTGGATATCGGGGAAGAGAAGACAGACCATTTGTTAGTTAGGAGAGGGTTAGAAGACTTAAGTATGAAGGGGGTTTGGGCCTCGGATTGGTGTCCAAAAGCATCTCTCTAGGTTGAAAATATTCATGGAGGTTCCCTGGTTGATTCCTTATGGCACATGAGTACTAAAAGCAAGTATGGTTTGCATGGGAATGGTTAGGTTACTTGAGGTAGTGGCAATATTTCTCATGCGGGCCCTTGGAAGCTTATTTCTTAGGTTGCTCACTTATTCTATCCCCTTGTTTTCTAGTTGGGAATGGGAATCTTATTTGTTTTTGGGAGGATATTTGGGTTGGTGAGGTTTCGTTGAAATCTTTAGTCCCTCGTCTTTTCAAGCGGTCTTCCATGCATAATGGTCCGACTAATGCTTTTTAGCTTTTTGAGATGGGCTCACTTTCTTGGGATTTTCATTTTCTCATAAATCCTAATGAAAAAGCAGTTGACAGTTTGGCCATTTTGTTGAGTGTGCTGTAGTATTTTGTTCCTTGAATGGGGAGTGATTTGAGGACTTGGATTGGGGATTCTTTATGTTCTCTTTCCACGAAATCCTGCTAAGGTTCCTCTCAAGATTAGGGCTTTTGTGTGGACTTTGGCTCTTAATAGGCCTAATACAATAATACTGGTTATTTGTTGCAGATGAGGTGGCCTTACAAGGCTATTAGGCCGGACATTTGTAGTATGTGTTTGGAGGCGAGTGAAATTAGTGACCACTTGTTTTTCCATTCTCGGGTTGCTATGTAGCTTTGGGCTTATCTGGTGCAGTTTCGAGGAGGCGCTGGTGTTGCCGAACTGTAGATGCTTTCTTGTTGGTGTGGTATAGGGGTTTTGGGATGAATAAGAGAGGAATAATCTAATGGAGATGTACTGTTTTGCCCTTTTTGGGACTTTGTATTGAAAGGAATGGAAGGTTTTTTAGTGGCAAAACAAATCCTGATGTCTTTTATCGGATTATTGTCCTTGCTTTATTTTGGGTCCACTCTTTGGGTTTCTTTAAAATAATTTTGTTGTCTGATCTTCCTCGGGATTGGAAAGGGACTCTAATGTAAGTGTTTGTTTTTAGGAGGATGTCTTATCATTCACTCTTTGTAACTTTCTCTCTATTCTATTAGTGCAGTTTTTTTCTATGAAATAAAACTAACCAATTCAGATGATAGGTCAAGGTTCGAATCAGTCTAGAAGAAGTATCAATTGTGTCCAGAATAACCAAAGACAAGTCTATTGAAATATAATTTATAATCATGACACTCAACTATGCAACAATCTGTATAAGCATAACTAAAAGTGGGATGTTTGTCCTGAAGATTTGTTCCTGAACACTTTGGATGTGATCATTGTAACCTGTTGACCACTTTTAACTTGAGGTATTGTTCTTAAGATGGGATAACCAAAGAAATCTCTTAGCTGCTGAAGCTATGTGATAAACCTCAGACAAGGAGATGGGAGTATTTGGATTTTGCCGAGGCATTTGACTATTAGTTTCTTATGTAATCCAATAGAGTGAATAACATTTTATTCTCGTCCAGATCATAGACATGAGATTGTTAAATTTAGAAAAATATTCTGAAACGCTAGAAGAAAATTGTTTAAACTTTAAATTACTATTGTCGCCAATAAGGAGGGACATATTTCTCTTTCAAAGGAGTAACTAGTGGTTCTCCAAAATAACATGTGTCCCAATCTTCTATCAATATTCCTTGCCAATGTGAAGAGTCTCAATTTAGTGAATTGGATGGGTCATTGATCAGAAAATCCATTCCAATCAAAATAGCTCTATGTGCTGATCAACCTATCTAAGAAAATGTGAGGGTTTGAGGGGCACCTAATTTAAGCCCTCATTTGGAACATCTTAAAATTAAGTACTTTTTAGAAAAGTATTTTATAAGTAAGACAATAAATAGTGTTTGTTTTACACTTAAATAAGTACATATTTCAAGAAATAGGCGTTTGGTTTACACTTAAATAAGTATTTATTTCAAGAAGTTCTTTTCCAAACTACCTTTTGTTTTAAGAAAGTATTTTCTAAAAAAGTCTTTCTTTGAAAAAATTACTTATAATAAGTAATCCTAGACTAATTTTAGACCAAAAAAAGTACTTTTCTATAAGTGGTTCCAAATGATGTCGCTTGTTGAGAATTTTGAATCTACTTGACAACCTAATCTGTCAAAGTGGCCTTTTTTTAAAATAAAATAAATAAACAATAAAAATGGGCTTGTAAGGATAAGAGTCCAAGAAACATAGTTAAGATTTGATGCAAGAAGCAGGACAATGATTGTCCCCCCTTAGATTGAAGTGTGAGACTGAGGAACACACAGAAGTATGGGGAGGTCCATGTAGCATTGCCAATGTATCCTTAAGTTGTTTTCTTGCAATTCCACTAGGTCTTTCCTTATGTAACATCAATTTATGAAAACTCTGAATTTCTCACAGAAAATCTCAATATCTAGTGGATTTCTTGCTCAATCTTGCTTTCATCTCTAAGTCAGCCTTTTCTGCAATTTCTCACAAACTAAATCAGTTTCTTCCATCAAACAGTGGTTAGTCTTTATATTAATAAATTTAAAGGTAATAAGGTTTATGCTGAAAATTGCGTCTAGTTCAGAAGATCTATTAGAAGGTGGTGTGAAAAAGAGTAAAAAAGAGCGAAATTGGGGAGAAATCTGATGATTGTTGCCTTTATACTGCTAAAGGTAAACAAGGTTTAAGCTCGTTAAAAGGCAGCTCATTTGAGTGCTGGAATGAAGAAGATATTCGAAGATTGGAGGGAAATTTTTGGTGAGTCTACGACAAAGTTACTAAGGATGGATTCTAAAGGAAAGTTCAGTATTGTGGGAGTTCCTCAAAGTCAAGAAGAATGTCAGAAGTTCTAATGAGATTAGAAAAGATAAGTAAAAGAGATGGAGGGATTTTTCAGATTCAGAAAGTGATGATAATGGCGATTTTGATTGTGGTGGGGGGTGGTGGTTGGACGAGATTTTTGAACAATATGTGTACATTTATGATTCCTATGATAAAATAGGGGATTTATCTTATGTTCATTCACCCCTGTTGGAAGGTCTGGGGGGAGTTCCTATTTTTGATAATGATGGGTTGGTGAATAAGTTTCAGTGTAGGGATGGAATTTTGCCCACACCAGTGGAGGAGATTCCGGAGGAGGAGCTAGAAGCTCAAAATTTTATGGATAAAATGGATTTAAAGCTTAGTGGTATTATAGGAAATGAAGTGCATTTGGATGGTGGTGAAAGTCGAAAGGTGAAGGGTAAAAGGGAATTAGAAAATATGAAGAGTTTTGGTAAATTATGATGGAAAGGGTTTGAAAGGTGGGTTTCTGGATTAATCTTGTTTAGTTCTCTCTTGAGATCTTGTTTTTTTGTTTTTGTTTTCTTTTTATATGGTGGGCTCCTTGCTCCCACTTATTGTAACTTCTCTACTTTCTAATATACTTTTCTTTTGTTATCGAGAAAAAAACAGCGGTCACTGAGTCGATTACTGAAGTACTCCAAAATAAGTAGTTAATGCTGGCAGGATCAATTTCTTTTCAGAATTCTAAAAATCTTACTGAACATCAAGTTGTGAGCAAATTCATTGTCTCAAGAATTCTTCAAAATCTCACCAAAAAAATTTCCAATTTTCCTCATACACAGTCAAAATCTTACAGCAACAATCAAGAGCAGTCTAATTCTCTTCACTGGTCAAAACTTGGCTTTGTCCATTGATTATGGCCTGTATGGGTAGGTGTATCGGATGGTGCGTATTTAAATGGGTATTAGGAAATTGGATCAAGTTATAAGTAAAATAAAGGAATTGAGAAGTTGCTAATGTGGCTTTTGGCTGCCTGCAAATGAAAGTTAGGACAATGGAAGGGGCAGTGATATTGGAAGAGCTGCAATGAATGGTGGAAAGGGTTTTGGTAGAGCTGCTAAAGTGGCAAGGCAAGTTGATGAATGGAAGAAGGGTCGATGAGGGCCAGACTCAAACAATGTGAAGGAGAAGTTGGGGCCAGGCGTGGTTGTTGGCTCTGACAGCAAGGAATTTCAGTGAGGGTTCTGATGACCATGAAATTGCTTATTTTCCTGGTGATGGAGCTTCATAGAAGAGCTGCATCTTTTCTTTCCCCATTGATCTGCTTTTTCTCTTCATTTCAGAATTTACAGCAATAATATTTTTTTATCTTTTTATTCTATTCTTCTGCTACTCTGGCTGCCCAGCAGCTTCACCTCTGATGAGATCCAATCTGAAATGGTTGGGATGGTGGAAAGGGTGAAATTCCTACCTTTTTTTATCACCCAATCCGAGTAGCTGAGTTTCTCAACAGCAACACAGCAAGCTGCAACAATCTTATACTAACCAAAAAGGGGTCTGTACAATTTGGATGGTCTTCTATTTTCTATTTTATTTTTAAATTTTATTTTTGAATAATTTTTCTGGTGTTTTGCTTCAAAACCCTTTTTCCCCTTTGAGAAGAAGCTCATTTTCATGTGGTTTTAAGCCTAGCTTGTTCCCCTCATTGGCAGCTTATCTTCCAAGAGTGTCTAGACTTGGTGGTTGTACAAATAAATCTAATTGGAGTCTAGTTATGTTTTTCTAATTGATATGCTTTTTCTTCTCGTCTAGTAAAAAAGCAGCACCAAAAAAATCTGTGCCCTGATTATGGTGCATAAACATAGAGATTGAAATTGGAGGTTTTTTTAACATGTTAGTATAATATAGTCATGCCATGCTATTGAGACCTACAGATCTCATTAAGAAAGTATGGATTTTTCCCCTGAAGATCTCAGATCTGGTGGGTTTGTGTTGAATATGGGAAACAGATATCTAATTTATCCTAGAGATTTTCCCCTAAATATATTAGATCTGTTATATTTGTCTTCAATTTATGAAGTTCTTTCACTTCTAAAACCTGGCGCCATACTTCAGAGAGTAGATCCTTTTAGAGAAGCATGGGTCCACAGCTGAATTCTTAGCTTTAATTTCCATCATTTCATGTCTTGGCATATATGAGAAATAACCACTCTGATATGTTTCCATGTGATTCCATGATGTTCAGTGCGAGAACGGGCATATAGCATGCTCACCATGCTGCAGCAAGCTTTCAAATAGGTGTCCTTCTTGCTGTTGGCCAATTGGCTACAACCGCTGCAGGGCTATTGAGAAGGTTCTTGAATCTGTCCATGTACCCTGCCAACACATGAAATATGGATGCAAAGAAAGACTGAGTTACAGCAGGAAACATGATCATCAA
Organism: Malania oleifera; assembly: GCF_029873635.1. NCBI lineage: Eukaryota > Viridiplantae > Streptophyta > Magnoliopsida > Santalales > Ximeniaceae > Malania > Malania oleifera. The sequence continues at coordinate 21,279,050 of NC_080423.1, forward strand.
AAAGCATGCAACTATGCGCCATGTTCATGCCCTCTTACAGGCTGCCGTTTCATCAGCTCATCAGAGCAGTTATCACAACATTTCCGTGGTGCACATTCAGATTCTGTTTCTGTGCGGCAATTCTATTACAACTGCCGCTTCCATGTTTGCCTGAATATGAATGATGGATTTCTTGTCCTTCAAGAGCGAGACAAAGGCGAACTATTTATCCTCCATAACCGTATTAAATTGCCTGGGAATGCAGTCGTCGTCAGTTGTATTCGCCCCCAGTCATTCAAGGGAGGGTTCTCATATGATCTTATAGCAAGAAATGGGGACAGTTCTCTCAGATTGCACTCTTTGACAGAGAATACGCCAGGCCTAATTGAAAATCCTTTTTCAAAGGGGTTTCTTCTGGTTCCACATGGTTTTGTGGGTACTTGTCACCTGCTCAAACTGGAACTTTGCATATGGAGGATGCATATTGTGCAGACATGAGAACGGGTAATAGTATAAAAATTTTCATAAAATTAATATGATGTTGGCCTAATGCATTCCCTTTGAAAACTACTTCGTTAGTAGGGAATAATGTTAAGCACACCTCAGAAGCTGTTCATGGAAGTGCGTCTGTGACCTGGTAAATATGTCTGCTCTGTGGATTATTCTTCCTTCTCCTGCAGAAGCTTTATGCTTGTCACGGGTCGTTGAAGCAGAATCATCCATTTGTTCAAATATCTTATTCTTTTATGCTGACTGATTGGGCTGCCTCTTTTCCTGCAACTGGCTGAGGTTACTGCTGCTTGCAATAAATCGTCTCTCTTCGTAAGGCATAGGGCCATAGGCCCTCCCTCGAATGTTGATTGGCCCATTATTAGTGAAGCTATATATTTGTATTATATGTTCTACCCTTCGAAAAAAGGACAAATTTGTATTGCACTTTCTGTTTGCTTCCAGTACCATTACATTCCTTGTTTTATCCATTTAATCATCTTTTGTTTCTTGAAAAAAAGAATATGCCAAGGGATGTAATACAAAAATTTCAGCTGTATGTCGAGCCTTGTGCCCTTAACCAAGTCCTCTGTTATCTATTCACCAGTTTCCAGTTATGTTGGAGCATGTATAGAGAACATATTATGTCGTGTAGGCACTACACGTACATTTTTTTTTTTTTGGTTTTTACAGTAGTGGTCGATGATGTTCGATGCCCATCAACACAATACATTGTATGTGAAATCATCACCCTTGGAACACTAGCAACTTCAACTTGTGCTTCTGAGGATGATATAACTGATCTTCGGCTAGTTCAAGAAATGATGAATGTATTCAATTTGAAAATGTACTTCGAGATTGAAATGATCGAGAAAAGCTTAGGGTTTTAAACCGTGTCCCCAATAAAAAAAAAATGATTCCATGTGTTCAGACTTTATAAGCTTAAATTTTTTGAGTTACTTGAGATTGTGGTCAGCTCAGCCTTGTTGTCAAAACACAGTAAATAAGTGAATGGTATGTTGTAGATTTCAAGCTTTCACTGGAACAAGCAATAAACATCATTAATTTGCTTTATGTTTTTATTTTGAATTCTTATTTTTCTTGATAATTGCATGAAAATTTTCTTTCCATATTTCCTTTTCGATATACTCAAAAAAAAAAAAGCCTAAATATTTTTTAGCCTTTATTGTTTGATATTTATCAGGAGCATTTATTATTTACGGTCAAAATCGTTAGATATATTGAAATTATTCTAAGGGGCTTTATTGCACTTAACATCTTAAAAGTGTTTAGATAGAGTGGTTTTTCGACATATTATCATATGCTATGACCAAATATTTAAAGTATATTCCTTATTGTCCCTATTAAAAAAAAAATCAACACAAGTTATGATAGGCTTGTGCATAGAGAGAGAGAGAGAGAGAGAGAGAGAGAGAGAGAGAGAGAGAGAGAAATTTAATGACACCTAAATTTTTTTAATATGACACTATATGCTCTAAGTTTATGAAGGCTACAAAGAAAAACTCCTTGAAATTAAATTTATTGACAAAGTGGACCTTCTGTTAATAAACAGCTAATTAATCATTAAGTTATAGAAAAATAAAAATAAACCTTAATGAAATGATATCTCTCACACTTTTATTCAATTGTAATAGAAAAATGACAAGTTGAAAAAGCTAGTCAGTTGAATATAATGTCTTGAAAATTGAATCCAAAAATAAATCAAAAACCTAATTAATTTTCAAGTTAACTCATCTGATTTGTTTGATTCAAATTTATATTAATTGGTTAGTTTTACACAGAGGTTGAAGTTGGTTAGTTCCTCCTTCAGAGATCACTTAAAAAAGATAAAAAATATATAGTGAACCTTAGATAGTCCAATTCTATAAAAACCTAAGATGAAACATACACTCCTTCAAGGAAAAAAAAACATCCATGACTAACAAAATTAAACTTTCTAAAATCTCCTTCATGTTAAGAAATTTTTTCCCCTAGCATGAATTACTTGAGGATGACTAAAGATTCTCTTCAACATTTCTTTAAGTATTTGTAATATTTATAAATAATCTTTGCCATTAATTAATTATTAAATAATTGATTATATTTTTTAAGTTTGATCAAATCAAACTTAATATTAAGTCTATTTAATAGAATCAAGGACTCTTGTCAAATGTCAAGTTGAAAAAAAAAAATTTAGCTCTTCTGAAGGACTATTCAGTAATAAATTCAATCTTTCTACGGGCTAAATATAAACGTTGTCAAGATTTTGCAAGGGCTAATGTGAAAATCGTCAAATTTTTGCAGGGCAAATATGAAAATTTTCAAAAAAATAAAATATAAGGATTTCCTTCCGTTAACTGACGTCTAGAGGGTTTCCTGTTTCGGAGGACAAGTTTGTGAAGGCTAAAAGTGAAATTTGTCAAAATTTTGCTGGGGCTAATGTGAAAATTGTTAAAAATTTATAGGGCTAATATGAAAATTCTCAGGAAAAAGGAAAAAAGAAGGAAGATTTCCTTCCATGACCATTAACGAGCGTCGAAAGGGTTTCTTGTTTCGACAGTCGCGGGATGCTTAAAGAAGAAGAAGAAGAAGAAGAAGAAGAGGAAGAAGACGACTTCTGCATCAATGTCGGATGACGCTATCTCCACTTCCAGCATCTCCACATAAAATCGCTAAAGCCAGCTTTTTCCCCTTGAAATTCCAAAGGTACCATCCGGCACAGCATTAGTTTCAGGCTTAATAAGCTTATTGGGAGGCTGTCATTCTGAATAGAATTCACTTTACTCAGCACAACTATGGGACGTTCAATATATGTTTTAGAATACTTGTGTGGTCTTAATTTGAATATACTATTCAATATTGATGCCATTTTAAAAATATATATATATTAATTAATTAATTAAGATACAAATTATAATGTGCACTTCATAATATGCTTGAAAAAATCAAAGATTGAGAAGAAAACAGGTAATTGGAAAGATAAGGCACAACCTAGAGTAGCAAGAGGTACCACCCTGAGAAGCTTGGTGTTTAATTCGATATGATGGACCAGATGGTTAGAACACCACTTGCGTTTTTATTGCAATACCACTTGTTTTTTATTATCTCAAAGGGCATTGGAATCAACTCGGTTGAGAACTAGGGGCTGCTCGGAAAATCATTCTGTAAAATGGTGAAAATTGTTTTGGTGCTCCTAAGTAAAGCATCAAGGTTATGTTTGATCCACAGAATGTCTATTCCAAGGAATGGAATGGCCATAATATATAGATTTGATAGCTTATAAAAATAAAAAAAAGAATAAATCAAATAAAAATACAACAAATTGTGAGCCTTGAACATGGAATGGACATGGAATAAATATTCTGAAATTTTTCCATAGGGATTTCTATTCTTATCTTATTTCATTTTGGAGGGAACAACACAATCTTTGCCTAAGTAACTTTTTTTTCTAAATTATCATATTCTTATACAATTTCTATCATATTTCCGTCTCAGTCCATTCTATTCCTAGGATTAGACATTTTCTATGAGCCAATTGTGACGTAAGTATTTTTGATAAATGCATGGTATTACATCTCAAATGAAATATACATAATCTTGCAAGTTGAAAGATTAGAGTTGTATGCATTTTTGCTAGCAAAAAACAAACAGAAATGAAAGACTAGAGATTTCTTGAGAAATAATATGTTCAACATAGATTGGGATGGGGTACTACACTACTACCTTGAGAACATGGTTTTCATGAGCTAAATGTTCTTTTAGCCCCTTAACCATTTAAAATGTTATAAATTTGATCAAACCAAAATTTCTATTTGTGTCCTTAATGTTGTTCATACTTCATTGTTTTGGATCTAAGGACTATTCCTTTGACCGAGCGGTATGAGCATTACATGCTATCATGTGCCCATTTGATCAAATTCTAGGCTGAGGTTTGTCCTTAAATAAGAAATTTTATTGAGTCAAGGACTTCAATAGAATCAATTTTTCTTTGAGGATCAAGGTGGAATGTTTTAAATAGTGGAGGGTCTAAAAAGGCATTTAACTCTTGTTCTCAATCTAACAAATGGAATTTCATCATAAGATTTTAGAAGATTTTAGTGTTTGACTTTGAGCACAACAATTTTGTTCTTAGTGTCGTAACTCCTGGTCTTAGATATTAGATAGGTGCATGTGACACCCAATGCACTTGAAATGTCACCTTCAGGTTTGGGTGTTATTCCCTTTCTCTTTGGTTAAAGCATGCTCTTACAAAATACACTAGTCTAGTATAAATTGAATTGCTATAGTTAGCCATTGTGATGTTATGAGGTATAGCCTAGAATAGCATGAAGTCCTACTATAGTGGCATGGAGCACTCTATTTGGACAAAAAATGTTATTTTACTCTGCAAAAATGAATTTTGATACAATAACAACAACAAAACCGAGCCTTAGTCCCACTAAGTGGGGTCGGCTATATGAATCCTTTTCCGCCAATTTATGCGATCATAGACCATTTCTTTTGATAGATTCAAAGATATTAAATCCTTACTCGCTATCTCCTCCCAAGTTATTTTAGGTCTACCCCTACCCCTTCTACTGCCCCCCACAGTAACTAAGTCACTCTTCCTCACAGGTGCACTATAAGGCCTACGTTGCAAGTGTCCATACCATCTGAGTCGTCCTTCCCTTATCTTATCTTATATAGGAGTTACACCTAACTTACCACGAATATGTTCATTTCTTAATTTATCTTTCAATATTATATCACTCATCCATCTAAGTATCCTCATCTTGGCAACTTTTACTTTTTGGATATTATGTTTCTTTGTCGCCCAACATTCTCATCCATATAGCATAGCTGGTCTTATAGTTGTCCTATAAAAATTTGATACAATGATTTTCTTTATTATCATTTTCTTTTGAATTTCTTTTATGAACAATTCATAAAAAATTATATTCTCAGCAACTATGTGTATTAATGATTTGGTTGGTTTCTTAGATTCCTATTTGCCTTTTGTTGTTGTTGGTTTTGGAGCTTCTATTGCTGGTCTTTCCTTTTGTTGATTTGGAACAATAAAAGATGCCTTGCCAAGATACGCATATGGTATGATTTGGGAAGCGAGATACAGCCCGTGATAGAATTGCTTTGACATTGACATTTACATGGCAGGTCTTATAACCTACAACTGAATAAGTTTTAAACCAGTACAGCTTATAGGCATATTTTAGTATGTTTTTTTCAGAATAGGTGTATATTGAATTGACAGAAAATTAAGTTTTCTTTAATTAGCAATATGTTCTTATGTGTTCAAATCTGGTTGTTCCCTTTGGGATTTTCATTGGGTGTTCTGGAGGGCCAAACTACGTAAGTTTTATTCTTCAAGTTTGGAGGATGCCTGACCCTTCCTCTTTTGTATGTGTATGTGTACGTATATATTGCCTCTCTCAAAGTAAATGTTCTTTTTTCATCTAATTTGGATTGTTTGATCCTGTAACTCTTGTTGCCAATCTGAAATAAATTGAAGTTTCAATGAAGAAAATACAGGATTTAGGGTTAGAGAGGGAAAAGAGAAGAAGATATTAGAGGGAGAAGACCAGTCAACAATCCCCTGGAGCTTATATACAGCTCCAGGTCTGCCATCTTTATATCTTAGGAAGAAGATGAGTCGGCAATCCCCTGGAACTATAGCTTCAGGTCTGCCCTCTTTATATGTTAATAATAGTAGGATGTGAGGCACAAGAATACCTTTACTCATGCCACCTAATTACTAAAATAACATATTCTTTTGTAAAATCCCCCTCAACTTGATGGTGTACCGATATCACCTAGTCTAGCTAGTTACAACAATTAGACAAGGTGGATTTCAAATAAAGCTTTTGTGAATACATCTAAATAATCCATAGATCTGACAAATGGCTCACAACCTTCTTCAATGTAGCATTCTGCCTAAAATAATATTAAGCCTCAATGTGCTTGGTCTTCCAATGAAACCCTGTTTGCAAACAATATAAATGAAAGAATTATTATATCAAAACAAATCTGTGGCCTTGTTACCAAGAATCCCATATGTGACGTGTGAAACTGGTCACTCACACAAACTCACTAATGCCATAGCTCGTATTCTGCTTTAGTACTAGGTCTCACTAATGGTGGTTGGTTTCTTATTACATCAGATAACAAGATTACCACCCACAAATGTACAAGATTCTGTAGCAGACCTTCAATCTTGTATAGAGGCAGCCCAATTTGCATAAGAGTATCCCATGATCTCATAGTTTCTATTACATTTATGTATGAAACCTCTATTGAGAGAGTGTTGAGATACCAAAGAATCCTAAAAACAGAATCCTAGTGTGTCTGCTTGGGATTTTCCATAAATTGTCTCAGCGGCCCAGTAGCAAATGATATGATAGATCTAGTGGCAATCAAGTAGTTCAACTTGCCAGCCAATGTTTGTCTTCGATATCTGGTCCCACTTCCTTAGACAATGTTACGTTGAGATCCATAGGAGTATCAACTGCAATATACCAGTCTTACTTTACAAGTCCAAGGTATATTTTTGCTAATATAGGTTCAACGCTTTCTTATTGACAATCTCAATGCTAAGAAAGTAATGCAGGGTACCTAAATCATTGATGTAAAATTTTGTTTGTCATTGCAAGTGATGATTTCATCAAGCACTACTAAATGTAACACATTTTTCTCTTTATATATATTTATATATAAGAAAGACCAATTGACCATAGTAGCACTAGATAAAACCAAATGTAGAGATTCACGGCCCTAAATTGTATTGGGCTTGAGGAGACTACTTAGTGCTTAAGATCATAAATGGCTTTATGCAACCTACATACTTTACCACCCTCCCCTTGAACAACATAGCCGATTTTGTTCTATGTACGCCTCTTCTTGCCAATCTCCATATGAGAAAGCATTCTTCACATTAGCTAGCATAAGGTTCAATCAAAATCTTTTGCCAATGAGATCTATATGTGGACAAAATTTAGACAAGTAATATGAGAGAAGGTCTCAAAATAATCAATACCATATGTGTGGATGTAACCCTTGCCAACCAATCAAAGCTCAAGATGTTTGATAGAGCCATCGGGAAGATATTTGACGGTGTAGACCTAATGGTACCTAACCAACCCCTTATTAGGAGAAAGACCCACCAAATATCATGTGTGGTTAAGTTCATGCATCCATTTCTACATCCATGGGATGCTTACACCCAGGGTTATTAAGTGCTTCAACATGTGAGAAAGGAATAAAAATAGAGGGATTAAATGTGGCAAAAGAATGCATAGTAATAGGAAGGTGAAGAATTGAGACATAATGAGCAATAGGATAGGAAACTAAGATTTACTGAGTACTTGAGTACAAGTTTAGGTACCTTTTCGGTGAGCAATAGGCAAATCTAAGTAATGTTGGGATGGATCTCTAGGTCAACAAGGTAGCAAAAAGGTGGAAGAAGCAACTACATGGGGTAATGATGCCTTTGCCTACTTTTCATGATTCATAAACCCTTAATCATTTCTCGGTGTTCATAACCTATGGATTGGGAAGACGAATTGAAGTTCTCTGTAGAGGAATAAGGCTAGGAGAGGGAGTATCAAACACAAGGGAGGACCAGAAATAATTGATGGACTTGTGATAGATTCATACAAGGAGTACCTATGCATAGAAATAAGGTGTCTCCTTTACAAAACTTGACATCTGCACCAATATAGTTCGTGCCAAACATTTATGTCATTTTTGGGTTCCCAAGTATTTGGCGAAGGCACATTTACTTGCGCGAGGGGAGAATATTGATGTTTATAGGTACATGATGGAGAAGGGAATTTGCGCTACCTAAAATACATGAGAGTATCCTATTAAGCAGAAAACATATTGTAAGCAGTGCATCAGCCCAAAAAGTTTTAAAGAAACATGCATGTGAAAGAGTATAGATCATAGTGCACCAACCCAAAAAGTTTTAAAGAAACGTGCATATGAAAGAGTATCGATCATGCCCTGTCAAGTAAATGTCTATTTTTCGTTCAACTACTCCATTGTGCTAAGGTTGTACACATGGTCTTAGATTTCCAAGAAATTGTCAAAGTTTCCACTTTCCGTCACCCTTGAAATTGAAATGGCAGTCGATTTTTATCTTACATAATTTCTATCAAAATTTTAGCAAATCATTTGAAACTTATTGAAATCTTGAAATTGTAGCTAAACTTGTCAAAATTTTAACTAACTAACAACAAGCCTTAAGTCCCACTAGGTGGGGTTGGCTACATGAATTCTTTTTCTCCAATTCACCCGATCAAGAGCATTTTCCTCCACTAGATTAAGGGCTATTAAATCCTTCCTCACTGTTGTCAAAATTTTAACTATAGAATGAAGTTTCCTTGGAATTCAAATGTGAGATTTAGACCCAAAATGCAAATTTTCTCTTAATTTATCTTATTTTTTATTGAAACAAAAGATTATTACAAGGGCTTTTGAAATTATATGGAAAATTAAACTTACAACTACATTTTGTTTGACCATATATGTTTAAATTATCTCTATTTGTATAATAAGTAACATTTAATTGATTTATGAATTTCATTTATATCAACTGAATGATTTTAAATTGTAGTTGCGAGTAGTGTAACGTTATAGTAACAAGAATAAAAGGAAGCTGGAGTAGCGGGAGTAGCAGATGTTACATTACAAGAAGCAGGTGTAATGATTGTGAACTTTTTTCAAGCATGCACAACTTTGTGCATGTTAGTGTGTTTGCATGTTTTAAGATTTTAAGCCTTCTTAGAAAGAGTTTTAGTGTATTTTAGATCCTTTAGTTCAACTAAGTTGTTTGGTAAGGGCCAAGAAATTTACATTTTTTTAAACCACCATTGATAGAAAAATTTTGTGTGCGCGTAATTATACTTTCTCATTGTTCTTATGCATGATAAATTCTTATGTGTGATAAATTAATTAATAAAACAAAATACATTATACACGTCATTAATCTATTAGACACATAAGGGCCCAGTGTACAAAGTTCCTGCGTATGTGGGGCCTGGGGAAGGGGTGGACCACAATGGGTCCATAGTATACAACCTTACCTTGCATTTTTGCGAGAGGCTGTTTCCACGCCTCGAACCCGTGACCTCCATGGTTTTAAATCGCGGTAGCGGGTAGCGTAACGTAACAGTAACAGGTGTAACGGGAAGCAGGAGTAGCGGATGTTACATAACGGGAAGTGGGTGTAACAGCCGTGAATTTTTTTGAAGCACGCACAACCTTGTGCATATTAGCGTACTTGCATGTTTTAAGCTTTTGGCCATTCTTAGAAAGGGTTTTAGTGTATTTTGGACCCTTTAGTTCGAGTAACTAAGTTATTTGGTAAGGGCAACAAGTTTACATTTGTTTTAAACCATCATTGATAGAAAATTATGTGTGTGCACGTATTTATACTTCTCATTGTTCTTATATGTGATAAATTCTTATGTGTGCTAAATGAATTAATAAAATAAAATACATTATACACTCCATTAATCTATTAGACACATAAGACATACGAATAATATAAATATAAAATAGCTAGAAAAGAAAGAAGGTTGAAGTTGAAAAATAAAGAACATAAATATCATATTACTAATATTATTAAAAAAAAAAATTCCTAACAAGTCAGTATTTTGAAATTGTTAATTAATGCATCTATTGTGAGTATTTAAAGAAAAAGTAAATTTTGTATCATTGTCATCCTCATTATAATCTCTTCCCCCTCTTGCCACTTGGAATATTGAGAATGATATATGAAAGAGAGAGAAAAAGTGAGAAGAAAAAGTAAAAAATAAAATATTTTTTTGGTGTAACAGTCCTGTAGCGGTTACGTAACAGCCGTAGCGGCCTTTACGTAACGGTCACGGTCCGTAACGGCCGCTACGGCCGTGATTTTTCTTCCCACCGATTTCGCGGTGTGTAACGGTATCGGTAACCCAAAAAACCTTTACGTAACGGCGTTACGTAATGGTCGTGGCCTTTATTTAAAACCATGCCTCCAAGTCACACGGAAACAACTTGACCGTTGCGCCTAAGCTCCCCTTCCTATTAGACACATAAGACATGAATAATACAAATGCACAATAGCTAGAAAAGAAAAGAAGGTTGAAGTTTAAAATATATAGAACATAAATTTTAAATTGCTAATATTATCAAAATAAAATATTTTCTTAACAAGTTAGTATTTTGTGTTAATTAATGCATGTCTTGTGAGTATTTTAAAAAATAGAAAAATTTTATCACTATCATCCTCATTATAATCTTTTCCCCCCTCACACTACATAGTATATTGAGAATTATTTATGAAAAAGGGGGGCCCTGGGGGGGGGGGGGGGGGGGGGGGAACAAAAGTGAGAAGAAAAAGTAAAAAATAAAATAAAATTTTTTGGCATAACAGTCCCAGTTATGTAATGGTGTAGTGGCCTTTACGTTATAGTTGCGGTCTGTAAAAGCCGCTACGTCTGTAATTTTTCTTCCCACTAGTTTTGAGGTATGTAATGGTATTAGGAACCCAAAAAACCGTTACATAACGGCGTTACGTAACGGCACAACCGTTATTTAAAACCATAAATATTATAATACAAATATATTATACACATTATATTACAATTATTGCACCTCATACACAACATAGATGTATTTAATTTATGATATATTAGTCTAAAAACTTACATTTGTCTATTAACCATTCATAAATTTTCATGAAAGAATTCCATGCTTTGCTCTACCAATTTCCATCGTTTTTTCAAATCAAAATCAAAATTGACATCGAAATCAAAATTTGCATTGAAATTTCTTTACTTTTGGAGCTTTGAAGTTTTAGTCGAAATCTTAACCTAAGACCTTATCTTTACATACAATGTTTGATGAATAATCCCTTTGGCCAGGCGAAAAAGATTGAAGCTTTTCTAGAACAAATTCAAGTGCATTATTAGATTGAAAAATTTGAATATCAAATCCAAATTGGTTTTTTCCCTTGCAAAGTGGGGAGCCTTGTGCCTTGGACACCCTTTTATTTGTTTATAAATATAAATTGAGTTTTTATTTTCTAGTATGTTGAATACATTAAAGAAATTGAGGCAAATGCCTCGATTTGTTGAATTGGCGGAAAAGGATTCATGTAGCCAATCCCACTTAGTGGGACTTAAGTCTTCTTGTTATTATTGCATCTTTTAAAAAATAGATCTAGGTCATACGTGAAAAATATTGGATACAACATATTGATGATCAGTCCAATTCTTGACTCTACAAAACCTTAAATATCATAGTGAATAAGAGAAAACTGTGATTTATTACTTGACTTGACTCTAGATAGGAAAGAAGTCCTAACGTGCTTTCCTAGCACACTAAACACTCAATGAGAAATAAACTTAAATATTTGGAAAAACTTGTTAAACGACTGTGCCTTTGATCTCGAGGAACTCTATGAATAGAAATTAAAGAAGCTGTAGGATAAGAACTGGATCTACCACCACTACTGCAAAATATTGTAGGTCATCCTTCTCAAGCCCTTATCCAATCCTTCCTCTTCTTCTTCATGTGACCCTAAATAACACAATTAGAAAGAAGGAAGGTTACTGAGTCGTTATGAGATTTAGTTAGTTAACTAATTGGTAACTGGGGAAAATAGGCATATATAATGCAGATAAAAGAGGAATAAAAGGAAACTAAAGAATATTGCTACAACCAAGAGGGTGCAACCGAGCCGTGTAGATTTAGAGTGTAAAGTGGAGGGTTCCAAGGATTGGAATAAATTAGAATTACATGTCATATGGGAGGAGGCAGTAAAAATCAATAACCTCGAGTGAGGACCATGAAGAGGCAAGAAGCTCAGTTGTACCCTAGGTCTTAAATTTCGATTTCAACTCAAATTTCGAAGCTCCAAAGGTACGGAAATTTCGATTTCAATTTCAATTTGAAAAAAAAAAATGGAAATTAGTAGTAAAGCATGGAATTCTTTGTGAAACTTTAGAAATGGTTAACAAACGTAATAATACAAGTTTTAGGACTAATATATTTCAAATTAAATACATCTATGTTTTGTAAGAGGTGGAAAAGTTGTAAAATATTATGTATATCAAACATATTTGTAAGATGATGTACACTAAGCATATTTAGTTAATACAAATGAAATTCGTAAATTATTTAAATATTATTTATTGTACCAATAATGATAATTTAGAAATGATTGTTAAATAAAATGTTACTGTAAGTTTATTTTTTTCATATAATTTCAAAAGCACTTGTAATAGTCTTTTGTTTCGATAAAATAAATTAAAAGAGCAATTTCACTTCACTCATAAATCTCTCATTTGAATTCTGACGAAATTTCATTATATAGTTAAATTTTTGACAAATTTCCCTAAAATTTAGAGATTTCGATAAATTTCAGATGATTTGTTGAGATTTCGACAAAAATTATGCAAGAAAGAAATTGACTGCCTCCGGCAACTACAATGTTTTCTGGCAGCTCCTAGACTTTGTTTCTGGTCTTTGGTGTTGCAAATAATCCCTTGACAGCCTCAGATTTGAGTTTAGGGTTTCTTTTAGGGTTTAGCTTTGGTTTGAGGTTTAGGGTTCGGTGTTGGTATGCACTTAGGGTTTAAGTCGGATCTTGCTCTGGTACATGTTGAATAATTGGATAAAATGGAAGACCTAACATCAATGATAGGTTTCTCCCTCTATTTGTAATATAAGTCAAGTACAATGCCAACGACCATAATACCCTCACTCACATTTAGTAGCATAACTCTTAACACATACTAATAATGCTAAATGACCAAATAACCATTAACACAATAACATACCCTCTTATATTGAACCTTGGGATGAATGAACATAAGTAGGACAGCGTGAAGAGAACCTCAAAATGGGCCAAACTGAGGCTGTGCTGTGTATGCCCTGTTCTTATCTGCTGTACTATGAAGAATTTGGTATAGTTTAACATTCCTGCCATTGAAATCTCATTATGTATGCAATTATAAAGGGAATCTTTTTATTGCCATTCCTTGTCTTATTGAAAAAATGTCCATTGAAGATATAGTTGGTTAAGTTGCAATTCTCACAACTTGAAGTTGCCAATTGATCTATCACTCTCCTAGATAAAAAACCACCACACATGGGGTTCACCAAATTCTGAATAGTTTGGTGCCCATTTTTTCTTTTTTTTGACAAGCTTCTTCTTTTAAAAATGAAAGGCGCTGGGTATTACACGTCTGTTCAGCTTGTAAGGATAGCTCTTTTGCTCTTTTGGGGAACTTCTAAAAAAGGTTTTGGACTTGGAGCTTTCAAAAGCTAAAAAAGCTAGCTTTTTCTCTGACATTTTACCCATTTCGATGGCAGTCCTTACTTTTTTTATTTTTTTATTTTTTTTTTTCAAATATTACAAAAATATCCATGCAGTAATTAAATTTCTTAAAACGAAATATCCATTTCAATCATTTTAAACATTTTCAAGCACCTTATAAATTTTTAACCAAATGCTCAGGATTAGTTATTTTCTTTCTAACAGTTTTTTTTTTTCTCCCTTAGGGGGCAAAACAATTTTAACAAACCTGATTTAGCTCTTTTTAATCAGTTCCTTTTTAAAAATTCCTCTTCATCAGCCAAAGAGGGGCCAAACTAAGCCTTAGATTACCTGGAAAACTGTCGCATGAAGTGAAATGGGGACAAGGTATTGTGAAGTGAGGAGCATATGCATAGCGCATGCCACCTTTTCTATTGTAAGACTTTATAAGTGAAATGAGCCCTGGTTTAAATAAGTCAATATTTTTCCCCAGTTTGTGAAACTCTATTATTTTAATGAGCTTTCCTGCTGTGGTTTTACAACCTTAAAATATATTCAGGAGAAGGCTTTTCCTATTGAGTTACACGCATCCAAATTTTAATGGTGATAGTTTGTTCTGTATTGTTTGTTGCTTTTCTATTCAGTTTTACCTTTAGGAAAAACATATAGCGAGTTTGAAGAGGTTATTTAATTTTTTTTTTTTTTAATTTTAAATTGGACCAACTTAAAGAACTGAAAATCTCTCTCAATTCTGAACTGTTAGATACCGACTGAAGGAGATTGCGTGATGCAAAAGAGAAAGGTGCAAGAGCATATTGTATCAGAAGGGAAAAAGAAAAAGAAGAAGCAGGTTACCACACCTCGACCTGCATGCTCATGGGTATATTTTAGGTAGCAATTAATTCCTTCAAAGTAGGGTCTCACACATATGAGCAGATTCCTTGAGGTTATTTCATTAGCATGCTAATTTCTGAATCAATTTTCATAGCCGAGAGTTCATTAGAGAGTATAGTGCCTCCCATCCAGAGTCTTCAGGGCTCAAAGCCGTAAGTATTCCGATTTATTGATGTTATTGGATAAAGTTTTTTTCTTTTTTCTTTTTTCTTTTTTTATATGGATTTGTTGAAGACAATCACTAAGCATAATAACTTTGTATTCAGGCCACAAAGGCTGCGTCAGATGCATGGAAATTGATGAGCTTTGAGGAAAAAGAAACATACGCTAGACGTGCCCGTGAAGTGTGGGATAAGTACTTGAGCACTGCTCCTGCCCGTGCCCCTAAGCGAAGGAAACAGGTAGTGCATATTTTAGCGGCTGTTCATCTCAATGTCTATCAATGATGATTCTTACAATCTAGTTTATGCAGACCAAGCTAGTCACAAGGTGCTCTCCTGGTCGCTTATTCAATGTGTTGCAGCGTCTTACCCCTGATCAAAAGGTTGCAGTGAAGAGTATGGGATTTGGCAGCCTCCTTCGCCTTAGGTGCAGAACTCTCCGCCGCAGCTTGTGTCTTTGGTTGTTGGAGAGGTTTAACACAGCAAGGCGCAGCTTGGAGATTTGTAGCGAGTGCATTCCTTTATCCCCTCAGGATGTGGAGTTTGTCATGGGACTAGCAGCTAGTGGGAAAGATGTGGTGAATTCAGGTCCGGATGACCTAATTTCTGAATTGCGTCAAAGTTATAATGCTACAAATCGTGGGATTTCTGTGCGCCTTCTAGAGGAGCGGTTGGCAGCCACAGAAGCTGGAGAGGATTTTAAGCGATCATTTATCCTATATGCATTGGGCACTCTTTTGTGCCCGACAGCAAGGCTGGATGTTAGCCCTTCTTTCCTTCATTTTTTAATTAATATGGATGCTGTCCATCAGTACAATTGGGGAAAATTTGTGCTTGATCGTTTAGTTCGGGAGGTATCTCGCTTCCGTCAAGGGAAGCAACGTGCAGTTGGGGGCTGTCTTCTGTTTCTCCAGGTAAAAAATGGATGTTACTGAGCATATGTTTGAATCTGGTCATAAATGTTGCACTTATATATCTGACCTATTTATTTTCGGAAAGCTCTTTTACTATGAGAGCATCTCTATTGAAGGAACTGGTGCTTTAGTCCCTGCTGTTTTTCCATGCTTATCCTCATGGGGAGAGGAAGAGATTAATGAGAGAGAAAAACGAGAAAGAGAGCTTGGTGGTTATGGGTTTGGAGAGGTACACTCCTTTTTTCTTCTTTGCAACACTGTAAAATGTGTCAATTTATCATGCTTTCTGCTCCTGTGCAGGTGATTTGCAAGGATAGGTGCCTTGGGATGGACGAATCAGATTTTAGAACCCAAGTGGATGGCCCACCTGCAAGCAAAATGGGTATCAGGGCTGAGCAAGGTCGTCCTGACCTTGAGCAGGATAGAAATGGGGTACTGATGACTTTCCCATTCTTACATTACATCATTATCCACCTTTTGATAAAAAATATATACTTTGTCCCACCCATCATACTATTTATCAGTAAACACTTGTAGGCATTTGTGAAGTCATAGAGTTGGGGTGTGTGTCGTGTGTTTGTGTGTGTGTGTGTAGTTTCCTTTCCCATTGCTTTGCACGGACAATATGTACTGAAAAAAAGTCTCTTGGATAAATTAATGGATATATAATATTATATGAGACTTCATAATAATCTCAAGGGTGGATTTTGCACATGCTGAATTAACTTTTACTAGTTACAAGAAATAAATAAAACTTGTACATAGAGATAAAGGTTGCAAACATCATACCCTTGAAAATATATTTTTGTCATTGAAATAGTGCATACTGGTATATGAATCAAGTTATCTTAATATGAACAAATATAATTCTTCAGAAAAAGAGTATTTACCCATACCCCTCAGTGTTTTGCAGGCATCAACTTATATTGGCCGGTTTTATTTTGGACCCACTGGTTTTAGTGCAATACATTTGAAGTGTTTTATCATATTGATTTATTAATAGTCAGTGGCAAACCTGAGAAATATAAGGAACAATCAGATTAGTGTAGGAAGAATAAGAAGAGGAGAATGAATGAGAGAAAGAAATTAGCCAGAGAGTACTAGTTGTTTCTCCAGGACTTGACCCCTATTTATTTGAAGTATTCCCTTGTGACATAAATACCACCCACACAAGAAAACACATATACCTTAAGCCATAATCTACTCAAGTGGACTGCTGGAGTTGCATAAATATCATCTAATCCCAGCTTGGCACATAAATTTGAAAGGAAAAGTTTAAAGGCAGCTTTTATAAATAATTCTCTTAGCTATTAGAGCACTTCTCAAATGGTTTAGTCATTATCTTCATCACAGCATTCCTCACAAAGTAGTAGTCTGGTAGACCACTTTGATGTACTTTGTCCTCTCATGGAACGCAGGATTGCTAACAATGTAAGCATTTATCACAGAACATATTCATAACTTTGTGACCAAAAACTCATATCCAACATTAAGGACTGCAACCATGCTAACTCAGTGATCATATGCATCATAGCTCAGTACTATGCTTTAGCAAGGAATCCTGCCACCATATTCTTTTTCTTATTATGCTACAGAACAAGATTTCCGCCCACAAGTGTACAATACCCAGTGGTAGATCTTCAATAGCCCCATCATCAACTGTACTAGTCCAATTTACGTCAGAGTATTCCATAATATCTAAGTTTCTAATACATTTCAAGACCACCCCTTTTCTAGAATACCTTTTCATACTCTGAAGAATCCTGCAAACAAAATCCCAGTGCGCATGATAGGGATTGCTAGTAATGTAGGCATTTATCACAGAACATAATCATAAGCTTTCACTCCAAAAAACCCATCTCAGACATAAGAGAATTCAGCCATACTCAGTGATCATATGCACCACATCTTGGTGCTGTGCTTTAGCATTGAATGTTGCTTCTGTTGTCTGTTTCTTATTATGCTATCTAACAAGATTTTCGCCAACAAATATACGATACCCACTAGTAGATCTCCAATAGTCCAATCTTCAACTAATCTAGGCCACTTTGCAGAGTAGCCTCCATTATCAAAGTTTCTATTGCATTTGCAGGTCATCCCTTTGCTAGAATACCTGTTCATATACTGAAGAACCCTACAAACAACATCCCAGTCTGCCTACTTGGGATTTTCCATAAACTGTTTAACTACCTGCAGACTGAAGGACATGCCTGGTCTAGTAATTGTTCGAATAAATAAGCTTCCTGACCAACTTTAATATCAATGTTTGTCTTCAAAACAAGATCTGCTAGCACTATATAACTTTTTGCATTCATAGTAGTATCTTTAGATCCTGAGCCTCATTTAGCTAGTCTAAAGTATATTTTTTCTGAGACTCATTAAAATGCACCTTACAACTTCAATACCCATAAAATCACAGATTCCCTGTACCTTGATTTGGAATTGTCTCTGAAGCCAAAACTTATCATTTCCAGTCCTGCTAAGGTTGGTGCTGGTGATGATGATATCATTAACTTAAACCACTGAAGCACCACATCTGTCTCTTTTGGACAAAAAAAAAATGATCAGAGTAGCATAGTATAGAGCCAAAAATTAAAAAAAAAAAAAACCACTATAATGAATATAATAAAATTTGTGCATAATACCCTCCTAAATGCATTCAGCACCTTGTTCTGATGGAATGTAACCACTAATCTGATCAGGATAGCATTTTTATTACACTTTGTTTGGGATAATGAGACCTACAATCAAGGAGGAGGACAACGATAAGGAACAAGACAAAAAAGTTGAAACAGATATACATTTGAAGCTTGTCCTTTGGGTAGTAGCTCAAATGAAAATTTGATGCTGATGCTAGTCCTTTAGGTGATATAGTACATTATTAGTGGGTGAATATTAGCATTGTACATCATTCCACTAAAGAGTTTTCTTGTAGAGAGGAGGAAAAAATGAATTTTAGTTTGTGCTTTAACCTCTAATCAATGGTAGAGATGCTATTTTTTGTACTTCTTGGAGGCCTTTTTATTTGCAACATGAAAGCACCATTCTGGTACTCTTTTAATTAGCTTTTGTTACACCCTTTAAGCTAACAAAATAGTGGACAGACAAACCTGAGCTTATCTAAGTTCATATTGTCATTGTTGTCATCATCGTCGCTGAACATATTTTATGAGTGAATGTGAATGTCAGACAGCCTGTGTTACATCTACATTTATTTTCAGTTTGTAGTGATTTGAAAAATAGGATAATGCAATAGTGCAATTTTTTCTGACAGTCCTGATGCTGCTCTCTTTCTTTTTTTTTTTTCCTTTTTTTTTTAAATGAGCTAAGAGAAAAGAAGAATAGGAGAAATACTCAAACACTGAGAAGTAATCAAAGAAAAGAAAGAATAGAAAAGGTATCCTAACCTATGACAAATGCTCAATAAAATGAAATAATGTTTAATCCCAATTAAGAGAGCATCATATTCCCTAACCTTTGACACCATTGAACCGCATAAGAACAATTGAGCAACAGAATTCATCAGCTTTACTCATACAGTCCACATTCACTGACTGAGAACCTTGTTTACACAAATTGTCCATGGTCATTATTATGCACAAAGATTGCGCAACCAAAAAAGCCACCATGGAAGGGACCTTGCAATTCCAAATGTACTTTTGAGGAAAATTTCTTGTTTATAGCTCTACTAGGGAGCAAACACTTAAGACTTAACAGGGAAAACTTTAGACTTCCCAGAAATTCTGTTCATCATGTCCAGAAAACTAACCTTTTTCATAATCTTTCCAGAGCACCTCTACAAAAGGCAACTCCCAATCATTTAAGCTCATTGTATCCAAATAAGAATTAACAAGTTCATCTTTCCTCAAAATCCTCAAGCGATATAGCATGCTAAATAATCTAGGGCTTGAGCTTGAGCTTGAGCTTATTCCCACACCATTCCTTTTTTCCGTCTTCCCCTTGCCACTTGGCTTATGCTGTAAAAGTAACAGTCAATGTTCTGAAGGAATTTGCTTATTTAATGTAGGTTCGGCTATTTGATGATCCTTTTATTCTTTTTAGTTCTCATTATTTAATTTTATTTCATCGGCAAGCCCATTGGGTCCAAGCTACACAACAGGGATAACCAATCCCCCAGCCCAATACCTTCCCCACGTCTTCCCAATGGTTGAGCAGACGGCATTCACCATGGGTGTTCTGTGATCAAACTATTGCACTGCTACCTTGGGGATATATATATATTTTTTCATATTTTTGATAAGTCCCATTAAAAGGTAATTTCCATTTCCATTTTATTTTTATTTTTTGTCTAGGTAATTTTAACTTGTGGCTGTTCATGTTGTAGGCTGAAAATGATGGAATCCAAGGCAAAATCTTTCTGGAGGTACTTAGTTATCTTTTTCTTTTCTGAACTTATTTTCTCAGTCTTCTTCTCTTCTCCTATCATACCCCATCTCTCTCTCTCTCTCTCTCTCTCTTGCCCTTTTTTATAAAAAAAAATTAATGAAATCTTGGGATTCTTATTTATAAAAATTAGTAAAATGGTGATAGAAATCTTCACTTGAAGATCATCATTTTAATTACTTGTTATCATTAGGGAGTTGATATGTATTATTCGAATAGATTCCTTTTGCAAATATAATGTTTTAACTACTTAAAAATAATGAAGAATTAGAATAGTTAAACATATAAATGAAGTAAAATAAAAAGAAGGAATTTCTATATATTATAATAAAAGTTCCTCTACTTGTGCTATTTTACTTTTATAATGATGGTGTTGCATATGATTAGAATTTTATCTATTGATGTCATACTAGAAGTCTGAAGAAGCTCTTTTATTAGGGTGTTGATATTTATTATTCGAATAGATTCCTTTTGCAAATATATGTTTTAACTACTTAAAAATAATGAAGAATTAGAATAGTTAAACATATAAGTGAAGTAAAAAAAAAAAAAAAAAAGGAAATTCTATATATTATAATAAAAGTTCCTCTACTTGTGCTATTTTATTTTTATAATGATGGTGTTGCATATGATTAGAATTTTATCTATTGATGTCATACTAGAAGTCTGAAGAAACTCTTTTATTTCTCAAAATAACTTGTGTCATATCTTAGAAGATAGTAACTTTTGTCGTATTTGAAAACGAGAGGCATAATAAAGTGTAAGTTGAAGTCTTTTAAATTTTTAATATGTATTTGACTATTTGCCATTATATTTTCGTGTACATTACTCATCACTTTTAAACTCATCTTAATTTTAAAGGAAGCAATGAATTTGATGGAGGATATAAAATGACCATTCTCTACATATCTTTCTAATATTT
This sequence comes from Malania oleifera, assembly GCF_029873635.1. Taxonomy (NCBI): domain Eukaryota; kingdom Viridiplantae; phylum Streptophyta; class Magnoliopsida; order Santalales; family Ximeniaceae; genus Malania; species Malania oleifera. The sequence continues at coordinate 21,300,116 of NC_080423.1, forward strand.
TCTTCCTCTCGTTTACTCTTCTCTCATTAAATTTTTTTTTCCTAGATTCATTTTCCCTTCTATTTGCCATTATATTTTTGTGTAAATTACTCATCACTTTTAAACTCATAATTTTAAAGGAAGCAACGAATTTGATGGAGGATATAAAATGACCATTCTCTACATCTCTTTCTAATATTTTCTTCCTCTCATTTACTCTTCTCTCATTATTATTATTATTATTATTATTTTTTCTAGATTCATTTCCTTACTGTTACCCTGCCTCAAATTGGTAATCATTGCTGTAATAACATGGTGGGATATTAATTATTCTGGAAGCAAAACTCTTGCTTTCTTCATATCCTCTTCTCAGATTTCTTCGGAGTTCAGAGGAAAGTTTTCCTATATATACATGTGTCACTGCTTGGATGCGAGGTGGTTTGTTTATAACTTTACAATGTACAATTAATGAAGGGAGTCATTCAATGCATTAGAAGGTGATCATAATTCATTTTTATTCAAATTCTGTTATTGATGATGATACGAGATTCGAGATTTGGAGTATGTTTTGGTGCAATTAGAAATGGAGTGTGGAGTTAAGGGTGCAATATAAAACAAGTCATGATAATAATCATGCATGCTTGACATGACATTAATTTTTCTAGCTGCTTATTGGTGGAAGGGATACTTATGCTAGAAATTCAAATTTTAAGGGGCATATTGATATGATAAAAAAAGGTCAGGAAGGTAAAGTGAATTTTGTTGAAATTTACGGAGACAAACTGTCCTGTATTTTTTCCAGTCCAATTTCCCATTTGTATTATAATTCTGCTAGAAGTTTGTATCACCCATGATGTGCATTTTTCCACAATGTGATAAATTATCTGGACTTGGATGAAAGCAGATAGGTTGGTGGGAATTTAAAATTTTTCACAAATCTAATGGTTTCTTCCCAATTTATTATTCTCCTATTAAATGTAATTTTACCTTGAGAGGAATGGCTTGTATGAAACCAGAAGAAAGGCTGTGTCAGGGGTTTTTATTTGCGAGTCAAGAGAGCAAAACCAAAATGTCTTCCCCTAGTTTGTAAATTTAAGAAAGTTCAATTGATATGACAAGTTCCTCAAATGGTCACTGGCTGGAACGTTGAGTGCCAATTGCTATCTTTTGACATCCTTAGTACATTGTGGGAGTCATTCATAACATATGACTAAAAATTTGTTTGTTTTTTCTTTTTCTCAGGAAAACAGGCTGATTCCTATTAACAAGAACAACGTGGTGTGTGGGCACATTGAGGTGGTGATTGATTCAGTCAGAACAATGTGCCCAAACAAAGAGTATGGGTGTGAAGAAACATTGGATTGCATGAAGAAAAATGACCATGAAGAGACATGCATCTATGCACCATGTGCATGCCCGCTTCTGGACTGCAACTTTGTTGGATCTTCGCAACAGTTGTCCCTTCACTTCAGCAGCAAGCACTGGGATTCTGGAAGGCGTTTCCAGTACAACTGCCCGATGGCTGTCTCCTTAGGTGCAAGTGAAACATTCCTTGTTCTTCAGGCAGAGGAGGATGGTCTCCTCTTTCTGCTCAACAGAGGGATTGAAACTGTTGGGAACGTGATTACAATAACTCATGTCAGGCCGAGCTCTTCAAAAGAAAGGTTCTTGTATGATCTTGTATCAGGAAGAGGAATCAGCTGTCTTAGATTAAAATCATTGGCACAAAATTTCCCAGGGCGGGTGGAAGGTTTTCCCCCTATGGATTTTCTTCTGATTCCTTTTCATTTCCTTAGTTCCTCTGGTCAGTTAGACTTCGAGATTTGTATATGGAATTCAGCAGAACTTGGGGCTGATTGCGCTTGACTTGGTATCTCTGCACACATGCATGCACATGTAAATCATGATTTTTTTTTTTTTTCCTGTGATAGTTTGTCAGTCATGTTCTTAGTTGGGTCTTAACACTTGGGATGATGGAAGAAATCAGAAAGTAACATGGGATGGCTTTCCTAATTCTAAGAACAAAAACTGTGGTAGTTGCTGAGTGACTGGTCATCTGGGATTTGCAGAATGAGAAATGAATTGAAATGGGTTTCATGCTGCTTTTCTCTCTCTCTCATCATCATCTAGGATTTGCAATTGTGTTATTTTTGCTAACATAAAAAAAAAAAAAAAATGATTATTTTTGAATTTCATTTTAAGCTACAAGGCTCCCCTAGTGGCACTAGTGCATAAAATGGGTGCTCGGACCTCATGTGAATTGTGCTCTATTTGTAAGAGTATCATGAAGAATGGGTCTCATACCTTTCTATTCTTTGATAAGAATAGAGTCTAAGAAAAGTTTGGTACGATATCATATGGAATTTTGGAGTTCGGGGTTAACATCATTATAAGAGATGGGAGATGGCTCTAGCGTATGAGCATCTCTATCATCGTTTCTACAGTAGAAGATGCTTACTGATGCTTTGAATTTTGATCTTGCTCCTTCTGAAAAACTGGTTGCTTTCACTACCAATTCTCTTAGTTCCTTGAATCTCCACCACACCTGGTATCTTTTTAAAAAGAGAAGACTGGAGGTTTCTTAAGCTGACATTTTCTGATTTAGAGGCTGCAATCCCATGCTTGCCTCTATTTTATATATATATATATCAGAGTCGGGTGCTTGGGATAAGGTGAAGCATATCTAGGAATGGAATAGAATCGAAGGAAATGGAATCAAATTTATTATTTGATTTTGTCATGCTTCTCATTTATATTTTCATATCATTCTCCTTTCCTATTTCCATTCCATCAACAAACCAAACATGAACGTTAGATCATATAGGAGCGGGAGGGAATCTTTGTTTTTTCATGTATTGTTTCCCTAGTATTATATACGAGAAAGCTACCATTATTATGAGAATTCCTAATCTCCTTTGTAATGTAATTAAGCTTCATCCTGGTCCTACTTCAAATCTTTGCAAGCCTACTCTTACTCCCTACACCTACAACATCTTAAGAGCTAGAATGATTTTGAGACTTTGCTTGCTAGATAGATGAGGTTGTGTAGACCAGTGGACAAAATTAATAGCTATGGCTTTGGTACTAAGAGATAAGCAAATTTGTTTAGTTGGTTGTAGTTCTATTCCTTCCCTATCCTTCCTAAGCTAATATGTGCTTTCTACCTTCTTCTAAATAGAAAAATAAGAATAAACTTCACTTTGACCCTAGTGGTAAGTTAATTTTGAATCAAGATAACCGAGTTGGATTAATTGGACTCGAAGCTAGTTTTTTGTTTTTTATTTTTGGTTGATTAGACATCAACACTAAGTCTAATTTATAAAGTGAAATGTAGTTATTTGCGATTGCATACCCCTTCGTACCCTTTTCATGTTCTATGCCCACATTCAATTCCTTAGATTATATATTTCAGTGCACAATGCATATAAATATATACTAGTTGAATTCAAATTTAATACCTAAGCCTTGAATTTATGAGTTAATTTTTAAATATAAATGATCTTTGTCCCATTTGAAGCTTTCAATAAAAATATATAGTCATTTCACTATATGATACTCAAGTTGGTACATTTTCTTTCTAGTTAGGTATATATTTAGCCCTATATACCAAAAATGATTTCCATTTGTAAACATAAAAGAAAATAACTATCAAGGAGCACAAATTCGTATTAAACATGTACTAATTCTTATTTGTTTTATCAACATCAAAATCAACATGAACCTATTGGGCTAACAAAATTCATGTAGTCAAACTCACCTGATGGGGCTTAAGATTTGGTTTTTATTTTTTTATTTTTTTATTTTTACCAGTATGCAATTATTATTTATAAGACTAAAATATAATTCAAAATTTGTTCTTAAAATTTCCATATATTTAAGATAATTTAAGCAAATTTATTCATCACTAGGAGACATCCTTTTTTGCCTTTAATATTTTTATTTATTATTTATTTATTTATTTATTTTGCAAAAGGTCAAAAAAATATATTAAAGAAAGAGAAATAGAGTACAAAATAAATATAAAAAGGGGCCTAAACGCAACCAGGAGCCTTAGGTTCAAAAGAAAACAAAAGACCCAAATAACAAAAGCTAGCAAAACAGCCAACTATACCCCAAAACTCACAAATTTGCAAAAGCCTATCCATTTTGGTTAGACCAAAACATCTGTCTTTGGCATCCAACCTAATTTTCTAAGAGACAACAGCCACATTAGTAGAAGAGGACAGAATTTTTGGACCTCCATGCTTGATAAACACTGGAGGTCTAGAAAAAAAATCTAGTAGTATTTGGGAGTATGAATTTCGAATCTTGGATTTGAATTTGCATAGATTTGGATAAATTTCAATACAAGTTTGTCATTACATGTTGTCCAAATCCATACAAATTTAAATTTAATACTTGGAATCCAAGCTCCAACCTTAGAGGGTCTAAGTTTTGAAAGGCAATGAAAGCTTTCTCATATATGTCTTTTGTACTAGCATACTTTGCAAATAAGATCCATTACAATACCCCAAGGCTTCAACATTTTAAGAGTGGTCAATCTATCCAAAATTACAAGCTAAGCAATAAAGATCAATGACCATGGCATCAATTTGTCTTTAACTCTTCTGATTGATAGAACAATAGTGTTTCAATTTTGGATTAGCACATGTATTTTGAATTTTTTATATATATTTATATTTAAAAATTTATTTTCAAATGGTCCATTTTGTTTCACATTACCAATATCTCACTTTTAGGTATAGAATAATTTTTATATGCAAGAATGGATTGCAATATCAATGTATCTTAAATTTTCTACAAAGCATGACTTTAACTTAAATGTTACTAATTCAAGGACGAGAAACAATTTGTCAGCTAAATTAAAATTGATTAAGGAGTTGCCTTAGTTTTAGCTCTATATAATGAACCCAAAACCTTTGAGTCAAAAGTGAAATTGGTCCTAAATCAACGATTAAAGCGTCGTAGATCCTTACTTTGTAATCCCTTTTATCATCTATTTGAGAGTTTGCTTTTTCTTTATATACTAGACTTCTTTCATCGTCTAGTATATATTTGTTTAAACCTCATTCTGTTCCCTCATTCCCTGCATTCAATCTAACTTGAGCAATGGAAAAAAGCCTCCACAAGCAACTAAGGTCTCCAAAGTTTCCTTTTCCTTCTTGTTAGGTGATCAACAACAAAGTGTTGACATGAGAATCAAGGTATCAATTTTTATTTCTACAAAATGGTGCATCAAGTAAGGGAGAGATGCCACTGACAAAAAAAATGATGGTCACTACTCCACTGTCTTTCATGAAGAAAGTGGATTTGGTTTGCAAACAAGAGATGGAAGAACACAATGATACATGAACTACAAATTTTAAAACAAATATCAAATGGGATTTAGACACAAAAGCATATGTCAAAACTGATATAGATATGAATCCTACTAAAGAAGACATTGATGAAGGATGCTCACACGAAGGTTGAAGAGTGTGGCCAGAGGATTTGAATGCTCACCTAAGAACTTGGTGGTAAATTTGAAAGTAAAACCATTTCATGGCTTCTTGAGCACATCAAACCATCCATTATCAGCACCACTAGTTCAAGATATATCACGCAATTGCCATAGCAGTGAATGGGGCATTCAACATCCCAACACCACCAACTTATCCTCTGCACACTGATATCGCCAACCATATAAACAAGATGCCTAAATGAAGACAAATAGGGAACCATAGATGAAACAAATACATATATTCATATCTTAGAAGGGATTTATCTCACATTCGAAAGTTGTCATAGAAAATGGGAGGTATGAGATTGTCCATAAAGAATAATTTTTATTTCATTGATGTTCTAATTTTGGATTAGATCGAACATATTATATTTTTTATATGTTTAATATATATGTTAAATATTTAGTTTCAAGTGATCTATTTAGTTTATGTTACCAATATCTCACTCTTAATTTTTAGGGCAATAGACACAAACCTCCTTTGAGATTTGGCAAGACAAAGACCTCCCCTGAGTACTCAAAACTCTCGTAAACCTCCTTTGAGATTTTAAAAAACTCATAAACCTCCTATCGTATTTGATTTTTGGGACACTTATACCCCTCAAAATTTGTCTTTTTTCCAAATATATATAAGGACAATTCTGCGTCTTTTTGGCAAATCTAAGCGGAGGTAGTGTGTTTTACCTTAATTTTTATTTTCAAGAATAGGTTGCAATATCAATGTATCTTGGATTTTCTATAGAGCATGACTTTCTTCCAAAGAGAGAATCCTTAACTTAATTGTTATTAATTTGAGGAAGAGAAACAATTTGTCAACTAACTTAAAATTGGGAAAGAAATGACCTTAACTGTAACTCTATATTACGAACCCAAAGCTTTTAAGTGTCAAAATCAATTAGTCCCAAATCAATTATAGATGCTTCGTAGATCTTTGAAATTCCTTTTATTGTCTATTTGAAAGTTTTATTTGTCTTTATCTATTAGACTTCTTTCATCGTCTAATATGTATTTGTAGTGCTATGTCACAAACATGGAGTTTCTTCTTTGCAATTCTCAATTGCATATGTTGTGTACAATAGATGTAGATAAAATCCTAACTCTTTGAGATAATATTGGTTCTATTGCAGCCAAAAATTGAAGGTCCTTCACGATCTCTGATCACAACCACCTAAAAAGAAATAAATAAGCAAGGTTTGTGTTGTTTTTTGTCCCACATTGGTAGAATAGTTTCACATTAGTATAAAAAGTTGTTTTGAATTTTTTGTATTATTTGTCCCACATTGGAGATAAGTGTTTTTTGGACTTAAGGTTGAAGCTATATAAAGAGTCCAACTCTTCATTTGTAAAATATACCTCAAAGTTATACTTTGTCAAGAAGTAGTGGATTGATCGTCGATGCCTGAGGACATAGGTAATTCTATACCGAACCTCATTAATTTCTTGTCTTGTTCTTTTTACTGTTTTATTATTAGTTTCTACATTGCTTTAGTTTCTTATATATTCAATAACAATAGTTGTAGTATTGGTGTTTGGCACAAGTGAGGTGTCCGGCACAACAATTGGTATCAGAGCTAGGTTGAATAGTGTTGATACGGAAGTGTTCCTCTGTTAGGATCCTTGATTCCACATTTGATGCCTAAGAAAGACCTTGTCTAAGCGAGTGCTTAGAGACCATTGCGGCTCAGTCGCTCCTTGGAGGTCAGCCTAGTCAAAGTGGAATTTCATAGGATAAAACAGAGTAGACACAGTTGGTACGTACTATTCATCCTAGGCCTTTTGCTTTGTTGGTTGCTATTTTTTTTTTTTTTTTATCAAATGGGTAAATATACTGATCAAAATTGAATGTACAACTACACTGGGCATCCCCAAACCAGTCCAATTGATTGTTACATCAAAACCTAGGCATTCCTAGGGGCTAAATATAGTCATTCTAGTACAATTCAAAATTTCCTAACATCACTTGCTCTCCATGCTATTAATCATCATTACATTTAATCTATGGAGTACATATTAAATTTATCAAACACAACCATGTATATATGTCTTTGGATCACTTTTACCATCTCACCCGAGGTGATAGTATGATTTTCAAACCTTCCTTTGTTTCTAAAGTGCCAAAGGAAATACACCATAGCAGCCAGCCCAATCCTTTTCCCCGCAGAGTGGATACTATTTCCTTTTACTTCCTTATGTAGACATTTAACTACAACTTTGATCGTGGACATCTCTCTTCTTAATCCCAGCCATCTTTAATACCATTCCATACCTCCATTAAAAAGTTGCACCTGAAGAACAAGTGATCTAATGTCTCGGGTTTTGACTTGCAGTACACACATTTCAGGTCCATCCCTTCTGCTATAACTTTATCGCATGTGGGAAGTTTCCCTTTCACTCCCAGCCAGAGGCACACTGCATCTTTGGGAAGAATTCCATTGTACCATACTTCCTTTGCCCATGGAACTTTATGTTTCTTTACCCTCCAGAATTCATAGCATCGGTGGCACTCATTCTCCCAGCCTTTTAGAATTTCAGTGGCATTTCCCACACCACCACACTTCTCCTTCAGTTAGTCCCTAACTTCCAATAGTTTTTTAAACAGATTGGAGTCATCCTTCTTTGTTTCAACTTCCCAAATGGTAGCATTACTTAAGTAAATTTGGTGAATCCACTTTGACCATAGTGTATCCTTCTTTGAGTGTAAATTCCATAGAGTCTTTGTCATCACTACCTTATTCCATGAGCTTAAGTCAAATACCCCCAACCCCACTTCATCTTTTGGAGCACAAAATTCCTGGCATGCCACCATTGGCTTTCTTCTACCTCCCCACAAGAAGACTCTACAAAGTTTAACTATCTGATTTAGTACATTTAAGGGGATGGGAAATATGGCCAACCAAAAGCATTCAACCCCCTGGATAATTGAATTCAGAACCTTCAGTTTCCCTGCTTATGATAATGTCTTACCAAGCCATTCCTTAAGTAGATTTGATATTCAATTCACCAATGGGCCATAATGTGCTGCATTCAACCTTGATGACAACAGAGGAATCCCCAAGTATCCAAAGGGAAATTCCCCTAATCTGAATCCAGTTGTACTCATTATCCTCTCCAGTTCCTGCTCCTTAATCCCAACTTGGTACAAATTTGATTTTAAACTATTTGCTGCAAGTCCAGAGTAGCTGATAAATTTCTCCAAGCATTCCATTAGGTACCCAACTGAGACTGAGTCACCCCTTGAGAATAGCATCAAGTCGTTAGCAAACACCAGGTGATTGATCCTCAATTCCTCACATTTCAAATGAAATTTAAAGTAAAATTTTCCCTCCAGTGATTTCAATTGTCTTGATAGAAATTCCATGCATATGACAAAGAGGAGGGGAGACAATGGATCTCCTTGTCTCGGCCCCTTCTTTCCTATAAAGTAACCAAACAATCTTCCATTTAGTGAGATGGAGAAAGAAGTTGAAGTCACACACTCCATGATCCACCCTATCATTTCATTTGGAAACTTGAGGTGCACCAGCATTTTAGAAAGGAAGGACCAAGCCATAGTGTCATAAGCCTTCCTTAAGTCTATTTTCAGTCAACACCTGGGGGAAACTCTCTTTCTTGCATACCCTCTTATCAGCTCCTACATTAGATATATATTTTCAACCATACTCCTTTTTTTTAACAAAAGCAGCTTGGGTTGGGTTGATCAACTCCTCCAGACATGGTTTAATTCTAGCTTATATAATCTTTGAGATGATCTTATATACCACATTAAAGTAGGAAATTGTTCTGTAATCATTTACAGTGTTCGCATGACTTGATTTGGGTATTAAAGCAATAATGGTGTGGTTGAGCTGCTTTAATAATTTGCCACTGGTGAAGAACTCTTTAACTGCTTGCGTAACCTCCATTCCCACAATATTCCATGCTTTATTAAAGAACCCAGCAAAGTAGCCATCTGGACCCAGGGATTTCCCATCATCAATGCTAAACAAAGCATCCCTTACTTGCTCATCTGAAATAGGAACAAGCATTTGTTGCCTTCTTTCCTCACTCAACATAGGTCCTTTTACTATAACCTGTTCATCCACCTTAGCACATTCCTGCTCCTCCCCCAGTAGCTGTTTGTAGAATTCCACTAATTCATTAGCAGCCTAATCATATGATTTTGTGACCTCTCCATTTTGTTTTGTAACTAAAGCAATGTGATTTCTAATTTTGTTCCTTTTCAATAGTGCATGAAAATAAGATGACCCTCTGTCACTGTTCTTTAACTATTTTTACTTAGCCACTTGTGCCAAGAAAAGTCTATTAGCCTCCTCCAGCTTTAGAGCTTCACTCCTTTTGGCAGCCAATTCCTTCTACAATTTAATACAAGATGGGGAGTTTTGCAACTTTTCCTGGATCTCTAAGAGAACAGTACTGGCTCTTTCAGCTCGGGTTGAAATATGGGAGAAGTGAAGGTTATTAAGCACCTTCAAAGTTTTCTTTAGAGCCTGGAGGTTCTTTACCAAGCAGAACTGCCTATTGCCCTTAAAGTGTCTCATCCACACTTCCTTTACGGTCTTCTTAAAATCAGCATGATTACCCTACATATTAAAGAATTTAAATGGTATCCTTCCCATATCTTGACCTGCAAACAGATTCCCCTCGCGTATAAAGTGATTAGACAACACAACCGGGAATTGGAATTCTGCCTGGGCACTCCAGCTTTGCATTAGCCACCCTTGATTCACCATCACACAATCTAATTTACACCATACTCTCCCATTAGACCATGTGAGTAAGTTTCCAGAAGACTTTAGGTCAGTCAATCCAGCTTCATTGAAGCATTCTCTGATATCCTTCAGCTCATAAACTGAGGGAGCTCCTCCATTCCTCTTCTCATCTGCATTGAGAACACAATTAAAGTCCCCCATCAATAGCCAAGGTACTGAGTAAGAGTTTCCTACCTGGATAATGTCCCTCCACAGTTCTCTTCTCCTCACTAGTGAACTAAACCCATATATGAAACTCACCATAAATTCATTCGAAGTAACAAAACACTTTACTCTGCAGTGGATAGCTTGGGTTTTTTCTGATATATCTGAATATGGACCTTCTGAGGGTTCCAAATAACTACAATTCTTCCACCCCTGTGAGTCTCAAAATTATTTACTTGCTCCCATTTTTTGACTTTCATTTCCATTATCACTTCAATTTATCAACTGAGAGTTTGGTTTCAATGAAGATGATAGTTAATGCTCAGTTTGAGGTGGAGAAATTTGATGGTACCAATAATTTTGGTATGTGGCAATGTGAGGTGATGGACATCTTGTATCAGCAAGAACTAGATATTGCTTTGGAAGATAAACCAGTAGATATGGGTGACAGAGATTGGGAAAAGATCAATCGTCTGGCATATGGTACGATTCGTCTATGTTTCGCTAAAAATAAGAAATATTGTGTTATGAGGGAGACATCTATAAAGAAATTGTGGAAGACATTGGAAGATACATTTACGACCAAGAGTCTGGAAAATCGGCTCTATTTAAAAAAGAAATTGTTTCGCTTCCAGTATCAACCAAGTATTTCAATTAATGACCACATAAATACTTTCAATAAAGTTTTGGCCGATTTGTTAAATTTGGATGAAAAGGTGAAAATGAGGATAAAGCCATATTGTTATTGAATTCTCTCCCTAATTAGTATGAACAGTTGACCACCACTTTATTATATGGGAAAGATAAAGTTACTTATGATGCTATTTGTACTGCCTTGATTAGTACTAAATGCAGAAAGAAGGATCAGAGGGTCCATAAGGAAACAGCAGAAGCACTAACAATAAGGAGACATTCTCAGAGTCGTATGCCTGGAAAGAAGAGTAAATCTCATGAGAGGAGTAAATCTCGTGGGAGACTTGCTAAAATGAATATGCCTTTTTCATGAGAGAGGGCATTGGAAGAAAGATTGCCCTAAATTATAGCAGAAGAATAAGGGTAAAGCACATTCTAATGCCAATATAGCCAATGATGATGGAAGTGAGTCAGATTTTTCTTTTGTTGGAACATCTTTGTCACATTATTTTGGTGAGTGGATTTTGGATTTTGGTTATTCCTATCACATGTGTCCCAATAGGGAATGGTTTTTTAATTTTGAAGAATTAGATGGTAGGGCTATTTTTATGGGAAATAATAATACTTGTAAAACAATTGGAATAGGATCAATACAGTTGAAATGTCAAGATGGACTATTAAGACCTTGACTGATGTTAGGTATGTTCCAAGCCTAAAGAAGAATCTGATTTCATTGGGTGCCTTGGAATCTAAAGGGTTCACTATCACTTTGAAATATGGAACCTTAAAGATTAAATCAGGTGCGCTGGTGGTGATGAAAGGAATAAGGAAAAATAACTTGTATTATTTACAAGGTAGTGCAGTTATTGGCTCAGCAGCTGTTGTTTCTGAGAAAGATGCAGGTTCAAATACAACCAGGTTATGGCATATGCGATTAGCACATGCAGGAGAAAAATCTTTGCAACAATTAGTTAAGCGAGATTTGTTAAAGGGTGCGAAGGTGTGCAAACTTGAAATTTGTGAGCATTACATTCTGGGAAAACAAACTAGAGTGAAATTTGGCACTATAATCCACCAGACTGAAGGTATTTTAGACATACAAATGTATGGGGGCCCACAAAAACGGCTTCGTTAGGTGGTATGCATTATTTTGTCACTTTTGTTAATGATTTTTCCAAAAGAGATTAGGTGTATTTTATGAAGCATAAAAATGAAGTGTGTGATATTTTCCTTAAGTGGAAAAAATTAGTTGAAACTCAAACTGGAAGAAAGATTAAATGGCTCAGATCAGATAATGGTGGTGAATACACGAGTGACCCATTTATGAAGGTATATCAGGATGAAGGTATTGCTCGACACTTCACAGTTCGAGAGACACCATAGTAGAATGGGGTGGTAGAGCGCATGAATCAAACTTTGCTAGAGAAAGTTCGATGTATGTTGTCTAATGCTGGGTTAGATAAAAGGTCTTGGGTTGAGGCTGTTAGATATGCATGTCATATCATCAATCGTTTACCATCATCTGCAATAGGGGGAAAATACCATATGAGGTATGGTCTAGAAAGCTTGCTAGTGATTATGATTTTTTACATGTATTTGGTACTATGACTTATTATCATGTTAAAGAATCTAAGTTGGATCCAAAAGCCAAGAAAGCAATATTCTTGGAGATAAGTGCAAGAGTCAAAAGGATACTGTCTTTGGTGTCTAGAGACAAAAAAAAAAATGATTTTAAGTAGGGATGTGACTTTTGATGAACTTGCGATGATGAAGAAACAATACGCAAGGAGTCACGAATTGAAAAGAAAACCAGTGGTACTTAACAACAGGTGGAGGTTGAGTCAATTTTGGGAAACCCAATGAGAAATGAGACTACACAAGGTAACTCTCTAGTTACAATGGGGAATAGTGTACAAGAAGAGGAGATTTCAATTCGAGAATCTTCACAGCAACAAGAATCAATTATTTTTCAGAGGCCAAGATGAGAAATTCGAAAACTTGCTCGGTATATTGATATGGTAGCCCATGCACTTCCAGTTGTGGATGATAATGTTCCTTACACTTTCAAAGAAGCAATGAGGAAATCTGAATCAGACAAGTAGAAAAGAGTGATGGATGAAGAAATGCAGTCTCTTCATCAGAATAAGACTTGGGAGCTAGCCCAACTACCCAAGGGTAAGAAAGCAATTGGTTGCAAATGGGTTTATATAAAGAAAGAAGGATTTCCACAAGCAAATAACATTTGCTTCAAAGCTAGATTGGTAGCTAAGGGCTACGCACAGAAGGAAGGCATTGATTATAATGAGGTATTTTCTCCAATTATTAAACATTCTTCCATTCAAAATTTGTTGGCTTTGGTAGTACAAATTGATCTCGAACTAGTTTAGCTCAATGTAAAAATTGCATTTTTACATGGTGATTTGGAAGAGGAAATCTATATGACTCAGCCAGATGGATTTTAGGTTGCTGGAAAAGAAAATTGGGTATGTAAACTGGGTAAATCATTGTATGGTTTAAAACAGTCTCCAAGACAGTGGTACAAACGATTTCATCAGTTTATAATGGGTTAGAAGTACATCAGAAATAAACATGATCGTTGTGTTTATTTTCGCAGACTACAAAATGGATCTTTTATATATTTACTCTTGTATGTTGATGATATGTTGATAGCTTCAAAGAATAGGGAAGAAATTAACAAGTTAAAAAGTTAGTTAAATCAAGATGAGATGAAAGATCTTGGTGAAGCAAAGAAGATACTTGACATGGAGATTCACAGAGACAGAATGAGAGGAAGAGTTAGTTTGTCTCAAAAACAGTATTTGAAGAAGGTAGTACAGAGTTTTGGCATGCCTGAGCAATCAAAACCAGTAAGCACTCCTCTTGCTCCTCATTTCAAACTTAGTGCGGCTTTATCTCCTAAATCATATGAGGAACGTAAGTATATGTCACAGGTTCCTTATGCAAGTGTTGTGAGTAGTCTGATGTATGCAATGGTTTGTACTAGACCTGATATTTCACAAGTTGTTAGTATGGTGAGCAGGTATATGCATGATCCAAGTAAAGGACATTAGCAAGCTGTGAAATGGATTTTGAGATATATTATGAATATGATTGATATAGTATTTGAGAAAAATAATACTATTGATCAACGTGTTCTTGGATATGTGGATTCTGATTTTGCAGGTGATTTAGATAAATGTCAATCAACTACTGGATATGTTTTTACATTTGCTAATGGTCCAGTGAGTTGGAGGTCTACCTTACAGTATACCATTGCCTTGTCTACAACAGAAACAGATTACATGGCAGCTTCAAAGGCTGTTAAGGAAGCTATTTGGTTGTAGGGTTTACTTGAAAATTTAGGAGTTGTTCAAAAGCACATTGTTGTGTTTTGTGATAGCCAGAGTGCTATTCATTTGGCAAAGAACCAAGTTTATCATGTACGAACAAAGCACATCGACGTTCGGCTTCATTTTATGCGGGATATTATTGATGGAGGCAAGATACTTCTTCAGAAAATTGCTACAATTGAAAATCTCACAGATATGTTGACCAAGATTGTGACAACAATCAAGTTCAAACATTGTTTGGACTTGATCAATATCCTGCAAGTCTGAATATTTTTTGAAGGCGCCGATGATGTGGAACTCTAGAAAATGTTGGTGATTGAAAAATTTGTTGAATTTATTGTCAAGGTGGAGATTTGTTGTTTTTTGTCCCACATTGGAAGAATAGTCTCACATTAGTATAAAAAGTTGTTTTGAATTTTTTGTATTATTTGTCCCACATTGGAGAGAAGTATTTTTTGGACTTGAGGTTGAAACTATATAAAGAGCTCAAGTCTTCATTTGTAAAATACACCTTAAAGTTGTACTTTGTCAAGAAGTAGTGGATTGATCGTCGGCGCCCGAGGACGTAGGTAATTCTATACCGAATCTCGTTAATTTCTTATCTTGTTCTTTTTACTGTTTTATTATTAGTTTCTGCATTTCTTTAGTTTCTTATATATTCAATAGCAATAGTTGTAGTATTGGTGTTTGGCACAAGTGGGGTGCCCGGCACAACAGCTTGGAGGACCTGGCGTGTACTCTGGGGGAATCTCTCTAATGCCTAAGTAAGGGATTGGCTTAAGAGGTTTTATGCAATAGTAAATTTGGGTTAGAATGAGATACATTAGCCTTTTCTTTGAGTCCCTATTTATAGTAAAAGAGTTTGACTCAAGGGTGATGCGCCATTTATTTGCAAACTATGCTGCGGGCGTGAATCACTCCGGTTATTACCCTGTTGGCATGGATTGTTCTAGTCATTAAAAGGCGTGCGTCAATTGCTCCAGTTGGGAAATTGACTTGGGTGGTAATCGCGCTCATCAATGCTAGGTCTTAGTCTCCTTTTGATTTATGAGGTAATATACTTTTGCGGTATATCAGTTACCCCCCCCCCCCCTTTCTTTAGTTTCAAATTTTGAAGTTCATTTCCAAAGTTCAAAGTTGTTCTTGTAGGGCTTTGTGGAGCCTAGTTGCGTTTGATTCGGATGATGACCCGATCTGAAATAATGTTGCGTGGTTTTTTGATGGGAGATTTCTTACCTGACCCAAGATTTTTTTTTTTTTTTTTACACCCTGTTTGGTTGCTTCTTTATTTACGACTTGCCGATCCAGGTTTGGGGTGTGCTCGACTTACCCAAGCTGATCCTACTATGCTTTTGGCTTTACCGAGCAGAACTCAAAGGGGTTTCGGCTGGTCCGATCCGATGTGGAGGCTTTCTTGACTTTATCGAGCTGATTAGTTGCATTCCTAGATTTGCTGAGTCGAACTCGATGGGGCATTTGTGTCGAATAGCTCTTCGCAAGGCATTTTCCCCAAGCATCTATTTGCGAAGCATTTTGTGCCAAGTAGGCATCTGTGAGGCAATTGTGCTGAGCAGATTTTTGCAAGGCATTTGTACCAAACAGCTCTTTGGGAGGCATTTGTGCCAAGCAGGCTCTTTGTGAGGCATTTGTGCCAAGTAGTTCTCCGTGAGGAATTTGTGTCGAGCAGCTCTTCGTGAGGCATTTTATGTCGAGCAGCTCTTCGTGGGGCGTTTGTGCCAAGCAGCTCTTCATGGGGCATTTGTGCCGAGCAGCTCTTTTCTATCTTCAGACCTTATAAGCGTTACTCATTGGTTAGGTCATTCTCTATTTTTCCTAATGAGTCATACTCATCTTTTGGGCTATCCTCAAACCTAATGTGTAATGCCCCAAAAATAATTATTACAGGAGGATGTAGTGGATCCTAAAAATAAAATAATTAAATAATTAATTAATTAAACTATTATTATTAATTAAATATTATAATAATAATAATGATATTGATATTTATAGTATTATTATTATTATTATATTAATATATATATATATATATATATATATATATATATATATATATATATATATATATATATATATATATCCAATCTTCCTGAAGCAAAGCTTTATTAAGCATCTGAATTGAAATTCAGGAGAGAAGCCACAGCCACCCCCCCCCCCCTTCTAAATCTCTCTTGCATGTCTCTATCTCTCTCCCATTTCCTTCAATTTCTCGACTGATTTTCACCCGATCGAAAATCAAAAAATATCGCTAGACTCCATTCTTCACCACCGACATTTCTACTAGAGCGAATTTGTCATAGGAGCGGCGAAGGCATATCTACTGGGGTAAACTCAATTCTCACTTTTACCTCAATTTCTCGTAAATCTTAAGCCCAATTGATGATCAGATGCCACCACAAGATTCTAAAGATGATTCTCTACAAGTCTAGTGGAGCGGATTTCTCGTGGGGTCGTTGTAGGCATAACCCCAAACTTAGGCTAAGGGGGTTATTAAGGGGTTAACTATTATTTAATTATTATAGATTTAGAAATGTTAAATATTGGGTATTTTGAGATTGAATTAGGATCATTGAATTCAGGGCTCAAGTAAGCGTTGCGGGTGTAATTTCGGGACCCTGCGGGCATAGTTCAGGAAAACCAAGGTAATTTTATTATTTTGGAATTTAACAATTTAGTTAGGTTATTGGGAGCCTAGAAAATGTTTTATGGAAATTATATTGGAATTCTGTTGAATGTTCTTAGGAAATGGAAATTGTAGATTTTGTGCTGGAAATGCCACGGGCTCAGGATTGAGCTGTGAGGGCTTCTCGTTAAGCTAGGTAAGGAGATACACTAATTCAGTATTTTCATAAAATTATTCATTATTTTATAGCATTTGATTTCAAGAAAATATGTATACTGTAAGATTATGTTTGCGTAATACTGTTATGAATGGGGATATGATTTAAATATGTTTTATCAGGAAATATGATTTTAGAATAAATTTTACACTAGAATGCTATCCTTCTTGTGTGGCATGAGTATTATTTACCATGAAAATTATGCTTATAGAATATTATGTTATTTCCGAATAAACATGTATTTCCAATTTTCAGGAAAATTATAAAATAGTGCAGAAACTATGATTTCATGAATATTATGTAAACAACCCAAGAAGTTCATGTTCAATATATTACGATTTGTCGGCGCAGATGCCGAGATTACATGTTATGTTATACTGGCATAGATGACGTGATTCATGTTGGTGCAGATGCCATATTCATGTATGTTATGACATAATTCGTGAAATATTATCATGTCAAATATTATTATGAAATATGAAATAGTTATGTTCAGTATACGAATCGTATTATATGATATCAGAACCTGGATGGTATAGTTTAGTTCAATTTTCAGGAGCACGGTAGTGTAACTATATGTTCAGAATTATGATAGTGCTACCATACGACAAGTAGTGTGGGAGATGGCAGTCAATGTGGCTTCAGTGTAGAGTGGTGATGTTCCCCTAGCAGTCCAAGACCAAGTGGGGTAGACCCATCATACTTACAGACATATGTTTGATCTAGCATGGTCGGCTAGCAATTGCTAGGTCCCGCCTTCGGGCCACACAACCCAGTCATGTGGGGGTAAGACATGACATCAGCTAACTATCCATCTTATGTGTTATTTCAGTATAGTACAGTTTTATAAGATGTTTTCCATGTACAGTATGCAGTATGTTATATTATGAATTGACAAATCAAGTTTTACTCAGTTTAGTACAGTTAACTTTTCCAGTTATATTTTATGTATTATTTATTTGTACAACACGAAAATACTCATGTTGTCACACACTAATACTAATTTATTTCCCTTACTGAGAGGTGTATCACCCCAACATTAAAACATTTCTAGAAATCCGGGTAGAGGAGTAGATAGAGCTCCGCGACAGAAGAATTGGATTGTGCTACCCTATTAGAAGGGTGAGTTGTTGTGCTAGGGTCAAATTTATTTTGGGAATTGTCCCTAGGATAGTTTCAGTCTTTTGGTAGATGATTGTATATATATATATATATATATATAATTATCGAATTTAATAGAACTTCGGTATTTTGATTGATTGGATGGTTGTATGTAAATTACGTTTCTTACTGGTTAGGTGTCAAAGTTGCTTGACAGGTATGTCCCCAGTACCCACGGGTCTAGGTGGACCATGTTTATATCAGTATAATAGGGAAACATGGTAATTATGAATGATGTTATGTTTTCATGTGAAAGAAATATATATATATATATATATATATATATATATATATATATATATATATATGGTAAAATAGGCAGGTCCTTACAGTTTGGTATCAGAGCCTAGGTTGTAAGGTTCTGTAGACTTTAGAGTATAGCGGAAATAATACTAGAGTATAGGAAAGGAGTTGAGGTTTGGTTTTGTAGTCTAGAGGTAGGACTTTCGTGGTGGTTTCTGTATCTTTCCTGGGGTGACAATTTCAGGAAAACCATAGTAAACTACTATCGGGTTATGTTTCTAAAGTGTAGGACTTAACCTTGAATAAGGAAAAGAATGTCAAGATAGGGGGGTTTTTGTTAGATATGTAAATTATAAGAACGGGGTCTCTGAATCATGTTATTTTCTTTTCAGATGGACACAGGAAGTAGTGGTACAGATGTTGGGGGTCATGGAGCAGGACCCTTGGGTGCAGGCGGGGGGGATCCAAATGTCGTACTACGCAGCATGGCTCAACAGGTTATAGCTGAGATTGTTAGGAGCTCCAGGGAGCAGGAAGGCCCATCTACAAGCCCTAGTTGTACGATTGAGAAGGTCACTAAGATTAATCCTCCGGAATTCTCAGGAGGGGTTAATCCTACAGTCGCCGAGAACTAGATGCAGGAAATAGAGAAGGTTTTGGCGGTGTTGCAGTGTACTGAGGAGCAGCGGATTCTATTCACTACTTATAAATTAACAGGAGAGGCAGAGTGTTGATGGACTGTTGTGAAACTCCTGAAATAGCAGAGGAGAATGCCGATAGCTATGACATGGGACTGATTTAGTGAATTGTTCTTTGATAGATACTTTCTAGCCACTGTTAGAGAAACCAAAGTGGAGGAGTTCCTGAATCTAAAGCAGGGACAATAGTCAGTCCAGCAATATACGACCAGGTTTATAGAATTGTCTCACTTCGCCCCGTTTATTATACCTAATGAAGCAAGGAAGGCAAGATAGTTTGAAAGAGGATTGAGGCGTGAGATCTACAGACGAGTTATGGTATTGAAAATACTATATATTGCTGAGTTGGTAGATAGAGCCGCTTTAATTGAGGCCAGTGAGCAGATGGGTGTTGAGGAGCAGGAATAGAAGAAGAGGTCCACACCTTTAGACTTTCAATAGGGTTCTGTTCGGGGCTAGTAGAGGAGAGGAAATTATGGTAGGGGTAAGAGGCAGGAGTCCGGGGGTCGTGAGGTTCAGGGTGTGCAGACCTAGCCTGTATGTCATACATGTGGAAAAAGACATCTAGGAGAGTGTCGAGCAAGGAGAGGCATATGCTATCATTGCGGCGGATCGGGGCATATGGCATGATAATGTCCTACACCAATTGGTACAGTTCTTGCTCCCACGCAATTCACGGGAGGTTACCGAGGGCCCCGTGGAGGCCAGCAGAGGAGCATAGCCCTGCCGAGGGTTTATGCTCTGGCACGAGGAGGCGCTGAGATTGCCGCAGACATAGTGATAGGTACCCTTATTGTATTATCATGTCATGCTATTGTTTTATTTAATTCAGGTGCTACTCATTCTTTTGTGTCTGCAAATTATATTAAATTGTCTGATTGAGACCCAGTCATTGGAGGTAGAATTGTTTGTAGCTACACCATCAGGATCAGTAATGAGGTATTGTAGAGTGCTCAAGGTTATTTGGTAAAAATTCAGGGGAGAGTGTTACTAGCTGACCCAATTGTGTTAGATATGCATGAATTCGATGTAATACTGGGTATAGATTGTCTGGTAGTTAACTATGCTAATATTGATTGTCATCTGAAAGAGGTGATTTTCAGACCACCAAGTAAGCAAGAATTTAGATTTGTGGGGTCGTAGGTGTGTTCTCCACCTCAGTTAGTGTCAGCCATGCATGTGAGAAAACTGCTCCGGGATGGATGTCAGGGGTTTATGGCCTTTGTAAAGGAGGTGTTAGAAAATGAATTGAAGCTTGGCAGCACACCAGTGGTTAAGGAGTTTTTAGACATTTTTTCAGAGGAGTTTCCAGGGTTGCCTCCCGATCACGAGGTAGATTTTTCTATCGATCTAGTTCCCGAGACAGCACCGATCTCTAAAGCTCCTTACCGTATGGCTCCAGGAGAGTTGGAGGAATTAAAGGACCAGCTACAAGATCTATTGAATAAAGAATTTATCAGACCTAGTGTTTCACCTTGGGGAGCTCCAATGTTTGTAAAGAAGAAAGACGGGTCTATGAGAATGTGCATAGACTATAGGGATATAAACAAGGTAACCATTAAGAATAGATATCCTCTACCCTATATAGATGATTTATTTGATTAGCTCCATGGTACACAGGTTTATTCTAAGATTGACCTCAAATCAGGTTATCATCAGGTGAAGGTAAAAGTAGAAGACGTCTCGAAAACAGCTTTTAGGACCAGGTATGGGCATTATGAATTTCTTGTTATGCCTTTTGGTCTAACAAATGCTCCTGCAATATTTATGGATTTGATGAATAGAATCTTTTATCAGTATTTAGACCAGTTTGTCGTGGTTTTCATTGATGATATACTGGTATACTCGAGGAGTTTTGTGGAGCATGAAGCACACTTACGGCTGGTACTCCAGACACTGAGGGAAAAGACTTTTTATGCTAAGTTCAGTAAATGCGAATTCTGGTTAGAGAATGTGGTGTTTCTGGGGCATGTTATCTCAGGTGATGGAATTTTAGTGGACCCTAGAAATATTGATGCAGTTGTGAATTGGGTTGGGCCGAAGAATGTTCAGGAAATTAGGAGTTTCTTGGGGCTGGTAGGTTATTACCATTAATTTGTTGAGAGTTTCTCAGCATTATCAGGGCTTCTGACGCTACTAACTAGAAAGAATGTCAAGTTTGAATGGGATGACAGCTGTGAGCAGAGTTTCTAGGAACTAAAGCAGAGGCTCGTCACTGCACCAATGTTTTTCATCCCATCAAGGGGTGATGGTTATGTTATCTACAGTGATGCATCCTTGAAAGGGTTTGGTTTTGTATTGATGCAGCGAGGTAGGGTGGTAGCGTATGCTTCCAGGCAGTTGAAAAAGTATGAAAAGAACTACCCTACCCATAATCTTGAATTGGACGCAGTGGTACACGCAATAAAGATTTGGAGGCATTATTTGTACAACGAAAGATGCGAGATATTCTCTGACCACAAAAGTCTAAAGTGCTTCTTTACACAGAAGAAATTGAATATGCGGCAAAGAAGATGGTTGGAACTTATCAAGGACTATGATTGCACCATCAGCTACCTAGGTAAAGCAAATGTGGTAGCTAATGCACTGAGCCGTAAATCAAGGGGTGCAGCATAGTTAGCAGCAGTAATTCAGCATCTGATCTTGATGGATCTGGAGAGACTTGACGTGGAGTTGGTTGAGAGTGAACACCATGATTTTGTTGCCAACCTGGTGGTGCAGCCTACATTGTATGAAAGGATTAAAGTAACTTAGAAAAATGACATAGGGTTGGTGGAATTGATTGAGGAAGTGCCAGAACGGACAGGGGGAGGAGTTTAGTATTTCAAATGACGAAAGTCTGCAGTTTTGTTCCAGATTATGCATGCCTAAAGATGTTGATATCAAGAGGATAATCCTTAAGGAGGCTCATAGGTCTCTATATACAATTTATCCCGGTAGCACTAAAATATATAGGGATCTACGAGAGTCCTTCTGGTGGAGCAGCATGAAAAGAGAAATTACCAAGTTTATGTAGCAGTGCCTGATGTGCCAATAGATTAAGGCTGAGCACCAGAGACCGGCGCGCCAGTTGAAGTCACTTTTCATCTCAGAGTGGAAAGGGGACCATTTTTCTATGGACTTGGTGATGGGTTTACCGTCGGCACGACAGGGGCAGAATGCTATTTGGGTGGTCGTTGATAGATTGACGAAGACTGCTTATTTCATTCCCATTAAAGTCAACTACTCCATGGAAAGACTGGTAGAGTTATATATTCAGGAGATCGTGCGATCACATGCAGTGTCAGTATCTATTGTATCAAACCAAGACCTATGTTTCACGTCACGTTTTTGGAGGAGTTTGCAGGAGGCTCTGGGGTCTTAGTCATATTTCAGCACGACGTTTCATCCTTAGACAGATGGCCAGACTGAGATGGTGATTCAGATATTAGAAGATATGTTGTGGGCGTGTGTGCTGGATTTTGGGGGTAGTTGGACCCTGTATATGTCGTTGATAGAGTTTGCATACAATAACAGCTATCAAGCCAGCATTTGCATGACACCCTATAAGGTGCTCTACGGTACGAGTTTTGGGACCGAAAAGAATGAAGCATGCGTACGATAAAGTCTAGCTCATTAAAGAAAGAATCAGTGTAGCTTAGAGTCGGCAAAAGAGCTACGCCGATACTCACCGCTGGAAGTTAGAATTTGAAGTTGGAAATCACATGTTTTTGAAGATAGCGCCACTGAAAGGGATTGTGAGGTTTGGAAGGAAGGGTAAGTTGAGCCGTAGGTTTATTGGTCCTTTCGAGATTTTGAAGAGAGTGGGGTCAGTAGCTTACCAACTAGCTTTACCACCGGCATTGTTCATAATTTACGACGTATTTCATATTTCCATGTTAAGGAAATACGTCCCAAATCCCTCTCATGTCATTAGTTATGCCGAGTTAGAACTCAGTGATACTTTGGCTTATAAGGAGATACGAGTACAGGATTTGGACAAGAAGGAACATGAAATACGTAGTAAGAGAATTCCATTAGTAAAGGTCATGTGGAGGAATCACACAGTGGAAGAAGCTTCTTGGGAGCTTGAGTAAGATATATGACAGAAATACCCGTATCTCTTGAGTGGAGATTGGCAGTAATCAAGGAAAAATACAAGTAATTATGTAAAGTCTCCTTTGTGTAGGTTAGTTAGTAAATGTAATAATTTTCTACTAGTATGTAGTGTTTTGGTTGTGGGAGAATTATATTTTATATGTATTTGTAATCTCCCAGAATCCTGAATGTAACCATGGTATTCCTTTGCCACAAGTGAGGGTAAGTAATAAGATAAGTAGCTTATTTTTCCTCAAGGGATGATGTATAACACAGACAGTAAATTTCGATGACGAAATTTTACAAGGAAGGGAGAATGTAACGCCCTAAAAATAATTATTACAAGAGGATGTAGTGGATCTTAAAAAAAAATAAATTAAATAATTAAATATATTAATTAAAATAAATAATTAATTAATTAAATAAATTATTATTAATTAAATATAATAATAATAATAATAATGATATTGATATTATTATTATTATTATTATTATTATTATTATTATTATTATTATTATTATATATATCCAAGCTTCCTGAAGCTTTGCTTCAAGAAGCATCTGAATTGAAATTTAGGAGAGAAGTCACAGCCCCCCCCCCCCTTATGAATCTCTCTTGCACGTCTCCGTCTCTCTCTCACTTCCTTCAATTTTTTGAATAATTTTCGCTTGATCGAAAATTAGAAAATACTGCTGGACTCCATTCTCCGCCACGACATTTCTACTGGTGCAGATTTGCCATAGGGGCGGCGTGGACATATCTCCTGGGGTAAGCTCAATTCTCACTTTTACTTCAATTTCTCGTAAATCTTAAGCTCAATTGACGATCGGATACCACCACAAGAATCTAGAGATAATTCTCTATAAGTCTAGCGTAGCGGATTTCTCGTGGGGTCGCCGTAGGCGTATTCTCAAAATTAGGCTAAGGAGGTTATTAAGGGGTTAATTATTGTTTAATTATTGTAGATTTAGAAATGTTAAATATTGGCCATTCTGAGGTTGAATTGGGGTCATTGAATTCAGAGCTCGAGTAAGTGCCGCGGGTATAATTTCGGGACCCTACGGGCATAGTTCAGGAAAACCAAGGTAATTTAATTATTTTAGAGTTTAACAATTTATTTAGGTTATTGGGAGTCTAGGAAATGTTTTATGGAAAATATGTTGGAATTCTATTGAAAGTTCCAAGGAAATGGAAATTGTAGATTTTGTACTAGAAATGCCACAAGCTCAGGATTGAACTGTGTGGGCATCTCGGTAAGCCAAGTAAGGGGATAAACTAATTCAGTATTTTCGTAAAATTATTCATTATTTTATGACATTTTATTTCAGGAAAATATGTATATTGTAAGATTATGTTTGGGAAATACTGTTGTAAACAGAGATATGATTTAAATATGTTTTATTAGGAAATATGATTTTAGAATAAATTTTACACCAGAATGTTATCCATCTTGTGTGGCATGAGTATTATTTACCATGAAAATTATACTTATGGAATACTATGTTATTTCTGAATAAACATGTATTTCCAGTTTTCAGGAAAATTATGAAACAATGTAGAAACTATGATTTCATGAATATTATGTAAACATCACAAGAAATTCATGTTCAGTATATTACGATTTGCCGGCACAGATGCCATATTCTTGTATGTTATGACAGAATTCGTGAAATATTATCATGTCAGATATTATTATGAAATATGAAACAGTTATGTTCAGTATATGAATCGTATTATATGATATTAGAACCCAAATGGTATAGTTTAGTTCAGTTTTCAAGAGCCCAATACCGTAGCTATATGTTTAGAATTATGATAGTACTACCACAGGACCAGTAGTGTGGGAGATGGCAGTCGATGTGGCTTTAGTGTTGAGTGGTGATGTTCCCCTAGTAGTCCGGGACCAAGTGGGGCAGGCCTATCGTGCTTACAGACCTAGGTTTGATTTAGCATGATCGGCCAGCCATTGCTAGGTCCTGCCTTCGGGCCACACAACCCAATTATGTGAGGGTAAGACAAGGCATCAGCTAGCTATCCATCCTAGGTGTTATTTCAGTATAGTACAGTTATATAAGATGTTTTCCATGTATAGTATGCAGTATGTTATATTATGAATTGACAAATCAAGTTTTACTCAGTTTAGTACAGTCAGACATTTCCAATTATGTTTTATGTATTATTTACATGTACAACACGAAAATACTCATGTTGCCACACAATGATACTAGTTTATTTCCCTTACTAAAAGGTGTCTCACCCCATCATTAAAACATTTCATAAAATCCTGGTAAAGAAGTAGATAGAGCTCCGCGACCGTAGAATTTGACTGTGCTACCTTGTCAGAAGGGTGAGTTGTTGTGCTAGGGTTAGATTTATTTTAGGAATTGGCCCGAGGATACTTTCAGTCTTTTGGTGGATGATTGTGTGTGTATATATATATATATATATATATATATGTATATATATATAATTAGCGGATTTAATAGAACTCTGGTATTGTGATTGATTGGATGGTTGTATGTAAATTATGTTTCTTGCTGGTTAGGTGTCAAAGTTGTTTGATAGGTATGTCCCCAATACCCACGGGTCTGGGTAAACCATGTTTATATCAGTATAACAGGGAAACAGGGTAATTATGAATGATGTTATGTTTTCATGTGAAAGAATATATATATATACATGGTAAAATAGGCAGGTTCTTACATTGTGAGCTTTGCTCATCAGTTGGGCTGGTCTTCTTTGCCTAATGAGTCATGCTCATCTTTTGGGCATTTTCAGGCCTCATGAACATTACTCATCAGTTGGGCTGGTCTTCTTTGCCTAATGAGTCATGCTCATCTTTTGGGCATCTTCAGGCCTCATAAGTGTTGCTCATCAGTTGGGCCGGTCTTTGCTGCCTAATAAACTATGCTCATCTTTTGGGCATCTTTAGGCCTCATGAGTGTTGCTCATCAGTTGGGCTGGTCTTCGCTGCCTAATGAGTCGTGCTCATCTTTTGGGCATCTTTAGGCCTCATGAGAGTTGCTCAACAGTTGGGCCAATCTTCGTTGCCTAATGAGTCGTGTTCGTATTTTGGGCATCTTCAGGCCTCATAAGCGTTGCTCATTAGTTGGGCCATTCTTCGCTATCTAATGATTTGTGCTCATTTTTTGGGCTGTTTACCTACTATAGAGAATTTTACTGTGATTTTCAAATGATATGACAAGTTGCTCCCATTATTCATTATTTAATCAACATAAAAAATTAGGTTCTTACTAAAAGAAACCAATTTGAAAGAGAAAAGTCCATACCTTGATAATCAGGCAAGGATGACTGCCTCAACACTTCAGTACATCGGCGTATCTCTCCTCCCGCAGGGCCTTGAAATGTGTGGAAACACTGTCTTCTTCAACATAAATATCAGCCTCATGTTTTAAAGATGTTAAAGTGTGATAATCATATTGGATTTGAAACAGGCTTACTACAAACCATGGACATCTTCTGTAGAGACCCAAAGAATTTATAGTGATTAAATAATAAGAAAAGAGAAGAAAGAAAGGGAAATTTTCATAAAAGGAACAGAGCCTTGTCGACGAACATGGAGCGTCTGTAGATGAATTGTTTTCTTGGGTTCATCGACGTGGACGTGTCTCTCGTCGATAAAAATTTACCAAGAGGTTGTTTTCATGCTCTGAACTTCGTCGATGAGGGTAGGGTGCTCATCGACTAACTTTCTTCTTGGCCTCGTCGACGAAGTGACGTGTCTCGTCAACAAAGCGAGGGATATAAATAGCCAAGGATTCTTTTTCTACGAGGTGTTTTGTATGCAAGATCTCTCTCTCTCTCTCTCTAAAATCATCCCTCCCTCCTTCTCTCTTCAATTCCGACTCTATTCTTTGCCATTTCGACGATCCGAAGCCGCCACGTCACTCTTGGGAAGATTCTCTTCAAATCTACTGGAGTGATTTGTTGGTTAGGCCAACTTGGGAACCATCCTAAAATTTGGGTAAGTGAATTTTTAGGTATTTTTAGTATTACCAGTATTATTTGGAGCTAGATTTTGTATATCATGAGAATATACTAACGTTTTGTGGAATAAATTTGGCGTGTCATATTTTTAGGCAGAGGGTGTTTTGGGCCCCTATAGTCATGGGTTGAGGATGCTAGCAAGTATTTGTTCAAAAGCCCAGGTAAATTATAGTTCAAGAAATTATGACTAGGCAATCTCAGGAAATATGGGTGTATTGATTTACTAGAGAATTTGTATATGTAAATGCAGGTTTTTGGGGTTCGTACACTGAGGGTGTGAGATTTGGGTGGAGGTCAGCCTCCCAGTTAGATAGGTAAGGGAAATATGTTATACTATGAATTTTAGAAAATTTACTAGAAGGTTATATATATATCAATTCATTATTCAGTTTTTCTAAATATTATTATTATTATATTAGGAAATGCAAATTTGTGAGCATGAGAATCTAAATACTTAATTGTGTGGCATGAGTTCATAACAATTTACTATTGTATTTATACAGTTTTACAAATATCATGTTTTACAATTTATTAGTAGAAAATATTGATATGCAGTTTTCAGAAAATATAATTTATAGTATTATTCAGAATGCCATGACTTCAGAACCATAACACTCAGTTATTCAGTTAGAAATTCAGATTATGCAGATCAATTTAAATATGTTATGGTTATTTCAAAATCATGGTAAAAATAGTAAGATAATTATATATATATCAGTACTAAATAGTATCAAACCCTGAGGATATATTCAATCAGATTCAGACAGCAGAGCACGGTACCATTACTATTTCAGATTAAAGTGCAACCACATATCTCAGATAGTGTGTGGATTCCATCTACAGTGCTAGGAGAGATTGCAGTCTCCCCAGAGAACTGGGTTAAGGTGGCCGGTTTGACGAGGTAAAGTAGTATCATGCCTGGAGAGACTGCAGTGGGCAAGATTGTTGATTGGTATAATTTCAGATTGACTTACCTAGTAGGCCAACCAAAGTTAAGTCCTCCTGCCTACGGGCCGTATAACGCTGTCATGAGGGGTTAGATCATAACATTCAGATTCCAAGGTATTATCACTATATATATAGATTTGCAGTATAACAGTAGATTTACTATGATATATATATACAGATTTGCAGTATAACAGTAGATTTACTATGATACTAGAATTATGTGTGACTAAAAAATTCAGGTATACAATTGCATTTTAAATTATAATAAATGTAATCTGTATGATATACTAGACAATCAGTTTTACAATTTTAGTATTATATCAGTATATCACATGTGTAACTCAGTGGCCATACACTAGTAATAGCATATTTATTCTTACTAAGCGTTGTCTCATCCTAGTGACTTAACATTTTTCAAGTGATCCAGTTAGGCGAGCAGATCGAGCTCGCAGGTAGATAAGTTCTTGCACTGCTTTTTTTGGAATGGTGAGTATGTCTTGGGTGTTGGTTGTTTGGGATAGATCCCAGGGTTTTGATTGATGTCACTGGGTTTTTTTGTGATGTATATTTTAGGACTTTCTAGATTACTGCTATTGTAAATATAGTATATAGTTTTATGTTTATCGCTGCTTAGGAATGTTTTGTGTACAGAGTTTCCTCAGTGCTCCCTTGGGCCTGAGATGTGTTCAGCAGATAATACAGGGAGATTTGTTATATATGTTCAAGTGGAAAAAAAATGGCATGAAAAATCAGGTTGTTACAATTTGGTATCAGAGCCTAGGTTGTTTAGTTCTGTAGACCCTAGAGTGCAGCAGAAACAATACTAGAATATAGGAAAAGGATTTGAAGTTTTGTTCTATGGTTTGAGTACACGATTTTCATGGTGGTTTCTATGTCTTTCCTGGGGTGACAATTTCAGGAAAGTCATAGTAAACTATTGACGAGTCATGTGTCTAGGTTGCAGGGTTGGATTTTGAGTTAGGAACAGGGGGGATAGTTAATAGTGAAACTGAAGTTTTAGTTGAATGAAATAAATTAGATCTATACGGGAGATAGGATCCTTGAAGATTGTTCTTTGTCTTTTCATGATAGACCTAAGGAGCAGTGGTACGAATTCTGGAGGTGATAGAGCAAGATCCTCCAGTATAGGAGGTGGAGATACAGATGCAGTGTTGCGCAGCATCACCCAGCAGGTGATGGCTGAGATGGCTAGGAACTCAGGGGAGCGTGGCTACATGATTGAGCAGTTTACAAGGATGAAACCCCCGTCTTTTGCTAGAGGAGCTTACCCAATTGTGGTTGAAAATTGGGTTCAGTACATTGAGGAGATTTTGGCAGTGCTTTCATGTATAGACGAACAGAAGGTGTCATTTGTGTCATTTAAATTGACAGGGGAGGTAAAACGATGGTAGAGATCGGCAAAGTTGATTGAGGAGCAGAGGCATAATCCCGTGCCAGTGACGTGGAGTCGGTTCAAGGAGCTGTTTTTCGAGCGATATTTCCCTGCTATCGTTCGGAGTGCAAAGGCAACAAAATTCCTGCATTTAGCTCAGGGGTAGATGACAGTATCATAGTATGCGGCACGGTTTATTGAGTTGTCTTGATTTGCCCCACACTTTGCACTAGACGAAGAGAAGAAAGCAAGAAAATTTAAGGAAGGTCTGAGGCAGAATTTTTTTGAGCAGGTCATCGATTTTCGGGCTCAGACATTCGCGGAGGTGGTGGAAGGAGCTATTATTATCGAGAGTGGCATGCAGAGGAGTGTCGTAGCTCAAAGTCAGAGGAAGAGGCCCACGCCTTAGGATTTCCAAGCGGGTTCTAGCCGAGGGCCATGGAGAGGAGACCGATATGGAGGAAGTCAAGGACGGATGATGGGGCGTAGTGGTCCTTAGGGTGGATGGACTATTCCTATTTGTCCTAGATGTGGAGGCATCCGGGTGAATGTAGGATCGAAGAGGACGTCTGCTATCGTTATGGAAGACCCGGGCACAGGTCTTTGTCATGTCAAGGATTTCCAGCCCAGGAGCCAGCTCCCAGACTATTTCGAGGTGGTCATCACGCACCCTGTGAAGGCCAGTAGAGGAACACTTCACCGGCGAGGGTCTATGCGTTGACACCGGGTGACACCGAGGCAACTGGAGATATAGTTACAAGTACCTTTACCGCTTTTTCGTATAAAGCTATTGTTTTATTTGACACAGGTGTCACTTATTCTTTTATTTTGCAGAGGTATGCTAAATTGACTAGGTATGAGGCACGGTTGTTAGATGTCGAGTTGGTTGTAGCTACGCCGACTGGATCAGTGGTGAGGTGTAGGAAGGTACTTAGCGATTTTCCAATGGCCATTCAAGGAAAAGTACTGCCAGCTGATCTTGTGATATTAGATATGCAGGGGTTTGATGTAACTTTGGGTATGGATTAGTTGGTAGCTAATCATTCCAATATTGATTATCATTTGAAAGAAGTGATTTTTAGACCTCCTGGTGAGTAAGAATACAGATTTATTGGTTGCGTGCTTCGCCACAGCTTGTGTCAGCTATTCAGGTGAGAAAACTTATTCAAGATGGTTGCCAGGGGTTTGTCGCCTACATAAAAGAATTACCAAAAGAAGGAATTGAAACAAGCTGATGTACCTGTGGTTAGAGAATTTTTAAACATTTTTCCAGAAGAATTACCTAATTTACCACCAGACCGTGAAGTTGAATTCACCGTGAATCTTCCACCGAGGTCAGCATCAGTATCTAAAGCACCTTAGCAAATGGCTCCAGCCAAGTTAAAGAAACTGAAAGATCAATTGCAAGAATTGCTGGATAAAGGATTTATCAAGCCTAGTGTGTCGCCCTGGGGAGCACTAGTTCTATTCGTGAAAAATAAAGATGGGACCATGAGGATGTGCATAGATTATAGGAAAATAAATAAATTGATAGTCAAAAATAAATATTCTCTTCGCAGGATTGACGATTTGTTTGATCATCTCCAAGAGACCCAGGTCTATTCTAAAATTGACCTTTCATTGGGTTACCATCAGGTTAAAGTTAGGGCAGAAGACATTTCGAAGACGGCATTTCGAACTAAATATGAGCATTACGAGTTTCTAGTGATGCCCCTTTGGTTGAATAACACACTAGCAGTATTTATGGATTTAATGAATCAGGTGTTCCATCAGTTTTTGGATCAGTTCATTGTAGTTTTTATAGATGATATACTGGTCTACTCGGGGAGTTTTAAGGAGCATGAGCATCATTTAAGGCTAGTATTGCAGACATTGAAAGAAAGAAAGTTGTACGCAAAATTCAAGAAATGTGAATTCTAACTGAGGCAGGTTTCTTTTCTCGGCCATGTGATCTCTAGGGCTGGCATATCAATTGACCCGAGTAAGATAGAGGCAGTGGTGAGTTGGGTGAGACCAGGGAATGTCCAAGAGGTTAAAAGTTTTCTAGGTTTGGCAGGCTACTACCGACGCTTTGTTGATGGTTTCTCCAGATTATCGGGTTCGCTGATGCGACTCACGATGAAAAATGTGAAGTTTGAATGGACCAATGATTGTGAACAGAGCTTTCAGGAATTGAAGCAATGGTTGGTCACTGCCCTAGTGTTAGCCATTCCATCAACAGATGACGGGTTTGTAATATATAGTCATGCGTCCCTGAAGGGACTTGGATGCGTATTGATGCAGCACGACAGGGTTATACTATATACTTCTAGGCAGCTTAAAGAATATGAGAAAAACTATTCTATGCATGATTTGGAGCTAGTTGTAGTGGTGTACGCTCTCAAGATTTGGAGGCATTATCTGTATGGAGGGAAATGTGAAATTTTTACAGACCATAAAAGTTTAAAATATTTGTTCACTCAGAAAGAGTTAAATATGAGGCAAAGAAGATGGTTGGAACTTATAAAAGATTATGACTACACTATTGGCTACCATCCAGGGAAAGCAAACGTGGTAGCTGATGCATTGAGTTGAAAGTCAGTGGGACCAGTATTATGAGCAGTAGAGATTCAACACCCTATTCTGATGGATTTGGAGAGATTAGGCATGGAGCTGATAGAGGATGATCACCAATCATTCATTGCTAACTTGGTGATTCAGCCTACATTGCAAGAAAGGATTAAAACTGGCCATAATTTTGACCTAGAGTTAGCGGAGTTGATAGAGAAAGTGCAAGATGGACGGGAGGAGGATTTCAACATATCAAATGATGAAGCCTTGCAGTTTTGTACTAGAATATGTGTTCCTGCAGATGCCGAGATTAGGAGAACTATATTGGAGGAAACTCACAGATCTCTATACACCGTACATCTTGGTAGTACTAAAATGTATTGGGATCTATAGGAATCCTTTTGGTGAAGCGGCATGAAGAAGGATATCACTGAATTTGTAAAGCAGTGCTTAACATGCCAGCAGATAAAGGTTGAGCACCAAAGACCTACAGGGCAGTTGCGGCCACTCTTTATTCCAAAGTGGAAATGGGATCATGTCTCTATGGATTTTGTTACTGGGCTACCACCAGTGCGACAGGGGTTGAATGCTATTTGGGTAATCGTTAATTGTTTGACGAAGATCGCTCACTTAACCCCCTATTAAAGCCAGCTATTCCATGGACAGACTGGCAGAAATATATATTCAGGAAATAGTTCACGTCCATGGTGTACCGGTATCCATAGTCTCAGACCGAGATCCTCGGTTTACTTCACAATTTCGAAAAAGCTTTAAGGAGGCTATGGTAACACAGTTAGTATTCAGGACTACTTTTCACCCTCAGATGGATGGTCAGACTAAGAGGATGATCCAAACATTAGAGGATACGTTTCATGCATGTGTGCTAGATTTTGGGGATAACTGGACCCAGTTTATGTCGTTGGTTGAGTTTGCTTATAATAACAGTTATCAGACCAGCATCGGCATGGCACCTTACGAGGCATTGTATGGTAGAAGGTTTTGTTCTCCTAGATACCCAACTCGACAATAGTTTACCATGGCTTTCCTAAAATCGTCACCCTAGCAAAAGACACACAAACCATCACAAAAGTCCTGCATCTAGACTACAAAACCAGGCCTCAAATTCCTTTTTCCTATACTCTGGTATTATTACTGCTACATTCTAGAGTCTACAGAACCTAGCATCCAAGGCTTTGATACCAAACTGTAACGACCTGCTTAATTTACTACATAATCATCCATATTAAATACTTTGACACCATTAACTTATAACATAACAAAGTCTACCTGAACCTGTGGGTAACGGGGACACACCTGTCATACATAGTAGACACCTAAGCAGCAGAAAATATAAATATCATTCACCCAACCATAGAATACAATACCAAAGTTATTTACATACCACCATATTTTTATATATATACAATCCTCAAAATACCAAAAGATAAAACTAGGACCTTACATCAAAAACCTACTGACCCTAGTTCAAAAACTCACCCTCCTAGCGGGGTAATAAAAATTGCCTCAACGGTGGCCTCGATCTGCCTGTCTTTCTAGGTTTCCTGAAATGGTTTGAGCTGGGATGAGACACCTCTCAGTAAGGGAAATAAACTAAATACAACATGAATATTTGCGTGCTATAATAAATATAAAATACATATTGCATGCTTGAACATGTTGATAATATCATGACTAAATAAACATATAATTTCATAGTTATACTAAATCATTCTGAATCTCACTGTTCATAAAATCATTTGATATAACTAGTAATTCTGAAATTTACCCAGGATGAATAGCTAGCTGATGTCATGTACTACCCCCCATGATGAGTTGTGACACTCGAAGGCAAGACCCGAGAATGGCTGGCTAACCACTGCCGAGTCAAAAATGTCTGTAAGTAAGATGGGCCCACCACACCCTAGTCCGGACTGCCAGGTGGACGTTTACAACTTTACACTAAAAGTCACATCGACTATCCATCTCCCACCCCCTCTACTGGTAGGGGAAATTATCACAAGTCTGAATTGAATTAAACTGTATAGCTACGGTACCGTGCTCTTGATAATTGATCTAAACAATCATCCGGGTTCTGATAACATATAGTACATGATAATATATTATTTTAACATAAATAGATTGATAACATTTTCTAAATTTTGTCATAACATTAATAAACACGACCTTGCGTCAAATACATACATAACTGCGGCCTTGCGTCGATTATCAATCACGGCCTTCAGCCGAACATTTCATAAATACAGAATTGAGCATATGTAAGGTTTATCATATATTCTAAAATCATAATTTTCTATAATAATCATGTTATTCCTGAAAATAACTGTAAACATATTTTTCTGTAAATTTGACTTAACATAATATAATATACGTGAAATAATATCCATGCCACACAAACTAAGCAAAATCATGAATTCTATTCTGAAATCACATTTTCTGACATTTTGCACTAAAAACATATTTCTGTGGAACAATAGTATTTTCCCATATATATTCCCAAATAAACTCATACATAATACATGTTTCCTGAAAATTAATCTACTATTATTTAATAATAATTTTCATGGAAAATTATTGCTTTAATTTACTCTCTTACCTGACTACTAGAAAGCCCCTAAAATACCTAGTCCTACACCCACAGGGTTCCTCGCTCAACACCCTGAAAACAACATTGCCTCAAAAAAAACTTTAGTATTTTTTTCAAATACTACCTTTTCTACAACTGTAGGAAAGCCTTACCTTGAACTTGGGATGGAGTTCAAGTTAGCCCCACCAACGATTTACTTCAGCAAACTTGAAGAGAACTTCCCTAGGAGTAGCGTGGCGGCTTCAGATCATCGATCCGGAAAAGAACGGACCCAAAATCTTAGAGAGAAGGAAGAAGGTACGAACAAAAGAGAGAACCACTGCTTTATTTGAAAAATCTGCGCTGAAATCTGAGTTTAGGGTTGTTCATACACCTGACCTCATCGACGAGCCACGTCACTTCGTTGATGAGGACATGAAGGAAGTTCGTCGACGAATGCTTATTCATCGTCGACAAAATTTAGAACTGAAAAATGGCCTCTTGTTTACTTCTCGTCGACAAGATGTGTGTCCCCATCGACGATCTCATCAAGCGGGTTCATCGACGATTATGCTGCTACATTCGTCGATAAGACCCTTGTTGAATTCCTAATTCAATTTCCTTTCTCTCTCCTTTCCTTTATAAATTAAATTACTATAATTCTTTGGGTCTCTATATATGTGGAGGTTGAGGCTGATGTAGGTGACGAAGACCCCAAATCGGTATGAACAAGCAGATGATTTTTTTATTTCAAAATTGAAGATTTAGAGTTTGATGGTGTTGGATGCTCTTTGCCTCATTCGATGAGGGGTGGATGATTCGTTTGAGTTCCAATTCTAGTTTGTTGATGAAGATAAAGTGTAAGTTGTCTTCCGACGGTGAGGATGACGGTGTTTTCTCCATCTCAAATTTCTTGGGTACCGTGGAATTGTTGAATCTGATTTTGTTTTATATTTTGATGGGTTTTGATGTGAAGATAGTTGTTCAATCCTAGAGGTATTTACAATTTTGATTTCATAGGGGTTAAAGTTGTGTGTATGATGGTTGTGTGTGCACCATATGTCTGATTGGTTGTTACACCAATTTTATGGTTGCTCTGTCTTTGTTTCCGATCGAAGGCTATTCCCAATTGGATTTTTAGGACATGTGGTTGTAGATTTGAAAGTGACTCATGCCCGTGGCAGATTGAAGTTTGAGAATGAGATCTGTGAGATGTCTACCGTTGATGATGGTGATTTTGTTACTATTTGTTTTGATTATGGTGTGAATTGTTCAGTTGATTGGGCTCTAGGTGCTCGACAGAATGTCACTAAGGAGCTTGGTTTTTCTGTTTGGGTTTTTGCCGATTGTAGTTGCTACAATTGTGCAATTTTAGTGTGCGTTGTAATTTCAACTCAAATTTACAATTGCAATTTCAAATTCACTGTTCAGAGCACTATTCAGCACATATGAATGTGCAAAAGTCATTATTGCTGACCCCATGGTGCATTCGGTCAACCCATTTTAATTTCAAAGCTTGGCTTTGTTTATTTGACTAACAGTGCAGCTATCATGACCCCACTATGCATTTGGTGCGTAGGACATTTTCAATCAATTAAATAACTTGAACATCCTATTAATTATTATTAACCATCAAGGAGGAGCTCTTCAAGTGTTGAAACTGTGGCATCTATTTGTTTTTTTTTTTTTTTAGAATTATTATTGTATGATGGAGAAAAATCATACCTTGAGAATATGCACATTGGCTACATAAATCTTGCGCATAGAAACATAAATTGTAGTCTAATTCACACTAGATCTAGAATTTCCCAATATCGTAAGCTGGGTACTGGTTATTCTTCTGTCAATTTTCTTACATGACTTCTTCAACGTGAAGCAAAGCGTCATTGATGTGCTTGAATGTGATAAACTTGTACCCTTTACTTTTCCTGATAACCTTGCCAAGGATCACGATGGCTTCTTCAAGGTCACCATAGGTGGAGAAAAGATTACGAAGGTTCTTGATGGTAGTGTCCCATCCAAGGCTGCAAATGAAGAGCTTGTGCTAGGTAGGGTCCCGATCGGTGATGGATTGGGCGGCATCAAGTACGTCTAGGTGTCGGATGGTGGCATTTCGGATGATCTCAATCGAGCCAACGCATCAACCTTCAATTATTTGATGTAGTCATGATCAAGGATTGAAAGAGAAAACCTCTCAATAAGTTCTCACAAACGTCGCCAACTGTTGCAGCCAAAAATCGAAGGACATTCACGATCCCTGATCACAACCTCCTAAAAAGAGATAAATAAGCAAGCCTTGGAGGACCCGAGGTGTACTCCGAGGAATCTCTTCGATGCCTAAGTAAGGGATTGGCTTGAAAGATTTTATGCAATAGTAAATTTGGGTTAGAATGAGATAACTTAGCCTTTTCTCCAAGTCTCAATTTATAGTGAAAGAGTTTGACCCGAGAGTGATACGCCATTTATTGGTGAATTATGGTGCGGGCGTGAATCACTCCAGTTATCACCCCTTTGGCGTGGATTGCTTTGGTCATTATAAGGTAGGAGTCAATTGCTCTGGTTGGGTAATTGACTTGGGTGGTAACTGTGCTCATCAATGCTAGACCTTAGTCTCCTCTTGACTTATAAGGTGATATACTTTTAGGGTATATCACGTTCTCTTTCTTGAAAATAAGCACTAGAAAATTTTAAATCATTATTTTTCTAGAAAACATTTAATGAACTTTTTTTGTACTTTCTCATTATATGAACAAAGTATTTTTATGGTGTTATGTTGATGTTACTAGGCTAGTTGATTAGGCTAAGTGGTTCACTAACCCATCCAAGTATAGCATTTATCACTTTTGGAAGATGTTCTTATAAAATCAATGGTATTTGGTTAGAGTTTAATTAATTATTAATAATGTCAAGGGTTACAAGTGCGCACACACACACACACACCAACCTATAAATGTCCTTTTAAAGAGCTTTCCCATAAGCCACCAAATCAAAGATAGATTTTGATAGGGTAAAAATTGACCCACTACATTAAGTCCACATGGACAACATAAGAGATTTGACCTCCTAAGATCTTCAAATAAGGAAGGATCTCATTACTCATTAAGGCTTAATTTGATATAAATCTATCTTTCAAGAAAGATGAGCTAAGGATTAAATCTACGAGATTTATCATTTTGGAGACATGATGTGTAGAGACCCAGAAAAATAATAATGATAAAAAAAAAAAGCAATAAAAAAAGGAAATTTCCCGATTTTCATATTATTTTTTTATAAACAATAATCAATAAGTCAATCATTTGTCATGTTACAAACTCTGATACCATATCAACATAACTCGACCCAAAATAGGGTACCGGGTAATCAGACTATCTCATACAAAACAACCTAACAGCGGAAGTCAAAATTTACATACCATCCAGACTATAGATACCAGAGAACAATCCATCCATATATACACATATCTATATACATATTTATACACATCTCCAAAATCAACAACATACCCTAGGGGATTACACAAACACATCCCCAACACAAACCACTTACCCTGACTATCAGGGTACCATCTCCCCTCTATCTTAAATTTCTATTTCCTGATTTGTCACGGTTCCCTGAAATATTTAAATATTTGGGTGAGACACCTCTCGATAAGACAAAATAAATTATTTATAGTGTGTGAGACATGAGTTTAGTAATATCATAATACACTCATTTTAATGATTATATCTTTTTAGAAAATATACAGATATGTACTCATAATCATATAGTTATAAAACATAATTTTATAAGCTTTGATACCATTTCTCATACTCATACATATACAACCAATATTTATCAGCAAAAGTACCTGAGGATAGGGGAGATTACATGCCCATACATGTAACACCCCTCTACTCTGATATCATTCGTAACCTTGCAAGATTAACTCAGGTGTGACTACAACTGATACTTATCATGACACTCACCTTACTCATTAAGCCCTAGGGCCAGCGAGTTTTACTTCATCCTAATTATTTTTGACATTAAATTTACATTCTTTCATTTCTCATTTTCATTTCACAATCTTGCTCATGAGTGTCCACCAGTAACAAATACACATTCTGTCTGTAACTTATGGCTACCCTGAGGATATTCATATCGTCATGCTTCCCTCCCCCCCCCCTGATTGGGTTGTGCGGCCTGAAGGCTGGACTTAACCGTGGTTGCCCGATCCAATTAGATCAAAACAAGGAATTTGTCTGTCTGTAGTATGATTAGCCTACCCACTCCTGGTCTAGACGCCAGGTGGCAATACTACCCTTCTCATTGGCTTAATAGACTGCAGCGCCACACTCTCCATGAGACTGTGTGGTTGCACTATCACCTTACTAGCAACAATACCATGCTCTCTATCCAACAATCGTTCATCAGGGGGGTTCTCATTTCACTTTTCAATATTCATATTTCACTATTCTCATTTCAGTTTGTTGGTTCACCTCATCACATTAGTAATATTCTCATCATTTTCTATTTCATTCTCATCATATCAGTACACATTCCTTCTTATAAGAGTACATATCTCATTTCACGTATTTCAACATTTCTCAATAAAAAATATTGATATTTCTTGTTTCCTCGTCACAATTCATCGTTCTCAATAAAACAATCTTGTATTCCACTTTTCATCATT
This sequence comes from Malania oleifera, assembly GCF_029873635.1. Lineage (NCBI taxonomy): Eukaryota > Viridiplantae > Streptophyta > Magnoliopsida > Santalales > Ximeniaceae > Malania > Malania oleifera. The sequence continues at coordinate 21,339,681 of NC_080423.1, forward strand.
TCCCATATTTCAAATCTCATATCATCACAATTCAATATATAAAACATCATTGGGTTTCCCCTTATCTTCATTTTTGCATAAAACATTTCAATACATACATATATATATATACTTAGTGCAAATCACATAAGCCAAATTCAAATACATTTCTAGTATAAATTATATGCCACACAATTTTATTTGATATTCGTATCATAAAAATCACAAGCAAAATATCATATTCTCATTTTCACATATTTACTAAACCAGTAATTTCAAAAAAAAAAATGACTATTATAATTTATTCCCCTTACCTGACTTACTGAGAGGCCTGCTAACAACCCTAAATCTATGTCCCACGACATTCGAAACTCAAAACCTTGAAATTCACATTTCCCTAACTCAATCAATTAAATCCAAAAATTATTTATCATTTAGTATTTTCCTAGGCCCCAAATACTTTAAATTAACAATTAAACCCTAAAATACCTTACTTACCCTAGTTTTGGGGTGGTACCCCAAAATCCTAAATCAACGATCCGCTCCAATTAATTTGTAGAGAATCCTCCCACGACCCTCGTGGTGGCTTCTGATCATCAAATCGGGATAAAATCGAGCCGAAAATGAAGAGAGAAGTGATGAGGAGCTGAAAGTTAGAGAGAGAGAGAGTGAGGGAGAGCAGATTCCATGCTGAAAATTTGATTTTTGGCTATATAAAGACTGTTGGCCATGTGTCATCGTCGATGAGACACGTGTACTTGTCGACGAGCCAAAGAAGGGAATTCGTCGACAAAGACAGTGGGTTCGTCGACGAACCCTAAATAGTCTAAAACTCCTGCTCTCGATATCTCTTGTACTCTTCGACAAGTCCTTGCTTATGCCCCTTTTAAATTTCCTTTTTCCTTCTTTTCTTTCTCTCTTCCCTTTTCCCTTTATTATTTTCATGAATTAAATTTTCCAAGTCTCTACAATGGAGCTCAAGAAAACCGTCGACGGTTTGAGTTACCAAGGCTCAGTAAAGGTAAAATAGTGGGTTTGGTTAAATACCAAACCGTCGACGGTTTCCACTAGGGCAGCAACCTATAAATAGGTTCTAACTCATTTTTTTAAGAAAAATTTCACTCTTTCTCAATTTCTCTCTCTAACTATGGCTCCCCCTTTCTCTCTCTCTCTCTCTCTCTCTCTCTCTCTCTCTCTCTCTCTCTCTTCAATTTTTCACCCAAATTCAGCCCGAATCGACTAATAAACATCATTTTAGGATCCCGACATCGATTCTCTACAGTTTAACTGGAGTAGATTGGTTATTTGGGGATCCTAGGCACCACTTCAGGGTTAAGGTAAGGAGAATAGATTATGTCAGGCATTTTTAGAAATTTAACCGATTAAATTATTGTATGTGATTATAGAAATAAAATGTATGTTTTCCTAAGTATACATGCTTATGGGAATGGAAACTTTAACTTGATATATGTATGTTTAGAGAAAAATTGGGTTTATAAGTTTGATTAAAACCCTAGAGTTGATTATACCATTATTTTCAGCAGAAAAATATAGTTATCCCAGGCATATTTTTATATTATGAATTATTACTCAAATTGTGTGGCATGAGATTAATACAAAATAATGATATGATAGTATTTTATACACAATTATGATAAGACAGATTCATACAGACTTATAGTATGACATTATTTTATATAAAGCTATGATATGACTAAGTATTTTATATAGAATTACGGTATGACAAAATTTTGGGGATTCATGTATGTATTTTTGAAGATGGTAGTACTCTGGTATTATATTTGGAGTGTATATGTTTGTTCCAATGTATTGTATTATATGGGTTATGAACAGGTGTACTTGATGCCCCATTTTGGGGTATCAAGATACTATAGTGTAGGGTATCAGAGATTATGTATGGAGTATTGCAGTCCGAGCCCCACTAGGTTTGGGGCGTTACAAATATGGTATCAAAGCATACTTATAGTAGAATTTCATAGGGCGTCACAGTTGTCGTATCAGAGCCTAGGTTGCAAGATTCTACAGACTTTAGCAGATATCAATACTAGAGTATAGGAATGGATCTTGATCAGAGTAGGAAATAGGTAGATTAGGAATTTAGCAAGTCATTGTTGGGAGTTCAAGCAAAATCTTAGGTTTTGGTTTTGCAGCTTGGAGGCAGGAATCCATTGACGGTCTTCTATGGTTTTCCTGAGACAACGGTTTCAGGAAAATGGTTTTTGTTTCTGTGTTGTGAGACTGGAACTTGAGACGTTAGTTGGTTAGATAAGTTGTAATTTTTGTGGTGATTTGAGACTTGATCCTTGAGATGGCTAAGTGTATATAAGAAAAAGGATTAGTGAAGGGTTTTGGGACAAACCGTTGACAGTTTTGTGTGATAGGTAAAAATCATCAACGGTTTTCTCAAAACAGGCTCTCAGGATCTCAAGTTTCCGTCGAAGGTTTTAGCGGTCTTAGAAAAACCGTCAACGGTTTTTTGTCTGAGTTGTGTATTAGAGCTTATATTTAGAATGTGGATGTTAACCTATTTTCTTAGTTAGATAATCGTATTAGTCACGTTAAGATATTGGAATTCTAAGATTGTTTTATGTCCTATTTTCAGGATGGACCTCAGGAATAATATCACAAATGCTGGAAGTAGTAGCCACGTGGGGGCTTCCAATATGGGTGGCGTCGATTCAGATCAAGTGCTACGTAGCGTTGCTTAACAGGTCATGGCGAAAATAGCACATAATTCTAGGGAACAAGGTTGCCCACTAGTTCACCAAGGCTGCACCATAGAGTAGCTCACTCGGATGAATCCCCCAGCTTTTCCAAGAAGTGCCAACCCAATTATTGCATAGAATTGGATACAGGAGATTGACAAGAGTCAGGTAGTACTGAACTGCACTGACAAGCAGAAAGTTCTTTATGCCATATTCAAGTTGATGGGTGAGGCCAAGCGATGGTGGTTAGTGGTGAAGCTATTGGAGGAGCAGAGGCCAGTACCCATAGCACTGACCTAGGGTCATTTTAAGGAGATCTTCTTCGATTGGTACTTCCCCACCTCTGTTAGGGATGCTAAGGTGGAGGAGTTTCTAAGCCTGACCGAGGTCACATGACAGTGTAGCAATATGCCGCCAAGTTTGTGGAACTATCTCGCTTCGCCCCATAATTCCAGATGAGTCTAGAAAGGCACAAAGATTTGAGAATGGCTTGAGACAGGAGATATACGAGGAGGTGGAAGTCTTTTAGGTGTGGGATTTCTCAGAGCTGGTGGATAAAGCCATCATAGCATAAATGAGTCTGCAAAGGGGCATAGGGGTATCGAGTCAAAGGAAGAGGTTCATGCGTTCTGGCTTTCAGGCAAGTACTAGTCAAGGTTAGTGGAGGAGAAACAATGCGGGCCAGTGGCAGGTAGTGGGACACCGAGTTCCTTAGGGTAAACCAATTCCCCCACTTTGTACTAGGTATGATTGGAGGCATTGGGGGAATGCTGAATTAGGATGAATGCCTGTTATTAGTGTGGTCGATCCAGCCTCATCATACGAAACTGTCATGCACTACCAATGAATGCACTCGCTCCTAACTGTTACCAAGGAAACAACCAAGCACCACAAGGCAACCAGTAGAGGAACACTGCCTTGGCGCGGATTTATGCACTTACACTAGGAGATGCGGAGAATTCAAGTGACGTGGTGACAAGCACCATTTTTTATATTTTCATATAAAGATGTTGTGTTGTTTGATTCAGGGGCGACTCATTCATTCATAGCGCAAGATTTTATCAAGTTATGTGGGATAGAAGTTCAACCCCTAGATGTTGATTTATCAATGGCTACACCGATAGGAACCATGGTGGTGTGTAGAAGAGCACTTGAAGATTGTCCAATCAATATTTAGGGGAGGTCACTGCCTACTAATCTAGTGGTCCTCGACATGCATGGATTTGATGTGATTCTGGGGATGGACTGGCTAGCTATAAGTAATGTCAGTATTGACCGCTACAAGAAAGAGGTAGTGTTCAGACCCCCGAGGAGCAGGAGTACAGATTTGTTGGGACGTGTGTGCGCTCCTCACCACAGATAATGTCATCTTTTCAGCTAAGGAGGCTGCTTCTGGAGGGATGATAGGTGTACCTGGCTTATGTGAAGGAAGCGCCAAAGGGGGAATTAAAGTTGGAAGATATTCCGATAGTGAGGGATTTTCCTAATATGTTTCTAGAGGATTTGGTGGGGTTGCCTCCCAATCGTGAAGTCAAGTTTGCTATCAACCTATCTTCGAGAATAGCATCGATCTCTAAGGCTCCGTACAAAATGGCTCTAGCGGAGTTGAAAGAATTAAAAGAACATTTGTAGAAATTACTAGACAAGGGATTTATCAAGCCTAGTGTGTCACCCTGGGAAGCACCAATGCTTTTTGTGAAAAAGAAAATGGGTTGATGAGAATGTTTATTGACTACAGAGAAATAAATAAAGTGACAATTAAGAATAAATACCTGCTACCCCGTATTGATGACCTATTTGACCAGCTCTAGGGAACACATGTTTTCTCTAAGATTGATCTTCGATCCGGGTACCATCAAGTGAAGATAAAGGTAGAGGATGTTCCAAAGACTACGTTCCGAACTAGGTATGACCACTATGAATTAATGGTTATCTCATTCAGACTAACTAATGTTTTTGCTGCATTTATGGACCTGATGAATAGGGTCTTCCATTAATATTTGGATCAGTTTGTGGTGGTATTTATTAATGACATTATGGTATATTCAAAGAGTCCTAAGGAGCATGAGGATCATTTTAGGATAGTTCTTGAGATGTTGAGAGAAATGAGGTTTTACGCCAAATTCAAGAAGTGTGAGTTCTAGTTGGAAAGGGTCACATTCGTCGGGCATGTGATATCCAGGGGTAGTATTTTTGTGTACCCAAGCAAGATAGAGGTAGTAGTGGACTGGGTAAGACCGAAAAATGTCCATGAGGTTAGGAGTTTCTTGGGTTTGGCAGCATATTACTGCCGATTTCTAGAGAGTTTTTTTAAGTTATCAAGCCCTCTGACAGAGTTGACCAGGAAAAATGTAAGATATGAATGGACATATGAATGTGAAGAAAGCTTTTAGGAGTTAAAGCAGCGACTTATCACTACACTGGTACTGACAATCCATTCGGAAGAGGGGAGTTTTGTAATCTATAGTGATGCGTCTCAAAAAGGGTTTGGATGTGTGCTAATGCAACAGGAGAAAGTTGTAGCTTATGCTTCTCAGCAGCTCAAGGAGTATGAGAAGAATTATCCGACACCTGATTTGGAATTGGCAGCGGTGGTTTATGCGTTGAAAATTTGGAGGCACTATTTGTATGGGGGTAGGTGCAAGATATTCACAGACCACAAAAGCCTTAAGTACTTCTTCATGCATAAGGATCTAAATATGAGACAGAGAAGATGACTTGAACTGATTAAAGATTATGACTATACCATTAGTTAGCACCCAGGGAAAACTAATGTGGTAGCTGATGCATTGAGTTGCAAGTCAGGAAGTGCATCAGTATTAGCAATGGTAACTCAAAATCAGATCATAATGAATTTAAAAAGATTTGGTGTGGAATTAGGAGAGGTAAATCACTAGGCACTCATCGCTAATATGGTAATCCAACCCACCTTGCACGAAAGGATTAAGGCCGCTCAGATGAAAGATGCGGAATTGGTGAAAATTGTGGATAAAGTGCGGAGTGGACTGAGGCCAGATTTTAATGTCTCATACGAGGGAGTGTTGAGGTTTCATACCAGATTATGTGTACCTGATGATGCTGAGATTAAAAGAACTATTCTGTAGGAAGCACATCGTTCCCTTCATACAGTGCATCCAAGAAGCACTAAGATGTATAAGGATCTACAGGAGTCTTTTTGGTGGAGTAATATGAAGAAAGAAATAGTTTGATATGTAGATTAGTGTTTGACATGCCAGTAGGTGAAGGCTGAGCATCAGAGATCGGCGGGACCATTGCAACCACCTCACATTCCCGAGTGGAAGTGAGAGCATATTTCTATAGACTTCGTTACAGTATTTCCTCCGGTACTTCATGGACAAGATGTCATATGGGTAGTCGTTGATAGATTGATGAAAACTTCCCATTTTCTTCTGTTAATGTAGGTGTAATCCCAAGAGGGTGTGAATTGGGTATTTAAAAATTATTTAAAATTATTTTATTACTTACACCCTATTTTAATTTTTAATAAAATACTCACTAGTTAGGGAATACTTAGGTTTCAATTTATTAATCTATCTAATGAAATTAATTCAAATTAATATCTTAATAAATTCGGTGATACCTAATTAACTCTCAAGTGCCCGTAATATTCAGCAACATGCATACATGCAAGATAGACAATTAAACGAAAGTGGAAATTAAAAGAGTTGCGGGAAAAAGAGGTGCAAACATAGTTTTTACAAGGTTCAGCTTACTCCGGCCTACGTCCTCGCCTTGAGCAACCCACTTAAGGATTCCACTAATCCCACTCCTTTAACTGGGATGGAGCTTCCTATTACAATCTGCTTCTTACAAGAGGCGTAGCTTCCTCCTCACCCCAGTTCACAACCTGAACCATTAATACAACAATAAGATTACAACTTTTTGCAAAACTCAAAACGCTCCTTAACAAGCTAATGAGTACAATTGAAATCTTAATGATGATATAACATGAAGCTCAGTTAAGTATATGCAAAGTGTTCAATAATATTTACGTAACAATAAATGTATGATCTTTGTATAAAGATATATAATAAGTTTACTCAAAAGATCTAAACTCTATTAATATTTTTCAATAAAGAATTTCTCAAAAACTATGAATTTTGGAGATTTAACGCCTTACTCTCAAATACTTTTTGCAATAGTAAAGTAAGATCAAATCTTTGAATGCAATACAACGTGAATGCTTTCAAAGATTTAAGCTTCAATAAAACCTTTTTCCAAAAAGATATTTCACACAATGGATAAAAAATATGTGGTTCTTCCTCTCAATAAAGTTTTAGTATACGAAAATATGAGAAAGAATCAATTTTAACATCAAGATTGAATGCCTAAAAATAAGAACTTGTTTACCAAACTTTAGAATCAATGATGTCTTCAAGATATGAATGAGAACCCTTTGAAAAGCTGAGATGATTTTCCCAAGAATGAGTGAATGCAGTAAAGTATTGGCAAATTCTTTGGAATGGAGGCACACTTAGCACAAGATGTGTAGATTGGTCTCTCTTAACTTTTTCTTCTTATGTTTCTAGGGTTTAGGGTTTGTTTAAATATGTGTTCTAGGCATTTGATCAAGTTATGGCCGTTGGATCATGTAATTAACATTTAATTCATCCTTATCTGCACTAAAACGTCGTTCTATGCCACGAGCTCATCAACGAGTGGATACATTCATCGACGAGTGTTCAACATTTGTTCGTCAATGAGAACATGAGTTCATCGCTGAATAGCCTATCTGAAAATTTTGAATTCTTGGTATTTTCTCGTCGACGAGAACAAAATGTTCATCGCCAAGTGGCCTTCAGTCATTCGTCGACGAGGCTAGAATGTTCATTGACGAGTTGCCTGTTATCCAGCCCGATTCAACCTAGGTTAATGCATATGAATACGTCAAGAACTACATGCATCCTAACGTCAATCTATATGCCATTTTGAGCTTCCAACTATATCATGTGAGATATGTAAATACAATCAAACCTAAAGACCCATTACACTTGAAAAACTTGAAGCTTCTTCATCCTTTCGCTCTTCTAATTCCATGGAGTGTTCCAGGTTGTATATGCTTTAATCCTCATGGCTTCCATGACTTCCTTACCTTCTGTGCATGCCAAGTAATGATCTTATTCACAATCTCAATGCATAGGTAAGATACTATGTATTTTGTCATTATATAAATAGGATTAGACTCATAGAGTCAACATCTTCCAATCAAAGTTAACTACTCTATGAGTAGATTGGCAATTCTATAGGAGATAGTTAGACTGCATGGCGTGTCAGTGTCCATCACATTAGATCGGGACCCACGATTCACATCTCAGTTCTGGAAGAGTTTGCAAGGAGCCTTGGGTTCCTAGCTAACATTCAGTACAACATTTCATCCCCAGACCAATGGAAAGACAAAGAGGACAATTCAGTTACTAGAGGATATGTTGCAAGTTTGTGTGTTCGACTTTGGAGGTAGTTGGATCCAGTATTTGCCATTGGTTGAGTTTGCTTATAACAACAGCTACTAAGCCAGTATTAGGATGGCACCGTATGAAGTTTTGTATGGTCAGAGGTGCCGATCTCTGTTATACTGGGATGAGATTGGTGAAAGGAAGATTTTGGGGTTAGAGATTGTACAACAGACTTATGAGAAAATCAAACTCATCCGAGATAGAAACAAAACAGCCTAGAATCGACAAAAAATTATACGGACACTCATCGTCGAGAGTTGGAGTTTGGTGTGGGGGATCATGTATTCTTGAGAATTGCACCAATGAAGGGAGTGATGATATTTGGGAAGAAGGGTAAGTTAAGCTCTAGGTATATTAGGTCATTTGAGATATTAAAAAAAAATTGGTCTAGTTGCCTACAAGTTGGCATTACCTCCAGCTCTATCTAGGATCCATGACGTGTTTCACATGTCTATGTTGAGAAAGTATGTCCCAGATCCTTCACATGTGATTAGTTATGAGTCAATGGAGTTTAGAGATATCCTATCATATGAAGAAGTGCTAGTTCAGATTTTGGACCAGAAGGAACAGGACCTACGCACTAAAAAGATCTCGTTGGTAAAAGTACTCTGGCGTAATCACGCAGTTGAGGAGGCTTTATGGGAGCTAGAGGAGAAAATGCGTCAAAGATATCCACACCTATTCATCGGGGACTAGCGTTGAACCAGTTAAGGTAAAGGTGAATAATTGTCTTTGACTATTGACTTGTATAGGGTAGGGTAGTTGATATTAATTGAGTGTTTTGGTTTTAAATTATGGATGGTTTTGGGAGAGTTTTTATGTGATTAAATGAAATCTCCCAGAAACCTTTGATGTAACCACAGTATACCTCCGCCACAAGTGAGGGTTATTAATAAATTTAGGACAGGGCCGCTATGTGGGTGACCGCCAACTCTTTCTAGGGTCGGGTAAGCTAACAGATCATTTCCAGATGTTAGTAAATGTTAGTTGGAAAATTTTGAGAATGAAATTTTTATAAGGATGGGGGGATGTAGAGACCCAAAAAAATAATAATGATAAAAAAAAAAGTAATAAAAAGATGAAATTTGGTTTGGTGTAGACCAAATCGTCGACGGTTTTGGGTTATTGAGGAAAACTATCAATAGTTTGAGTTATTGAGGCTAAGTAAAGGTAAAACAATCAAAAGAGGCTTGGTTAAATACCAAACCATCGACGGTTTCAAGGAAATCATCGACAGTTTCCACCTGGGCAGCAACCTATAAATAGGTTCTAGCTCATTTTTTTAAGGAAAAATTCACTCTCTCTCAATTTCTCTCTCTAGTTGCGGCTCCTCTCTCTCTCTCTCTCTCTCTCTCTCTCTCTCTCTCTCTCTCTCTCACTCTCTCTCTTTCTCTCTCTCTCTTTTCAATTTTTCACTCGAATTCAGCTTGAATCGACTAATAAACGTCATTTCAGGATCCGGACGTCAATTCTCTGTAGTTTAAAAGGAGCAGATTGGTTATTTGGGGATTCTAGGCACCACTCCAAGGTTAAGGTAAAGGGAATAGATTATGTTAGGAATTTTTAGAAATTTAACCGATTAAATTATTATATGTGATTAGAGAAATAAAATGTATGTTTTCCTGAGTATACATGCTTATGGAAATGGAAACTTTAAATTAATATATGTATGTTTTGAGAAAATTTGGGTTTATGAGTTTGAGTAAAACCCTAAAGTTGATTATACCGGTTTTTTCAACAGAAAAAAATAATTATCCAAGGTAGATTTTTATATTATGAATTATAACTCAAATTGTGTGGCATGAGATTAATACAAAATAATAGCATGACAGTATTTTTATACAGAATTATGATAAAATAGATTTATACAGAGTTATAGTATGACAATATTTTATACAGAGCTATGATATGATAGAGCATTTTATATAGATTTACAAAATGATAGTGTTCTATATAGAACTACAACATGACAGCTTTTTATATAGAGTTATAGAATGACAGTGTTCTATACAAAACTACAGTGTAATAGTGTCTTATATAGAGTTACAGTATTACAATATTTTATATACAGAATTATAGTATGATAGTTTTATACCAAATTGTGAAAATGAAATCATGTTATTGCATTGATTTATAACTCGTATTATATGGATTAAGAATCCCGATGGACCAGAGCTAAGCACGGTACCATATCTTCATAGATACCAGTACGGCCACACTGTTGTGAGAGTGTTGGTGGTATATAGTCGATTTAGCCAGTGAAGAGTAGAGTTACCCCCTGGAGTCTGGACCAATTGGGTTGGCAAATTGTACTTATAGTTACAGATAGAGATACAAATATAGTTTGACTTAGCCTGGTGGTAGGCCAGTCATGGCTAAGTCCAGTCTTCGAATCGTACAACCTGGTCATGCGGGGTTAATTCATGATGGTATATGTTTATCCATCCAAGGAAGTTCTTTTGCATATATGTGTATGTAAACAGAGAAATTTATATGCCAAAGTATGTTTTGGAAAGAAAGTAAATATTTTGAAATATATATATATATATATATATATATATATATATATATATATATAAAGGTATGAGTACAATTTTACATGATTTTCTCAATTAAAGTTAAGTTAATTAATGGATGTATTTTTACTATAGTAAAACTCATGTTGCCACACACTGATAATAATCTATTATGTCTTACTGAGATGTGTCTCGCTCCTATAATCTTTAACATTTTAGGGAATCCAGGAAACCAAGCCTAGAGTGCTCTAGGGCAAGGCTAGTTAGCATTGTTCAGGGTGAGTTCTGGTGAGACACAGTGATGTATATGAATATACTTTTTGTATATTCAGAATGTATTATGGATTTTTGGGGATTCGTGTATGTATTTTTGGAAGACGGTAGTATTCTAGTATTGTATTTGGAGTGTATATGTTTGTTCTGCTGTGTTGTATTATATGGGTTATGAACAGGTGTACTTGGTGCCCCATTTTGGGGTATCAGGATACTATATTGTAGGGTATCAGAGATTATGTATGGAATATTGCACTTCAAGCCTCACTAGGTCTGGGGCGTTACAGATATGGTATCTGAGCATACTTATAGTAGAATTTCACAGGGCGTCACATGATGAAGTATAGGGATCTCAATTCTTAAGGAAAGTATATAAAAGGAAGTTAGGGAACAAGAGAAAGTTAAGACATCCATTGCAGCCACCACTCATTTTATTCCTCATTCCCTATGCTTAATCTAACTTAAGCATTTGAAAAGCCTCCTGAAATTACTAGAGTCACCCAAGATACATTTTCCTTTTTTTTTCTTAGGTAATCACTAACAAGTGTGGACATGAGAATCAAGGAAAAAAATGGCAGTCACTACTCCACTGCATCACTACCCCATAATTGCCTTTTATTGTGATTATGAAGGAAAGTGAATTTGGTTCAAAAACAAGACAAGGAAGAAGACAATGGTAGAGGGAATATAGATTTAAAAATCAATACCAAAAGGAATTTAAAGACTAGAGTAGATATAGGAACCAATACAAATATAAGCACAACTGAAAAAAACACTAATGAAGGACCCTTACACAAAGGTCGCCGGAAGTGGTTAGAGAATTTGAACAAACCCCCCCCCCCCCCCCTTTCAGGGTATGCAATTCATGTATTCTTTCTAACCTAAGAATTTGGAGGAAAATCCAAAATTAAAACCATTTAATGGCTTCTTGAGCACACCAAGTCATTCATCATCAAAATCACTAGTTACAAATCTATCTTGAAAGTGTCATAATATTGAATGGGACATTAAACATCCCGGTCACCTGCAGCTCTCATCCTCCATCGACATTGATGTCACCCACCACAAATAGGGAGCCACTAATAAAACAAAGATAGAACTTCATATCTAAGATAAAATATATCTCATGTTTTGGAAGTTGTTCTTATCACAAATGGGAGGCATGGGTTCATCCATAAAAATAAAAATAAAAATTACTACATTTGATGTTTTGGACATGTTAACTCCATCGGTTTTTTAGCAACAACAACAATAATAATAGTAATAATAATAAAATAATAAATACAATGAAAATAAAAAAATGACACATAGTGAGAATTTGATAAGTGTGAGAATAGGGTGTTGAAAAATGCTATTGGCCTTAATGCACATGATATTTGGGCTTCATGTTTTAATACCTTCAAGTGGGGAACTAATTTTGTGTGTGTGTGTGCATGTATGTGCATATATATGTGCGAGAGAGAGAGAGAGAGAGAGAGAGAGAGAGAGTCACATTCCTATTTTTGGCATGTAACTAGTCATGATGCCATCTAAAATCCCATGAAGGCACTGGGCCTAGGGAGGAACTAATTTTTTTTAAAAAAAAATCATCATTAGAATACAAGTAGTAAGCCAATTAAAGAAGTGTTTGTCTAAACACAAGATATATACATATATTTAATAACATAACTAAACATATCTCACCAACGGACTCTTTACATTTGGCTTTGCTTTATATACAATATTTTTCACAGTTCTTGAACTAACTATATTCTTCAAGAAAGCACAAGCTTTGTGACTTCTTGCAAACTAGTAGTTAATGTTAGGAAGTTGTAATCCCTTGGAAAACTTAACAAATGAGGCTTAATTTGAAACAATTGTAGAAGTAGGATGAGTAATCATGAGCTCAGTAGGCATCCTTAATCCCTTATTCATTTAAGAGTTTGAGCATTTTAAGATATGATATCTTAATATTCAGACATAATGAACATACTCTTTCTAAAATAGAAACTTCTTTATCTAGAGTTACCATGACAAGACATTCAAATTATACACATTTCAACATAGTAGTGCTATCTATAAAAAGTGTCAATTTTCATCTCAAACAAATACCAATTTCTAGCTTAGCCAACTATTGCTTAATGCAAAAATCTTGCAAAAATGTCCTTTAGAGGTTTAGGGCTTTCACCTAAGGGAGACACAATGCCTGCTTGCTTAGATGTCATAGCACCATAGGCATAAACAACACACAATGCCACAACATATCTAGTCATTTTGCATAATAGAAATTAAATATATGCACTATTATGTTATTTTGCTCGTAAATAAATGGCCATCATTGCAAGGCCAATAGCCACAAAAATAAATTTACCATACACTAAAAATGTAATTCATTGTTATGAAACCAAGGAAAACACATGCATTGTTATATGTACAAAATAACCAATAAAAAACTTACAAATATTTTCATATTAGGTTTCACATATATACATGTTTCTACCCTTCTTCTTGAAAACTTATCCAAATTCCTAGATGAATAAATGAAAATTATAAACAACTACCTTTGATTATCAACTATCCAATTTATTTTGAGGTTCCTCTAATTTTTCTATATCTCCCCCCCCCCCCCACTTGTTTATATTTCATAATTTTCTTCTTGTTGGTATACATGGCTAGAAATGATTAGAAGAGCAACAACTTGCAATAAATGGCCCTATAATGCGTTTGCCAAGTGTCCACTATTGGGCTAGAAACATTGCAAGACTATAGTAGCCTAAGTTATTTATGTTTTTAAAGTGCTTTATTAATTTACTTTTGTATAATCCCTTCCTACCACAAATAAATTAAATAAAATTTCAATATATTTTAACTCAAACTTAGTTAATGCACAAGATACTTAGCAATATATTCACTCAACACAAGAAGGAGAGTGCAATAGCCACGTAATTAATGAAATCAATTTTAGTTTACCATTTCTTAAAACTTACGATTATCATAACACCCCCCCCCCCTAAAATTTCTATTCTTGAAATTTCATCCAACTTTGGGTTGTAAACAAATGAAGATATCTTTTAGCCATATCTATGTCTGATTCTCATGTTGCTTCTTCTCATATATGGTGTTGTCATCATACCTTGACTAAAGGAGTAACATTTTCCTTTAAAAACCTTTCCTTCCTCTCAAGAATTTGAATAGGATTTTCTTCACCTTTGATATCCTTTCTAAATGAAATATTGGACATTCGAGAACATGACTCAAATCTAGCTTATGCTTTTGAAGCTTTAAGACACGGAAAACATCATGAATATGAGCTAACTCAAATGGCAACATCAACTTATATGCTACTTCTCCAACTCATTTCATAATTTGAAATAGCTTGACATTATAACAAGGTTGTAGCTTACCCTTCTTCACAAACCCTTGGAAATAAAGTCTTCAATTCCAAATTCTAGCAACCTTGTTCTTTTATTGTCATATCTCTTGTGTTAGCGTTGAGATGCTAGAAGACAATATCTTATTCGCTTAATCTTCTCAATAGTTTCTTGAATCAAATTTGGATAAAGCATTTGATTTTCTCCTACTTTTTTCTCAACACATTAGTGATCTATAAGGTCTCCCATATAAAGATTTATGTAGTGCCATAATTATATTGGATTGAAAAATATTGTTATAAACAAATTATACTAAGGATATAGTGCCATATTTATATTGGATTGAAAACTATTGTTAGAAGCAAATTCTACTGAGGATAGATGCTTACTCCAACTCCCTTTAAAGTCTAGAGTGCAAGCTTTTAACTTTTAAATTATCTTCTAAGATTTGAATTACCCTTTCACATTGACCATTTGTTTTATGGATAATATGTAGTGCCAAATTTCATTTGTGTACTATAGCCTTTTGGGAACTCAGCCAAAATTGAGCTGCAAATTTTGGGTCCCTATTAGAGATAATAAATAATGGAATCCATATAATCGTAGAATTTCTTTTTATACACTAACAACTCATCCTTGCAAGTAATTTTGAAATCATACTGGGTAAAAAGTGAGCTAATTTTGTCAATTTATCCACAATAAACCATATAGTGTAATGGCCTAGGGTAGTCCTTGGCAACCTTGAACAAATTCCATTCTTACCTTGTCCCATTTTAATTTCCTACCAACAATGCTTGTAATAAACCTATTGGTAATGGTTATACTAAACCTACATGCCTTTGGTGTGATACAATTGCACTAACCGGTACCATTTTAACCGCAACATTATTTTCATTATATTATTGAGGGTTATTAACACTCTACCATGAATTGATGGTGCTCAAGACACTAAATTTAGATTTTGTTATCAAAAGTCCATTAATATTTTCATGGATAGATTGGTCAATGTAAATCTATTAATATATTACTATAAAATAATGTTTTGGGCTTGACACACTATGAATAGATGAAACATACAATAGTAAAATTCATTGCAGCTTGCATATGAAGGTAGACACATGAGGTTTGTCATTTGATAAATGGAAATAATGCGCATAACATCATATTATAATGAGACATTATAATAAATATAGTTGCATTTGAGTATGACCTTTCAACCACCTCAGAATCTATCCAATTTCAACATACTTGTGAGAAAGTGCTTGAATTTGTATAAGCACATATATCCAACAAGTGAAGGTTATCACAATATCATTCATTAGAGCACATACCAGAACTATGATCAAAATATTTATTTAGTCCTCCCACATAGACTACTTCACATTTAACCAAATAATAGATTAATTGGTATATGAGACCAACACCTTAATATGAGGCATTGATAAATAATCATAAAAATTACATATTGCAACTATTTCCTACTAAAATAACAAGGCAAACAAAAAGTTATCAACAATTGAGGGAAAATTGTTGCCACACATCAAATAATGTGCTAATAATATAACATGTATTGCTTATTTAGTGATCTACATGGATGAAGAAATTAATTAGAGAATAAACCAAAGGTAGAAGAAGAGCCTAAAGGCTACAAGACTGGCCTAGACTCCAATAGAGACTTAATATAGAAAGAGCAAACTACTATGTCAACTTTTTTTAGAAGATAAGAGACCAAAACAACTCACATCTCAGTCCAAGTATTGACTTGCTAACATAGATAGAATGATCAAATAGTTAAAAGTTTTTGTGTCTAAGTATTGGCTTGCTAACATTAGTACACCAACCTATCAACATTGCAGAGTGGTCAAATTATAATGAATAGGTCAAGTTTAAAGATCAACTTGCAAACATTGGTAAAATGACTAAAGCATATAGAGTAGCTTGGTCAAAGGATGATCAACTTGCCAACATTAGTAAAATGACCAAAAGAACGATGTGACATAGCATAGAGAACGTACCTAATATAATTAATCAAAATGATGCACAAATTAGTCATAGGGTTGTAAGTTCCCTTTTATGCTTTAGAGGGGAGGGCATGATGGTAAAACTAACCCATTACTTTGAAGCCATGTGACTAATAATAAACATATGATCTCCTAAGATCCTCCAGTCAAGTTGATATAAATCTATCCTAGAGGAAAGGTAAGCTAAGGATCAAATTTGTAGTATTTTAGAGATTATACTAGAGAGTTGGTGAGGAGAGATCTCTCTAATACATGGGATGAGAAGGTCTATCAGTGGCAACCAAGGGAGAGGAGAAAGGTGAGACATCTACTATTGTCATACTCATTCTATTTTCTCATTCCCTACTCTTAATTTAACTTAAGCAATAGAGAAGACTCCTAGATGCCATTTGGGGTCTCCCCAACATTTTTTCCCCTTGTTTGCATGTGAGCCCACACATTGCGGGCGTGAGAATTAAGGTGTTGTTTTTTACATCAATAGATTTTAAACCCACTTATCTCTAAAAGTTGTGCTGCCTCTCTCCCTTGACCCTTCTTCCTCTTTAGTTGTCTTTCTTAATGAGTTAGACCAACATATTTTTCGAATGTAATACTTTTAAAAATGAATATTAATTTTTAAGTAGTTCTAAATGATTGCTGAAAAGATGATCAAAATTCAAGAATATGGTTTACAAATTTAATAATAATGATAATAAGAGATAAATAAATATTGAATAATAAATATAATATGTGTTATGAAAAATATAAATGGTTGTCACTCCTTCATTTACCACTCCTTCAACTTCCACCCCTTCATCTTCCACCACCATAGATAGTATTACCCTTATAGCCCTATACAAGGGCCCTCTCTCCCTCTCATTTTTACATGCACATGTAAGGCTTGGAGTAGGCATACAAATATAAAGGATAAGAGAAGAGGCATATTTGTACAAGATTGGTTTCAAATCATCTTGTAATTCCTTTCGAGATAGTGAAATTTTTTATCCCATCCGCCTGTGGAGTAAGCATAGTCGAACCACGTAAAATTTCTGTTTCATCTTTATTTATTTTTCTGCATTGTAAAATTTATGTCTCGTCTCTATTTATTTTTCTGCATCTTTTACAACTCATTATCAGCACAAGACTCTAACTATTTGAGATATTTCTTTAAATCCCATTTAATTTATTTCTTATAAGTTTTACTCTACAAGAGTATAATATTCTCCAGAAGAGAATATGTCTTTTAAAGTTTAAAGAGTACCAATCTCTAAAAGAGATGGTAAGATAGTCCTCTTGAAGAGGCTATATATTTAAATCTCCCGCCTATATATTTAATCTCCCAAAGAGATAGACCTCTTGAAGAGGCTATGTATCTAGTCTCCAGAAGAGATGGTAAATATTTACCTCCTAAAGAGGGTATATTTTCAACCTCCCGAAGAGATGTTAAAGTCGACCTCCTGAAGAGGTGAGATGTTTATCCTCCAAATAAGGTAGTACATTTAACCTTCGGAAGAGATGGTAAATTATTACCCATTCTCATATTATAATTGAAATCATACTCATGATGAGTACAAATTGAGAAAAAAATAATGTTCCTGAAGAAACATATTTAAGTACCATCGGAAGGGTGGAAGTAATATTATATCTATAATTATCTCAATTTTATTTCAATTCTTACATTTTGTTTTTCTAAATTGTCTTGTTATTGTTAATTTATTCATATGTTCAACCTAAGTAAAGTTGAATTTGTTCCCCTTAATATCAAAGACAACAATTATTTATCATGGGTTCTTGGTGTTGATATACATCTAAATGCAATGAACTTGAGAAACACTATTTTATATGAAAATACCGCATCCCTATAGGATCACGCAAAGGCTATGATCTTCCTCCATCATCATTTATATGAAGAATTAAAGACTAAATACCTTACTATTAAAGACCCACTTATCTTGTGGAAAAATTTAAAGGATAGATTTGACCATTAAAAGACTATGATTTTGCCAAATGCTAGACATGAATGGTTACACCTAAGGTTGCAAGATTTTAAAACAGTCAGTGAACATAACTCAACTTTGCATAAAATTAGTTAGAAGTTAAAATTATGTGGTGAAAAGATTATTGATGAAGACATGCTTGAAAAGACATTTACTATTTTCCATCCCACCATGGTCGTGGTTGAAATAATCACTAGCATCGACGTAAGGCTGCAATCCCTCAAAAGAGGGATGACCCTCAGAAGTGGGATAATGATCATAATCAACGACTTAGGCATTATGAAAATAAATACTAAAAATGCAGAGGAAAAGGCCATTGGTCGTGCACCTGTTGTATGCCTAGACTTTTGGCAGCCTCTATAAAAGAAAATAAAAAAGAGTAAAGAAGTTGAAACAAATTTTGTTGATAATGTTATTCCAATAGACCTTGTTGTTGAACTGTTCAACTATGTTTATCTTGTTGTTGTTGATTTCCTTGTAAATCAAGACAAGAATAATGATGTAATATTTTAAGAAATAGTAAGCAAAATTGTATTTGGATTTCAATAAATAAATTATCGAATTTATTGTTGCTATGATAAATTATAATAATGAGTTTTTAAAATATGTATTGTAGCGTGGATTGTCCTAAAACTTTGACCGTTTCTAAGATGTCTATGGAAGAAGTTTGTTTAACTAACAGTGCTACAATACTTATAATTCTTCGAGATAGGAAATATTTTCATTACTTGAATATATCTTCAACAAATGTTAATAAAATATCTGTTTCTATGAATTTGATTGAAGGCCCTGGAAGAGCTAACATAAAGTTACCCAATGTCACTTTATTACAAATTAATGAAGTTTTGTATTCTAGCAGATCCAGAAGAAATCTGTTAAGCTTTAAAGATTTATAATTCAATGGATATCATATTGAAACTATAAATGAAGGCAGTAAAGAATTCCTTTATATTACTTCTATTGTTTCTGAGAAGAAACAAATTATAAAAAAACTCCCAACGTTATCTTCTGGATTTTATTATACAAAGATTAAAGCAATTGAATCATATAATGGCTTGTACTAGAAGTGTAATAACTTAAAGTTATTTACACTTTGGTATGATCGTCTTGAACATCTTGGAGATGTAATGATGCGAAGAATCATTGAGAATTCACATGGTCATCCACTAAAGAACCATAAGATTCTTTTATCAAGTGATTTCATGTGTACTACTTTCTCTCAAAAGAAATTAATTGTCAAACCATATATTTCAAATGTAAGTCTTGAATCTCCTAGTTTCTTACAAAGAATTCATGGTGATATATGCAGACCAATACATCCACCATCTTGACCATTTAGATATTTTATGGTCTTAATTGATGCATCTACTAGATGGTCACATGTTTTTTTTACTTTCTACTTGTAATATTGAATTTGCTAGACTTCTTTCTCAACCGATTAGATTACGAGCTCATATTTTTTTATTATTCAATTAAATCAATTCGTTTGGATATTGGTGGTGAATTTACTTTCCGAACTTTTGATAACTTTGGAATAGATGTTGAACATCTTGTTTCTCATATCCACACACAAAATGGTTTATTTGAATCTTTTGCTAGACCTATGATTATGATAACCAAATTGCCTTTATCTATTTGGAGACATGCTATTCTTCATGCTGCATGTTTAGTTCATATAAGGCCAACTGCTTATAATAAACTTTTACCTATGCAATTAGTTTCTAGGCAACAACCTAAAATTTCTTATTTAAGAACTTTTGGTTGTGCAATATATCTTCCTATTGTCCCTCATCAAAGAACTAAAATGGGTCCTTAATGTAAGATTGGTATCTATGTTGGTTTTGATTCCCCTTCTATTATTAGATATCTTGAACCTTTAATAGGTGATTTATTTAAAGCACAGTTTCAAGATTGTCATTTTGATGAAGTAGTATTCCTTACATTAGAGGGAGCAAAATCAGTGTTTGAAGCACAATATGAAATCACATGGAATGCTATAAGTTTATCTCATTTAGATTCTCGCACAAATCAAAGTGAACTTGAAATTCAAAAGATCATACATTTGCAAGGGATAGCAAATCAGTAACTAGATTCTTTTGCAGATACCAAGGCCATATTAAAATCTCATACGCCTGCTGCAAATATTCTAGCACGTATTGATGTCCTTAAAGGACAATAGCCGGTTAATAAACCTAAACCGCAAGTTAAATGTGGAAGTTCTATTGGTGCAAAAGATAAAACTTCTAGAAGGAGAAAATTGAAATCTGTAAACACTCCAGAAGAGGTTATAGAGATGGATAATCCATTCGACATTCACAGATCCATTTTTCCTAAAAATGAAATCCCTATCATGGAACCTTCTGAAGAGGAATCTCTTGAAGAGAAAACTTCTGAAGAGACATCCCTCGAAAAGAGACAGGTACCTATAAATAATAATGAGATCTCAATTCATTACACAGGAAAAATGTGGGATAGATATAAAGTTGTTGTCAATAACATATTTGCATATGCAGTAGTTATTGATTTTACCAGAATTAATGAGGATCCTGAACCTAAATCTGTTAATGAATGTCGATATATAAGTGATTGGCCAAAATGGAAAGAGGCTATCACATCAGAATTAAACTCTTTATTAAAAAGAGAAGTTTTTGGACCTATAATCCAGACACCAGAAGATGTCCAATCCATTGGATACAGATGGGTATTTGTGCATAAGAAAAATGAAAATAACGAAATTACTCGATATAAAGCAAGGCTTGTGACACAAGGTTTCTCGTAGAAACCCGGAATTGATTATGAGGAGACATATTCTCTCGTACTGTATGGAATTACTTTTAGATTATTAATTGAGCCAGCAGTCGTTGAACGATGGAGCATGCATCTTATAAGCGTAGCAAGAACATACCTATATGGATCGTTGGATAGTGACATTTATATGAAAATCCTTGAAGGATTTAAATTGCTTGAAGCAAAACCAGAAATTTATATTATTATTAAACTCCAATGTTATTTATATGGGTTAAATCAATCTGGACACATGTGGTACAATCAATTAAGTGAGTACCTTTTGAAAGAAGGATTAATAAATGATCCAATTTGTCCATGCATTTTTATTAAAATATCAAAATCCAGATTTGCTTAATTGCTATTTATGTTGATGATTTAAATTTAGTTGGGACTCTTGAAGAGCTCACTAAACCTGCTAATTATTTAATGAAAGATTTAGGAAAGACAAAATATTGTCTTGGCCTACAAATTGAACATGTAAATAGTGAAATTCTTGTTCATCAATATAATATACATCAGAAATATATTAAGGGAATTCTATATGAACAAAATTCATCCTTTGGGATCTCCAATGATGGTGCGATCACTTGATGTTAAGAAAGATCCATTTCAGCCTCATGATGAGGGGGATTAATTACTTGATCCTAAAGTACCATATTTAAGTGTTATCGGCTCTTTGATGTATCTGACCAATTGTACAAGACCCAACATTGCGTTTGTTGTAAATCTACTAGCAAGATATAACTCTGCTCCTACTTGGCGACTTTGGAATGAAATTAAGCACATTCTACGCTATTTGAGAGGTACATATGATTTGAGTCTATTCTACTCATTTGATTCCAAGTCTTAACTAGTAGGATATGCAGATGCTGAATATCTATCTGATCCCCACAATGCTAAATTTCAATTTGGATATGTATTTTTTTACAAAAAAACTGCTATATCTTGGAAATCAATAAAGCAGACGGTTACAACAACATCCTCTAATAATTCTGAAATACTAGCTATCCATGAAGCCAGTAGAGAATGCGTGTGATTTAGAAAAATAATTTCTTATATCCAAAAAAATTGTGGTCTTCAATCAATCAAGGGTATTTCAATAGTTTTATATGAAGACAACGATGCATGTATAGCTTAGCTAAGAGGAGGATACATAAAGGGCGACAAAACGAAACATATCTCTCCAAAATTCTTCTATTCACATGAACTATAGAAGAATGGTGATTTAAATGTTCAGCAGACCCGATCAAGTGATAATCTAGTAGATTTGTTCACTAAATATTTGCCTACTACAACATTCAAGAAATGAGTTCATCTCATCGGAATAAGACATCTTAAAGATCTTATCAAAAGAAGTTAATATATGAGTGACATCCAAGGGGGAGTGTTATAAAAAATATAAATGATTGTCACCCCTTTTATCTTCCACTTCTTCATCTTCCACCCCTTTATCTTCCACCACCATAAGTAATGTATTATCCTTATTGACCTATAAAAAGGCCTTCTCTCCCTCTCATTTTTACATACACACATAATGTTGTTTATGGTGTGACTCTTATACTTGGAGTTTTCTAAATAAGAGAAGGAAGAAGAACATGGAGGGGCTGCACAGCAGGCACTTGTCGACAAGTGCCCTGAGCTCGTCAACGAGTAGATACCAAGAGTTATAATTTCTTAGAATTGAAGACTCGTTGATGAGAGTATGGACATGTCGACGAGTGGTTTTCTTTGTATCATCGACAAATCCTTGTACTCTTCGACGAGTGTCGCCTGGGCCACGAAGAGAAATTCAAATTTTGAATTTGGATGTTATGGTAGTTGGGTATTTGGAGGGAAACCTCCGAGAAACTTCTATTTATGTACTTCTTAATGTATTTTGTTTATAGAGAACTTTGCAAGACTAGTGTATTCTTGTTCTTCACATTATAGTGAATATTAAGTGCCATTTACTTTATTCTTATGTGATAAATTGTTGTTTCTCATCCATATTGGTTGTGTGTTGTTGAAGCTTGGTGATTTGTTGCAAGTTTACATCTTCCGCTAAGTGTGTGTGTATATCCTATACTCAATTAATATCACAACAAATTGGTATCGAAACGATTGTTGTTATGGCATCGGGATCGTCTTCTGCAAGATTTGACATTGTTAAATTTGATGGAATCAGAAACTTTCGTTTGCGACAGAGGAGAGCAAAGGATATTCTAGTGCAACAAGGAATGACTAAGGCTCTACTTGGTGTTCAACCGATTGGAATGGATGAGGCAATATGGAGAGAATTGGAAGCAAAGGCCGTTTCTACAATACGCTTGTGTTTGGCTGATGAAGTTCTCTATCATGTGATGGAGGATGATTGTCCAGCGGCTATGTGGAGAAAGCTTGAAAGTCGGTATATATCTAAATCCTTGTCGAACAAACTTTTTCTTAAGCAAAGATTGTATTGGCTTAAGATAGTTGAGGGTTCAGATTTGAACCAACATATCAACATTTTTAATCAAATTGTGAGTGATTTGACACGTGTTGATGTAACATTCGAGGAGGAAGATAAAATATTGATCCTATTAAATCCCTTTCCTACATCTCAAACTTATGAAAATTTGGTTATAACTCTTAGACGAGGCAAAGATAATCTAAATTTGGAAGAAGTGACAAGTGCATTGCTTGGTTTTAATCAAAGAATGGTGATTAGCAATGAAGCTTCACATGTTGAAGGACTTGTCGTAAAAGGTAATCAAGAACATGGGAGACGTAAGTCCCAAGGAAAATCTCGGTTGCAGTCCGAGAAGAAGAAGAAGGACGTGAAATGCTTTAAGTGCAGTGAAATCGGGTACATAATGCTGAAATGTCCAGATTGGAAGAAAGGGAATTTTGAAAATCAGCAAGGTTCGTCAAAATATGCGTGTATAGTGGAAAGAAATTCAGAATGCAGTGATGGAGATATGTTGTGTATTTCATTGGGTTTGGAGTGCCTCACAGAAGACTTTTGGATTCTAGATACCAGATGCTTTTATCATATGACGGCAAACAGAAAATGGTTTGACACCTACAGGTCAGTCAATACAGGTTGTGTTCTAATGGGAGATAATATTTCATGCAAGATACTTGGTATTGGAGACGTAAAAATAAAAATGTATGATGGTGTTGTAAGATCTATATATGATGTAAGGCATGTGGAGGGTCTAGGAAAGAGTATTATTTCATTGGGTATTTTAGACTATAACGAGTATAGTTACGAGTTTGAAAAAGGAGAAATGAAGGTGTGTGTAGGCGATTCGATAGTGATGAAAGGAGAAAAGATAGAGGGAAATATCTATGTACTCCAGGGTGTTACGGTTGTAGGTGGAGATTCAACCATTGAATCAGAATCAGTTACTTCGTGGTATATGCAGTTGAAGAATATGGGTGACTACATATATTCAGATGTTTGGGAATCGATGATGATAGCATCAAAGGAGAGACATATGTATTTTGTGAGTTTATCACAAAGGGTCTTGGTGTACTTCATGCAGTGGCTGAGGTGGAGAACCCGACCGAGAGAGAAATCCTTATGTTAGACACTGGGGTTTGAGTACGTTGGTTTTGTTCAAGAAGTTTTGTGAGTAGGGCAGGCTATACGCATAGCTTGTAGGGTACTTCTTGATGAAGTCAGTGAATATGGTGCATTTTTTGTGTGATCAATCACCAAAAGTATCGCTAAATGGGAAAGTTGCAAGTGAATTGTGAGCATGTTTTTGCAGTAGACTACTCGGTTGGGAGTGGATGTCCACTAGTGCACTATTCTAGTGGTGGAGGATCTAGGCTTGGTGTTTTGTCCGGATAGTACCTCTTTCTTTATTTACTAAGAAAGGAGGGTGCAAGATGGGTGATCCTGTGGCAAACAAAGGGGTGATCGAGGACATAACTTTTTGTTGATAAAGTCATAGGGCGGCGTACTCAAGTAAAGGAAAAGAAACAGAAATGCCAAAAAACTGCTACAGCAACAATCATGTTATTCAAGTGGAGTTAGGGACTCAAGGAAAAAATGCGGGGAGTTCTAACTTAGGTTAACAATATCACAGATTAAATGGGCTTGTGATGTAGGTGGAGCAACAGACTCAGGGCAGAGATGACATTGGTGATATTGCAGGGAGTTTCAGCTTGGGAGACCCGTAGAATAACGGTAAGCTCATGTGTACTTTCAGACCACCACTCAAGTGTGTGAAGTGGTGAGGCTTCCAATATGGAAGAGGGTGATAAGATGCAGTAGAGTGATATGTCTGTTGTGTATGAATGACATGTTATTGGCTGGAAATGCTTTAACTGGGGCTTTAATTAGTTGGAAACTCTATTGGAAGGTTTTGACATGAATGTGTTTGGGTATGCCCAAGATGGGTCTTGGTTTGTTGATTCACATGGACAAAGCTGTAGGGAGATTGGTATTATCTCATGGTAGCTTTGTGGACGAAACCGTAAGGAGACTTCGTTTGCCGTCTCAAGGGGGGTTCTATGGAGAATCATTATGAAATGTCCATCGCTCGGTACCCAAGGATGGGCTGTGATATCTGGGATATGTCAAAGGTCCTCCATGTTTGTGTAAATGAGGTGTTTCAACAGGCAACATAGTGGACCGTCAATTGTGAGATTTGTTGAAGACTATGCAGAGGGCTTTGGTGATATAAGGCTTGTAGTAGTGTTTGTTTACTATTGTTGGAAGGCTTTGCTGGAAGCCTAGGGTGAAGTCTTCGGGTGATGAATCTATAACTGCATCAGGGTTGATGGTAGAAGCTGAAACTGCCATCGGTAAGTTCAAGCGGTATTGCTTGGACTTGGTATTTGTCTCCAAGTGTTAGAAGGGAGACATAACCAACCGGGCGATTCAAGTTCAAGGGTGGAGCAGTTCATATGTTTTTCAGTATTCTTCTAAGGAGGCGTATAATCACCAAGGTGGAGATTGTTGTTTATGGTATGACGCTTATACTTGGAGTTTTATAAACAAGGGAAGGAAGAACATGGAGGGGCTGCAAAGCAGGCACTTGTCGACGAGTGCACTGAGCTCGTCGACGAGTAGACACCGAGAGTTAGAATTTCTCAGAATTGAAGACTTGTCGACGAGAGTATGGACATGTCGACGAGTGGTCTTTTCATATCGTCAACGAATCCTTGTACTCGTCGATGAGTGTCGCCTGGGCCGCAAAGAGAAATTCAAAATTTGAGTTTGGACGTTATGGTAGTTGGGTATTTGGAGGGAAACCTCCGAAAAACTTCTATTTATGTACTTCTAAATGTATTTTGTTTATAAAGAACTTTGTGAGACTAGTGTGTTCTTGTTCTTCACATTATAGTGAATATTGAGTGTTATTTGCTTTATTCTTATGTGATAAATTGTTGTTTTTCATCCATATTGGTTGTGTGTTGTTGAGACTTGATGATTTGTTGCAAGTTTATATCTTCCGCTGAGTGTGTGTGTGTATCATATACTCAATTAATATCACAACACATAAGGTTTGGAGTAGACATACAAATAGAAAGGACAAGAGAAGAGGAGAGATAAAAAGAAAGAGAGATATTTTGTGTAAGGATGCTTCCAAATCTTGTAATTCCTTCCGAAATAGTAAAATTTTTTATTTATCTCTTTGTGGAGTATGCATAGCCGAACCACATAAAATTTTTATTCCTTCTTTATTTACTTTTCTGCATATTTTATAACACCTAATTTTTTTTTTTTTTGAGAGTGAATATATTATGTAGTTACGTATGGAGATAACTTGCAAATGCAAAGCGCACTGAAGCGGCTGCAGGCCTACGACATCTGTACACGAGAGAGCAGACAACACTTGGTCACAAGAAGAAAGCAACTGGAGACAATACAACAATAGCCGTTGAGAAGAGAATGCATTCCTCATTTATGCTTCGACGCTTCTGCTGTTTCAATGCATCGATTTCGTCTTCTGCTGTCAGCCCATCTTTTAGAAAGAAGCCACTCGTCTTCTTGGGCTCTCCTCAGGTCTCTCTCTCACTCTCTCTCTCTCTCTCTCTCTCTCTCTCTCTCTCTCTCTCTCTCTCTCTCTCGCTTTCAACTTTCTCTCTAAAGCTGTGTAAGAATGCCTTGCAGGTATCTGTCACAGTGCTTGATGCTCTTTTCAATGCGTCTGCGGCTTCAGACTCCCTCTATGAGGTACGATTTTGATGCTATTTGTAATTTCATATATAATTTGCCATTTCTAGACATTGTTTATCATCTTTAGTTCTTACAATTTACTTTCTCTTTTTATGCCCTTCATTAGTATTTATCATTTCGTCTTATCAGTTTCAAGATTTTGGTGGGTTTTTGTTGAAGGAAATGAGTTCCGTACAGTTTCACGCATTCAGGTTGTTAGTTTCCCTTTTGAATTGTGTCATTTTGTTCAGGTTGGGGGTGATGCTTCCAATTTTATTGATAATTTGTACTACAAAATCAAGCTTAATGGATGATTTTAGTCTAATTTAGTTCAATCCTACCATTTTTTTTTAATAGAGGTGTGGAAGGTGCTCATAGAATGTTTGAGAAGATTTCAGTTTGGATGGTTAAAACTCACCAAATCATATGTGTTGTATATTCTTATTCTACACGGTAACAATGTGTGGGATTTGGGGAATTGTGCAGTTGCAATCTTGTTAAACTTTGGACAATTACACATAAAACCTATAATCTTTTTGAGATTGATTTTCTTCATTTTAGCATTCCCAATGTCATTTTTCTTGGACATAACATTATTTTGCAATGGCAGTTACTGGGAATGCTTGATATACAGTTTAATGAATTCATGAATTTTAAATTATCATAGATTGCCGGAGAATGTGATAGAATTGCTACTTTAATCTGATTTTAGGTTGCAGCGATTGTTACGCAGCCACCTTCTGCAAGAGATAGGGGAAGAAAGGTGACGCCTTCCCCTGTTGCACAGCATGCCCTGGACAGAGGCTTCCCTTCTGATCTCATTTTCACACCCGAAAAGGCTAGAGAGGTAAATACGCTTCCAGTAATATCATAATATCATAATACACTTTCCTTCTTGGCTCTTGATGTGGCCTGGCCTAGTGACATGTCGTGCAGTTGTGTTGTTATTTGCCACCTAGTCACACGTTCCCTTTTTCTTGGTTTTAAATAACATGTTATTGTAGATATATTTTCCATTGCTTGAATTGATGTTCTTAAGTGGTGCTTATTAGATGATAAGTTTTCTTTCCAGTCCATTTTAATTGTTTTTCCTCTGGCTCCTCATTCTCCATGAAGTCATTTTTTTTTTTCTTTGAGACATTCTCTGTGAGTTCTTCCATAATTAAGCATTAACTAGAAAAATTTTGAAACATTTTTCTCTGTTATGCTTTGTTTACATTGAGGTTAGTGAAATTATTTGATTTGATTTGAACTTATATTACTTTTTAAAAAATCTTTTAGAAATCAATATCTGGTTATTTTTTTCATTTTACTGTTGTGCAGGAGACATTCTTGTCTAAGTTAAGTGCTTTGCAGCCAGAACTTTGCGTTACAGCAGCATATGGAAATATTTTACCTAACAAGTTTCTCAAAATTCCACAATTGGGTTAGTGTTTTTTTTTGCTCTCCTTTAAATTTTTTAAGCAAATTGAAGCTTATTTTTTTCTGTGATTCCTGATTTAAGTTGAATGTAGGACTCAAATACTGCATGTTTCGCCTTTCAGACTCAACTTTAGCCTTTGGTTCTGTACTTTTAATTGTTTTTGACTCTTGGAAGATACAAGCTTTAGATTATTTCATTCTCTAAGAAAGTGCGATCAAGAAATTTTTATGTTTCTCGTGAATTGGAGACTTCATTATAAACTCTGCAGCATTGTTATCACAAACTCATTCTATTTTATTCCACTCCCACAAAATTTAAATGATCTGTCCTGCTAATGTTTTCTGAGATAAAGCTGAAGTTTTGGAAGTGCCTGAAGGGCAAGCATTTTAGTATGAGACTTAAAGCTTCATGATTCAAACTTTTCATGACAAAACAATGTAAATATGAAACTTATTCTTCTTTTATTTTTTTATTTTTATTTTTTACCAAGTTCATGTTTTCATGATGTCTCATAGGATAGTTGTTAGCATGCTAGGTGGCTTAACTATTATGTGAGAGGGGATACTGATCTGATGATTTCCGCCCCTTTGAATACTTGCATTTGAAGTGGAAAATGATGGGGCGGATTTTTGGTTAGAAAATGGAGGATGTTACTTCTTTTGGTGCTTAAGTGTCTGATATTATGGATTGTAACGTGTGGATTTTCATACTTAAGAAGTGCGCTTTCAGGGTGGATAGAAGGAGATAGATTCAATGCATATATGCAGGTTTAATTTGTTCTTCTCCATGCATGGTTTTGGCTATAGATGCTAAGCTTTTGGCAACTTCATACACCCAAGTAAGTCTTCTGCTAGATTTAATACTTCATATTTATTAGGGACTGTCAATATACACCCAAGTCTGCTGCCTCTTTACCGTGGTGCTGCGCCTGTTCAAAGAGCATTACAGGTTCTATATGCTCATCCCAAGTTTCAGTTCTTTTCTTTTGGATGTTTCATTCTATAAGTTGTACCACTCATAGATCTATTATTGGTCTTTATAACAGGATGGTGTTAAAGAAACGGGAGTATCATTAGTGTTCACTATCCGTGCATTGGATGCTGGGCCTGTCATTGCTTGTGAGAGATTGGAGGTTGACGATCATATTAAGGCAAGCATGATGCATTTCTAAAATATTCCTTAATTGGATATCCAATCTTACAATAGGATGAAAAGCTATGAGCCTGCAAGCCCATTTCTGTGCAGGGGCCCTTCCAAGAGATGTCTGGGACCGGTCGGTGTGGGTTAATTAGTTAGTGACATGCTATGTGGTCAAATTTGGTTTCAATCATATGTTTCAAATACGCCTTATGAATGCTGCATCTGCCCTATGAACAAAGCAGCCCAATAAGTGTCAGAATTTTCTAAATTGGTTACTGAATGCGTTTTGAGCATTTTCTCTGATGTTTTTGACTGGTCTACACACAGGCACCGGATTTACTTGCGCTTCTATTTGCTCAAGGTGTGCACCTGTTCTCTACTTTTTTATTATTATTATTATTATTATTATTATAATTATTTATGTTTTATTCTGTGTAATGCACATTTTGTTTTCTGTTTCTTGATGTAATTTTTGCATTTGTTTCTTCTCCTCACTTGATTATGTGAATTTCCCTCACAATCTCTATTGCTGTGCTTTTGTAAATAACCTGCATAGCATTTTCACAAAAACTAAAAAGAATAACTTGCATCGTGTATGCACACGTGGGGAGTGCACGTGTGCCTTTTATGCATTTGTTACTAGTGCATACTCCTCTGGGAATTGTTATTTTCTGATTATGTAAGCACTGCCAAACAATTCATTAATTATCTGGTCTCAGTTTTCATATTTTAAAATTGATCAATGCATATCCTTATGGTTAAAATATGAATCATGTGCATGTACTCTTCTAGCGGGCCATTAATATTCTTGTTGTTCCCTGACTTCCTTTTGTCATAATTCTTCACAATGTCATGTTCTTATTTTAAGGCAAACTTAGAAAACCATGAGTTCCTGTTTATTTGATTCGATAGTCTGTAGTCTTCATCAAGGGACATAGATTCATAATTCTATTATTCATGATTACTGAATTGTATTAATATCTGGTTATTCCTAGATACTTACTTATGTTCATTTATTTAGCTTAGAAACAGGCATCAATGACCACACCATATTACATGCCACTTAGTTTGAGTTCGATATGTGTCATAAAGGCATATCAACCTCTTGAATAGATTCTTTGCTTAGGTTTTCTGTATTGACAAGCAATCTACCTTGTTTATGTAGGGTCTAAACTTCTTATCCAGGAGATTCCTTCAATATTTGATGGATCGGCAAGGATGAAAGCACAACACCAAGATGATTCTAAAGCTACTTTAGCTCCGAAGGTACAACTTGTTCTAATTCATCTTAGAACAGGAATTGTTCAAATACTAGCTGTTGAGTTGACATAAAATCATATCTGATGAATCTATGGTGATTTTATTTATTTTTTTGGGTGCATGTTTGTATTTTATGAGATGGCATGCATGCATTGAGTTCTACTCGGAGTGCATTCAAAATGTTCTGAAAGTAATTTCTTTTTTTAATTTTTGACGAAGGCTATAAATTGGAATTCAAGTGTAAGAATGGGATCATTATTAATCCAGTTAATTAGTAAAATTCTCTTCATTTCTTTGAGAATCCTTTTATCTTCATTGTGTATTTGACAGCCTACTTGTAGATATTTTCTTTTGGGCATTAAAGAATACTATTTTCTGGACAAGGTTGTTGGAATCTGGATCCTACATAGGATTGTTGGGGGAGTTCACAGGATTGGATAGCAGGAGCAGATCGTGGATTGTAAGGTTCTTCTTAGAATGTAAAATATTAAGAATTTATGTATTTGGAATTTTACGGCAACTAACAATAAAATAAACCTAGAAACTTGGTAGAATGTAGCTAGCTAGCCCCTAGCAGGTTTTTCCTTAAAAAATTTTGACCCTAGGAAAAAAATGTAAATGGTCTGAATTGCAAAGTGCTCTGCAAAGGGTAGACTGTTGCTAGTTTGTTTATTCAATAATTGAACTTAAAAATAAAAGCAAAAAGAATGAAGAAAAAAGGAACAAGAAAATGCTAATCTTAATTCAAACTGCTGTAAACATCTCAGCTTCTGTGTTTGTTGTCGAACCATGAGAAGAAAAAGAAGATGGAAAGACAGGAGGGAAAGGAAGCAAAGAAGAAAAAAAAAACATTTTATTGAAGGAATGATGACTTTTTGTTAGTTGAAACGAAAAGAAGAAGAAAAGAAAGCTGTCTGCTCTCTGTATTTTTGGTTGGGGGGGGGGGGGGGTGAGGTCTCTGGCTTGTCGATGATGAGAGGAAAGAAGAGGAAGAAAGTAAAGAACCATAAAGATAATGCATAGCTGCTACGAGCGAGAAACTTTAAGCTGTTAGCCTGACTGTACAACTCCCAGGTTGTTGAAGCTCTCTTCTGATCTCAAAGCTCTCAGCTGGCCTCTCCTGCTGCTGGAAGAAGGAGCAGTCCCAGCTTGCTGATAGATAACTTGGAACCTGCCTATCAAGAACCCTAAGCTCTTAGAGAGCTTTCGGTTTTGAAGGAAGAGAGCTTTCAGGAGATGCTCAGCTGCTCTCTTGACTTGGAATGAAAATTTTGCCCTAATTTTGAAAACTGGACCAAATTTTGTTTCTCTTTCAAAAGTAAAGTGTTTGGGCCAGTAAAAATATAAATTGGGCCTTTTTTCTTTGAAATTCTAATCAGAAAAATTCCATATTCTGTTGTGCAATTATGATCAATAGGATCCCAAGTAGGTGTGATCCTACAATCCTATTAGGAATTAGGATCATACGATCCTATTGTGATCCTACTTGATTCTAATTCTACACATTATCCGGATTGATTATGCGAGTTTGGATTGTAGGATTGTAGGATCTAGATTGGGATTTTGATAACCATGGTTGTGGATTAGGCCGTGATATTGGATAACCCAATTGATCTTGGATTGCCATCTAAAGGCACACCTTAATAAATTAGAGGTCGATCAAGAATGCCACACCCAAGTATAGAGAACAATTCCAAAAATCTAGAAATATCCAAATCAATGAGCTAACCTACTCTTCCCTGAGCTAATTTTAAACCATAAACCCTCTTAAACAATTGCAAATAGTAAGCACATTTAAAAGAGACTCCCTATGGTCTTCTAAAAAGAAAATAGTGTCATTAGCAAACTGAAGATGAGAAACCACAACCCCCTCATCCAAGATTGCCCTCTTTGACCAAACCCCTTTTAAAAAATATATTATCAAGGAAGCTTCAACTTACTCGATCATCATCCTCCTCAAAATCATAAATCTTGGCACAAATGATGAAGCTAAAGAGATAAAGGAAAAAAGAAGCTTGATTTTTGCTTCTTTAAGGAATTTCAAGAAGTATTTGCATGGTCCTATCAATCTTTAAATAGCAAAACATAAGATTCCAACTTTCCCTAATATTAAGCTAGTGAAACAAAAATTGAGAAAAAATGAACGAAAATTGAGAAAAATGAAACCAGAATGGTAGGAAAGATCAAAGAGGAAGTAATGACATAGTTGGAAGCTGAGTTTCTAAAGATGGTACCTTATCCCGGATGGTTGGCTAACATTGTACTGGCCTAAAAAAAAGATAGCAAGGTGAGGACATTTGTTAACTATAGGGATTTGGACAAGGCTTGCCCTAATGTCATGAGCCAAGCTTGTTTAAGGCATTGTTTGCTTGTTAATGCTCCCCTTGTGTCTAGGGGATGGGTAACCATTTTATAAATAATAGTGTCGGTTTTATTCTTTGAGTAGGATGTTGCCTTTGTCAGAAAAGGAAGTCTGACTCCTCAAATTGATGTTTCCTAGTGCTAGAGCTAGACTAGCATGGAAAACTCTTTAGGAGAGGGCGAGGGTTCATCAATCATTGTAAAACTCCCTAGTTATTGTAAACGTGTTTAGCCTTCGCACCTCCTTAGTTAAACACATTTTTCTTTTGGAGGTGTGAATAGTGAATTGTGTTGCTTTATAGTTTACCGTGCAACACTTGTTTGCTTTCATGTTTGCTTACTGCATTCGCTTCATTTGCATTTGATGGTTGTAAATTTGCTTGCGTGGTGAAATTGCGATATACTTTTGGCTGGCTAGTTAAACTAGTGTGCTATGACTAGTGCTACATGACTTTTCACAGGCTGTGAAGAGTTTGCCCTATGACAGTTGGTATCAGAGCTTCAGAGCTTAGTTGATTTCTTTTTGATTTAGTTGCCTTTGGATTGTGAGATTGTGTGAGGCACTGGTGAGAGAACCATGTCGTGTTCTGGTACAGAGAGAATTGATGTGGTAGAGTGGTAGGATGATACAACTAACAATGTGGCAGTAGAGATGGCCTGACTTGAGGAACATGTTGATGTACTGGAAAGATTCCATAAACAGCAGCAGGGTTCCAATGATGAATTGTTAGAAGACTTTTGTTGTACAGTAGGAGTGCTACAAAACCAATTGATGAGCTTACTGCTAAGATGAACTTAATGGTTTGTGCTATTAGGAATTCTATTTCTATAGGGGTTCAACATGAAAGAACAGGGGTGCCAAAACCAGAGTATATAGGTGCCCATGATGCTAGAGCAATACTTTCATGTGGTGAAGACCGACTTGGAGGAGGCCAATGTATCCATGACGATCATGTACTTGAGTAGACATTAAGCCAATGATGCTTGGAACATTGATCATTGATTCATTATAGTACATAGAATGAGGTATGTTACTTGTCATGGAATGTGGTATGATGGGGCAGGTTCCTTCGGATTGTTCAAGCGGAACAAAAGGCGGTGTTCCAATAAATAGAACGATTCCTTGGATCGACATACACATGCACACACATATGTATTTGTATATGTATGTACAAAAACATATACACACACACACATAAACATATGCGCATACATATACGAATCTTTCAAATATATAACTATAAAATAATCAATGACTTAAATAAATATTATCCTCAATAAAGTCTAAATTCCCTAAAAAAAAAATGTAAAGAAGTAATTGTCAAACACAGAACAACTCCAACAGTTCAGTGGCCCTGTCCAACTAAATTAAATGCTAATGGGGTGATAGGTAAATAATGAAAATAAAAATTTCCTATGCTTCTATCTTCCCTTTATCTTTATGTGATGAATTTTATCTACCTTGAAAAAAATTTGAAATTCGAACTTGAGATCCAACTCCCCAAGTCTTGGCTTTGGATTAGTAGTAATTTAAGAACTGCTACTCTATCCTTAAAATTTTGGACCTAAAGTGCTTTGATGATTTGCTCCATCCTCCTTGCGCTCTTGAAGGTCTTGAGGGATGCCAAAATCCTCATCGTCCAAAAATTTCCAACGCAGTTATTCTAGTCTTACAAAGAATCATCTACCATGGTATCCTTGGGATCAGCGTCCCATTTTTTGGATGGGCCCTTCTTTGTAATGTTCTTGAACTGGGATATCAAGCAAGTGTTTGTGTGAATAAATGGTAGTTTGTCTGCCCTTGAAGAATTCAACCTATTTGTACAGAAATGAAAAATCATATGTAAGTAAGACCTTATTTTAATTCAAAAACTCTAAAGCAAAAACGGATTTAAATTTAAATAATTTACTGCTTTCTTTTGATGTTGTATATATAAGAATAAGTACCCAATTTTCTCCATAAATGTAGATGTAGTTGTAATTGGTCGAGTCAATATTTTTTGAGCTACGTTTTGCCAACTGTGGTGTTTCTGAACCTTAAGTAGTCCACCACTCTATACGGTCCATGGGCACAGCATCCATACAAGCAACTGAAGTAGAAAAAAGTCCTTTACACATGCGAAAATCCAAAAATTGCTTGTGTAATAATCTTGCTTTGCTAGGATTGCTTGATCATTTTTCAAATGCCTTCAATACTCCAGTAATCACTTTTTTATCTTCATTAGGCTTCTTTCTAAGTGTTCCTCCAGGGTCAGGAGTACTTACATAGGTAGCATCATAAAATCTGGCAGATAAAGCAAATGCAACACGATGCATGGGAATATTCTTTTTTCCTCATCTTCTAAGCACACTATTTCTTCAAAATCTAATCAATTTATAACATGGTTTTATGATGGCCCATATATTCTGCAACTCATCTAAAAAATCCTCGCTGCCTATGCACTCAGTAATAAAGGCTACATTTTCTTTTGTTTTCTCATCACCACCTTTCAACTAATCTTTTTCCAGGATTTTAAAGCTACAGTTGTTGCTGAAGCATCCCACACGTCTAAAAGTTGTTTAAGTAGTATACAGTGTGAGGCAAATCTTGTTTTAGCCACTTTAAGTGGTTCTAATCTGGCTTGGGTTAAAAAAAAAAGTGCCAATGTCTGGTGGTTTTTAATATGCTTGAAAATTTTATTATCTATTGAATATGTTTCTTCTAACCAATAAAATCAGAGGTCAAGTCCTTAAAAATCAAATTCAATTTATGAACTACACTTAGGGACCAAAAGATGTGAGGATGTAACTTTTCTATCTCTTTGCCAGCAACTTTACTGCTCGGAGCATTGTCAATAACCACTTGGATCACATTGGAAGTCCCCACCTCATCTATAGTTTTCAACTTTTTCAATTCTAGAATAGTCTTCAACATATAAGAACATTGCAGCACGACTTCTGTAGCAAGTACATTAATAAAAGGATTGTACTTTATATTACGCCATCAATCAAAAATAATTGAAACACCATTGGTATCTTCAGCTGGAATCTAATCCTTCTCAACATTACACTTCACCTCATTGAGTAATGAAGTCCTTGCTTTCTCAAAAGATGGGGCTTTAGATATCTTTGGGGATTTGTTGATGTCAGCTGCCATTTCGTGAAATTGTGGATTTCTAAGAACATTGAATGGAATCCTATTTGCACACAATGCTTGCACAACAGTCCACCGCATTTCTCTCCATTATAGCAAAAGATTCTTCAAGAGCATAACAACCAACTTTTAGCTTTTGATGAGAAAGCTTTTTAGTGATGAAGATACCTTGCTTCTTTCAGCTTCTTGAACTTTTTTTCCAATTGTCATAAAGTTAGCGATGGAGAGAAGAAGAAAAGAAGAAGAAATTAAGAGAAAGGGCAAGGGCGCAGTATCCTGGAGAGTTACGCACGGCTCCAGGTCTGCCCTTTTATATATTAATAATAAAATTCTTAAGGACAAAAATACCCCCACTCACACTACCTAAATTCTGGAATAACCCTTTTTTTTAATAGCAAAAGAAATTTCATTAAGGGAAAGAATTTACGAGGAGGAAGAACAAGACATCTTCCAAAAAAAATTGGAATAAACTAGAAAAAAAATAAAACAAAAATCCAAAATCAAGCCAGCCAGTTCTTCTAATCCCTATGTAAATCTTGAAAGCTAGCTTTCCTGAAATTCCCAAACCTGACACGCTGTAAAGAAGTCAAAAACTGAATCTTTTCCCACACCTATTCTCTTCTAACACTCCACCTCAAGTACCAAAGAGATTGTGGGAGAGTGACTCACTTGACTTTATAATAGATTGCTTAGAGTTGGAGGCGTAGGGTCTATACTTGTGGTTATAGATAGGATTTCTAAGTATGTTACTTCTGTACCAGCATTGAAATACTATATGATGAACACACACCTTGTTTTTCAAATATGTAGTTAAGTTTTTGGGTGTTCCCTAAGATTTCAACAATGGTCAAGACATGAGATTCACTAGAAACTTCTGGACGTAATTTCTTAGAATTTTTGAGTTGTAGCTTGACATCTTTTCGAGCTACTGCCTGCCAATAGATGGATGGACAAAGAGATTCAATGGGCTACTAAAGGAGTACTTGTGCCATTTCATCACCACCAACCAAAAGAATTGAGTGCACTTATTGATGTGGGTTAGTTCTGTTTCAATGCCTAAAAGATGTCAACAACCAACAAGAGGTTTTTTTTGTTTTAGCTTGTAACAGGCGAGCAATTGTTGTTACATAGTGGATGAGTTGTATAGAGAGTCCAAGGGCATACATTTTCATCGAACAATGAAGATAGAAGAAAGGAGATCGCCCAAGCCTACATGATGAAAGCTTCGAAGAAAAATGAAGAAGTGGTTTATTGCACTTCAATGTGGGTGATTTGGTGCTAGTTAAGCTACATCCAGAATAAATCAAGGCACAACAAGGTCAAAATAGGAGATTACTTTGAAAATATAAAGGACCAGTCTCCATCTTGACCAAAGTTTGGTAGGCCTCTTACCTGGATGATTCTTTGGCTTGGATGAAGGTGTATCCTATGTTTCATGCCTCAAGCCATTCATCGTTGACATTGAAGATTTAACCCAAAATCAGTCAACCAAAGCACCTCCTTGCAACCTTACAGACAAGAAGTTGAAAACATCCTTGTAGACTGAGAGTTCACATCATCAAGGAAGAAGCGACATAAGTTCTTAGAGAAGTGGAAGAGCCTCATAGATGAAGAAATCAGCTCGATTCTAGTGGAAGACGTGGAGGTGCTTTTGGACAAAATTGAAGAGTACGTAGCGTCAAAGTCTATGAGGTTGTTGACAATATAAGTGGGGGAGAGCTTCATGAGCTAAGCTTGTTTAGGGCATTATGCTTGCCTTTGACCATTTGTCTTGTATGCATGGGATGCTTAATCATCATGTACATAGTATTGTATGTTTTATTCTTTGAGTAGGATAATACCTTCGTCAAAAAAGGGAGCATAACTGCTCAATCATATTTCCTAGTGTTAGAGTTAGAATAACATAGAAAGCTCTTTAGGAAAGGTGAATGTTCATCAATCGGTGTAAAACTCACTAGCTATTGTAAATGTTTCTTTCCTATTTGCCTCCTTTACTAAACATATGTTGCCTATGGAGGGGTGAGTAATGACTTGCGTTGCTTTACAGTTCTTTGCTTGAATCTTGTTTACTTTCTTTTTTGCTTACAACTTCCGCTTCATTTGCATTCGATGGTTGTGAATTTGTAGTGCCGCATAGCCCTTGACAAAGTGAAGATTTCGGCCCATGACACCTAAGGATGATTTCTCCCTCCCCAACATTCTTGTACTTGTGGACAACATAGATGGCAATGCATTACTATTTTTCACAGACGATTTTTTTTGGGTTAAAATCGTATGAAAAAATGGCACTTGAGGACATGGAAAACACTTCATTTGTCATTTTCAGGGAGCCTATTGTCATTAAGTCATGCTATTTAGGCTAAAGAATACCGGCGTGACCTACCAAAGGGCTGCCACCACTTTTCTCCATGTCAAGATCACAAAGTATGTAGATGATTTGATAGAGAAATCTCGTGTTGTAGGAGTGGGCATGTGGAAGTACTTTGGATATCTTTCAAAAGGACAAGTACATGCCCATTGAGATTGAACCTAAAGAAAAGCTCATTTGGTGTGTAGGCTGGTAGGCTTCTAGGTTACATGGTGAGTGAAAGCAAATCCAACCTCAAGTTGGATGAGTGAATTTGAGCAAGGCAAAAGCTATAATTGATATGCCAGCCCCCAAGATTGGGAAGGAGATTAGAGGTTTCCTAATTATATGGTACATTAGCGGGTTCATTGCATGCCTAATCAACATTTGCAGCCCCATCTTCAAACTCTGTATGAAAGATGTATCATGTCGGTGGAATGGAGAATGCCAGAGGCCTTTTGATTGCATCAAGTAGTATCTAGATAACCCCACAATCCTAACACGACCTAACTCGACAAACTATTGCTTTCGTACCTCACCATATCTAAAGTTTTTGTTGGGCCCTTGGTAGCACAAAGAATGGAAAAGGGAGATGGTGAGTATGCAATATATTAGTTTGAGTAAGAAGGTGAGCAGCAGAGATGCAGCATATCCAGTCATTGAGAAAACTTGCCAGCAATAGTATGGGTGGCATTGGAGATAAGATGGTATTTCATGGCTTAAAAGTTAAAACCCTTTAGATGATATCATAAATGGATTATTAAAGTCTTTGGTGGACCCTTATTAGTCAAGGGCAATAAGGTGGATGATTATCTTCTCAATATTTGAAATATGGTTTGGGATAAAATAGTCCATCAAGGGGCAATCCATTACTAATCATTTGGCTGATCTTCCAACTCCTCTTGAGGGATTAGACATTTAGCAGTCCTTTCCCGATGAAGAAATATTGATGGTGGAGGATGAAGGATGAAAATGTATTTTGATAGGGCATCAAACAAAATGATCCTAGTGTCAAATTTCTATTGATTCCTTGAAGGTTTCACAATGTCCTTTGCGATTAAGTTGAATTTCAAGGCTACCAACAATTCTACTGAATATGAAACTTGCATAGCTAGAAGCTGCCATTGAACTTGGCATTGAAGGATTTGGAGGTGTTGGGGATTCAAGAAAAATGGAAGATTAGGGATGAAAAGTTGATGCCATATTTTGACTACGTTAGCACCCTCAAGAAGATGCTTGAGGAGTTCACCTTCTTTTATCTACCTAGGAACAAGAATTGGTTTGCTGATGCCTTAGCTACTTTGGATTCTATTGTTGATATACTGGTTGACACTAGCTTTAATGACTATTGACAGCACCTCGAGAAAATGTGATGCTCCCATTAGAAATTGAATAGAGGTGTAAACCTTCTTATTTTGTTAGTACTAATGATGATGAAGTTAGGATTGATGAGTACAACAATTGAAATAAGTGAATAATACAAAAGAAATGTAAGAAAATAAACACAAGATTTACGTGGTTTGGCTTATAGCCTACATCCTTGGGCCAAGTATTAGGATTCCCAAATCAATTGGGATTTCTAATTAATGTGTTAGGATTCCCAAATCAATTGGGTTTTTCTATTTAATGACAGGATCGCCAAATTAATTGGGATTTCTAATTAATGTGTTATGATTTCAAAATCAATTGGGATTCTATTTAATGTTAGGATTATTTAATATTGGGATTTTTAGTTAATGTGTTAGGATTCCCAAATCAATTAGGATTAAGTCCATTAAAACTTGGATTGGGACATTTTATATTCCTAATAGGAGTAAGGTTCCCTACCCTAACCCTACGGGCCTTTTTCATCCAAGGAATAACATAATTCATAGCCTTTGGCTAATTTGGAGGCAGATGCCCTTAAAGTGATCAACCCTATCTTCTATTACTATTTTCTTATCTTCCAATTTCGACAATTTCTCTACGACAAAATCCTAGGGTCTAACTAATGTGTTAGGATTACCAAATCAATTGGGATTTCTAATTAATGTGTTAGGATTCCTAGATCAATTGGGGTTTTCTATTTAATAATAGAATTCCCAAATCAATTGAGATTTCTAATTAATGTGTTATGATTCTCAGATCAATTGAGATTCTAATTAATGTGTTATCAATTGGGATTCTATTCAATTGGGATTCTCAGATCAATTGGGATTTTTATTTAATGTGTTAGGATCCCCAAATCAATTGGTATTGAGTCCATTAAGGACTTGGATTGAGATATTTTACATTCCTAATAGAAGTAAGGTTCCCTACCCTATATATATGTAACTTATGAGGCTTTTTTCATCCAAGAAATAACATAATTCATAGCCTTTGGCTAATTTGCAGGTAGATTCCCTTGAAGTGATCAACCCTATTTTCTCTTCTTACTATTTTCCTTTCTTCTATTGAGACCCTATTTTGTCCAAGGCCAATTCAGCCAAAATTTGGACTAATTGGGAGTTAGAGGAGCAATTAAGGAGTCAATTTGAGTTCAAGAACTGTAACTAAAGTCCATCTCACTCTCCTTGCATTTCAGTGTGCAAATCTTGCATTCGGAGTATTATGGTGCATTAATTTCATGTTTTGGTGTCCATGTAATTAAGAATAGAGGCTTATCCTCATTTTAATTTAAAGTTGGACAAGAATAGGTTAAAAAGAAGGCCCAAACACCCTTTCAGGATGTGTAAGGGAGCTTTTTTTCAAGTTTAGGGGCATTTTTGGAAAAAGGAAAAGAAGGGCAAGAAACCTTAACTCTTGCTCTATTTGAAGATCTTAAGAGCACTAGGGAGACACACAAAGGATAAGGCATATGTTCAAGCTAGAGAGAGAGAGGGAGAGAGAGAGAGAGAGAGGGAGGGAGGGAGAAAAGTCCAAAATGAATTCAAAAATGCTTGGAAAATGCCTTAGAATAAGAGAAATTCGATCGTCGTCGTTATCGCTGGTGACAACTGACCAAGATGGCTACAGGACATTTTTTGTATGACTTAGGTTGTTTTTGGGTTGGAAATTAATCTTGGGGTCGAGGACTCAAATGGTGGTGATGGCGTCAAATTTGGGCGATGGTGGAGGCCAAAATGAGTGGGAGAAGTTTTAGGGTTCCAACATCTTGGCCCATGATTCGCCAAAGAACATGATGGAATAGCAACTTAAGCCAGCTACCCCCCCTAGTGGGTCTAAGGTTTGGTTTTGGTTTTGTTGCTTCAAGTTTAATAAATCATTAAAAAAAATGATTTTAAATTGCAAAAAAATTATGAAAATATAGGAGGCATCCAAAAAAGTTCTTTTTTATTTTAAAACTATTTTCTTGATTTATTTCATTTGTTTATTATTTATTTTTATTTATTTTGGCTATTCCTAGTTCAAAAAAATATATATTTTTTTAATTTTCGCTTACCTTACTACTTGGTAATTTTAGATGACCCTTTTTCAATATTTAGGGATTTTAAAATAATTTTTGTCCTTTTTAGATTTTTTTTTTTTCAAGTTCTCTTGTATTTTCCTTTATTTTCAACCTTTAAAAATTGTTAAAAAATCAAAAAAATTGCAGAAAATTCTTGGAAGATACAAAAAATTTTCAGAGATCAAACACAAGCCCTGGTGACACCTGGTACCTTATTTTGCGTGCATTTATCTATTTATGAATGTTGAAATGATTAAATTATGTTAAAATACAGTTGAAAGGCACTCTTGTGAGGTTTGTTTAATGGGGCTTGTGTCAATTCGAATTGTATATGTGCCTCTACGATATATGATGCCATTTTGCTATGATATGATTGAGACTTGTTATGAAATAATGCTTGAGTCTTTATCTGAATTTGGAATGGTTTGAATGTTTTGACATTTGTAAACCATAAATATTAATTAGTGAATCCGATGATGAATCCCCAAAGTACTTGTTATTGTTCTTCGTGTGGTTCTTGAGGTGAGGGAAATCTTATAACTGTAATGGGTTACGCAATGGTTGTAAGGTGGAACAATATATAAAGGCATGGTAAATAAAGTCCACTAAACCCTCTTCCTCAACCTTTAAACCATATTGTATTAAATGAAACATGAATATGTTTGTAATTGTATGTATGTTCAAGAAGAAAAGCAATTGTATCTTTGGCATAATTTGAAATTAACCATAATAGAATGTGTTGCATAATACATCTGATGGAATCACTTTGATTGACGTCATTAACCTTGATTAATGAATCCAAAGATGGATTCTTGAAGTATGTGTTATTGTTCTTCATATGGTTCTTGAGGTGAGGGATGCCTTACAACTCTGATAGGTTACCTGATGGTTGTAAGGTAGAACAATAGTTAAAGGAAATGTAACTTAATTTACTAAAGATTCAAAGGCGATTTTAAATTAATGTTTGAACATCTTGAATTCATCATGGAACCATCCAAAAGGATGGTTGTGTAGGGGGTGCTAGTACCTTCCCCTCACGTAATTGAACTCCCAAACATGGCTTTGGAATGTAGACCATAGACTATTGGTTCCTTAGATAAAGACCAATTAATCGGTACTTAATTAGGTGAACTTAACCATACATAGACAAAAAAGGTTAACGGCGACTCCATGAACCTATAAAGTTTAAGATAAAAAACATTCACAACATTTTTGGATAGTCGTTCCCGTTGAGGTGTCGAGTCCCGATCCGCATGTGTTGACACTTTCAATTTCCCTAATTTCTCTATGAAAAAGTCCTAGGGTCTAATTAATGTGTTAGAATTCCCAAATCAATTGGGATTTCTAAATAATGTGTTAGGATTCCCAAATCAATTGAGATTTCTAATTAATTTGTTATGATTCCAAATCAGTTGGGATTCTATTTAATGTTAAGATTATTTTATGCTAGGATTTGTATTTAATGTGTTAGGATTCCCTATCAGTTTGGATTGAGTTCATTATGGACTTGGATTGGGATAATTTACATTCTCAATAGGAGTAAGGTTCCCTACCCTATATATATTAACCCTATGGGGCTTTTTCATCCAAGAAATAAAATAATTCATAGCCTTTGGTTAATTTGGAGGTAGATCTCTTGGAAGATTTTGTCTTACTATTTGCATTTTTTCAATTTCCCCAATTTCTCTATGATAAAACCCTAGGGTCTTATCACAAAGATGGCAAGACAACTTCACTATTCGGAATAGATAGAATACAATAGCATCTAAGATATTATGCTCTTTGACACACTTCACAAAGACCTAGAAAGGAACCTATATGTGCATCCCCTCATAAATGAATCAACTTAACTCTCCCTCAAATCACGGATGCAAATTAACTCCCCTTGGGGTCAACATTTTCTTTCTTACAATACAAAAAAAAAAAAAAATCTCCAATTTATTACAAATAACTCCGCTCTTGAATGAGAGATTTATTGTGAAGCATAAAGGTGTTAACCAAGACAAGTAACTTCTCTCTTGAAAGGGATCTTGAATGAGAGGTTTATTGTGTAGCATTCATATAGGGGCTAGCCCATTATAACAAATCTCCCCCTCTAGGCACGTATGGATGATGTTTTTCTTCTTCTATCTTCTCCATCTTATGCCCCACGGGGTATATTTCAGGAATTGCAAATTCCTATCAACTCCTTGCAATGCTTGAACTTAGTTGATGCTTGAGACTTTGTCAACATATCTGCAGGATTATGAATAGTGCCAATTTTCTTTTCAATAATTTTCCCTTGTGAAATAATATCACAAACAAATTGATATCCAATCTCAATATGTTTTGTTTTTTCATGAAACATATAATCTTTGGTCAAATGAATAACACTTAGAATGTCCTAATAAACTATAGTCTTGTTCGCTGTAAGCTCACCAATCAAACTCCTTAACCAAATAGCTTCTTT
This sequence comes from Malania oleifera, assembly GCF_029873635.1. Lineage (NCBI taxonomy): Eukaryota > Viridiplantae > Streptophyta > Magnoliopsida > Santalales > Ximeniaceae > Malania > Malania oleifera. Next base: position 21,384,456 of record NC_080423.1, read on the forward strand.
GACGGTCTCTGTTATTGCCATGTATTATGCCTCGATAGTGGATAATACAACAACATTCTGTAGGCTTGCCGTCCAACTTACAACACATTCTCCGAGAGTGAAAACATAATCACTAATGGATCTTCTCTTGTCAAGATCACTAGCAAGATCTGAATCAACATAACCAATAGCATCATACCTATTTCTCCCAAATTCTAAACAAGTATCAGAATTATCTTTTAGATCTCAAAGTATCCATTTTACCGCTTGCCAATGCTCTTTACCTGAATTAGCCGTGTACCTACTTACAACACTAATTGCAAGTGAGATGCCTAGATGGGTACAAATCATAGCATATATAAGACTTTCAACTGTAGTAGAATAAGTGTTAAGAATTCTGCTTGTGAGTTTGTCCCACATTGGAAATATAGACTGGAGGATGGTTGCTTATATACATGGACGAGCCCAAGACTCAATAGGCTTAAGATTTTGGGTCAAGTTAGTGTTCACCCATGTATATCAAGTTCACCTACGAGGACTCCACCAGTCCTAACAAATGTATCAGAGCTCATGATTCGTAACTCTGGGTGAGTAGATAAAGTCGAGGTGAAAAGCTAATTCTTTTGATGTGCTAATAGTTAGAGGACAAAGTGTGTGACTGAAGCCAATAAGGATCATTTAGGCCTAGCAAATGGATCCAAATAGGGTGAAAATGTGGGAGGTAGTATTGGTTTGAAAGCACGTGGAATGCAATTTGAGACACCTAAGGTGCAGAGGTAAGACCCACTTATGCAACTGTTGGAGACTTGGGCCTGCTCCCATTAGTAAGATGGTTTCCACTTAAGGGTGAGAGTTCAAATTGGGTGCGAGTGTTCATGCATGTGTTCCTTTAAATGTAGACACGTGGAAAAGGAGTGGTGATGAGTGGACTCCTATGTCTTGTGCCCTTTCCCATGGTTGAGTAATGACTCTTAATTAGCTTGCATAAGACTAAATGATCAATAATGGCTTCCGTTCAAGGGGAAATGGTTGGAACACACAAGTGAGAGGGAGATTGTTGAGAACTCTACTTGTAAGTTTGCCCCACATTGGAACAATAGATTGGAGGATAGGTGCTTCTGTACATGGTACCCAGTAGACTCAAGATTTTGACCCTTGTTGGTGCTCACCCATGTATATCAAGCTTGCCCATAAGAACTCCCCCCATCCTAACATCTAAATGGAATAAGGACATTGAAAATCTAATAGAAATATCTTAAAGGAGCAGGTAAAACAGATTGGAAAGCTTTGAGGTGCATGGCCATGCAATATGTCGTTTGTGATGGAAATTTCTACAAGCATGGTTGTGACATTCACTTATTACGTGTGGAGAAACAGCAGTCAAAAAGGTTGATAGAAGTGCATGTAGGGATTCATGGGCCTCATGTTAATGAGCATATGCTAGTTAAAAAATCACAAAAATGTGATACTATCAGAACACCATGGAGAAATCTTTCATAGATTTCTCCTGAAGGTGTCAAAATGTCATATTTTCTTATTGCAACATCTCTTACCAGTCTAGGTGCAACATTTCACTTCACCCTAGCCCTTCTCCACACCCCCGTGCCGGGGGGGGGGGGGGGGGGGGGGGTGTTGGTTGTTGACATTATGAAAAAAGTAACCAAAGATTTGAGTGGACATGAGTTTATCCTAGCGAGTATAGATTACATTACCAAATGCACATTAGCAGACTCATTTTCTGCCCTAAATGCAAAGAAGATGGTGTAACTTATACAAAACAACTTGATTTGTTGATATGATGTGCCAATGGTAATGATCTCAACTAGTGGGTCTCACTTCAAAAGCAAGGTGAAAAATATTACTGAAAGAAACTTGAATTTGCTGGATAAATTGCCTTTTGCTTTATAGGAATATCAGGTCTCTATTAGGTCTTCAATAGGGCAGACACTTTACTCTTCTAGTGTATGTGATTAGGGCAGTGCAACCAGCTCAGATCAAAGTCCCATCCTTAATGGTAATTCTATGTCAAATCACTGGGGAAGAATGGGTACAAAGTCAGTATGACTAGTTGACTGCCATAGATGAGGAAAGATCGCATGCCTTTCATCATATGCAAGGGCATCATAGAAAGACTGCCAGAGCCTTAAATGAAAGTGTTGAAGGGGAATAGAGATAGGCTTTCTGGTATTGAAAGAAGCATGAGCCCACTGCTTGATGGAATTAGGGGAAAATTCAAACCCAAGTTGCAGGACTTGGATGGAAAAGATGTTGAGCCCATTACTAACTTGGATCAGGTCAAGAAGTATTATGCTTGAAGAATTCAATAAAAAAGAGGAACGAGGGCTATGCTGAAAACCTCAAAAGAGGCAGCTTAAGCAAGAATGAATCCCTATAAGTTGAAAAAAATGATGTCCTAGGAAAAGTTAGGGAAACCTCATTTCTCCTAAAATCTACTTCTTTCAATGAAAATGCTATCAAAAGAATTATTTAATTGAAAAACCAAGAAGTGAAAAGCTGTTCGGTTTTGCTCTAGTTCTTGTTGTTGGTAAATTTTAAACCACTCTATGTTTTATTAGGGCTGTAGCTTGTGAAGGCAACTTTAATATACGCAGTCAGCAACTTTATATATATGCAGCTAAATCCTATGTTCTTATATTTGCAAATGTTGGAGTTGAAGAGGAGCATGCAACATGTATGTTTGTTTTTTACGGACAAACCTAACCTGACATAGCTTGAGGGTTTTTTTTTTTCACTGAGCTTGTGTTGGATACCTTTTATTGAATGTGCAGCTGTGTTCTGCCAAGGCCGAAGACTCTATTGTCAGCTTGGGCATGGTTAACTGCTAATCTGGCCCAACCCACTTGAGTGCACTTGAGTTGCAGGCCTATTATCCTGTTCTATGGCCTGTTGTAATTTTTTGAGTTGGTTAAATTTCTTTTAATCCGGCTTGATTAGTGGGTCCCAAAACTCAACTTTATTCTTGATTGCCTTGTACAGATAACTCCCGAGGAGTCATGGCTGTCCTTTGATGATGATGCTCTAGTCCTACATAATAAGGTAATCTCATGCCTCTCTTGCCTCGATTTGACCATGCACTCACAACATTTAACTTTTCTAGGTTCGGGCATTTGCTGGGTGGCCAGGCACTCGAGCTAGAGTTCAAGTCTTTGATGGGAAAAATGGTCAGCCCAATGTCCTAGAGCTTAAGATTATCACTACCAGAGTTTGCAATGATAAAAATGCGCGGGGTAATGAAGTAGATGATGTCACTTTCAACAAAGTTGCATTGGTCTTCCCATGTGGTCGATGTACGGCACTTGAGGTGGGAAAACAGCCTTTTTTCCCTGCCATAGTAAGATGATTAGTGGAGTGTGTTTGTGGTTTGGTTGCATTTATTACTGGGTTCTAGTAAAATGGCGTGTGATTGATGTCTGGTGACGTATTCTTGTTTTTGATTGTTGTGTGGATGTTTTGTTAAAAGTGCCTGATATTATTAATAATAATAATATTATTATAATTATTAATTATCATTTATTGTGTCTAGTGATTAAACTTTATGAATGGATAGAAACAATCGTATTGCACATTTGGTACATAAGAATGGAATGTAATCGAGGGAAATGGAATCAAATTTATCACTTGATTTCATTATCATCTCTATTCAAATTTTTATTAAATTATTTTCGTACTCCATTCCATTCCACAAACCAAACATGATGTTAGTCCTCCTTGAATCTATTTTTTTTGGCAGTTGAACCATTTGGAAATGGTATTAAGATTCTTTACCCTATGTTTGGAGAGGCTTTGGATTTGGATTTATATTGGATGTGGATCACATGTAATATAAAATTATATTAAAATTTGTCTAAATTTAAGGTCCAAAGCCATACTCCCAAACGCAGCATTAGAGATGCTCTACATGGAATTAAAAAAAATGTCCCCCACTCAATGCCTTGCAGATGCATAGGTGATGTGGCATTATTGTAATTGTTGATAGAACAGTTCGATGATTGAGATTTAATGAACTCTAGAGGAACCATTATATGAAAAACATGTTTTTTTTTTTTCCTTGTTTTTAAACATTATTGTTAATTTGTGAAATTAAACAGTATTACGTTTTAAAAGCTAACATGTTTAGTGAGTATGCATTTTACTTGTGTAGCTTGTTTAAATAAATTTGCAATTGATTACCTGTTTATGATGCTGATGTTAGTACACAAACTATTTTAGGTATTGGAAGTTCAGCTTCCTGGTAAGAAAGTGGTAAATGCAGCTGCCTTTTGGAATGGATTGCGAGGTAAAAAGCTGAAGAGATTATGAGAAAGGTGGCATTCCTTCTATAGCTAACAGCGCAAGATGAATCTGACTGGATCAGGTGAATTTGATCATTTCCCTGTTTCTTTCTTGTTTTTCTGTTCACCAGTTCTAAAAATTCTTGTCCATTATTTACGATTCAATGTACTCATAATTTTGTTGAAAGAAGAGCTATTCTGGTTGCGTTACCATGTTCTTTTGTCCTTAAATTTGTTTTCGTTATCTGGCTGTGGTTTGTTCTTAATTAAAAAATGATTTTGTTTTGCAGTCCAAATGTGTAATGGAAAGCAGAAAAAAATTGACGGATTTGTGAAAATTTAAGATCATGATCATGGTTAACATCCTCAAAAGTAGCAATTCTTAGAACAGCCTGCACAAGTCCCCTACTGCCCCTTGTCCAAATGTAACTCTAAAAGGCAGTCTTTTTCCAAAATTATTCTAGCATTGTGCTCCAACCATTTTCCCTATAGAACAACACAAAAAGCACACAATCTGAGCCTCCTAGCTTCTTTTCTTCCCAAAACCAACAAAAGAAATATTCAAGTGCTCCTCCATGACTTAGGGCACACCAACATTTCACCAAAAACTCCAAATAATATATTCTAGATACCAAGAAAATGAACAATGTAGAAATAAATGGAGAACATTAATTGGACTCCTCCCATACAAGAAACACACACCTAAACAAAGCCTTAGGAGCCTCTTATGGTACAGCAAACTGTTAGTGTTAACTCTTATTTAGGACCACCAACCAAACAAAGGCTTTTGTTTTAGAAGGGATATTAACCTCCCAAATGCACCAACAAAGAGGAAAAAGACATAATCCTTAACTAGATGAGAAAAAAATGACTTACAAAAACAATTCCCATTCGAATCCAAACACCACTTCCTCCCATTAGCCTTTCTAGAGATATGGCTATTCTCCAACACTATAAGCAAAGAAGAAAGCTCCTCCATCCCCTATCATTCAAATCACTACTAGAATGAAAAATCCGGAAAAAAAAAAAAAAAAAAGGTGTTACTATTATGAATAAGAAAGGAGGAACTGACGACATTATGATAGGAAGAAACATTATACATACAAGCAAAGGAACAACAAAAGGTAGCAACCCCACCCAAACATCAAGCAAATATTGTTTCCTTGTCCTGATGGTAAACTTGCAAACTAGACTCCAAGAACTCTCATATGAGCATTTGTGTCCCAGATTATCATCCACCCATTTGCAAGCTAAAGTTACTTTTTATAATTCTATGCCATAAATAATTTGCTTCTAAGGGAAACATCTGTAACCATTTACCTAAAAGAGCATTGTTTTTAGGCACAAAATTACCAAGACCCAAGTCTCTCCCCTCTTTAGATCTACACATGACCTCCCACTAACCAAATTATCTTTCCCCTCTTACATTTAACCAAAGAAAATCCTTCAAAATCCTCTCAATAAACATTTTTATTACCCCTCCTGGAATCCTCACTAAAGATCAGAAAAAAAAAAAAAAAAAAAACTAAATTATAAAGGCATGGTGGATAAACTAGCTAATATGATGGTGTTACAGCCCCTAAAAAGACTAGAGTACATTTCCACCCGTCCAACCTTAGTTACCTTAGTTATCAAAGGATCCCAAAAAGCTAAATAGTGATGCTTCCCTCCCAAAAGGACTTACAAATAATTCGAGACCAATTTAAGATACCACACTCAACTAAGGAGGTTTGCTCCAAAATCTAATCAAAACTAAGATAAGTAGCCCCCATGTAACTCTTCTGAAAATTAATTCTAAGAGCAATGACCCTCTCAAAAAATATGTAAGTTTAAAGATAATGACAATATGTATAAAAGACTTAACATGGTCATATAAAAACATTGGTGTCATTCGTAGATTGCAAATAATAATCACCTCCTCTCTCCCCACCTTACTTCCCCTCGCCACTCCCTATTTTATGCCCTCCTCAACACATCCACCTCAAGGACAAATAAAAACGAGGACAGAGGATCCCTTGCCTTATCCTCCATAGTAGTCACTAAAAATAAGATTAGACAAACCACTTGCATCTAGCACCCAATTCCTCCATCTATCTCCAAACCCTTCCCCATTAACATATTGATCAAGAACTCTATTTTTTTAGTATTATGAATCTCCTCCTCCCACCCCCACCCCCCCCCCCCCCCCCTTTTCCCAACCCAAGAGTGCTCTGAGCAAAAGAAAATGTCACTAAATATGAAACTCAACATATTAGCAAGAACCTTAGCAATAATTTCATACATGCCTTATCAAAGTCTATCTTGAACACAATACCCTTGTTTTCACTATAATGAACCTCCTCCACCACCTCATGAGAAACTAATATTGCATGCACAATCCCCCCCACCCCCCAAGCACTCTCACAAAGAGCAAATGTCACCAAATATGAAATTGAACCTATTAACAAGAACCTTAACAATGATTTTATACGCTCTGGATATTAAGTTGATAGCCTGTAAACCCACCTTAGTTGACATATTTTTTCTTTGGCTCCTAGGTTATAAAGGTTGAATTAACACTATATCCTAATGTTCTAGTTTTGTGAAACTCATGAAAGATCTTCATTAAGTCCTAGAGCCTAGAGCCTTTTCCCTCCCTAAATCAAATGTCATTGCCTTTATCTCCACCTCAAAAGGTCTCTCCAATTGACCTAGAATAAGACTCCAATCCAACCTTGAGTCATCGGCCTATATAAATCTTCCTCAATGTACATATATGTGTGTGTATTTTACTGCAACCTCTTCATAACTCACTACCTCTCCATTTTGTAACACCATCTTTATAATACAATTATGTCTCATTTACCAATTAGCCACCCTGATAATTTTTTTTGTTTTGAATTAATATCCCTCTCTGTCAATAACTTAAAGTTAGTTTTCTACCTCCAACTTCTAACTTCCTTTAGAACTACACTCTTTAATTCAGTTTTACAAACTAAGCTTCCTCCTCTACTAAAAGCCCTTCCTTATCCTCTATCTAAAACATTAAATTCACTTAAAGTACTTGGCTTTTTAAACTTCTTTCCTTAAGCATCTTTTTAAACCTTAAACCCTTCCAACCTACCACATCATAACCACCCCATATCTCCTTCACTAAAGAACTTAAAATAGTATGAGCTCCATCATATGTTCTCAAACCTAAAAGGAATAAGCCTAAGTTAGTCTTTCTAGACTCCAACCAATGGGAAAATCATTTATGATTGGTCTAGCTAGAACTTCCTAGATGAGATTAGGAAGCTGATCTGCACACTTCTCACTAAAAAATATCTGATTGGCCACGTGAACAAAATATTTTGCGAATGAATATCTCATAGCTTAGATTCCAAATGAATCTATCAAAAATTGCAAGTGCAAAGAAAATTTCACACCTTTTTTTTTTATAAACGACACTAACCTTCCCTGTGATTTGGCAAAAAATTATAGTCCTTCCTTGATGTGACAAAAATTTCACAAACCTCTCATAAGGTTTAGTAAAAAGATGTAGATCTCTTTTGAAGTTTCAAAAATTCCATAAACTTGTCCTGATGTTTCAAAAATCCCATGTGCCTTTTTGGACATTTGATTTTTGAAAGTCCTAAATATAAGATGTTTAGGGAGGTCCATGCAATTTTAGAACTTTGAAGGGGTCTGTGTCTTTTTTGAAAACTTCAAGAGAGGTCCATGAAAATTTTGAAACCTTATGTGAGGTTAGTGTCTTTTTTTGCAGGCTCTGAGAAAAGTCAATATTTTTACACCTTTTATTTTAAAGAATACCTAACAACATCGATCACCCCCCCCCCCCCCCCACCAACCACACACTTGGGATATCACAACCCATACACAACAAACAACTCTTCTCAAAACCAAATTTGAAACATAGATATAGAAGGACTATAAACTAAAGTGAACCACCAATGTCCCCTCCCCTAACTTCAAGCATCACATTTAAATATATATATATATATATATATATATATATTTTAAACTAATACTATCAATCATAGTTGCCACCCTAGTGTCTCACACCATTAAAACTCCCCTCCTTCGGAGCTTGTTGTGAGAAAAGAGTAGCCTGATCCTCCCTTCTACTTGGTCGAATATCCCTAATAATTTCCCATTTACTCATTCTAACTTAGTTTCTTTTAGGAACAAAATGTGAGGAGAGTATTTTGACACCTTTCCCAAATTAGACCCTTACCCATTTACTCATTCTAACTTAGTTTCTTTTAAGAACAAAATGTGAGGAGAGTATTTTGACACCTTTCCCAAATTAGACCCTTCTTCTTAAAATCACCTACCCCTTTAAAGTTGCAACATATTAGCCTTATAGTTTAACAATCGCCCCTTTTCCCTTCCCCCCAAAAATACTCTATGCTTCTCATCTCTTTTTAACCTTAACTTCAAGCATCACAATTATTATTATTATTAAAAAAACTAATACAATCAATCATAGTTGTCATCCTAGTGCCTCACACCATCAAAACCCCTTCCCCCGATGCTCTATGTGAGAAAAGAGTAGCTCAATCCATCCCTTTACTTGGCCAAACATCCTTAACAATTTCCCATCTACTCATTCTAGCTTAGTTTCTTTTAGGAAAAAAAAAATGTCAAGAGAGTATTTAGACATCTTTCCCAAATTAGAACCCACCTAAACCTTTAAAGTTACAACTTATTAGCCTTATATTTTAAATCCTTCCCTTTACTCGGCCAAACATCCTTAACAATTTCTCATATACTCATTCTAACTTAGTTTCTTTTAGGGGGAAAAAAAAATGTCAAGAGAGCATTTAGACATCTTTCCGAAATTAGAACCCACCTACCCCTTTAAAGTTACAACTTATTAGCCTTATATTTTAACAACTCCCCCCCCCCCCCCGCACCACCCAGAAAAAAGACTCTATGCTTCTTAATTCTTTTTGACCCTAACTTCAAGGATCACAGTTAAATTTAAAAAAAAAAAAAAACTAATGCAATTAATCGTAGTTGCCATCCTAGTGTCTCACACCATCAAAACCCCCTCCCCTGTGTTCTGTGTGAGAAAAGAGTAGCTCAATCCTTCCCTCTACTCGGCCAAACATTTCTAACAATTCCCCATCTACTCATTCTAACTTAGTTTCTTTTAGGAACAAAATGTTAAGAGAGTATTTAGACACCTTTCCCAAATTAGAACCCTCTTCTTAAAATACCCTGAACCTTTAAAGTTACAACTTATTAGCCTTATATTTTAACAATTTCCCCTTTTCCTTCCCCCCCCCCCCCCCCCCCCCCCCACAACCAAAAAAAAAAAAAAAACCCTTAACCCGTATGCATCAAAAGGTGCATGTACAGCTCCTAAGGAATACAATTTGATCAAGATTCTAAGCTTCTCAACTCTTTTTGAACCCTTTTCTTCTTCCTCTTATAGGTCTTGGGAGACACAAACACTCTAACTGTCTTCGCTAAAGTACTCACTCATTTATTTAATATCCTTCCTCAGTAGAAGGGCTAAGGATTTTGATTGTCTATCTTAGCCCTCATAGAACAAATGGTAATGCATTCTCCCTCATTAGCTTACTCCTTTTGGCACAATAAACTAACCCTACTACCTAGAATGGGAAGAATGTGTTTCAAAGGCTTAAAAGCCCCTTCAACTATATTTACAAATGCCAAAAGATATTTACATAAGATAGTAAAGTAGACTTGCATTACATGGGATAATAACCAAATTCGGTTCCTCACTATTAGAATCCAGGTCTATAACTTCCTTCAAATGGAGAACACCAACCTCAGCATTCTCGGAGTTCCTCCCAAAGTCCTAGGTCCCATATTCTACTAATTGAATACTTCGCACTCCCTTAAATCAACAATATTTGCATTGAAAGCCACATAATCTTTAAAATTTTCATGAGAGTTAATTTCTTCTCTAAAGTCATGAATTTCAAACAGTTGTTCAAGTAGTAAGCCTCTCTCTAATTCACTCATAATATCATACTCCTCTCCCTTCTCTCCAAACATATAAAAATGTGGATAGTTAATCCCCTAGTCTGCCGCCAATAGTGCCTTGCCTTTACTATTCAACTTGTTTGTCTCTTCTTCATAAGTTACCTTATCTTAATAGGCCTCTCACTCTAATTCACTCATAATATCATATTCCTTTTTATCCTCTTTTAACACACATAATTAATCTCATAGTCCCCCAATGTCACTTTCGCAATTAAGCCTATTTTTCTTTTTTCCTACAACTTCCCTTATTATAACAATTCTCTCTTTGATTGACTCACTTAAGTTTTATGATGCCCTCAACATCTTCAAATCCTCCCCTTGAGCCTCCCTATTGTGGAATCACCCTTAAAATTCAATTCACTTTCCCCATCATTTTCAAATCTTTAATGTCCAACTTCTCAAGTCCCTTCAATGCATAATCCCCTCTAGCCTCATCCATTCAACTCCAGCATTGCTTGCATTAGTCCCCTAAGCCATTCCCTCCTTAAATTTCTTCTATTCATCCCCAACTACAATTTCATCTTGTTTGACTTAGGTTTTATATCCCAAAATTTCTCCTATCTATCCTATTTTATCTCCATGCTCCAAATTACCTCCTAAGGGTTTATTTTGTAGCAATTGGGTTGGCTTCTTCTTAGTAAAAAATTGTTAACAATGACCTTCCTAAATACACAAATTATCAATTAATATTGATTTATCAATTTAATTATTTAAAATTATATAAGAATGATTGATGCCAAAAACAAAACCTCGTCTCTGCGTCTGGAGATTGTGGCAAACACGTGTAACCAAAGGAAAAAGAATAATCTTGGGAGACCCTCGATGATCTCCATAGACCTTATTGGATGCTTAAGTTAGTATTTGGATAGAATATATGTAATGTGGTGCTCCTAACCCGGTGGGGCTTGGAATGCTATTTCTACATGCATAGTTCCCTACAATAGTCTTTGATACCATAAATTACACAACCCGCCCCCAGAAGGGGATCCTGGGTGCTCCTGTCCAGAAGTGAAAACAAAACATGCAATGGAAGACATACAACCTCAAAACACTTTACTAGAGTTCTAACCATCCCAGTTATACCTATGGATCTCCATATTATATATTACATCGCAAAGTAAATCAAACATAATAAGCTAGTGTCCCACTAGCACTTACAATATCTACCACAAAGTCTAATCCCAGCCTCATAGCACGCTAGGCACGATTCCCTGTAGAACCTAAAATATGAGATGAATTTTAGGGTGAGACACTTCTCATTAAGACGGATTAGGTTATCATCAGTGTGTGGCTAACATGAGTTTTAGTGTGAACATAATATTTCCATTTATTTAACTAAACAAAAAATGACATTTGAAAACTATACTTACTTGTATAACTGAAAATACATATACTTTCCTTCATAATATAATTCGACTCAATATAGCCCATTTCTCGTAAATTCACAAATATATACGTAGAAGAACCAATGTTGTTGGGCAAACTGGGCTAATGACATGTTTCCCTCTATGATGGGGTGTGCGGTCTGAAGACTGGACTTAGCATATGGCCGGCCGACTAATGCTAAGTCAAAACTAGTATGTCTGTAAGTACAATTTGCCTACCCTATCCCAGAATGTCCTTCGGTAGGGTCTCCTAGAATGTCCTTCAGGAGGAGTCTCCAGGAATGTCCTTTGGGAATAGTATTATGCCCGTGCCAAATCGACTATCCTACACCACACTATCATTTCAGTGTGGTTGCACTCCTTGCCTGACTATAACTGCGGTATCGTGCTTTCATTACATCTGATCCCTCAGGGTTCTTAAACCATATAATGCAATTTACGAAATAAAAACTGTAACATGATTTCATTTTCATAAAGCTGTATAAAACCTGACATGTTCATAAGTCGGCATAAAGCAGTCATATTTTGTCTCAGTATAAAATCAGCATGTCATAACTCAGCATAAAGCTGTCATATTCTGTCTTGGTGTAAAACTAGCATATCATAACTCGGCATAAGCCGCCATGTTCTATACTAATAAAACCATCTGATAAAACCATCATGTTTAATTATGCCATAATATTCATTCTCATGCCACACAATTTTGACTGATAAATCATAATATAATAAACTACTCGGGGAACATATAATTTGCTAAAAAAAATGGTATGAGCATCTCTAAGGTTTAATTTAACTCAAACTATATGTTTTACTGGAAAAAAGGAGATGATCAACCCATTCATTTTAGTTTTTCCCAAATACATATAATAATCAAAACTATCATTTTCATATGCCTGATTCATTCAGAAAAACATATATATTGTTCCTGTAATCATAAACTTCAATTTAATTGGTTCATATTTCAAAAATAGCCGACATAATCTATTTCCCTTACCCGTTCTTGAAAAACTACCTAAATTGTTCGGAGAACAAACCCTAGCTGCTTAAACCTGGTCGAGCAGTGAAGGCCGACAAGCCAATAGGAGGGAGAGAGGATTGGAGAGCACATGAAAGACCTGGGAGACCTTAAGAGGGAGAGAGAGCCACAAGAGAGAGAGAGAGAGAGAGAGAGAGAGAGAGAGAGAGAGTAAGAGAGAAAACCCTAGGATAGAGAAAATGTGAGTTAGAATGAAAAATTATAATAAGATTCTAAATTATAAGTCTCAGCCCCATAGGAAACCGCCAATGTTTTTTTTTTTTACTAAAAGAGGGTGGGACCTCTATTTATTTATTAATATACCCTTACTTTTGGCGGAGGAATACCGTGGTTACAAGTTAAAACAAACCAACCAAAACTAGGACAAACAAAATTAAGCATAACTAACAAAGGAGATAAAAACATAAAAATAATCAAAATCAAAATAAAATACACCAAACGAGAACTCTAGAGTTGAACTAACGACGAACGGAAACAAGACCCCACCTATCCATCCGAAGGATACCTTTCAGATAACGTGGTAGAATGTGTTGTTCTTCATAACTTATATTGTTTCCCATTTCTCCTTCTTTAGCAAGAAAATCAATCGCACTATTGCCTTCCCTATATTGATGCATCACCATGACATTCACTCCTTCTAACTCTGCCATGAGCTTCTGCCAAAATTCCCAAAGATACCACAAAGTATATCTACCTTTCCGAAGCCAACCAACTACAATTCGCGAGTCACTTTCAATAATCACATTAACATAATGCAAACATTTACACAAACGAATTACTTCCCTGATTGCTTTTAATTCCGCCCTATTATTCGTATCATTGCCAAAATAACTTGAAAAAATCGCTTTTACCTTGCCATGACAATCCCGAATAATTCCTCCACCTCTTTAAGTATCCGGATTGCCCCAACAACTCCCATCACAATTAAGTTTTATCCACCCTACTAGAGGTTTAACTCACGAAATAATTTTTCCTGGCCTGTCGCAAACTTCCTGATGCTTAATTTGAAACTCATTCAAAATCTTAATGTCCGACTTCTTCAATTTTTGAAAAGAATTGGTGCTCTCAGCAATAAAATTAACCCAAAATTGAACACTTCTCCACATCTGATCTGCACTTTGATAAACTTCTTCCATTCTCGCTTTACATCTTCGATTCCAGAGGTACCATGTAATCAAACATGGAATCAGCCTGATTAAAATACCTTTAATAGACGATTTTTGAGTATAGTGGAACTAATTTGCCATTTTGTTTTTCTAGGGAAGAGATCATTGGAAAGGAATCCCCAACACCACACTAGCCCGACGCCAAACCTCTGAAGCCACCTCACCTAAAGAAAGAATATGATCAATGTTTTCTTGGCTTCTCTAAATGCAGCAATCACAAGCCGAAACTATCGATATTCCTTTGGTCTGAATTTTATCATCTACAGCCAAGCATCTAAATCAGGCTCTCCATAAACACATTGAAATTCTTTTAGGCAATAAAGAATATCAAAACCAGTCATTCCACAAAAAATTATCACTTTTGCTCCTCACGGCCTCCCAAGCCGTTTTTGTAGAAAAATTACCGTCCGGGGCAGGCTTCTAGACAAAAGTATCCTACCCACTTTTACCCGCCGGCACCTGATGCAAAATTTCCCTTGTTTTATTAGCACCAACCAATTCTCGTACTAAATCAGAGTTCCAATTATTATTTAGCTAGCAATCCTTAATACACAGTTTCTTATTCAAAATATCCTCAGTGCTCACAAATAACGGGTCTGATGACAACCACCCGTCAAACTAAAAAGAAGAGTTCCCACCTCTCACCAAAATTTTAATATTATCCATAAATTCTAGAATTGTGGCCATAATTGATTTCTAAAACCGAGAGTCATTTGGTCTCCCCTTCCTTATTAATAAATGATCATTTCTACAATATGTAGCTCTAAAAAAACCTGCCCACAGATTGTTAGAGGTGAGCAATCTGAAGGCAAATTTCATGAGAATAGATTTTTGAACTTTCTTAAGATCTCTCAGGCTGAGACCCCCTTCTGAGGTAGGTTTACAAATTTTCCCTCAAGAGCGTCAATGAATCTTCCTTTTATCTTTCACATTTTCCCATAAAAAAATTAGAAAGAAGAGAGTTAATGTGAGAATATGTGGCCTGCAAAACTTTAATAACAGACATCAAATGAATAGGCATGCTAGACAACACATGTCTTAATAAAATCAATCTTCCACCTTGCGATAGCAACTTAGATTTTCACCCTACAATTTTCTTTCTAATCTTCTCCACAAGAAGCTCCAATATCCTGGAAGACAATTTTCCAAACACTAAAGGTGCACCCAAATATGTAACAGGAAATTTACCTTCCATAAAACCCGTGATTCTCAATAAACCACACTTCCGAGCGGGACTGATGTATTTTGAAAGGAATAACGCTGACTTTGTCTTACTGATTTTTGACCTGACCACTTCTCATACCTTTCCAGAGCGTAAACTAAATTTCTAATAGACTTCTTCCCACCATTCGCAAAAATAAGAATATCATCCACATATAACAAATGCGAAACCAATGGGGTCCCAATCGGATGATTAAAGTTACCAATCCGATCAGTCTCATAGTTTTTTCTAAGCAACCTTGTCAAAACCTCCTCCATTATGATGAATAAATAAGGAGAGAGTGGATCCCCTTGCCGCAAGCCTCTCGTAGATTGAAAAAACGCTTTAAAGGTTCTGTTCATCAAAACAGAAAACCATGGGGACTCCACACAATTTTTTATAAGCTTGTAAAACCTTTCAGAGAAACCAAAAGCCTTAAGAACCTCCAGAAGAAAATTCGAATTCATTCTATCATAAGCCTTAGCCATATCAAGTTTTATCATTACGTTGCTGCCAGCTATTTTTTTGTGCAAAGACTAAACCATTTCTTAAGCCAGTGTAATATTTTTAAAAATACTTCGCCTAGGAATAAAAGTGTCTTGTTCATGCGAGACCAACTTATCAACAACCTCGGTTAGTCTAAACACAATAATCTTGGAAAAATTTTTATAAGCCACTGAGCATAAACTAATAGGCCGGAATTTATCAAAGTTAGAAGGATTATCCACCTTCAGAATTAAAACAATAAATGAAGAGGAAAAAAACTTAGAAAAAGTAGTGCCCTGAAAAAAATCCATTGCCGCCTCCAAGAGATCTTTTTTTATAATGTCCTAGTAAGATTTATAAAATTCAAATCCAAATCCAGCCAGTCCCGGAATGCTTTCTTTGGGAATAAAAAACACTGCTCTTTAGCCTTCTTCTTTTGTCGGTTCGGCGTAGAGGAAATTATTATCAAAATCTGAAATTTGCCTTTGAATTAACTCAGAGATATCTCATAGTTCAACCACTAAAGACTCTGAAAGAAAATTCTGGAAAAAAAACAATTGCCTCAGTATGAATTGCTTCCGCACCCTCCAATATTCTCCCATTGTTCAAAACCATACGGTCTATATGACTCTTATTCTGCTTTTGATTGATAACTGAATAAAAGAATTTAGAGTTTTGATACCCCTCAATCAACCATTTTTTTTTTTTCGCAATTTGTCCTAGGCGAGATGCTTCCCTCTTCTCCCACACCTGAATCTCCACCTTAGTTAGTCAAGTAATCAGCTTTGACGTCCTCAGAAAAACCTGCTTGTAGTTGATTTTCTAGATATTCCATCCTTTTTCTCAAACGCTTTTAAATTTTCTTCCACTCTCCCAAAGATATTTTTATTCTATGCACGTAATGCAACTTTAGTTCTCTTAAGACGAATAGCAAGTTTTAGAAGACTTGAGGCCGAGTCATTCCTGATCCAGACATCTTTAACATACCACAAAAACATATCATGCGAGCTCCACATATTCAAGAACCGAAATAGGGTAGGGTCATACCGGGAGAAAGACGTATTTGTATACACCACCATAGGGCTATGATCTAATGATTTCCAACTCAGATATTTGAATTGAACCGAACCATATAGGTTGGAAAAACCATTATTAATAAGAACACGATCAAGTTTAACCCAACTACGAGCCACCCCTTCATGGCCATTGCACCACGACATTCATGAGCCTGTGTTTGATAAATCAAAGAGACCACAATGATGTAAACAGTCATTAAACTCCATCATAGGTAACAGTGGTCTTGGATTTCCACCAATTCTTTCAGTATCAGTTCGAATCACATTAAAATCACCCATGACCAACCAAGGAAAATCTGATTGGCACTCCTCCAGTTGCCGTCATAACTCTCTTCTTTCAACATAAGAACATTTGGCATAGATAAAACTCACCAAAATTCTTTGTCCATCCATAAAAAACCACCCAGAAATTTTCTGTGTCGTGATTGAAATCATCTCAAAGGCATTTATATCCTTCCAAAATAGCCACAATTTATCGCCCTAATTTTCATTAGATATAAAATGGTGATAATTCAAAAAATTACCCAGCATTACCATTCGCTCCTCAGCCACAAACGGTTCTGAAATAGCAAACAACCCAACATTAAACTTTTTAATTAGCTTTTTTAACCTACCTCTAGACCTGCCCAACGCCCTAATATTTCATAAAAAAATTGTATCTGTCATAAATTTAATTTATACGGTCGGATGAGAACCCTCTGAGATTTCCTCACCAAATTTTTTACGGAAATCCATCCCTGCCCTGTATCAGACTCATACATTTTTTTTTTTCTTTTGCTCTTTAAAACTGATATTTCACCTTCCTACCTCTCAGACGAATAACCTCGAGCCAATTCCTCCTGTTGCAAACCTTGGTCCCCACCTTCAGTCAGTTTAAACTATCCACGTGATCCACTTCCTCTTAAGATAGAGGTTCATCATTTGAAACTCGTGGATCATCATCACATCTGACTTCTTCACACTCCCTTTCATTCCTTTCTATTGGATCTTCATTCCCATTATTTTCTAATGCTCTCTGCGGTATATCAGAGTTTTACCTTTCATGATCCCCTTTTTCTTGAACTATAGGAATTTTTGCTATTGCAGGCCCCTATCATTAATCTGCATCGTCATATGCACATTACTGGGTCCTGCTTCTTGCACCACCTTCTTTGCCCCTTTATCCACGTCGGTATTGGTTTCTATTAGACTGTCATCAGTCTTTGGTTTCCATATCTTTTTTTCTTTATATTTTTTATCCTCCCTTCGCTTCTCTCCCACCCTGCAAACAATCGAGGTATGTCCTTGCCTGCAACATTTAGAGCAGAAAACACCCATCTTTTCATATTTGGCCTCTTGTCAAATACATTGTTTCGAAGATAAAACAAGAGGAAATCCCTTTACCAGCTCCATTGTTAGGTCAACTTCCACGCAAATATGTGCCCCCAATGCTCTCGTACGATTGATTGTTGCATTATCAGTTCCAAGATAACGACCAAAACGAGTCGCTATTATTTGGAGAAAATTCGTTCGGTAAAGATGCATTGGTAACCCCGGTAAGAAAATCCCATTGAGGAGCCAATGGGGATTCTTTTTTGGTATCAAAATCCCTTGTCCACTTGAACATCCGAAAAGAATTGTCTTCCATAGTTCTACCTTCCCTTGCCCAACCATGTAGAAAGTCACGTTCGTTTTTCATGTGAATTAACACGTGATAATAATCCATAACACTGATCGTTGGGATTTCCGTCAAACCCCACGTTTTCACAATTAAAAGCCGAATTTTATTAATAGATGGCCGATTCCTCAAAAATTTCGTTACTAATGCGAAACGAAATTCTTCCTCAACCTTAACCATCTCTGCTTCTGAGAAAATAAATCCCGATTCCCCATTGATATTAATAGGCAATCACATAGGAATTTTGAACACAAGCATCTCCACTTTTTTTACTCACAATTTGCGCATATGATTGCACCTCGGGACTAGCCTGGATAGCATTCCCTGCCGACGGTGCAGCCATCGGTGGGGGACGACACTGTATTGCAATATATTGAGATTAAAGCCAAACTTTTCTAAATGGAAAAGAGACTGACCTGCATTGTTTGGCAACTCCCTGAGCAGCGACGACTTGCAGTTTTCGTGATCTGTCCTCGACGGCTACGGCTCACAGTTTTTGGCATAAATCGTTGTTCTGTGCTACCCCTCGTGTGTCTCCTCAGAAAATAACAAAGCTTGAGTCTTGGAGTTCGCTTTGCAGGGAAAAGCAGTGATGGCGATGGGAGAAAACACAACGACGGCGCTGGGAAGCGGCTAGCCGAGCTAGAGAGCGAAGGTCGTCGAAGGTGTGGATTAGGTGCCGGTGAAAAAGTTGGAGTAGGTAAGGAAAAGGACGGGTTAGAGAGAGGTAGTTGGGGAGGGAGGGCGGACGTAGTTGGGGTCGACTCCGGTGACAGAGGCGGGGGTGGGGAAAAAGGAAAGTTCAGAGAGGAGGCCGAGGTCTTCGTGTAAAGGAGGGAACCGGCGATGCGAGCTCTTCGTGGGCGGGGCACAAATCCTAGCTCCGACGACCGTGGTGATTCGCTGAATTTTCACAGCATTACTGCTTCTGTGCAGGGGCGGGGACTACTGGAGGATATCGTCGGTGGAGAGGGAAATGACGCTGTTGACGACGACGGTGCGATGGGCGTGACAATGGCGATGGCGCTGGGCGCAACGGCGCAGGGCGATGACGGTGACGAGGTTGCAATAGGCGCGACGGTGCAGGGCGCGACGTTGATGGTATGGTTGTGTTATACCAAACCAATTTTCCCACTTTCTTATATAAAAACTCTCGGTGGTTGAAACTATCGACGGTTTTCTTGAGCTCCCTGAAACCGTCGATGGTTTGGTCCTGTGCCAAACCGATTTTCCTTCTTTTCTTTGGTTTTCTATTTTCTTCTCTTTTTTTTTTCTTTTTCTTTTATTTTCTTGGTTCGGGTCCCTACATGTAATGTAATCATAATATTTCTTATAGTATCTTAAAATGAGCTCCCTTGGGAACCTTTTCTTCAAAGACTCCAAATTGATTTGGAATGACCTTTGACATTATAAAGGGGCAACACCTTCATATTGTTCATCATTCATGGATATGTCACTCCCATAATGACCGCTACTAATGACATTTATGGGCTTTAAGGATGCCCTTGAGATTCCTCTCCAATTTAAAGGATAAGCGTTAATTTTGCCCCCATTATATGCCTCAACTCCCAAACCTTCAAAGGCACTTCGAGTTTGAGAATACATTTTTCAAAGGTTGTTTTTTTTTCTTCAAATGCTTGGATTGATTTGTACCATTTTTTTTTTATATCCCTTCAATTATTGGACCAAGTTGGTCCTTGGTCTTTTTATTTATTTATCCCACTCCTCAAATTTGATGGGGCTAAAATTAACCCTTGGGGGGGGGGGGGTGGTTATGTTGGACATTATGAATGTGTAACCCCTTACAATATCAAGGGTCATTCCGTATCAATATGGGATATTTAATCCCTTCTAGGAAGCCTATAAAAAAGACCAAGGGGCTATATGGTGTAGCACACTCTAAGATATACATAAAAATGATTATAATTATGTTACTCATATACTCTATATTTTGATACTAATTTGAAAGTTGAAGAAGGCCTCAGAGTCCACTTGGGATCTCCTATGCCTATTTTTTCTCTTGATTGTAGGTGATCATTACAATCTATCGATTTGAAGATTGTCGTTTGACTTTTGTCATCAACAAATTGGAGTGATAGGTAGGGCAAGTATTCTTTGTGATGATCCTTGTAACTAAAGGGGGAAAAAAGAAGAAGAAAGAAAAAAGGAAGTAGGGAGCATCATGGTCAACCCTCTATTACTACAACCCTAAGTAAAATAAAATAAAATAAAGTAAAAGAAATTGAGGAGCACTTTGTCTCTAATTCCCAAGAAGCCAAGATTCCAAAAGAAACGATGATGAGTACCTCAACTCCAATGCCCAAGGAAGTCGAGAGCCTAGGAAAAAAATAAAAAAATAAAAAAAAAATCATATTTTGAGAAGCCACTAAATTTTTAAATTTGATTCATGAAGGGAGAGGGAGCAACATGGCTTGTTAAGCCTTATGTTGATAGCATACCTCTTACACATCATACTTGCACGTGTAAGTACACCATTTGCTTGATGAAATGCTTAAATTAAGTTTTTAGCGCCATTTGTTCTATTATGACCACAATTTTTTGTTTCTCTTCCAATTTGGCAAAGAAGTTAAGGTATGACTAATGCATTTAAGTTTAATTGCATTACCTTTAAGCGCTAAACACCTATATATAAAGGTAAAAGTCTTGTCGCAGACAAGAAAATACGCACCCTATATAGTATCCTTCATGAGAATGCTTTTTTTCTCTTTTAGCAACTCATGTGCATTAAATACTAAGAAGGAGGCCTAGTCCTAAAGGGCCTTTGCATAAGGTTGCAAAGATTAGGCCTTTGCATGAAGTACAAAAGTACAAAGGCCAAACACACCCACCTAAAGAATCATAGCACAATGACCAGGTATAAATTCAAGTAGGCCCATGTCAAGAAAACCTAGTAAAATGAAAAAAAAAATAAAAATAAAAATAAAGCACCAAATAGGTCCATTTGGCATATTAAACTACTTCTAAAAGCATAAAGAAGAAATTTTGGTTGTTCCAATGTGACAAAAATTAAAATTCCAAATTTACCTTTCATATTCATTCATTCAAAATAAAAATTCCTTCCATGTTCCAAAACCTAAATGCAAATAGTCATTTGATTGTCTTCAACCTCTTTATCTTCATCTTTTGCACCTCTTTATTCCATTATTGTATGATTAAATTCCCTTAATTTCTCTATCTTGTTATATAAATCAAGCAATCAAAGTAGAAGAGCTCTAGTGGTGCTCAAAATTCCCATACCACAAATATAGTTTCAAAGATTTTGAAATCACAAACAAATATCTCAAAAATTAATTTTCAAAGCTCAAGCACACGAGATATTTGCAAACCAAGCTTGTCAAAAAATATTTTATATAAAGTACAAGACAAGCTCAAGAGTCTTGCAATACAAATGCAAAGACTCACAAGCTAAAAAGTTTCCCCACACAATGATTTATTAATTAAATCGGGGGAAGACTTTTGGCTAAACTCTCAATAAAAATCAATCAAGCAATCAAAGTAATGAGAGTTTAAGCTTTAGTAAGCAATGTAGGATGGTTCTGAATACTCTCACTCAAATAGGTTTTGCAAAGGAATGATAAAAATTGAGTATTTAGCTTTGGGTATGAAGAGAAGCTCTCAAAAAATTTAGAAAAAAATATTTGCTAATAAATCACTAATCACCTCTTAATCTTGCAAATGAGCTCATATTTATAGACATACCACAAATTATGACCGTTGGAGACACCAGGGGAATTATTAAATTTATTTTAAATGTGTTTAATAAAATTAATCCTGTTTTACCCCAATTAATAACAGTAAAAATTAGGCCAACCCAAGAGTTTTGGTCGACCGAGCAATAGGTTCGGTCACCCGAACAAACACATGAGAAAAAGTGATTTTTCCATGTTCGGGTACCCAGTGTGAACTTTGAGTGGCTAAACCAAGGCGATTTCCAAACTGCTCGAGGTTCGATCACTCGGTCCTAAGTTCGATCTGCCGAACTTCTCAATTTGATCGCCCAAGGTCAAAATGATCGTGGAGTTTAGGCGCCCGGGTTGTTGTAAAAGTCCTCAATATGAGTTCAGCCGACCGAGAACACTAAGTTCTTTTTAGTTCGGTCACCTGAAGTCAAGTCAATAATTTTGACTTTCCTGACGTTTGGTTGATTGAGGCATTTTACCTTGCCTGGTTTGGTCACCCGAAACCCATACAATTTTAAGTTAAGGTCCAAATTTTAATTGAAATACACCCGTGATGACATGTGAGTTTAGGGAGATTTTCCTAAGTGCTAGTGCAAGGACCTAGGTCAGTCTACGGTCTAGGTTTTTCAATTAAGCCTAAAAACTTGGCGTTGGTTGACCGAAGGTTGACCGAAGTCTGTCTATGGTCGGACTAAGGTATCTTGAGCATAAATACCTATTATACATGACATGCAGATTATTACAGACCATATAAGTTATTATTATAGACCCGAATGATAAATATAAAAAATACAACTTAAAACAAACAAATGCTTCATGCTCTACTCATTGACTATTCTATGGATTGTGCTGAATGATGCGCGCATTTGAGTACTTTTCGGCTTCCATTTCTCATATATCATATGTGCTTAGAAAAGTAAGCATGTTCATGCATTTAGCACACAGATGTGATACTGTGATTTGTCATAATCAAAATAGGAGACAAACTTAAAAAGTCAACAATTTGTTTTTTGTGCACCCACCCCCCCCCCCCCCCACCTTTTTTTGCACATAATTGTCATGAATTGGTCTGAGCATTATATTGTGGTATATTTTTTCAATTAATTTGTTATAAAAGAGGTTTTTCTTTTTCTTGGCAGTGATCTGGCTATTGGCAATAAAACATTGTAGAAGCGCAAAAAATTTATTTTTACTTTAAATTGCAATCATTGATTTAAATATGAAATTGAATATTACATTTTAAATTATGAATTTCTTTTTCATCTCTACATAGCACATAATTTGTTTATAATTATAGATACAAATTTCTGAACTTTTTACAAGTTTATAAATATATACATGGTACATACTTTAAAATTTTATAATTCATGCTAATAATGTATTTTAGAATTAATTGATTTTAAGAAACATGTTCAGTGCATAATAAGTGGTAACAAGTAGTTTTTTGTAACATCTAAAATTTGCTTCACATGCATAGCACATGCACCTAACTAGTTAGCTACAAAAGACCAAATGGCTAACTTGGCAGAATGATCAAGTACAAAAAGTTGAAAAAGTCCACTTAGCAGAATGCCCAAGTACAAAAAGACAAATAGGCCTATTTGATATATATATAAATGAAGTTCAAAAAGTCCAATGGATCTATTTGGCAAGCACTAAATGTTAAAACTAACCTTGACAAGTTATCATTAAGATAGAAGGTGGCAACCTTGGGAAATGCCGATTAAAAATGAAAGTCATCTCTTTAAGATGGTAATATTTGGGGTAATGCCTTTGATAAGCAAGCCTTCACTATTGTCAATGCATGATGGGATGACGCCAGGAAATACCCTTAAAAGGCCTAAAGGCGACCTCAGTCCAAGCATTCAAGGTATAGAAAAACATAGAAAAACGGCCTAAAGAAACCTCATTCCAAGCATTTGAGAAACAAAAGAGATACTATGAGAGAAATGCACATTCAAAAAATGTACTCCAAAACCTGAAAATGTCTTTAAAGCCTCTAGAATAGAGGACATCTTTGCGCCCGGGGGGTGGGGGTGGGGGAATGAACCCTTGTCCTAGAGTTGGAGAGGAATCTTAAAAGACATGCCCAAAGAAATGAATATCATTTAGTAGTGGCCACTATGGTGGGGATTGGACATTGTGAAGGGGTAACCCTATAATAACATCAAGAGTCATTCAACATCAATATGAGTTAATTAATCCTTTAGTGGAAATCTATAAAAGGACCAAGGGATCATATAGTGGTGCATGCTTAGAAGGTATTGAAGGTCGCTAAGGGTTTCCTGAATTTTTTCTTTTTTCTCTTGATTGTAGGTGTGATTGTCATGATCTACAATGTCAGGGTTTTATCTTTTGCTTTAGCAAAACTATTTGAAAATATGAACCTTTCAACCCATGGATACTTTGATTTTGTTAGCAAGAATTTTGTTTACCTATTTTGCTTGAAAACGCCTTTCAAATGTGGAATATGGAAGTAATTGTTAAGATTAGTGCGATATTGGGGTTGTTATGCCCTTGCAAAAGGTGTGGAAAGTAGTCCTTTTGTACAATTGATACCTTGTGAATATAGGATTAGAAAGAAAATCATACAAGAAGAGGCGAGTAAAGGATTTTGTAATGACCCCAAAAGTATATATACAAATATAATAATAATAATAATAATAATAATAATAATAATAATAATAATATTTTAAAATAAAATAAAATTATTAATTGATTAAATAAATAAAAACATAAATAGTATACATATAATAATATAATATAATATAGTATATACATTGGATGATAAGGATGTTTAAAACATCCTTGTCAATTTGAGATTGAGATCAGATTGACCGCAAGGATCCCCCTCCCCTTTCATACGTCTCTCTCTCTCTCTCTCTCTCTCTCTCTCTCTCTCTCTCTCTCTCTCTCTCTCTCTCTCCTTTATTTTTTATTTTTTATTTTATTTTATTTTATTTCTTTTCTTAATCCTTAAGTAATTTATGAAATTACAAAAATACTCTTCCTTCAATTCCCTATAAATAAGAGAGTTTTCAGTTCATTTTTGATAAAAAATTTCAAAGAAAGAAATGAAATAAAAGTGAGGAAAAAGATTTAGTGATGGATGGAGAATTTTAAACTTAAAATTCTCACTCTTCCACTCTTTCCCAACTCATTTTAGGAATTCATCTTTAAATCGTATTAGAGGCATCAGGGTAAGTAAATTTGATTATGTTAGTTTTTTTTATAAAATTATTCTTGAGTTTATTTGTACGTGTATTTGATTATATCAGTTTTTTTAAATATACTTGAGTTTATTTTTGGTTAAAAAATGCTCTAATTTCTCGGATAATTTTTCAGCATTATTATTTTATACTCAAAATAAATATTTTTAGCATACAAATTGTGTGACATGAGCTTATTTTATTTTATATTAAATAAATGAGCAATTTTATGATATTACAGAGTTATTTTATATGACAGTGGATTTCTCCTAAGTACACATATGGTTCGGACCAAGACTTGATAGCGAAAATCACACTTAATGATGATATTGATTTAGTTTGGTCAGCTAATCAATTAAGTTCAGTTTTCAGACCGCATAATCCAGTCATGGGGTAAACATGACTTACAGTTAATAGACCTAAGGGAAATTTTTAAAATTAAAATATGTTGGTATTAGAGCAAAGGGGCGCAAGGTCCCAATCTCCGGGAACTCTCGCTTATGAATAATTGTGGCGAAGTAGGGCTCTCCGCCCAAGAGCTTGTTGGTTTGGGACAGTCACCCCCAAATCGCAGCGAGTGCTTTGATAGGTACCCATTGTTGCCATGGGCGTAAGCCCTGAAGGGAAAGCTTCAATTGTGGTATCAGAGTAAAGAAAGATGTTTACAGAGCAATTATAAGAGAAAGTATATATATATATATATATATATGAGAACAAGGCTTACAATTAATAGGCCAAAAGAAGTTTTTTAATACATATTTATATATTTATGTGAATAGGGTCATTTAATAGGCTTAAATGATGATTTTGAAAGAAAAGTATGCATATATATATTTTTAAATACATATTTGAAGCTACGGTTTTAAATAATATTTATTACAAATTTATGATACAATAAAGCTTATTTTAGCTACACATTGATTTAATTTCTTTTACTTACTGAGCGTCGTCTCACCCCAATTATTATCATGCATTACAAATATCTTGAGGAGTATACCGAAAATTAGAGTAACGTAGTGTAAGTGCGAGTGGGATTAGAAAGAGTTATTTAGGGTAAATATTAAATTGGTTACGTTTTTAATGTCTTGGAATTTTTAAGGATGAATTTTGATATTGGAGATATTGTTGTGAGGAGGTTTTTAGTACTCTGGTATAAGTGTATTTGATCTTTTTTTTACTTCGGCTGTATAATAATAATAGAAAATAACACCCTAGACCCTATCGGGTTCGGGGCGTCACAGATTTGATCAAACTTATATTACAGGAGACAAAGAACTAGTAGAGAGAGAGAGAGAGAGAGAGAGAGAGAGAGAGATAAAGTGGCATTAAGGTCGATTGTATTAGCACTAAGTTGTTTAAAATGTTGAGTTGAACGTCCTTAAAAATTCTCATCGAGTTATTTATACCCATTTCCATGTCAAAATAGTTGCCCTAAAATTTAGTAGTCTAATATATCAAATGCTTGAAAGACTCCCTTAACATAAATAAATCCCTTATTTTTAATGTTGGTGTATGTTATGATTGACTTTATTCACCTTCCTTTCTAAGGTCAGCTTAATGACTTCATAGTATACTTACTCCTTTCCTTAGATTTGGAATTAAGTTTGCCAAAGTCTTGTCTTCATTATCATGGGAAAAGTATATGTTTATGAGTTTTCAAGAACCTTATAGGTGATATAGGTATGTGTGTGGCTAGTGGTCAACCCTTCTATTGCTCATCAGATCCATCATACATTCTTAAAATTTAGGATATGTATTGCCTTTCACACGATGATGGCTAATGTGAAAATTCCTTGATCCCTCCCCTTTTGTGCATGCATTTTTTCTAGGGTCTGTATCTAGTGTTCCAATTATTCTTTTGTTCTTCTTCAATTTCCACTTGTTACTTGGTCGATCACGAATCACCATTTTTAGTTTCTTAAGTAAATTCTTAGTTGCTTGGTGATGTTTGGCTTGTTTTGCCTAGACGACCTTGCATATATGGGGTGAAGGTATTAATGAATGTGTCTATTCTCTCAAGGTCTTCCAAATGCTATATGGCCATTTGTTAAGCCCTCTACTTCATATTTTATGGAGGAACAAAAAAAATGCACAAACAAAATTGTTCATGAATCCAATTAAGTTTGTTTACCTCTAGTGGTAGGAGAGGCGATCTTCTTCTAGTTTTATTTGCAATTCATTGCATACTTGAGACTCCAAAGATCTCAAATTGAAATGCTTTCCCATTTGCTTTAATCAACCATAAAAAGATCGTCATACTAGTTAATCAAAGTTGTCATCTTCTCCCAAGAAAGTACATATTTCTCAGCATTGCATAGAAATTGTTCTAAAGTCAAGTAATTAAGTTGGCAAAGTCTAAGATTCAATAAGCAAGTCCAACAATGAATCAACTGATAATTAAAGGATCTTATTTAGGGTGTGATTGAAGTTAGGACTCCGGATATGATTATGGGTATTAGGTTAATGGGTTTTAGTCGAAGAAAACAATGATTCATATGGTATTTTTGCGTGATCGATATGGTATTTTGTGTGCAACGATGGTTATTGATGTTGAAGTTCAAAAAAAGTGTTCACCCATGGTGATCATTAGTGAAATTCAATGGTACAACTTATTGGTGATGTTCGTCAATGGAAAATATTGATGGTGATATTCAACATATTGATGAAAGGATTGCTGGTTAAATAATAATTGAAACTTTGATTTAGTATGAGAATTGCTTGGTGCTGATAAAACAAGGGAAATTTTGCACCAGGTGCCGGCAGGTAAAAGTAGGTAGGATATTTTTTTCTGGAAGCATGTTCCGAATGGTAATTTTTCTACAAAAAAGGCTTGGGAGGCAGTGAGGAGCAGAAGTGATAATTTTTTTTGTGGAATGACTGGTTTTGCATTCTTTATTGCCTACAAGAATCTTAATGTATTTATGGAGAGTCTGGTGTAGATGTTTTTCTGTAGATGATAGAATTCAGGTCAAAGGAATATCAATGGTTTCGTCTTGTGATTGAAGCGTTCAGAGAAGTCAGGAAAACATTAATCATATTCTTTCTTTAGGTGAGGTGACTTCAGAGGTTTGGTGTCGGGCTAGTGTGGCATTGGGGATTCCTTTCTAACGATCTCTTTTCTGGAAAAATAAAATGGCAAATTGGTTACACTATGCTCAAAAATTGTCTATTAAAGATATTTTAATCGGGCTGAATCTTGATTTCATGTTTGATTACGTGGTGCCTCTAGAATCGAAGATGTAAAGCGAGAATGGAAGGAATTTATCAAAGTGTAGATCAGATGTGGAGAAGAGTTCGATTCTAGGTTAGTTTTATTGCTGAGAGCACCAATTCTTTTCAAAAATTGAAGAAGTCTGACATTAAGATTTTGAATGAGTTTTAAATTAAGCATCAGGGAGTTTGCGACAGGCCTGGAAAAATCATTTCGTGGGTTAAACCTCTAGTAGAGTGGATAAAACTTAATTGTGATGGGAGTTGTAGGGGCAATCCGGGTACTTCAGGAGGTGGAGGAATTATTCGGGATTTCCATGACATGGTAAAAGTGATTTTTTAAAATTATTTTGGCAATGGTATGAATAATAGTGTGGAATTAAAAGCAATCAGGGAAGAAATTCATTTGTGCAAACGTTTGCATTATGTTAATATGATTATTGAAAGTGACTCGCGAATTGTAGTTGATTAGTTTCAGAAAGTTAGATGTACTTTGTGGTATCTTTGGGAATTTTGGGAGGAGCTCGTGGCAGAGTTAGAAAGAGTGAATGTCATGGTGATGCATCAATATAGGGAAGACAATAATGCGCCTAATTTTCTTACTAAAGAAAGAGAAATGTGAAACAATTTAATCTATAAAGAACAACACCTTCTACCACATTATCTGAAAGATATCTTTCAAATGGATAAGTGGGATCTCATTTCAGTTCGTTGTTAGTTCAACTTTAAAGTTTCGTTTGGTGTATTTTATTTTGATTTTGGTTGTTTTTTGTTTTTATCTCCTTTGTTAGTTATGTTTAGTTTTGTTTGTCCTAGTTTGGTTTGTTTGTTTTATCTTATAACCACAGTATTTTTCCGCCAAAAGTGAGAGTATATTAATAAATAAATAAAGGTGTCGCCCTTTTTCATAAAAAAAAAAAAAAAAAACAAAAAAACAAACAAACAAAAAAAACAAAAAAAAAAAAAAGAACAAAAAAATGCTTCAGCGATGAGAGAGAGGTAGGGAGGGAGGGGGGGAGGTAATTACTAAGTGTTTTTTTTATGTTATATAATACATCAACGCGTTGCATCTATTTATGATGTTCTATTTTATAGAGGTTAAAAGTACTTATAATGAGGTTCTTGAAAATAGTTTCCGCTATATCACACAACCATATTGACATCAACATTAAGATCCTATAGTTATTACTATAATTTATAATTTAAAAGTTTTACTCATATTCTATTTTTAATAATTTAAATATTCAATCCTCGTTATGGTTTTCATGCAAACTATACAACTGAAAATACCTACTAATTTTCTTCATTAGAACATATTATAAGCCATACAACTTTAAACCAATTACTTAATAGGCTTGTTTTCCTTTATAAACACGATATAGGCTTGGTACGAATATGAATTTTGGGTTATCTATTGATTAGATTTTACATCATTGTCAAAAATGAATAAATTAGATTACTTTTTTCAAAAAATGTTGAACATACTAATTTTATTAAGAAAGTTTGAAAAAGTAAAGCAATTTGTTATCGTACTTATGCGGCTTTCACCTCTACTATCAAATTGAGAGACAAATGTGACTAGTAACAACAGAAAGAGGAGAACGTCTCTTAAACCAAAAGAAAGATTATTATGAAAATGATTAATTAATACCAATATTTCAATTGTTTAGGTTAACTAAATCATATACACAAAACATATTATCTACTAAATAAAATTTAATTTCGGCAATAAGTTCGATCAAATAAGGAGATATTACCAAAAAAATAAAGAAGGGGTAGACAGCAAGTGTTTGATTTATAATTAATATTATAATGTTATGAATTGCTACAATTTTATTCTAACTCTTTCATTGGACCTATTTTGCACATGTATATATATATTTTAAAGTATTAATCATATTCTTCTATGGAAAAATTTTAGGCCCCTTTAACTGTGGGGAGAAAAATGTACTTTCATTCTTAATTTTCTAAATAATTATAAAAATCCAGTTTATTTTTGAATTTTTTTTAATTGAATTAAAAAGGTAAAAAAAAAGAAAAGAAAAAGGATTTGCTTGGTTGTGAAAAAATATTTTTATTTTTATATTGTTAAATATTACAAGATCATACATTGATTTCTAATTTTCCAAAATATATGTATAGGAATTCCAAATCTAGAAATTAATAAACATATTCTTAATTTGACTGAAATTACTGACTCCGAGAATGCCAGAGGGGCAGCCATATCATGCTAAAATGCTTTTTTTTTTATTCAAAACATTTTAATATTCTCTATAATAATATTTAGGACCCATTTAACAATAAAAAAAATTACTTTTATTTTTCATTTTTAGGTTGTAAAAAATAACGAAAAAATATGTGCATTTTTTTTTTTTTCATTTTGTATTAAAAATCCGAAAAGTAAAATAATAATAATAATAATAACAACAAAATAAATTTATTAATTTTCATTTATAATTTTAAATACTTAAAAAAAGATCCCCTTCTTTTCTAATTATCTAAATTTGTATAAAAACGTTAAAATATGCTCTCTAAATTTTTGATTCCATATGTTGATTTTGAAATTTCAAAAAACAAGATAACATTTTTATAAATATTTGAAAATTTAGAACTGAAAACGGAAGTTGTTCTGTACAATTAAACCCCACCCTCTAGTTCCAACCTCTTTTTACAAGTCTCGAAAACGAGATGACAACGAAAAGCTAGAAACCAAAAGATAGAAATGATTTCTTGATATGAACAGAGCCTCAATGTTCTTCCTTTTCAATGGCAACAAATTTGTTCAGCGGGCAATAATGGATGCACCATATAATTTTTCATTTCGTTCCACCACTTTTACTTCATTCTAATCCAATGTACCAAACATTAAGCTAATATTTATTTGAAAGAAACTGTGTGCGCTTGATTTGGCTTGATTTCTCCCTTCCCATGGCAAAAAAAATAAAAATAAACAGAGTCCGGACATTAACTACAAAATGAACGAGAGTTCATTTGGAAAATGTTAGCATGGCTTGATTTGGCTTCTCTGCTAAGCATGTGCGCAAACATAAAGCAACGGAACTAGAGAGAATGACAAGGAAGAAACATTTCAATATTTGATTGGTTTTAAATGAGGAGCGCAAACATGTTGCTACCCATTTCAGGCGTCCAAACACTGAAATACCTTTACACAACTCACATGCCCCATTATCTTACAGCTTGCACCAGTCAGGAACCATTGTAAATTACAGTCCCAAAATGAAGTGTCTTCCCAGTTTTGACAAAAATCTAGCAGTTTTGTATGAAATTGACAACATATTGATTACCTAGTGAGATAGTATATGACTAGGAAAATGACAACAAATGATGCAACGAGAGTAAACATTTTCTGGCTTGACTTCGTCTCGAATACCTGACGGCGACGCAAAGAAAAAGGTAGGTTATCATTCCCAGCTGTGAAACAAACTCAAAAATCAAGAGAGAAGAGAGTAACTAGACAGACAGCTGGGGAAGTAAACAAAGAAGGATAGTTCAGGGGAAAAATAAAGTTATCTGGTCTGCGTACCATCTTGAAACGATCCATTGTTCCGGACAAGATTCCCCTCGATGCATCCATGTCATTGCCCTAAACAACAAACAAGATTCATGAAACTCAAGTAAAGAAGACAACCATCATGAAGAAGAGGTCATCTACATACCATTCTGTCCAGCACGTGGTTATGGGTCTCCACCTCCTCATGTATATCGCCAGTCAACTGTGGAATATGAACACACATTCAAACTTGCTGAGAACTTGTAAAATGCAAAACTCTAGAAAATTCATCCCTATCCATTGCCTATACATAAAATGGGTCTGCTCTACAACAAGGTTCATAGCCCCACGATTGAGGGTTTGAATTCATTGTCAAATTTCAACAGATAAAATTTTGTGGCTAGAGAGGCCTTCTAAGGAGGAAGACGTTAGGATAGAAGCATTTGGGATGGACAGAGTTGAGGCTCCGCCACTGCCAAGGTCTGATGGTTGTAACATGTCTCCTTTCAATGTATTGGGATGTAGTGAAGCTTGATGTAATGAAGGTTGGCTCTTCAAGGTTTCTTTCCCCAGTTAATGGAGTGACTTGTAAAAATTAATTCTTCTATTAATTTAGTGCCTGAGAACGATCCTTATATTAAGGACAAGGATTCCAAGCATATTAACTTGGTCATTAGTGGGTACAAGATTTTTCTTTATTTTTTTGTGGGGGGACTCAGGCTTTGGTAATACTGAAAAAATACTATTTTTAGTACTCAAAGCACATTGTTTTGGAGGCAAACAGAATTAGAATGCTATTTTGGTGGCCAATAAGTGGGAGGAAATTTTGGATGCATTTGGGTGATCAATGAGGCTGTGTGAGGATGCTAGGAAAAGGGGTTCTCTTCTAGTAAGAAATTGAAATAGTTTATGATGAACTGAGTTGAGAGTTTTCTACAAAAGCTTTTGGTCGTGAAAAGTCTTGCTTCTAGAAGGACAAGATGTTGGGTTGTTCCTCTTCCATTATTTCTTTCTTTCTTTTTTTTTTTTCAGGACAATCTAGAGCTTGGTTTTCATCTTGCTGTTGGAAGACCTGTAGTGTTATCTACTTCTCTATTTATTCTTGTCTAGAATGTTTCAAGTACATTGGTTAACAGGGATGTCATCAGAGGTATTGCATGGTACCGTGGGGTACAAACAATGATGCTTCTGATTTGTAATCTGCTCATTACACCTCCTTTTGGTCTGATAATGGGATGTCATTTGCATTGTCCTTGGCCCATGACAGGTCTTTTGATAGGGTCTTGGCATCAAGAAATAATATGAGTATCAAGTCCAAAATTTCCGATTTTGTAATCTGCTCATTTCACCTCCTTTTGGTCTGATAATAGGACATCATTTGCATTGTCTTTGGCCTATGACAGGTCTTTTGATAAGGTCACAGCATTGATAAATTATATGAGTAAAAGTGGTTTACCAACAGTTATTTGAGTCCAATATTTCTGATTTTACTTCTTCAGGGAGTTGCAATACCCGGCTGTGTCCTCCAATTTCAAGGGAGTGGTGTTATGGACATTCGGAAGCAGTGGGCTGCTTTCCTGGGTTGATACTAGTTTTCAATTTTTTAATTTTGTCTACTTCATATTTGAATTTTTTGGGAGCATGTCTCATCCACCACTTAAAATCTTTTTTCTGGTCTGGATAGATACTTTTCTATCAAAAATATAGAAGTCCGCATTCCTACCCCTACACAATACAAAAGGGCAGCTGATGTTTTGCCCATATTATTTGTAAAATTATCTCAATAAAAAAATTGGTACATTAGTAGTGTTTCTTGCTTTGTACAGGTATATTACCATTTGAAATTCTTTGCGTTTTTTCCAAATTGTTCCCTCCAAACTGGCACATGGACGTGCCGTAATGAACACATTATATAAGACAATGCTTTTGTAGTAACAAATTTTAATGTGGCAATATCATTACCTTAATTAAAATATTTTTTATCTATTTCCAACATGGGGGTCCTTTTATACATACATGTAACATGAACATATACAATACTGTACTAATTTCACATCAACATATACAATACTGTACTAATTTCTTGATCATTCATTCAGATTTACTCTCATTCCACCCCTCACTAAACTTGAGGTGGAGAGAGGTTCCTAGATTCATTTTTGGAAAGACCCATGACTCAGGAATGTTTATTTTTCCACGTCTTTTCCTTGTCTTTTTAGACTATGCTCCAAGGCTAATAGAATTATTTCTTTTTTTGTTGACAATGCGAGTAGCCCTCCAGTCTCTTGGAATCTCCATCTGAGGAGACCTCTAAACGATAGGGAGATGGTGGAGTTGTCCTCCTTGTTATCCATATTGAACAATTGCAACCTATCTTGGGGAAGGGATGTTTGTTCTTGGTGTCTTGATCAATTGAAGGTGCTTTCTTGTAAATCATTCTATATGAATTCTTGACCTAGTCAAACTCTTTTCCTCTTTATCATATTTTTTGGAAGGTTAAAGTTCCCCTAAAAATAAAAGTGTACTTGGTTGGTTGTGCTTCACAAAATTAATAACAATAACTTTGTGCAGATTAGGGGACCTTTGACGGCTCTCTCTCCAGATGTTTGCATGCTCTGTTATACAAATTCTGAAACAGCTTCCCATTTTTTTTTTTTATTTGCATTGTGATTTTTGCATGGAAGATACGGAACAAATCGTTTGGTATTATTGAAGAGAATTGGGTTTGTCCCCCTTTCAGTGGAAGACCTGTTTGTCATCTCGCCTTGGAAGGAAGGACAGGGCAGCTCTGTGGAAGTATAGCAAGTTTGCAGTATTTTGGGTTTATGGTTGATGTAACGCAACGGAACTTTTCGAAGAGAAGTTAAATTTGTCATTGATGTGGGGAAAGATTCAGCTTTTGGCTTCTTTATGGTGTGTCGGGTTTGGAATTTTTAAGGAAGCTAGATTTCAGGATTTAAATAGTGGTTGGAGGAACTGGTTGGCCTGATTTTTGTTGTTTAAGTGTTTTTTTTTTTTTTTTTCTGGTTTGAACCAGATTTTTTTCAAGAGATTTCCTATTCTCCCTCATAATTTTTCCCTAATACTGAAATTTCTTTTCCAACTAAAAAAAAAATCTTGATCATTCATGAGTTCCAATTACAATCAGCCCAAAATTTGGAACATGTGTCGAATTAATATTTGTATAATCTTAACATAAAATATTAGTAGTAATATTGACAAGGTTTCTTCGTATTGTTAATTGCATTCATATGAAGAATGCTAAGAATAAGAAATCTAGGATGTGCATTCATTTCATACATGATTCTCTCCGTTGTATATGCATGCAAGGTCTGTTAACAAACTTTAGCTGAATAAATACCACAGGAAGCCTTGATGTAGTTTGATATTGTCTTTTTAACTTTACTATTTACAAAACTGAAATCTCTCGCATGTTTTTGTTTTTTATTTTCTAAATTTATTATCCAATGGTTGGGCAACCACACAATGAGCAAGTCACTAGAAATAAGAAAAGCCCATCTCTCTCTCTCCACAAAAACACAAAGATAAGGCAGTTGTGGTTGTCTGTGGTCTCTTGAGTTTCTCTCTCTCTCTCTCTACTATAAGCCTTTGTGTAGCTTAATATCTTCATAACTTTACCATTAGAACTCCGAATATTTTACATTCATATCATCTTTTTATTTTCTAAAATTTATTATCCAATGATTGTGCAACCAAACTTTGAGCAAGTCTCTCTGCTTCTGTGTGGTGTCCTGACTTGGCCTCATTTATTCAGCTATTCCTCTCCCACCATTGTTTTGTTTTGGGACAGACTAGTTGGGAAAGTCTGTGGAGGCATGCACTTTATAGCCTTTCGTTTTTGGGATGGGGGAGGGCGAGTTACTTTCATTTAGGCTCATCTTGCTTCTGTCCTGTATTCCTTGTCTCTTTTTAATATTCCAATACACTTTCTCTCACTGCTAGGGCAGCTGTGCTTGTGTTGTGGCATCTAGAGTTGGCCATTTATTTAGCTATTGCTCTCCCACCCTTCTTTTGTTTACGGACATGCTAGTTCAAAAATTCTCAAAGAATTTGGATGGGGAGGAGGGATTCATTTTCACCTTTTTTTTTAGAAAGAGAGAAGAAAACGGGGTGGAAGTGTGGGGTGATTTCAGTTACTTTTATTATGTTCATCTTGCTTCTATCCCATATTACTCGCCTCTTTTCAATATTCCAATGCAAGTTGCTCATAAGTTGGAGAAATTGATGAAAGGTATTTTGAAGTCCAGGGCAGGTGATAGTGCAAGGGATCATCTTGTTAGCAGGGATATGATTTGTAAACATAAAGAGAGAGGGATTTGTAAACCTGAGTATCATCTTCAACAAGGAGGGTGGGATGCTAACGCTGGGTTTTAAATTTAGCCATGTGAGCCATTGGAAATTAATTTCTTACATATCAAATTTATTTTATCTCATTGATAAAAGATATTTTGATGTCCAGGACAGGTGATAGTGCAAGGAATCATCTTGTCAGTGCGGGATATGATTTGAAAACATGAAAGTGAGAGGGATCTGTAAACCTGAGTATCATCTACAGCAGAACAGGTGGGATGCTAAAGCTGGGTTTTAAATTTAGCCATGTGAGCCCTTGGAAATTAATTTCTTACATATCTCATTTATTTTATCATCAAGTGAGGCTTAGAGTTGGCAATGGTGAGAGGGCTTGTTTTTTTGAGGATCTAACAATTGGGTAAGCTCCACTTTTTAGAGTTTTGCCTCATCTTTCTTCATTTTTATTGTCTCGACAATGCTCCTATCTGTAAATTTTCAATCAGTCGCCGCAGTTTTTTTACTGGAAATTTTCCATTTTTATAGGATTTTGAATGCAAGGAACTGGGGGAGACTAGCTATCTTATTCTACCCATCAACCCTATTGATTCTTCCTAGTTCCCTTTGGGAAGTGAGAGAAGGTTATGGGTTTTGGATTATTCTTGGAATTTCTCTGGCATATATTTTTTGCTAATTTAATTTATGTTCTTGATGCTAACCCTCCTTGTCTAAACTCATTTCATTTTGGAAGCTAAGTTACCCTCCAAACTTATGGCCTTTCCTTGGACTATAGTCCTTAATAGAACAAACACTAATGTTCCGTTCCAAACAAGGCCAAATAAAGCTCTTTCTCCCAAATACCTATACGTGTGTTATACTATCAAAGTGGAGGACCCGTTTTCATTTGTTTGTGCATGCTTCTCTTAGGATATCTGGAATAATAATCTTTGTGGAGCAAAGAGTTCGTCTAAAATCTTTGAGAAGTTTGTTAATTCTTCACTTCAGGGGTAAAGAAAAAGAAACGGAAGGCACTTCACTCACCAGTGAAGCACTTTGTTGCAGTGATTTTTTGCATCTGGTTGAAGTGCAATGAGAGAACTGTTAAGGGCTCACTTTGGTGCTATTTTAGAGGGTAATGGCGTAATGCAAAGAGAGATTGACTAGCTTTACTTTTAGTGGTTCTTTGTTTTTCTTTTTTTCCATTTTCTTCAGGAGGATGATGCATCTTCCTTGATTGTAATTGTCCACTTTTCACTCTCTTACGAGTACGATTTAAAGTATTTCTGCCATCAAGTATTACTTCAAATATTCACTTCACACTCCACATTTGCAAATTTAATGACTTGCTAGAACCTTCAACACACTAGAAATGTTGAGTCAAATATCTGGAAATTTAACACCTCTACGTTTTTATTTGTCTTCCTCCCATCACATTCTGAGCAATCAGGCAGAATAATCAAACTGAATAAAAAATATCTGTTGACTAATAAGCCGAGAATTGCCAATATTGAATTTGAAAGAGTCTTGAGTCACTAACCAAGATATACTTACTCTTTTTAGCAGACTGACTCTATCTTGCAACCCATCCATTGCTCTTTCATTGTCATGCTCGTCAATCTCATGGGAGGAGTAGGATGATGAGGCCCTAATACCACCCTCCTCAATGCCATCAAACAAAGCAGATCTATTTGACCGGTAATCCCTGCATGCAAAGAAATCTTATTAAATGTGGGAAAATCCGCCAGAGAACATACAATGTAAACATTAACAACATTAGTCCCAAATCCCAAAACAATATATAGAGTATATGTGCACAATGACATATTATTGTGCAAAGCCTTTCTATATATAACAAGAATTGCAGAGCTTTCAAATTTATTAATAATGTATGTGAAAAAATAGATTTGGAGCCTTGAATTTCGAATTGTGTGACTTGGATGAAATTCAGCACAAAGCTGTATTGAATCTTGTGAAAATCCTCCACACAAATCAAAATCCAAGGCCTCAAATTCATGCTCCTAAACAGAATAGGAATTAGATATCAGAAAATGATGAGCTGTCTAATTTTCCCCAATTCCATATGAAGATAAATATCACAGTTTATAGTTTTTGTGCACAGAAAGCATGAATGTTAGTATCCAACAAGGCAACAAATATGACACTTTGCAAAACAAACCACCATACAGTGACCTTATATGCAAAGACAAAACCAAATATATTTGGGACAGGAAGCTAAAAGAATGCATATTTGTGTTTCAGTGCATGTAGTAGACAGTATGTCGGGGAATATGGATTAGTCATAAACCATTACTAACAAATTTATCATTACCAACAAATGATTAGATACTACACATAATGAACCATACTTTAAAATTTTGCGATATACATATAATTTTGTGTGTGTGTGTGTGAGTGTGAATTTACCCCAAGATATACAAACACCCCCATAGTTCCATGCAATGTTATTACACAAATCAATTTAAAACTCTTCTAATAAAAAAAAAAATCTAAAAGCTCAGTGTTTGATTAATGGTCTCCAGTCAGCAGATCTTTCCACATACAATTCACCTCATAATATCCCACTGTAAGCTCCTCTAGGTAAAGCCAACTATTGCCTTGTAGAAAACACATGCAAGGAAATGACTTTACCAAGAGCTAGATGTATGGTACCAACTAATAGTGTCACTTCCTTTCTGCAAATGTTTGGTTGCTAGCAGTTCTAACTGCCAGCATGCGTTCCCCAAATCTCTTCTTACACATGCTTGGTGGTATGCAGCTATGCATCCAGCCAAGGCTGGACTGGAGGCATCCGTACACACCAAAATCACAGTAACCGCAGTGAGATATTCTATAGAGTCTCCAATTATCACCAACTAGAACCTAAAAAACGAAAATGCATCTACCAAATTCAAATAAATTCAAACCTCTCATGTTTACTATTGTTTACAACAAATAG
The DNA here is from genome assembly GCF_029873635.1 of Malania oleifera. NCBI lineage: Eukaryota > Viridiplantae > Streptophyta > Magnoliopsida > Santalales > Ximeniaceae > Malania > Malania oleifera. The sequence continues at coordinate 21,423,629 of NC_080423.1, forward strand.
CCTCTAAATTAAATAATTATTAAGGAACCAACTTAATCATAGTTTCAACTTTAAACATTCTTCAACATAAGTAATTGTTAGTACTTAATGGTTTTTAACAAATATTTCAGTAAACAACAATATGTGATTATTACCCATAAATTTCGCAAGTGATTTTTTTTTTTTTTTTTATAAGCTAGAATTCATTAAAGAACACCAAAGGTCACCCCAAGAACTACATCTAAAAATCTTGGGCAATATGCATGTCCATTAAGTATCGTGCACTAAACCAAGTTTATAACATCTTAAACCATCTATCCTCAGTATAAAGAGAGATATTTCAACTTCCACAAAAACTCTCCTTTTTCTCCCCCAAACACAACTCCCCCACATCATTTTTTCCTTGCACATATTATCTCTCTAGCTAGAGACAACCTTCTAAACAATTGGCTCCTCCACCCTACTTCAATTTCCACCTGGACCCATGGTCTTAAATTTCCACAAAATTGTCAAAACTTTCGTCAAAATTTCTAGTTTCCGTTACCCTCGATATTGAAATAGCAATCAATTGCCATCTTGCATAATTTGTGTTGAAATCTCAATGAAACATCTAAAATTTATTGAAATCTCGAAACTTTAGCGAAACTTGTTGAAATTTTAACTATACAATGAAATTTCCTCGGAATTCGAATGAGAGATTTAGAAGTGAAGTGAATTTTCTCTCTTAATTTATTTTGTTTATTTTTTATCGAAACAAAAGATTATTACAAGTGCTTTTGAAATTATATGCAAAATAAACTTACAGCAACATTTAATTTAATCATTCATGCCCAAATTATCATTATTTGTATAATATTTAAATGATTTATGAATTTTATTTGTATTAACTGAATATATTTAATGTACATTATCTTACAAATATGTTTGATACACATAATATTTTAACTTTTCCACCTCATACACAACATAGATGTATTTAACTTGTAATATATTAGTCCTAAGACTTACATTATTATGTCTGTTAACCATTTCTAAAATTTCACAAAGAATCCCATGCTTTACTACTAATTTCCGTTATTTTTTCAAATGAAAATAAAAATTGACATCAAAATCGAAATTGTTGTCAAAATTTCTGTACTTTTTAAGCTTCAAAATTTGACTCAAAATCGAAATTTAAGACCTTGCCTAAACCTCTCTTGAGAGCTTTTCTAGTTCCCCCCCCCCCCCCCCACCAAAGAGGAATCTCTATTATCTTTAAATTTTTTCCCAGTTCAAAGCCCATCTGTTTTTCTTTTTGCCCAGCATAAACCTTATGGCCCTATAATTAACAGAATTTACTCCCTTACCAGTATAATTTTCCTCCAAACTAATAATTTTCAATGAACCTTCCCTTTCTTCATCTCCAACAGGAAGCCTGCAAAATATCCTCTCCTCTAGTGGAGAAGACTTTCCCTCCCAAGAAAACAAAATGATCAACCCCTTGGTTGCCACACACCTACTTTCAAGACGAGCAGTTAGCGTCTTAAATTTTCTCCAAAGCTGGATAAGTTCCAGACACATCAGAGAACTGGGGAAGAAATTTGGACTTCATTTGCAATGCGTTGAAGATCCTCTCCAAGCCCGATGTCCTTCCCCAAGAGACCCACCTGCTACCTCGAGAGAAGCCAAACAAAACGAAGCTAACTCATTTGTCAATGTCCTATTCCATGTCACATCCTAGGCAAAAGAAAGCCACTCTCTCTCATTGTCCCTAGTCTAGGAAGCACCGATACTTCTAAAAGCCCAAAATGTTGGTGTCTAACACGTGTCAAATAACTGGCACCCACCCGACACTCCACAACATGTACTAGACACGTCTGAAATTGATTAATTTATTTATTTTTATTTTTTGACATGGCTAAGACACTTCTCTACACTTCCCAACACAGCAAGGGCACCTTTAGGACACTTATTGCACCAAAACACTGCGTTTTTTTGCTCCCTCTAATTCTGTTAGCAGAATCCAAAAAAAATATTAGAAGTAAATTAAGGAGAAGTCAAGAGTAAGAGTCAAGAGGTTCTTTGACATTAGAGATTTGGAGCCCTAGCAGCACTGCACTTGCTTTGTAGGGCGTGTGACCTCCTAGGCCCAGAATTCCCCACTCTCTAAAGCCATCACCAGTTTGCCACTCTATGTCAATCTTTGTTTTTTTTTAATTTCTTGATGAGTCATGTCCATTGCCACCATCAGCCAAGCCCTTGAGTTGTTTTTTCTGTTGCTGGACCAATATCCCATAACATGAATGTGGTTGATGAGTGTATCAAGTGTAGTTTGTAAAATGTGTAGTTGATAATTTTGCATGGATGGTGCTTATATTTCAATCGAAGTTAAAATTACCAAAATCTAAAAGGAAAACCATGCCTATACATGCATTTTTAATTAACTAATTAACATATTCCTGTGTCAAGAGCTAAGCTTGTTTAAGGCATTATGCTTACCTGTGACAGCTTGTCTCGTGTGCTTGGGATGGGTTTCCATCATGTAAATACTAGTGTAAGATTATTTTCTGCTAGTAGTTTCTTTATATGTCAAATAAGGCAGTATGACTCCTCGGTCACTTTGATGTTTCATAGTGTCAGGATGATATTTACATTAAAACCTCTTTAGGAGAGGGTGAGTGTTCATCGGTCTTGTAAAACTCACCAACTATTGTCAACGTGTTTAGCCTACTTGCCTCCCTCTTAAACACACAATGTCAACGGAGGTATTGTTAATGAATTGCGTTGCTTCAATGTTTACTGCTTGCTTGCCACTGCTTTCATGATTGCTTACTGTTTCGACTATTATTTGACTGAATGCTAATGAAAGTGTTTCGTGAATGAATGTTGGTAAATGATAAGCTGGCTAGTTAAACAAGTGTTTTAGCTAGCGCTGCACGGCCCTTTCACAAAGGTGTGAAAATAGTCGGCCCATGACACCCTGCCTTGTCATATCCTTATTTTTTCGAGATTGTCATGTCAGTATCATATCGTATCCACGTCTCTTGTTGGTATCCGTGCTTTCTAGGCCATAGCCAATGCAGTTATGCCCTCCAAGGTCCTTCTCTAGAAGGGTTTAACTGTAAAGGAGGCCAATTACCTTCCAAGTTAACTGCCACTCTGTACACCCTGCGAAAGAAAAGAGAGAGAGTTTCCAGCTCCCAGTCATAAGCATTCCTCACAAAGGGGATGTTACAAGTCACAAGACCAGCAGAGGTGACAAAACAAGAACTAAACAATATGGAAGCTTGTGGGTGCAGGGTACTGATGAACTTAAAAACTATGGCAGTTTTTTTTTTTTTTTCTTCTCTAAAATTAAAGACATACTCAATGAACCACATCATTCCCCAACGAAGCTTCACGAGGAAAACTGCTAGCAAAGCACTGCTTTTTATCAAATAATTAGTGTCTGAAAATATATTTATTACATTAGTAGTTTTTTACATCAAAATTTCTTTAAACTCCCACTCAAAGATACTGCCTTCTTTCAACTTGCAAGCCTCCTACAATATCTTTCAACGGCTCTATCCAACCCTGTGTTAGCATTACAGGTAGCACCCAAAGATAATGCCAAATACATGGCTGGGAGATCTCTAACCTACACCCCAGTTTGCAGCCAATCTGCCCATGTCCCTAATGGCACCAACCAGCATGACCTCACTTTAGTCTAAGTTGGTTCTAAGCCCAGATAAACTTCAAAAGAGAGCAGAAACAACTGAGATAGTTATAGGTGCTCTTCCTATGATCAGCAAAAAATAATGGTATTGTTGCAAACAAAATATGTGACACCTCCATTTAGGCCCTATTAGCCAAACCTACCTTGAAACCCCATAAGCAAGTCACCTCAATAATCTTCTTCAACAACCCAGATATCGGGGAAGGTGGGTCCCCATGTCTTAATCCTCTCAATCTAGTGAAAAAAGGATAAAAAAAAAAAAAAAAATTCTTTGGGGAACCATGGATCAAGGCCAAGAATTGGGTAAAGGAAATGCAGAAACTGATCCAATTTTCTCCACCCAGTCCCAAAATCAAGCCTTCCTAGCAGATAAATGATAAATTTCTCAGTAGCATGGTCATAGCCCATAGGTCTTCTTCATCCCCATTTCGCACATCATTCAAGGCTCGCCCCCCCCCTCCCCCTAGAATCTACACACTCATTAGCCACTAAGTCATGATCCCACATCAGGTGTGTACTAGGGATTATAAAGATGTGATAGGTCTTATTCTCTTGAGGAGCCTATTATGGACAAAACTGCAAGGAGTAATGGGCTGACAATACCTCATTGGGGCCAAGTTGAAACTGTTATATTCGCTATAATAGCCGTGCCCTATAGATAATGCCATGTGGTGGCATCCAGCACAGACATACAGGCCCCTCTTGATGAGAGCATCAGGGTACATGTCACAATCCCACATTAAGCATGCAATAGGGACACAACTGCAAAGAGTAATGGGCTGACAATACCTCATTGGGGCCAAGTTGAAACCATTATATTTGCTACAATAGCTGCGCCCTATAGATAATGCCATGTGGTGGCATCCAGCACAGACATACAGGCCCCTCTTGATGAGAGCATCAGGGTGCATGTCACAGATCAGCCCTAATATGGACAGTAGGTCTCAACCTTCTGAGACATCTTTTATGGGGAAAAATCATGAGATCCAATGGGTCAAAGCAGACAATAGCTGGCTTTGGGTCAAGTTCATTACCACTAGCGTGAAGTAAAAATTTTGCCTCTCAAGCACAAAAACATATAGAGTGAAGAAGTTCAATGAACATAGCATTGAAACTATTTTGAAATCCACATCGTCAAACAGCTCCTAAAAAGTAGGCATGACTTAGTTACAGTCCAACAATGCTTAAAGATTGCCATAGTCATTGGCGCTTTGTCATAATTGCAAGAAGTATGAGCTTCCACACTTCTTCAAGAAGCAGCTCTTCCAACTACAAGTTCCTCCCCCCAACAGTAGGCTACACCATACCATCCAAGAGAGATCTTCTTGCATCAGATTAAGTATATAAACTTCTGCGATAATCAGTGATTCCCCTAGAAATTTCTTTCCCCTCAATAAAAGCTCACACCATTGATGCATATGGTGTTGATAGTTGATCCTCCAATGAGCCTTGGCAACATTATCTCCCTCAGCCAGCCATAGAAGGCCCCAAAATTTCTGCTCCAAAGATATCTCCCTCTATGACCAACAATCTTCCTATTTCTCCTTTCAAGCTCTCCTCCTTCTTTGCCTTCTCTTATGGACTAAGAAACCCTGACTTTGTTCTACATCCAGCCTTCTTATGCTATTTAAGATCCCAGCCAAGTTCAAATCCACTTTTCCAAACACTTCCTTATTCCACCTTTTAACCTCTAACTTTTGGCTGCCTAAACAGTGGTTTGGTGATCCTTCCACTCTAAACACCCCACCAGTCTTTCATCCCTTGAAGGAACCTCTCCTCTTTAAGCTACCTTTCATTGAATTTGAGCCGCCTTTCTTTCCTGAAATCATTCATCACTGCTAATAAATTTCATGGAGTCCTTAAATCACTGTTCTATATGTTCCTTTTGCACACAAGCTCTCAACCAACTCCATGAGATGGGACAGGAGATATATATGAAAATCAGTAGTACATCATTGTTTTCTACATTCCCTCTCAAGAACTATAATCACCACCTTTGCTAGCAATACCATCTTGACCATCACCCCCTGCCCTTGGAATCGTATCAATATTGCCACCAACATCTCCGCAACACCAAAAGCACCACCAACACTGGCCTCTGGAACCATGCCAATATTGCTAATGCACCTCCACTACTACCACCACTCCAATCCAGCTACCCCTCCAACAAGTTTCACTTTTCTCACTTTCATCATGAAGTGATCTCTAAGGCCCAAAAGTAATGTCAAAATGACAAGTGCAGGTATTGAAGAACTTGAAGCAAAATAAGCCACATCATTCCCTAAAGAATTTCAAAGAGGAAATCTTTTTGTAAAGCATAGGCCTTGTGAAATAGAATAAATACGCTTAAAAAGGGTACGAATATATATTCATCAGAATCATCACATCAGCAGTTTAGAAGATATCAAGATACTCTTAGTACTGCCAATAAACTGTCACTGAATTTTTATTTTATTTTATTCTTTATTTTGGAAAATATCAAGAGAATTTAAAAGGGAAGAGAGGGAAGAAGATGCTGGGACTTTGAATCCAAAGAACATTCCATCCATAGTTAAAAGAAAAGGCCACCCTTGCTAATAGAAAATAGTAAGAAATGTACAAAACATTGTGCTTTTTTCTCTAGAACGCTATGTCTGGAGATGAATACAATTATTCAATAAATGAATCCTTTTCTACAGTGTCCTGCTGTAACTCCAGCATATCTCCTGTGCTGGTTATTTGAGATGAATATGACTAATTGATAGGGCTATTCTTTTCTAATTATCTTCATCATGCTGTGCCCTTTAGCCAGTGGAATAAATTAGATTGCAAAAATTACTCATTTTCTTTGCAATTTGATTATTACTGATTAAATGTTGCACACTGAGATATAAACATCACTGTCCACTTAAAGCATTTATAGTTGCCCAAGCAGTGGTACTTTCTCAATGCCACTCACTCAACAAAATACACTAAATTTTAAGAACAAAACATTCCATATTCATATTAATTCTATTACACACAAAAGATTTACATTTAAATTCCAAGCCTAATAGTAAAGACATTTTCTAACCAGCTCACATGAGATTTAAATCTAAAAGACAGCAGATGTGGAAAAATTCACCATTGGCGGAGCAGGATGTATAAAAAGCAGCAATACAGTATCAAAGTTGACCAAACATAAAATGGATAAAAATAACAAATCAAAAGCTTAATGACATCAGTGTATGCATCCAGTATTAACAGATCCCATAAATAATGCAGAAATCAAGATAGTAACATAGTAGCAAAGCACAATATAGAAGAATTTCTTGGCATTTAGCAAGTTTATATGGTAAAGTGATAAATTGCGCAAGTTATATATAAATTTTATCACCAAAAAAAAAAACACAAAAAATAAATTTTAATCACTTTTATGCATCGCTACACTAAATTGTTGAATTCACATAGACACTTCATGAATTATCTCGTGCAAAAAAGAAAAAAAAAATCAATTGGCTCTATCAAATAAAGTGATATAATCAAAATTCAACTAACCTTCGGGAATTCATGGCTCGATTAATATCAACGACTTTATCTGCTTCACTGAGCAGTGATCTTAGCTTCCAATTTTGCAATCGTCTTCTGCAAAGAAACTTTCAAATATTTAATCGAAAATCATACACAAAACGGCAGAATTAAAAAAAATGTTCAATAACCAAACACGAAAACATGTTTTAAAAAAAAATGAATTGATACAAGCGACGGATAACCGAGAAGGAAAATACGGATCTGAAAGAGATTTCAGGTGAAAGAACAAAGGAAGAAGCAAAGAGATCGAGGATAGTGAGAGGAAAATGGAGTGAGGAGTCGCACCTATGGAAGCGGCAGCTGACAGAACTTCCCCAAAATGGAGAAACGGAAGAGAGCAAGGAAGAAGACGGGCTGCTGAGATATATGGATGCCGTAAGAGAGTAGAGACGGCAATTTGAACGGTGCGGCCCAATGCGGTCTGGTCTACTTCGTAACTTTCTCAGGCCGGCCTGTCTTACAAAGTAATTGGGCCGTACAATGCCAGCTCGCTAATTTAAATGGGTTGGGCCCCTGGCATGTAGCCTTAAAGAGCCCGGCCCACTGCTTTTTCCCCTCTTGTTTTCTCTTTCTAATTTTTATCTGGAATTTTTAAAAAAATTCAGAAAAAGAAAGAAAAATGTAATACTTTGATAAATTAATAAATTAATTAAATTTATTTTGCACATCATTAATATTTTTTTTAATCATATTAAAACAAATCCCTATTTAAAGTAATATTTGATAAAGAGTGAAAATACAACAAAAGGAACCCGTTTAGTTTGTGAAATAATATTTTTTACTTTTTATTTTTATTTTTTAGAGAATTACTAAAAAAAAAATTAGCTATTTTTTTAGTTTTACAATATTTAATTGGAGAAATAAAAATAAAAAGAAAATCATACTATTTGTTTGTAGAAATAATTTTGTTTTTTATTTTAATTTTTTAATAATTATAAAAATATCGTCTTATTTTCTAATTTTCTTAATAAAAAAGTTGGAACATATCTTTTTGTTATCTTCTAGATTTCTGATCTCTTATTTTGTGCGTTAGAACATGAAATTTAAATTTTGGATTTGGATTTGAATGAATTATATGACAAAATACAATATAGAATTGCATTGAATTCCTTCTAAATCTTTAAAAATTCAAATCTAAGTCTGGTATTTTATATAATATTTGCAAATTAAAAAATAAGTAGCCTTTTTTGTAATTATTTTAAAATTTAGAAGTAAAAATAAAAAATTATTTTGCATAACTTACAAAAATCTTTATTTTTAATATTTGATACAAATATTGAAAAAAAGAAAAAGAAAAATAAGCTAGAGTTTTGGTAATTCTTGAAAAGTTAAAAATGGAAAATAGAAATTATTTTCCAAACTAAATGGATCCTAAATTTTTTCAATATTCTATATATCTTTTCTTTTGCAAACAAAATTCTTGATTAAACAAAATTAATTTCCTTTTTGTTTAGATCAAGAATTTTATTGGAGAAAATATAAGGAAAAAAATAGAAAATATATATATTTTTACTATATATTTCTCTATATCAAATATATGAGAAAATAAATTTTATTCTATTAGGATTTAAAATAAAGACAAATTAAATATTCATGATATGTAAGATTAATTTTTTGTACATTGATTTATTACATAATTTATTTGTTTAAGATTAAATGTTTGGTCATTGATTTTTTACATTATTTTGTTTTGTTTCTTTTACTTTCACTGATTAACTAAAAATGTAAAGGTGAAAGATGCATTTGATTACAAACAGCGCATTTGATTAAGGTTCAACACACTTTTTCATATCAAGAAACATGTGATATAAGTGATACACAAAATCCATGATTATTTTCAAAAACTTATTTTTAAATGCATCAAAAAGTTTCGATTCGGTGTTTTTGTGAATGAAATCCCTAGCTTGACCAATGGTCTGGTTAACCAATGGTTCAGTTTAGTTATCTGATCTAAACTAATTTTTAAATTGCTATAATTTTTTAAAGAAAAATGAGATATTTTACTTGAGTTTTGACTTAGTGTGTGCATTTACACTTTATTTATATAAATTAATCATCAAAAAAATATTTGTGTATACTATTTTGTAACTTTAAGGTACATTATATATATTATTATATAATACTTAATAAAGAATATGAATAATACGTATTGTTAATAAATATATATAAGTTCGGTTAGGGTAATCATCAGTTCATGAATATAAAAATCGAAACCGAGCTGAGAATAAAAAAACCATTAAAAAAAAACCACAACCGAACCAAACAAATCGATTAACTAAAATTTTGGCTCGGTTTGGATCGAATTTTTGGATTAGATCAATTTTCAAATATTTTTGAATAGCTCTACCAAAGGGAACCCGTTTTAGTTGTTCATATGAATGCTTCCACTGGGAACCTACCAGTGTTAAGACAGCACACCTCTACGGAGCGGAGACTCGTTTCTTTCGATACGAAGTTTGAATTGAAGTCATCTCCGATCAGTTCAGTCTACAATATGGATCCAGAAACAGCCCTAGGTCTTGTCAAGCACGGCGCCACTCTTCTCTTGCTCGATGTCCCGCAGTACACCCATTTCGGCATTGACACACAGGTAGTTTTGATGCTCTGTTTGTACGCCTGGAAAACGTGGGAAAATAACTGAAATGAAAAATATAATTTTGAGTAGAATCTTCGTTGTTTTCTGCGCTAAATTAAAAAACATAACAAATTATTTGAATTTTTATTTTTTTTTCTTTTTCTTCATAAGAAATTTTCTTTGTAGCTAAACGGAGATACACTTCCTTGCATCCCAGTGCTTTCTCATAGAAATTCAAACTTCTTAATTTCATGTGATACTGAATGCAAGTTTGATTTCCAATTAAAAGCAATATATTTTCTGTATACTGCGCCTTTAAGCATGCCTTTACTATCAGTGTTCGTTGGAGGGTGTCAATGATCCTTAAGATGAACAACTGACCTTGAATATTCAGTGCATATCTGGATTGAAAATTTTAACTGTAAGTGGAACTTAACAGTTAGTAGCACTGGCATCAATGATTCTGCAGTGTTTGCTATACACAGTGTAGGAGCCAAAATCTTTCCTCAGTTGGGGAAATCACTTGTACTTTAATTTTTTGCCAGTATTTATTATCACATGCTATCATAACATCACTTATTTAACTATAATACTCCAGTGATCGAAATAAATAGATATCACATTAGATATTCTCATTATAAAAATTTCAAAACGAGTAGATACAGTTTAAAATTGTCATTACAAAAAATCCTAAATAACTAGGAAATTTATAACTAGTAGATGATGAATTTATTGCTTGTGCTGCGGCTAATGGTTTTCTAGCCATGGGGCAAAAGCCAATGAAGAAGTAATATTTTTAAGTTTTATATAAAATTAATTGCTTATTTTATATTTATAGTCTTTTCTACTTTTTGTAATTTAAGTAATAAATTTCCTATATCTCCAGTGTTAATCTATAATCCACTAGGATTTATTGTTTTTTTTGGGCAAATATGATCAAGTATGAGTACATTTTTGTTAAAATTTAGAATTTTTAAAGGAACATTTTAAAATATTAAAAATTAACACAATAAAAAGAATCATACATAATTGTGAGTTAGTTATGATGCATTTATATATTAGTATAGGTAGTTACGAGATGTCTAATATTTTTCGACATTGTCCTTAACTAAATCATTCAACTAATAGTTATGCAAACATATTTTGAATATAAAAATTGAACACTGAATTGGAAAAATTCCTATTCTATATTTTATAAATCTACGTTAATGGAGGCTCTCTAGTATGGAGCTAGGGTAGAAAAATAAACAAAGAAAGTACCAGACAGCCAAAAAGGGACTCATATATTTGATCCCTGTTTTTACTTTTAAAAACTAAAAAAATGAAACAGAATTTTTTTTTTAATATTTGACTTTGACCCCCCAACTCTTTCTCTTTGAGTGGGGGCAAATTTGAAAATGTATGAGATTTCCCTTATAATTTATATAGATTCCCATTGAATTTTCTAAAACCCAGTGGAAGCAATTGCCCCTGCTGGCAAAACATGGCTATGCCCATGGCTATATAGGTGTTGAGATGACAACTAGTCCAGTGGAGGGGCCAGCAAACATGGTTCTTCCTATAGCTATATAGGTGTTCAGGTAACAACTAGTCCAGTTGCAAGGCCAGCATTTTTTACATTTGTTTTGTATATTTGGGTAGGGTTGTGCAGGAACTAAATTTTTAAAAAAAAAATATCTAAAAATTTAAAGGGCTTAAGTAATTTAAAAAAAAAAAAAAAAAAAAAAAACCCCTTTTGCAGTTGACGACAATTGAGTCTTAAGTTCTCCCATGCAAAGTTGGCTATGTGAATCCCTTTTGTTCATCATGCTTGATAGGTCTACCTTTTTTCCTCTTATTGCGTCTAAACTCAATCAAGTTAGTGTTTTTTTATTGGTGTGGCTATCTATTCCATGTTGCTAGTGTCCCAAATACTGGAGGTGTTTCTTTATTTTATTTTATTTTTTTTCTTTTTCATCTTGTTTTTTAATCTTTTGCATAACTTTTGCTTTTACCTTATTACCGCTTACCGGATGTATTCCTCTCTTAGTTTATCCGTAGGAGTTATGCTACTCATTCATCTTATCAGAGTTTGTGATTGAAAAATTCATAAAAGAATTTAGGCTGTGCATCTTTCATATTTTTTTAGATACCTGGAAAAAATACTTTCGTAAAAGAAAGCTGGATGGAATGGATGATGTTTGATGTGCTTCCCTAGTAGGGAAGGATCTCCATTTTGGAAGATAAAATACTGTTGATGTGGCTTCCTAAAAAAAATGGAGAGTGACGTCTATGTTGCTGTTCAAAATTCTAGAATTTATTAGGTGGAAGATTGTTCGTAGACTTAAAAGTGAGTTTGGGTTGAGCTTGGTAATATGGTGTCAAAGATCATCTTCTTAAGTGGTCATAGTGGTTATTTTAAGAATTTGAGTCATGTGGCAAAAGGTGATTTATAGAAACTATGGGCTTCAGTGGAATGGTGGGATGGGGCTTAGTTTAGCCCCTTGTGGCTCTTTAAAAGGAAATTTTTAAAAGAAGCTGATGAAAAGGAGTTTTTTAAATAACTGCAAAAGTTGTTTGGCCCCTTTGTGAAAAGGAGCTGTTAAAAAGAAAAAGCTGGTGTTGAGTGTTTGATAAAAAAATAAGCTAGCTGAAATGTTTGAAATGACTAAAACAGGTAGGCCAGTTTATGATTGTTTTTTTTAAAAAAAATTATTGATCAAAAACAAAATTTATTTATAATTATATTAATAACATAAATTTTTGAAATTAACATAATATGAATAATATGATTTTAAATGGTTATTAAATTATTTGTCAAAAAAATTATTTGTATAAAACAATGTCATTACCAATATGGGCCCTAATTTTTGATTTGAGTTATGAAAAAAGAAGGAAAAAAATATGGGCAGAAGAGCGCGGGAGAGATGAGTGGGTAATTTTGTAATATTAAAAAATTATTAGGGTCATTAATGGAATAGAGTTATCTTTCAGCAAAAGTCTGCTTTTTTGCTTTTAAAAGTTTCAAATTCCTAGTTTTTAAAAGCTCCCCAAAAAAGTTAAAAGCTGACTTTTAAAAGTTGGAAAAGTTATTACCAAACATGATAAACCCAACTTTTACTTTTAAAAAGGAGAAGTTGACGCAAAAAAGGGCCGGGGGGGGGGGGGACTCACCGTAGAGCTAGGATGAATGTTAGCCATGCTAGTGCTTAGAATTTTGTTTCTAGGTCATTCACCTTTTCTTGCCTTTTTTGAGGTCTATAGTTGCACTGGCCCTGCGCGGGGTGGGGGGGATGATTGGTTTGGAAATAATTTTGTTACTATTTCTTCCTTTTTCAAGGGGATTCTTTTCCACCTTGGACTTTCCATTTCTTTAGACTTGAATGACAGAGACCAGTGATCTAATTCTATATTTCTATCGCTGAATGCCCTTGATTCTATTTGTTTCTTAGTGGAGAAGGGTAGAAGGTCTTGTGTTGTGGGCTCTTATGGGAATTGGTTGTGTAAGTCTTTCTTTGCTCATTTGACTCTTGTTCCTAATGTTGCTCATTTCCAGCTACATTTCTTCATTAATCTAAGATTCCATCCAAAATCAAGGCTTTTACATGGACTACAACCTTTGAAAGAACTACTAGTAATGATTTTCTTTATAGGAATGGGTAAAGTTTTATGCCCTTGTGTGCTTGTGCTCTACAGAGCGGTGAGATCTCTATCCATTTCATTGCACATTGTTCTTTTTCACAGAAGTTTGGAATAACTTGTTTGTTGCTTTCAGGGAGCAATTGGTTTGCCTTTTCTCTTTGAAGAACACATGTTTTCTTTCTTTTAGGGTTCTGGGAAATGGAAGGAGAGGAAGGCACTATGAGAAGTGCTATGTTTGGTGTGATGCAATGCATTTGGTTGGAACCCAATGCTATAATTTCCAGGGTTTGTGCCTGTTGTGTTGATCACGTATGATGGTGTGGTGTTCTTGGCGTCACCTCGGGTTTGTGCAAATCTCCTTTTAAAGGAATATCTTTCACCAACTTGCAAATGGATTGAATAAGAATATCTTTCTTTGTTTCTTTGTTTATTTTTTTTTTCCCTATTTTTTGTGTGTGTGTGTGTTTTCTTTCTTTTTTCTCAGTGGAGAATGTGTTTGTTTGTTTTGTTTTTTTCCCTGTTTTTTGTTTGTTTTGTTTTTTTCCCTGTTATTATTATTATTTTTGGTGTTTTCTTTCTTTTTTCTCAGTTGAGAATGCCTCATTCTCGCGCCTCTTAATATGATGCTTTATTTATTGGCTCTTGCAATTGCACAGTTGTGATATGTGCATCATAATGCTGTGAAACATGTACAAAATATGAACTAGTCCATGAAAGCGTGCATCCTTATTTTGATGTCTGCTGTTCAAAGAACAACAGCGCAGCTCAATGACAATCCCAAGGTATGTCATAGTTCTCTCATTAAAGGATGACGATTTGTTTTGATGGAGAGAATCTTCCATGGAAGCTAGTCTAGAATCAAGATTGAAAGGAAATCTTTTGATCCAGCACTATAGAAACTTGGTGGAGAGACACTTGTGATTAAATACAAGAAGAATCAGATTCAAAATTGGTGGGTGAAAATGTCCTTGTCAGCTATTCAGTGGATCATTTAAATTTTTTCTTTGATTTGGACTCTGTTAAGTTGCTTGATGAACAGAAAAGGCTCAGTTGATTCAAGTTCTTGGTGGCAACTACGACCTTTTGAGCTGGAAAATTTTTGGAGGTTGGTTTGGGAGAAAATTTTGGATGGTCTAGGACCACAACGTCAGCATTGGTGGTTTTGGATCACTCTTGTTTGGACTTGCAGATTTGTGGGCACACCTTTTTCAGTTGTCTTTTGCTTCTTTGTCAAAAAGTGAGCTCCATGGAACAGGAGTGATCCTAGATTACTACTCATGCCAATTACATGGTCTAGGACCACAACAAAATTTCTTGTCGTTTTGATATCTGGAGGTAAGGGCTATTCATTTTTATTTTTATTTTATTTGATAAACAAGGGAATTTATTAGAGTGAGGAAAATATTGCAAGAAAAAAGAAGAGAAATAAGGAAGATAAGATCCACCCAAAACAAAAGAGAAGGAGCAAAGTAAAAACTCTAGAAAACAAAGGTTACAAATCAGATCTGCTCAAGCAAATCCTCCTTTTGTAAATCTTCCAGAGGAAGATGATGGAAGAAGCCATTCGTCAAAACCCATAACGACGTTAAAAACACCACTCTAATCCAAGGCAAGTTAAGAAGGGTGTCCAAGTTCTTAAATTATCTCTAAACAAATACACCAAAGATAGCCACAATCAAGCATTATCATGAACCCTTTTGCTCCTTACCCTTTCCAAAACCCTTAAAAGTCGAGTAAGGGCAAACACAATTCTCTCCAAAAATTCCAAACAATTTGTTCCAAAGGGACTAAGGGAAGTGACAATGTAAGAACAAGTGAGGGCAAGTCTCTCCACACGTGATACCACCTTGTAAGGTGTACGTTTCTGGAGCAAGTCATTGGTATTTATTTTTTGCTAAGATTGTTGTCCACAAAAGGCCATACCTTGGAGGAACTTTAGCTTTCCAAATGAAGGAATAAGAGGAAAAAACGAGAAGCATTAGGGGCGCGAGTTAAATGAGTAAATAAATAACTAGAAAAAAAAACCCAAAATAATCTAAACATCAAACTCTTCTATCACTCACCGAGAACTGAAAAGAGTGAAGCACATTGATTGAAGGGCAAGCTCATTGAATTAAGGTTCCTCACAAAATGAAGATCTCAAGAAAGTCCTCTCTCTTGCAAGAGGAAGAAAACAAAAATAGGAGAGTCATTGAGAGAAGATAAATAAAAGAGAAAAGGATACATGACAGCCAAAGGAACCTTCCCAATCCAATAATCCTCCCAAAATTGAATTCTGTCCCCATTTGTTGTGCAACATGCCAACAATCACCCGGGTCTAATACTAATTGTTGTTTTCAACAATCAGCCCTCAGAAACCAATTGTCAGTGTCGAGTGTGCGCAGCAAAAGACCTCACCCAAACTCTCACTAAACAATCAATGGAACAAGCAAGCAAGCACCCGATGATGGACTATACGAACCTAGAAATCACTCAACAATGAGAATCAATGAAAGCAACAATCAAAACACAAGAATTTACGTGGTTCGGCAATGCCTACGTCCACGAGAGTAGCGATTGTTTTCACTATGAACAATGAAGCTTACACACTTAATCTCATCTAATGTTACATAATAATCATTATATAGCAATCTAATGCGTATAGAAGACCTATAGTTAATCTAAAACACTTTTGTAGCAATCCCCTGGGGGAAATCCCTCCGATTAGCCCAATCTAATGATCTCAGATTTGAGAATCTGTAACTTGCGCAGACTGAAACCGTCGACGGCTTGGAGCAGAAAGAAACACCTTGCAGTTACTGCTTGAAACCGTTGACGGTTACACCCCAAACCGTCGATGGTTTGCATTCAATGGCTGCACCCTGCAACTTTCTTTTGGTCCCCCGCTTCACGGTGCTTTCACCGGTACATGCGTTCCACTCAGAATATGAGCTATATCTCCAACAATCTTAATTTTGACGAATATTCACCACTTAGGAAAAATCTGAAAGCATAATCCCCCCGCTGCTCCACCTGAGCCAGTAGATTAGGACATGCCTCCCCTCTAACACCTGGAGAAGTAAACCAAGTCTAAGCCACGCTTGAACTTGATTGTGGTAACAGGAACTCCATCTAACTGACCACCAAGCTCCTTGAACGATCCTTTGAACCACAATGCCACGTTGGCGGCTTCAGCCTCTGCCAAGAACTTCGATCCTGTTGTAACCAGCGCACCCTAAGACTGTACCTTGGACTTCCAACAATTAGGTCGTCCCACAACATACCTCGTTGCAAGCCTCCTGTCATCCAAGTTCTCTGTGTAGCCTCCATCTGCAAACCTCACAACTGACGGAAGACTCTGTTGTTTGCTGAAGTACCCAACTGCACTGGCGTAGGAAACCTTTGACACAACTCGAACATCACTGTTCGTCCCCGAGTATTGAGTGGTAGATTGTTTACATAGATTCGCCAAAGGTGTATCGGTGACCGGTTTAACATTAACCATGCTAAACCTCACCAACACTTGATCCCCAAAACCACCCTGAGATAACCGCAATCTCCTTGTAGTTTTGTCTATACATCTGCCCTGAGATAACACCAATCTCCCCACAGTTATGACTACAAAGTCACCCTGAGATAATCCCAATCTCCCTGTAACTTTACTCTTGCGAATCTCCAACCCAAGAATACTCTTGGCAGCACTCAACGCCTTCTTGTCAACTTTCTTTCTCAATAGAGTCCTCAACTGATTTACCTCAGTTGGAACCTTTCCAACAGTTGGCATGTCACTCACACAAAACAACAGAATACTTGCCTATTTGCGGCCTATCCCCCTCTCCCCCTCTGGGAGCACCGCCAACCCCCACGTATGATTTTTATACAGTACTTCCATCTCCTCCACCATGGCACCTGTCCACCTTCCCATCTCCTGGCCGTGCCACCTACCCTTCTCTTGGCCGTGCACTACCTCCTGAAAGGTAGTAGGATCAAAACTGGCAGTAATGGTTGCATAAGACATTAGATCACACTTGAGCGGTGGCCTGATAGTGCCTCTGAGCCCATCATGATCCTGTTGGTCTCCCGAGTTTGAAATCCCTCCATTATGTCTGAATCTAAAACTCCACCTGCATCACAATCTCCTTTCTGCTCCTTTTTATCTTGTGATACTGCAAGTCTCCTGAGTTAGAACTCCCTATATTCCTGCCCTGAGCCTCCAACTCCACCTACACAACATGCTCATTGCTACTACTGTAGCTTTCTGGCACCTGTTTCTCTTCATCTACCTGAGTACGCTGTCCAATGACTTTAACACCTAAAACCATGTTTCCACCAATCGCCATCCTGTTTGCTATTGAATCACAGAGCTTGATATCTTTCTTGTATACCAGAAAGATGCACTGTCTAGACATCACACAAAGCCTAGATCTCACATCACTAGAAACGTGCATAGCTGGACCTCCAAAATCTACCACATAAACAGTCCAAGCCTCTCCTGCAACTCTCCCATCTAGTGATACCTTTGGCGATCGATTAACCGTGAAACACGCCATACTCGCTGATTTCACCAAAAAGTCCCTTGCAACCCCTGCATACATCATGCTCTGTTCGCAAAACTCCTTGGACACTAGTGTACTGAAAACCAATATCTGACTAGAGGAACTCTCTCTCGGCCTAGTACTCCACCTCAGCCCCAAGTTATACCTGGCAAACATCTCCAACTTGTGCCGCACGAGATACCCACAGATCATTCGCGATAATCTCACGAAATACCCATGTCCAACCTGTGATGCTGCCCTTACCGATTCCCAAACATCCACACCAATATAGTTAAGAGTACCCACCGTTTTTTTGTGTGGTTATGTTACAAAAAATGGTATTACCTGATTGAGAACTCTCAGCTACAACTCTACCTACAAATGTGTTACCCTGCAGTGTATAGAGATTCCTTGCTATCCTCTGTCCCTTCATCACCATCAATACGTCATCACACACCATCATTGTCCCGCATTTGGACTTGTAACTATACCCGTTACAATCCAAAACATCCAATGATAACACATTCTTTCGTAGATCAGGTACATGCCTCACCCCACACATCGTCCTTACTACACCGTCATACATCTTGATCTTGATATCCCCCATTCCAACAACTTTGCAGACCGCATCGTTTCCCATCAAAACGGAATTAGGACTCACCAATTTGTAAGTGGTGAACTAGGCTTTGTTGGGCGTCATGTGAAAAGAACACCCTGAGTCTAGGATCCAAGAACCCGTGAGGCGTTTTGAACCTGATGAAACAGAAAGCATCTCACAATCACTGCTCCCTGAGTCCCCTTCTTCCACTACATTTGCGGATTTTGATGAACCCTCTTGAACTTTTGCCTTCCCCTTCTCCCACTCCGGATATTTTGGTTTTATGTGCCCTAGTTTCCTACACTTAAAATAGCGAACGTCCTTCCTCCTCCTAGGCTGAGTTTTATTACCACTTGATCCACTCTAGGACTTGCGTCTCCCACGATCCTGATTACCCTTCGCCATGAGCCCTTCACCATGTGAACACTCATCGCTGGCCTTCTTCCTTTGATGGAACCCCAGCAATGCACTCGTGATGTCCTCCAACTCCAGGGTAACCAGAATCTCGAATGTAGGCCACGTAGGTAGGGAATTCAGCAGCATCAACACTTTGTCCTCCTCTGACTTCACATCAACTCGCCTCAAATCACTAATGATCTGATTAAATGTGTTGATGTGCTGAGTCAAGTTCGAACCCTTCGCCATCTTAAGCCAATAAAGCTTTTGCTTAAAATACAACTTGTTCGTCAATGACTTGGACATGTACTGGCGCTCTAGCTTTAGCCAAACCACTATTGGCGAGTCCTCATCCATGGCGTGATACAACACGTCATCGGCCAGACATAACCTGATAGTGGACATAGTCTTCGCTTCCACCTCCTTCCAACCTGCGTCATCCATGCTTTCCGGCTTCTTTCCGTATCGACCCTTCACCATCCCTTGTTGCACCTGTAAGTCCTTCGCCCTCCTTTGCCGCAGCCCGAAGTGCCCCGTTCCATTGAACTTACCAACTTTGAACCTCGTAGAAGAAATCCCAGCCATTGAGAACCAATAGCTCTGGGACCAATTGTTATGCAACACACCAACAATCACTCGGGTCTGATACCGATTGTTGTTCTCAACAATCAGCCTTCAGTTCCAATTGTCGGCGGCAAATGTGCGCAGCGGAATACCTCACACAAACTCTCAGTAACAATCAATGGAACAAGCAAACAAGCACTCGATGATGAACTATACGAACCTAGTAATCACTCAACAATGAGAATCAATGAAAGCAACAATCAAAACACAAGAATTTACGTGGTTCGGCAATTTTCCTACGTCCACGGGAGCAGCGGCTGTTTTCACTATGAACAATGAAGCTTACAAGCTCAATCTCATCTAGGGTTACATAATAATAATTATATAACAATCTAATGTGTACGGAAGACCTATAGTTGATTTAAAACACTTTAGTAGCAATCCTCTGGAGGAAATCCCTCTGATTAGCCCAATCTACTGATGTTAGATTCGAAAATCTGTAACTTGCGCCGACTAAAACCGTAGACAGTTTGGAGCAGAAAGAAATACCTCGCAACTACTGCCTGAAACCGTCGACGGTTACACCCCAAACCGTCGACGGTTTGCCTTCAATGGCTGCACCCAGCAACTTTCTTTTGGTCCCTCGCTTCAGAGTGCTTTCCTCGGTACATGCATTCCACTTAGAATATAAGCCACATCCCCTACACCATTACAACACTAAACCAAACATGAGGGAAAAATGTACGTTGAATATGGGACACGAATTTCCAAGGACTTGAATAGGTGATAATAACCCTAGTTTAGCATCCCAACCATTTTGAAGAAGGCCAAATTTACTGCAGATAACCTTATGCCGAAGAGAGTAAAGTTCTACACTCTACAGGGAAGCACGACAACTACTTACCCACCAAAGAAATGGTTTTAGACACCAAGTTGCTAAGACACAATCCTCCCTCCATTTTGGACCTACTCACAATTGCCAAACTAACAAGATGACCTCTGTTACATTCACATGTTCTCAACCACAAGAAGTTCCTCTTCAATTTCTCTAACATATTAGCCACTTTCAGAGGAATTTGAAAAGAGAAAGATAATATAGGGAAATAGAGGACATACAAGCATGAATAAGAGTGATATGGCCCCCAAGAGTGAAAAAACCACCTTTCAACCCATCCAACCTCCTGTCAACTCTCTCATGAACCAGGTCCCAAGAGGAATCTGCAGTAGGGTTACCACCTCAAAACACCACAATCAATTAGCCTAAGGAGCAATTCAATTTTTGCTTTGGGGGGGGGGGGGGTTTGCAGGGTGATGGCTGGAGAATATTTGTGGAGGGATTGCATGGTATTTTAGGGCAGAAATGGTCGAGCATGCCATATTCAAATGATAAGCAGCCAAAAATTTGGGAGGATGGTTTGGTTGGGTTGTAACTAATTTGGAAAGGATGATGATTTGTTGGTTTGTGCTTCATGTAATGTAAAAATGGGATCAGCTTCTTACGTCCGTGAAGAAAAATAGTACAATTTTTGGTTCCCTGAAGGGCAGACAAAATGGTGATGGCACAGGAGAATTTAGGGTTTGCTAGTTCGTACTTCATGGAGCAGAAGTGAGGATAAGGGCTCTGTGTGGTTGGTCATGATTTGGCCATGTTTAACCATGATGGGATGCATTGGGGTTGATTACTAAAAGTCCAGGTGTATGGGTGATTCTGGATTTGGTCCTTCTACAAAATTCAAACATAAAAGGCTCAAACATGATCCTTACTGCTGCTCAGAACATCCTTCTGCTGTGGCTCAGGAGGAGGTCTGAAGCTCACTATTAAAAATGGAGTGATTATAAGATTCTCCTTTCAAGCAGCTCAAATCCCAATGACCATGTTTAGGATTTTTATATTTCAATTTTTATATATATCCCAAGTCCAGAAAGCCTGTGATAGGGTGATTGATCACCTTGTAGATTTCTTTGGTTGGTCGTACAAAGTCCCCTTTTGGAACATCCCTAATAGCCTAAGTGGACCCTAGACAAAAATGACAGCTTTACAGTTGCTTCTACTACAAGAATCCCACTTCTCCTGCAGTAGTCACTGGCAGCTTCCCCTGGAAGTCTATTTTTAAACTGCTGCCCGCACAAATGTGAACTTTTTTATTTTTTATTTTTTGAGTTGGAGGCAACTTCTTCAGAAGATTTCTACAATAGACAACCTACCGAAAGGGGGACTACCTTTTGTCAACACATGTTTTTTGTGCATGGAAAATGCCGAGACAATTGTGCATATCCTGTTACATTGTTATTGGACTAGAAACCTTTGGGATCTAGCCCAAGGTCTTACATTTCGATTTCGACTCAAATTTCGAAGCTCCAAAAGTATGGAAATTTCAGCGGAAATTTCGATTTCAATGTCGATTTCGATTTGAAAAAATAACGGAAACTAGTAGTAAAGCATGGAATTCTTTGTGAAACTTTTGAAATGGTTAACAAACATAAAATTATAAGTTTTAAGACTAATATATTACAAATTAAATACATCTATGTT
Source organism: Malania oleifera (assembly GCF_029873635.1). Taxonomy (NCBI): domain Eukaryota; kingdom Viridiplantae; phylum Streptophyta; class Magnoliopsida; order Santalales; family Ximeniaceae; genus Malania; species Malania oleifera. The sequence continues at coordinate 21,445,652 of NC_080423.1, forward strand.
TTGTATGAGGTGGAAAAGTTGTAAAATAGTATGTGTATCAAACATGTTTGTAAGATAATGTACATTAAACATATTCAGTTAATGCAAATGAAATTCATGAATCATTTAAATATTATTTATTATACAAATATTGATAATTTAGACATGAATGGTTAAATAAAATATTACTATAAATTTATTTTTTCATATAATTTCAAAAGCACTTGTGATAACCTTTTGTTTCAATAAAATAAATAAAATAAATTAAAATAAAATTTTCACTTCACTCTCGAGCTTTTGATAAATTTTGACAAATTTCACTAAAATTTCGAGGTTTCGATAAATTTCGGATGATTCGTTGAGATTTTGATGGAAATTATGCAAGACGGAAATCGACTGCCATTTCGATTTCGAGGGTGATAGAAATCGGAAATTTCGACAGTTTCGTGGAAATCTAAGACCATGATCTGGCCATTACTCTGATCAGGCAGCAGTGGGCATGCATGGTCTTAAATTTCCATCAAATTGTCGAAATTTCCAATTTCCAATTTCCATCACCCTCAAAATTGGCATGGCAGTCGATTTCCGTTTTATGTAATTTCCATCAAAATTTCAACAAATCACTCAAAATTTATTGAAATCTTGAAATATTAGTGAAACTTGTCAAAATTTTAACAATAGAACAAAATTTCCTCGGAATTCAAATGAGAGATTTAGGAGTGAAGTGAAATTTCTTTCTTATTTTTTTTTTATTGAAAAAAAAAGAATATTACAAGGTATTTTGAAATTATATGAAAAAATAAACTTACAACAACATTTTTAATCTAAGCATTCGTTTCTAAATTATCATTATTTGTACAATAAATAATATTTAAATGATTTAGGAATTTCATTTGTATTAATTGAATATTTTTAATGCACATTATCTTATGCACAAATTATATTACAACTTTTCTACCTCGTACATGACATAGATGTATTTAACTTGTGATATATTTTTCCTAAAACTTATGTTATTACATCTATTAATCATTTTTAAGTTCTATGAAAGAATTACATGATTTACTACTGATTTGCTTTTTTTTTTCAAATCAAAATCGAAATTGACATCGAAATCAAAATTTCCATCAAAATTTCCCTAATAAGACCTTGCAGCGGGTTACTTGCCAGAACAGTGGAGGGAGAGGCATAGGCATTTGCTTCAGTAAGGAAGAATGAAAGCTTCTACTCTTATTACCCTTATCATGCCTTGGATTGTGGAGAGGGAAATAAGTAGAAGAGATTTTGGAGGATCAGCTTCGCCCTTGCAAGTTACCAAATACAGATGGACTACTACTGTAATAGTTGGCTTGGTGTCTTGTTCATGATAGACACTTTTTACATTTTTTGATTTTTTTGACATTCTTAATTATGGTTGACTTTCCATGTCACTGTTTGTATGTAGGTGGCACACCCTTGGTGCATTAATGAATTTTTTCTTTGCTGATTAAAAAAATGCTTGGTCTGGTGTGTGGTGAGCCGATGAAGGTTTGCAATACCCTGCTGGGCCTTCTTCTAAAGAGAGGTTGGAGTTGAAGCAAGTTGCTGATAACATTATGGTACATGAGGGAAGGGAATGAGCACGTGGAATCTTCAAATTTCAAGTAGACCTCCGATTGATGGTAGATCAGTTTTTTTTGGGGGTGGGGAGCAGAGAACTTGAGAGTCACAATCAGAGTCCACAGCACCCAGATTCCAATTGTAAGTCTATTGATAATGCAGTTCTGGGTGATGAAGAGATTAAAATGATTGAAAATAGGTGTGTGGAATATTTTGGGTGTTGACAAGAAATCAGTTCGGGCTGGATTTTCTAAAGTTTATGATGATGCAGCCCTTAAACAAGTGGATGCTGGGATGCAAAAATTGTTTGAAGAGAGACCAGCTAATTCTTATGTGAGGACAGCAAAATCTTTAAAGAGGAACAAGGATGGTGGCTCTGCCATTGTGGAGAGTGATAGAGGTGAAAGACATATTAGAGGATAAGGTTAGGAGGGCCCGCGGGGGGGGGGGGGGTGGGGGGAGGTTGAAATAGAACTGAAGTGATGTTTTTGATGATTATATTAATTATGTCAGTGAGCTTGTGTGTGCCAGTGGTTTGTTTCGGGGAAAATTCCACGGAGCATTTGGGTACAACTTGGATTTATTGGATATATTGGGTGATATTTCATATTTTCCATGTGTTTCCAACTACGTAAAAAGATTCAGAAGGTAATCCTATCTTTGGATATGAGGGGTTGGGTAAAGAAAATAGGTGAATAATAATAAATTGGATTGTATTTTTCCTATCATGCATCTCCTATGAAGGAAGTTAGCAGAAAGGATATGGAAGCTCAAAAATAGAACATGGGAGTGTGGTGACTAATCCTGGAGTTAATGAGTGTTGGATGGTGATAAGGATAATGTGACTAAAGGTCAATGCGAATTTACTAATTTGAAGTGCTCAATTAATTATAATGGGAAGGGGTTGAAAAAGGGCTTTTTTTTTTTGGTTGTCTTAGCCGTGTTAGGTTTTACTTTTTTATTTTATTTTCTAATTTATTTTGTTTTTTATGTGAGTATTTCTTATGCAGCTCATAATTATAGTTTTTCTTTCCTCCCTATTAATAAATTCTTTTGTTATAAAAAATGACAAGATATTCTCTTTTTTTTAATATAAATTTTAATTATCTAGGTTGCTGTCTGCAGTTCAGCTGTAGTTTTAGCACTTGTATCTCAGTGAACGAATTCTTTTTCTTTTTTTTTCTTCTTTCTTTTCACGGCACTCACAATAGAGTTGATTCCTAGATCTATAATTTGGTTGGTGTTCACAGCTGGAACATCATCCTTCTGTTTTGATCTTGTGGGAATTAATTTTTTTTTTAATTGCTCTGCTGTTGCATTTTTGCTATAAAATTGGAAGAACTAATCACAATGATAGGTCTCTCCCTTTATTTATAGTATCTGCCAAGCACATGACAATAACCATACACTTACTCACACTCTAATTCATGCTCTCTAAAATAGCAACAAGAGACAACAATAATGCTAAATAACTAAAGTAACCATTAACCCTCCCCCTTAAGCTGGAGCATAGAAATCTTATGCCCCTAGCTTGTCACAAATCGATTTAGCATGAGCATCTAGCTTTAGTGAATAAATTTTCCAATTGGAATTTAGATGTCACATGAGTGGTTGAAATCAGCTTCTGCACTAGTTTCTCCTGAACAAAGTGACCATCAACTTCGTTTTGTCTGCTTATGTAAGGCTGTTGGAGGCAATATCAATAGCAGCTCGATTATCACATAATAACTCCATAGGTTGAGGATGTAGAAAACCAAGTTTTTCCGTGCACCTACTGCATCCTGTGACCTATTCTTGGAGAATCAAGCTGGCTCCCAACACTTGTTGTGAAACATAGAGGCCATGACACAAGGTGGCTAAGGAGATGAACAAATGAATTGAGGCAAGTTTGGCGACTGGGGAGACTGTATCACAATAATCCAAACCCAATAACTTGAGCGTATCCTTCAAAGCAGGCCTTGGACTGAGCCACAGAACCATCAACATTAACTTTCATGGTATGCACTCGGCAACAATCGTCCACAAACTTATCAAGATGGAGGGACGTACTAGATGCATAATGTCATTATCTTGTTACACACTCATCTCTTCAACCATTGTAGTCCTCCTCCTAGAATTGGATAAGCTTGAGAAACCAATCTAGGATGAGCAGCAGAAGATAGAGTATTGAAAAAAAAAAGTAATATGAGGGTGACAAGAAATCATAACAAACAATATTAGAGATTGGATGCTAGAAAAGATGCGTTTACCTCTTTAAACAATAATGGAAAGATCACCATCTTGGGAAATGGGGTAATCAAACGAGAAACCAAAATTGTAGTAGAAGAAGCTTGAGGAGGTTTTTCTTGAGGAGGCTTTTTCAAGTCGCCGTTGTGTACACACTTGCAAGTTAGGATGATCGAGGTGATGGGAAGGAGTCAAACTAGATGAAGATGTAGGTGGAGGAGCGGACAAAGGTAGTTAGAATCTGAAAGGCTAGGGCAGAGGAGGGGACTCATTGAGATTAGAAGTAGCATTGAAAGCAATGCATGTCTGCATGACACGACTATAATAGCGATATCTCTTTTTAATATTATGAGTAGCACAGAAAAATATATTTTATAGACAAGGGTCCAACTTATCCATCGCTAGGGTTAACTAATGAATAAAGGACACACATCCCTTCATGGTGAACTTGATTTTACTAAAGATGATGAGAAAGTAAACTCCCAACCACTTATGCATTGGAGAGATTGTTTCTTATTTTGTGCTGAAACAATTTATGCAAAGCATGTGCTGAAATAGTTGAATTCACAAGGCATTACTTGGAAAGAGTCCAAGGTTATAGATAATTTATTATTTATTTATTTCTCTTTTTGTTTTTTTTCATCTTATATCCCCAATGTCAAGTATGTGTGTCCCTTTTTTTCATTAGTTAACCCTAGGGGTTGATAAGTTGGATCCTCATGCTATAAAATGTAGTTCTTTTTTTCTACTCATGTACGAAAAAGGGATATCTCATATTGCTATGATAGCCTTATCTTGTATTTTTTTTTTTCGGATGGTACCATCTATTTCTTGTGTCCTTTTGACCTTGACGAGTCTCTTCCTCTGCCTAGCCTTCTTCACTGAATCCTCCATGTGCATCTTCATCTAGTTTGAGTCCTTCTCACCTTGTCTTCTGCCATCGACTTTGTTTTCAAATCTTGAATGACAATAGAGTGACAACTATATGAAGAAAGAATGTTAACAATTCATGGATTTTGTAATCTTTCTTATTGACATAAGATTCAAGGGAAACTTGATCATATTACAAAAATAGAGGCATTAATGGACCCATCAGCAAGGGTGACACGATCTAAGCTTTCAGAATACTAGAGAATGGAAAAGAAATTGACGACATATGATTAGTAGCAGTTGAATCTATAACCCAAGGACTAGCAAGAGAAATAAGAGGCTTGATTGCCTATCTGAGCAATTCCTCTGACATAGATATGTTGCTATCCCTTGCTAAATCATAAAGAATAGATATGTGGTGGCTGTAGTGGTGATGCATGGTGGTTTACTGTGAAGATGCTAACATTACTCAATTGTATGACCTCCTCATCCACAATGAGTGCACTTGCATGGGGGCCCTTTACCACGTCCATCCCATCTACCATGACCACTCAAAGCATCCCTGGAACTTTTTGCAACTACTTTTTGGGAAAACCAAAATCACCTCATGCAACAAAGCAACCTTCTTGTGGCTAGAGGTTGAAACATTATAATTAGGGGCTAAGGAATGTGTGCTGGAGGAATGATGAAGGATGTGAGAATAAACATCAACAAAGGATGACAATTGTGTACTACCAAGGATGTAGGACAGGACTACCTCGAACTCAAGTTTCAAACCTGCTAAGATGCGAAGAATTGTCATATGCCCCCTTTACTTTCATTTCTTGTAGATATTAGTTGTCATAGGTTGCACGATATTCATGGTCTTAAATTTCCACAAAATTGTCAAAATTTCCGTCAAAATTTCTAGTTTCCATTACCCTCGAAATCGAAATGGCAATCGATTTCCGTCTTGCATAATTTCTGTTGAAATCTTAATGAATCATCTAAAAGTTATTGAAATCTTGAAATTTTAGTGGAACTTGTTGAAATTTTAACTATGCAATGAAATTTCCTCAGAATTCAAATGAGAGATTTAAGAGTGAAGTGAAATTTCTCTCATAATTTATTTTATTTATTTTTATCGAAACAAAAGATTATTACAAGTGCTTTTGAAAATATATGAAAAATAAACTTACAACAACATTTAATTTAATCATTCATGTCTAAATTATCATAATTTTATAATATTTAAATGATTTATGAATTTCATTTGTATTACTAAATATGTTTAATGTACATTATCTTACAAATATGTTTGATGCACATACTATATTATAACTTTTCCACCTCATACACAACATAGATGTATTTAACTAGTAATATATTAGTCCTAAGATTTACATTATTATATCTGTTAACTATTTCTAAAGTTTCACAAAGAATTCCATGCTTTACTGCTAATTTCCCTTATTTTTCCGAATCGAAATCGAAATTGGCATCGAAATTGAAATTTCCGTCGAAATTTCCGTACTTTTGGAGCTTCAAAATTTGAGTCGAAATCGAAATTTAAGACCTTGACGATGTTAAGTTCCTCATGGATGTGCTTGATCTTTGCAAAGTACTCTGTGACACTCTTGTCTCCAAGTAGTATTTGAAAAGTACTCCAAGGATAGATGGCACATATGTTTAACTGCATTATAAGAGCTTGATATAATACCAAATCTCCTTGCATATGCTGCATGCACATTTGTGCTATTTGGGGTTCAATTGAGTTCCAGAGGAGAGACCATCCATATTTTCTTCCTTTTGTAGACACTGGGCCTGGTTTGAAACCGAGTGTTCAGATTTACCCAAGCCTGTCAAATAGATGTTGACAACCTTGGACCACTGCACGTAATACTTTCCATCCAACTTAGTGATGAAGGGAGCATACTTTTGGATTCATGGACTCCTTCCCAACACTCAATAACAAGACCAACGAGGAATACGGTTAATGGAACAACCATGAACATGGTGAGCAGCTGGATTAACCACAAATGGGCACAGAACTAGCCTAAGACTGCCACAAACTGACGGGGATCAGCATTTTAGTTAACATTGATAGACAACAACAGCTTTGAGTAGTCATTAACCAAGTTCCTTGAATGAAAGGACAAGAAAAGTTTGGATCTTTGGACATAAAACGTGACCCACAACTTGATATTATGGAGTATAGAGTGATTCAATGCATGCTGGAAGAAATCGGAGCAAAAACAGCGCTTGAAGCTTCATGTGCTGATGTGTAGTGTCTGAATAGTAGACCTTTGATCCGTGTGTATGGGTGCATGGCTAGTCCTCAACAATGAAATTTGAGGGGGTTAGATGTCGGCAGTGTCTGGGACTATTGTGGGGTTGGTTTTTCTAAATCTAAAATGATTAGTGTCATCGGGGAATTTTTCCGGTGATTGCTGTGTTTTCCAATGACTTGTGAAGTTGTTTTTGATCTTTGGTGGTGTGGATGACCCTCCTTCTGCAGCAGGTTTGCATAGGATTATGTGATTTAGGTTTGGTTTGGTGTTGGCCATGGCACTTAGTGTTTAGGTCGGATCATGCTTGTTACCAACTTACCATGTTGAAGTATTGTACAAAATTGGAAAACCTGATAACAAAGATAGGTCTCCCCATCAATTTTTAGTATATGCCAAGTACACGACAATGACATTTTACCCTTACTAACTTATACTTAAACACACAGCAATAATGCTAAATAACTAAAGTAACCAGTAACAGGTATGTTTTTATCCTAATTATCATGCTGAGACATCAATAATTTCAATTGTAAATCACTGTCAATTATGTCAAACCTAACTATTGTAAGTAACCTATGTTGCAGATGTTTTCTGTTGGGCCAAATTTTATGGGTATAAAGATGATTCCTCCTGGTCCTCATTTTGTATATTATAGCTCATCGAGCAGGTTAGTTTATTCTCTGATATTTATCATTCACGCCTTTAATATCTAATTATTCTGAGTGAGTTCTTTATGGATTTCTATTTGCATATATTGAACTTTCCTTCCTCTCAGAAAATAAAATAAAATAAAATAAAATAAAACACAGCAAAATAAAATCTTTTGATATCCAATATACTTATCTATTGTACACTTTTTTCTTAAATTCAAAGATTTTTATCTGGTTTGGATGTTGATATGGATCTGTAATTCCTTTTTCGTTTATAAAATAATTGCGTTCAAATGAATTCGTCATGTTGATAATTTGTTGGATTCTTCTAGCATTGCTTAGCATATATATGGTACTAACCAATTGTGTTGGAAATCTTGAAAAATAAGACCCAACTACCTGGCTCAATACAAAGAGGGTTTTGATGCTCCTCATTGATTTTGTCCCTGAAGCAATGTTTAGAATTTTGATGCATTAAATCATTGGCACAAAAACAACAGTTACAGAAAGTTAGTTCTTTGTTATTTGGGGTTGTTATATTATCCTTTTTAACTATTTGGCTTGGTTTAATACTACATCTGAAATTAAATTTTGTTAAATTCTTTTTACTACCTCCACCAATGTTCTTTGTGGTCTTCTTGTTGACTAATGCACACCCTCCAGCTTAATTGGATTGCTTTTCTGTATTGGTGTATGGTATCCAACTATGCATTGGTCTTAACTGCAAATTGATTTTCTCTTACATTGTCTTTGAGTAGTGCTGTCCCTTAACTTTCACAGATGCTTCATTCTTAATTTTTCATACATTGTGCTCATCCATCTTGACACCCTTATTTCAGTTGCATTCTACTCTGGTTATTATTTTTTCTTAATTGTGGAGCATTGGGTCATGGGGACAATATTTGAATGATGCGATATGGTGTACAATTTTTCATCTATATGCAGCCTTGCATGGCAATAGTTTTACTGCTATCCAGCACTGTTTACTTGAAAGGGCATGTCATGAATCTTAATTCTCGAATTAAGACTATAATACTTCAAAAAATAATATAGCGATAGTTTGATGGCAGATAGCTGATATATTTTAGTATTGATGAGTTTCACTTTGCTGTAACAGTTTCTGATATAACTCTGTGTGGGCATGTGATCTCTGATTGACCCCATTTTCTGATTATTGAATTATTTATATTTTTTTTTATGCATAATTTATTTTTGTTATGCCCTTGTTTCCTGAATTTTATGCTATTTATATTTTTATTCATCTCTTCAACAAATTTACCCCAAATACGGATCCAGAGTTTGCAAGTTTATCTTATTTACTTAACCTCCCTCATGCAGAGATGGCAATGAATTCTCCCCTGTTATTGGTTTCTTTGTTGATGCTTGTTCATCTGAGGTTTGGGAGCTATCATAGTTTCTTTTTCATTTTTTTTTCCTGTTAGTTTGCTATGTTATTTTTTTAACTTACATGTTATATTAATTGTAATGATGCTACCCTTCTGGCATATTAGATGGAATTCATAAAAAATCTTATGAATATGTTGTTTTCCTGCGATATAGAAGAATCAATCTTTTGATTTAAATAATCATGTATCATATTGGATTTTTATCAATTTCCATATTGATGCATGAGGTGTAAGATTATAAGAAACTGATGGATAAACACGCATAAAGTAAAATTTCCTTTCTAGTTTCAATACTACAACCATGATTTTATGCATTGATGTGAATTTTTGAATTGTGAAGTGACCACTGTGATCATGCAAGCAGATAATCAATTGAATTAATATGAGATCAATATCAATTTTTCTTAATTACAATCTGGAAACAGCTAAATCATTTGAAGCTTTGAAAAATATATTGTGGTGATTTGGATGTTGGTTAACAAGTATGACATTGTAGATGCACAGCAGAATGTTTTTTTTTTCTGTTAATATGTAAAAAGTAAGCTGTTTTTTTTTTTTCCCTTGTGTTTTTGCTTTGATAGCGACAACAACAATAACAACAAATCATAAGTTCCACTTGGTGGGGTTGGCTACATGAATCCTTTTCTACCAATTTACATGATCTTGGTTTATTTTCTTTGAAAATTTGAGGGTTGTTAAATCCTTACTATCTCATTTAGAGTTATGTTAGGTCTACACCTCCCTCTTCTATTGCCACTAACAATAACTTGTTCACTCATGCACTATTTGGCCTACGTTGCAAGTGCCGAAACTATCTAGGCTGCCCCTCACTTATCTTTTCTTCTACAAGTGCTTTGCCTAACTTACCAATGAGCTAGCCTTAGGGCTGGCAAAGGAAGGAGAAGAATAATTAGGTAGATCTCTCGGATAATGATAGTGAGGACCTTAATGAGTTTGTTTGCAACGGGTGCTTGCTATTGGATGAGTTTCGGGAGCAATAAGGATATGATTTTGACTGTTCTGATTTTCTTGAGGATTTATCATATGTGCATCCATCTCCGATGGAAGGATTGGAGGGGGTTCCTATTTTTGAGGAGATGGATTGGTTAATAAACAACAGTATAAAGATGGAATTCTGCATACCACTGAGGAGGTTTTGGGAAGGATTTAGAAGCTCGGAAATTAATGAAAAACATGGGTTTGAAGCTGTTTCAGCCTGGAGGAAACAAAGTGCATTTCAGTAGTGGTAAAAAGTAAGGCAAAGGAGGGCCAGATGGAACTTTCTAATTTGAAGTGCTTGGTGAAGTGAAGTGGATGGGGATTAAATTTCTTGGCTAATTTTTGTTAGTTTTTGGCTTCTTTGTTTTAGTTTTATTTCTCTTTTTATTTTTAAATTTTTTTAATTTTTTTTTGAAGGACTTCTTGTCCTTGCTTAGGTTGTAATTTCTCTATTCTCCATCTAATACATGTTATTTTATTAATAAAAAATCATTTTATTTAAGTGGCCTTGTACTTGTGTGCTGGACTTTTATCTCTTCCTATATTGATCAATGAGGTGTATGGTTATTAGAAACTTATGCTCAGACATAGATAAAGTAACTTTTCTTTTTGTCCCATGAATGACACCATTATTTTATGTGTTGACATGAATTTTTGAATTGTGACGAGGCCACTATGATTCTACAGGCAGATCATCATTTGGTCAAAGAATAAAGTCATTTTTTATTACAATCTGGATGCAGCTATCTTGTTGGAATCTTGGACAGATACAATTTTATTTAAATGTTGTTAACAAGCATAAAGATATAGAAACATAGTGCAAATAGAAATTGTTTCACCTTTTTTGTTTGTTTTTTTTACAGGTAAAATAAGCCTTTTGGTTTCATTTTTTCTGATCATTAATTAGTGTTTGTGTTATTGCCATGATGAAATCAACTCACATTTTAATTAGTTCTGAATGTAGAAATGATAATGGTACTAAATATGTTTTTTAAATAAATGATATTCAATACAAACTGAAAATAAAATGGTAAGCTGAGAGCAGTTGGATGGATAATGGCTGTTCTATTAATGCAAATTGATTATCAAATCAGGATTATACTCTTGTATGTAGTTGAGGTCGTAAATTTTGATCTCAGACAAAATTTCAAGACTTCAATTATGGAATTCGCTGTCGACGTCAATTTCAATTTGATTTTTAAAAGATGATGGAAATTATTAGTATGTCATAAAATTCTTTGATGAAGCTTTATGACTTACTGGTAGACATAATAGTGTAAATTTTAGAACTGAAATATTTAAGTATAAATCAAAGACATATATGAGATGTATAAGGTTCAATGACTGTAATATAATAATCATATTAATTGTATTCCAATAATATAAACGAAATTCATACTCATTGCAGACACCCTAATTTTTACCGGGATGTCGCGACACTCATATTATTTATTATACAAATACAAATAATTTAGACATAAATGGTGAAGTAAAATGTTACAGCTAACGTCTAAGTTTATTTTTTCCTATAATTTCAAAAGACTGAAAACATTAATTCATATCCTTCTTGAATAATTTTTAGTTTCTATAAAAAACAAGATGGGTTTCGAGTCTTAAATATGAATTTCAAGGAAATGTCATTCTATAGTTAAAATTTTGACAATTTTCTTGAAGTTTTAAGATTTTGATAAACTTTAGATGATTTATAGAAATTTTGATGGACATTTCAATAATTTCGTGGAAATTAATGGCCATGTCTGCAATGCAGTTTCATATATAAAAATATTAAGTGCGGTGCTTTATCATTGTTTTGTTGTACTAATATTGAACTTTGTTGTAGTTGCATGGCATATACCATTAATGGTATAGACTATAGAATTATAGACGAAGAGAACAATTGCAAAATTTTGTAGATGCTTTGCATTTGCGAGGGAGAAAGAATTTTGTATATGTTTAAAAAGATGATAAATGAAGAAAATTTATTAAACAGAAGGAGTAAGAAGAAAAGAGGGCAAGATGTTATATCATCTTGCCACAAAAAAAAGCAAAGGAGTTTTTATGTGTTAAAGCTTGATATATATTGTTGGTGCATGACCTAGTAGCTTAAGCTTTTAGGTAAAGTGGTAATCTAATATGATATTAGAGCTGGTTACCAGGAGGTCTTGGGTTCTAGTCTTGTTGCCTCTGTTTATTGTGTGGTGTTTAAAAAATTTATTTTATTCTCTATAATGGGTGTTCTTTATGGTGTGTTTATCTCTCCATGTGCTATCGGCTGCACCTGTGGGGGAGTGTTAAAGCTTGATGTACAGTGTTGGTCCATAACCTAGTAGCTTAAGCTTTTAGGTAAAGTTGTATTCTAACAGATGCATTTTGAACTTCAGAAAAATAGAATTATGTAATTAACAATTTGTTTGTATGATGATTTCAAGGTGTTCTAGGAGAACATAACCTTTCTAATTTATCATGCTGGCTATAGGTAATTGTTCGTAAATGGGATCAAGAGGAGGAACGGTTAGTCAAGCTATCCGATGAGGAGGTTAGTAATTTTCTTTAATTACTTAACATAGTTCCATTGTTATGCTATTTTTTTGGACTTAAATTCATATATTGGAATTCATAGCTTTTAGAGTTCTAAAGATATAGAATGAGCACTTATGCCCAGAAAAATTGGGAGGCACAAAAACGAATTTGACTTTAAAAAAAAAAAAAAAGAAGAAGCAAAGTTCTTTGATATTCTTTTGAAAATATGGGGATGAGCTTTGGCCAAATGACATAGGTGCGACGGCCAAATTGGGTTGTCACAAGTTGAAGCCATGGAATAGTCTTTCCTAAATGTGGACCAGTAAATGTATGGATCTCTAGATCTATGATGTGGTGTGGAAGCCTTTGCATTGGATGATGTACTTATTCTTATAGAAAAATGGCAACCTATGCCCTTTAGGCCACCTACTTGCAAGCTGCAAGTGGATGAATGTTTCAAATTTTTGGTTAGGGTTTGAATTCTTGCCCATTACAATGTGAAGGAATTAAAAGGACCAATGCTGTAGGAGTAGTTGGGTAATTTGTATTTATGTCCCACATTATCCTGTTATTTGGAAAAAATAAAAGCAAGAAAAGGTACTAATCTGCAATTTATTTGAAGTCTAGCGACAAAAGGCAGCTGCGACCCTAATAAGAAAACTCAAGTGTTTTTGGTACTTTGCGGATTGAAAGCAATGCTAGAATCTTTCTGGAAAATCAACTTCTTCCTCTTTATTGTGGGATAAAACTGTTTTTCTTGCTTCTTTTGGGTGCATTCTTTGGGATTCTTTCTTGGCATTTTGTTTTCCCATCTCCAATGGGATTGGGTGGGGCTTTCTTATAACCATTTGTTTTGTTCCTTTAGGAGGATGTCTTATTGTCCATTGTTTGTAAATCCTTCTCTATTCTATTGATGTTATTACTTTTTCTACAAAAAAGAAGAAGAGAAACTGTTGAATAATTGGGTAAAATGGAAGACCTAATCACAGTGATAGGTCTCTCCCTCAATTTATAATAGATGTCAAGTACCTACCAATGACCATGATACCCTTAATAATCCTCACTTCTAACATAACACTAACACACTAATGATGCTAAATGACTAAAATAACCATCAATGTTCCCCCTCAAGCTGGAGCACATATATCATATGCTCCTAGTTTGTTACAAATGAATTTAACGAGCACCTCTAAGGCTTTAGTAAATAAATCAGCAAGCTGCAAATTAGACTTCACATGAGTGGTGGTAATGAGCTTTTGCACAAGTTTCTCCGAAAAAAAGTGGCAATGAACTTCAATGTGTTTGTCTGCTCATGGAAGATTGGGTTGGAGGCAATATGAATGGCAACTTGATTATCACACACTAGCTGCGTAGACTTAGAATGGGAAAAACCCAGTTCTTCTAACATGTTCTTCAACCAAACCAGTTTACATGTAGTGTGAGCCATGGCCTTATACTTTGACTTAGCACTTGACCTAGTCACCGTAGTTTGTTTCTTACTCCTCCAAGAAATCAAATTACCACTAACAAAGATACTGTACTCGGTTGTAGATCTTTTGTCAAAAGGTGACCCGACCCACTCTGCATTAGTATATCTCTAAATATGAGTGTGACCTTGATCTTGATATAAGAGACCTATCCCACGTGCACCTTTGAGATATCTCAAGATACCCAAATTGCTACATCCTAGTGACTTATTCTCGAAGGATCAAGAAACTAACTCACAACACTTGTTGTGAGAGATATTTCTTGCCAAGTGATCATGAGATAATTTAGATTTCCAACAAGTCTTTGATATCGTCTTGAGGTGGGCAACAAATCACACATATTTGGCACTAGCTTACTATTAGGATCCATAGGTGTATCAACGGGTTTGGAACCCAGCATCCCTGTCTCATCTAAATGATCAAGGACATTCTTCCTATGTATGTGACAAGATGGTTCCCATACAAGATCTCTCGATACTTCTATACCAGGAAGTACTTACAATGGTCCCAAATCCTTTGTCTAAAACTTAATCTGCAGGAAATGCTTAGGCTTTGGATACCTTGATCATTATCACTAGTAATCACATTATCATCCACATACACAATAAGCAGGGTGATGGAAAGCGGAAAGTTCAAAGGAATTTTGACAATTTTGTGGAAATTTAAGACCATGGGTGGTTCCTAAGGACATCGAAAATATTGTGATATCCCAATGCGAGAACTAAGACCTTGTGGAGGTGGTTGATTTTGAGTTGGAGGAGGATCCTTTTGAACCTGAATGGGAACTGGATGATGTGGATGAGGAGAGTAATTTGTTGCTGGAAGAGATTCGTGACAGCGAGTATGAATATCTATCCATGCATCCTTTGGGGGGGGGGGGGGGCGGTTGCTTGATTCAAACATTTTCTCTAAACAAGAAAAGTATTTATCTGATTATGGAGGTGGGACTCTCAAGCAAGAGACAATATACTGGGGGATAGAGACTCCTTATGTTTCTTCCTTTTAGAGCATCATGGTGGGGTTATTTCAAGGATTGTTGAGTTCATAGAGGGGCATTTGATAGGGGAAACATTAGCTCTTGATATCCTTTCAAAAAATTCTAATCTTTGTCACTCAACCTCATCCTATCATATAGTTGCTTTGCTCTTTTCTGTGGGAATGCCTTTTTAGGTACTTGGATTGAGATTAACTCCACCAAAGGCATTCTGCTCACTTCTGAAGATGTTGTGGTTCAAAAGGATTTTCTCTTTGTCAAAGAGATTAGTTTTGAAGGGAGGCAACTAATCTTACACCCATTGGCAGTCTGGCAGATGAGAGGGACAAGCAAGACCCACAAGGATTGTTAAATAGACTAGAGAGAAAAATTAGTTAACCCCCTTAATTAGACTTTGAAGGTGGTTGCCTCCCCTTGAGCGTATGAGCATAGAGAAAAAAAGAGTGGAAAAAAAACTAAAAAAAGTGGCCTCCATGGTCAACAATGGAGGTAGTAAGAGTTTGAGAGTTGGGGGTAGAAAGTGGGAAGCTGCTGAGTTTGAATGTTAAAGGGTTGGGTAGCTTGGTTAAAAGTTACAAGATTAAGGAGATTTTGGGCAATGTGTCTTTTAATTTGGTTATGATTCAAGAAACTAAGTTAGATTGGGTAGATTGGTTTCTTGTTAGGAGCCTTTGGGACTCTAGGTTGAAGGATTGGGTTTGGTTAGCTTCTTTCCTCGGGTGATATTTTGATCATTTGGGACACTAGGGTTGTGCAAATTGAATGTTCGTTTAGGATCCTTCTAGGTGTTTGTGTTTTTAGACATCAAAAGTAAGGAGTAGTGGTGGTTCACTCATAGCATGAGAGGTTCTGGTTCTTTCATTAGCAACTGTGAGATATTCTTTGATCTAAGTCTCAATTCAACTAGTTTCCTTTTGGTAATAGGCCAATAGATACTAGGATTGATAGATTTTTATTTACCACAGTTTGGGAAGATGCCTTCCCTAACCTCAAGCGCTCCCTAGAGTGGTTTCTAATCACTGCCCCCTAGTGCTTGAATCTAACCCTATGAAATGAGGACCAGCTCCATTCCATTTTGAAAATATCTGGTTGACACACCACGAATTTTGGAGATTGGCTAGGGAGTGGTGAGGTGAGTGCGTATAGAATGTTGAGAGGGATTTGTTTTACAAGAAAGTTGAAATTCTTGGCAGATAAACTGAAAACTTGGAATGGGGAGGTTTTTGGTAATGTATGTTCCAGGGAAAAAGCTATTTTACAGGATCTTGGTGCTATGGATTAGTTAATGGAGAAGGGGGCCTCTATTAGAAGATTTAGCTAGTAGAAGGGTTGAGCTGTCTAATGAGTTTGAACAAGTTCTCTTGAGGGAAGAAATTAGTCAGCGACAGAAAAATCGAGAATGAATTGGGTTAAGAAAGGAGATTGTAATGTGACTCTTTCATTGAGTAGCCAGTCCTAGGAGGAGGAACTTCAAAAAAGAGTTGGAGGATGATAGGGTGTATTTGCTAGGGACCCTTAAGTGCATTGCAGGTGTGATCACTGATTTTTATAAGATCATGTCTTTGAGGGGAGGTTGAAGTTGGAGTTATTATTGCAGGGCTGGGTTGATGCTCTATTTCCATGGGGAATGGAGTGGATAAAGAGGCCTTTGGAGGAGGAGGAGATTCGAGGTACAGTGTTTGAATTGGATAGAGAGTGCTTTTGGTCACTTGGATTTACTATGGCATTTTTTCAGGATTGTTAAGATTTTTTGAGGGAGGATCTTCTTAGAGTTTTCATGAGTTTCTTTTCATAATGGGGTGGTGGATAAGGGCATTAATTTGAATTTTGTTGCCTTGGTGCCCGAAAAAGGATACTGCTTCTAGAGTCAAGGATTTCAGGTCTATTGGTTTGGTGGCTATTGACTAGAGCGTATAAGAGTTGTATCCAAGAGTTTGGATAGTGTCTAGGCGGATATCATTCCCTATAGCGTTCATCAGCTACAGCCAGAGTTTAGATGCTGCTTTGGTTGCTATGAGGCTGCGGAAGATGCCATTTGTAGGGAAAAGAGGGGTTTGGAGGTCATGGGTTCGAGGCGTGGAAACAGCCTCTTGAAAAAATGCAAGATAAGGCTGCGTACTATAGACCCATTGTGGTCTGCCCCTTCCCTGGACCCCACCTACGCCGGAGCTTTATGCACCAGGCTGCCCTTTTTTTTTTTTAACAAAGAAATATTACTGTAAAAAGATTGGCATCAAGAAGATGCCATTTGGCATCCCACTATGCCAACTAGAGATCATACTATCATAGATATCTACTTTTCATGACAGCCTGCAAAGAAGAGCCCGTCCCATCGAAAGCCCTTTTGTTCTTTTCTATCCTAGCCGCCCGAAAAATAGCGAGGGGACTAAGGGAAAGAGCTCTCCTTTTGAACTTGTTGGAGCTGATCCAAGCCCAATCCCACCCTCATCCGAAGCTGCATTGAGCCATTTCTATTTGACCATGGAAATGGCCAAGCTCTAGAGATTCCTAGTTGAAGGGCAATGAAGAAGGATGTGGTCCACTGATACTGCTTCCTCAAGGCACAGATAAACATATTCACAATAGAGAAGCCCTTTCTTTGGCAGTTGTCAAGGGTGAGGATCTTCTCCAGAGCAGTCTCCTAGGTGAAAAAAGCAACCTTTGAAGGGACTGCTGTTTTCCAAATGAGCTTCCAAGGGAAATAACTAATGCACTCCACTGATCAGCTAAGGAAATTATAATAAGACTTGGCTGTGAAAATTCCCTCCTCATTTAGGGATCACTTGGGCTTATTGGAGGAGGCCTGGCTTGGAACATTGCAAAGGTTGCTGTAAAAATTTATGGAGTATCAATCTCCCAATCAAAAACATTCCTGGTCAGGAGAACGTTCTAGAAGGCCCCATGAATTGTGTCATCCCGGTGTTGGTAAATGAGACTTGACTGTGAGCCGCCACACCAATTGTCATGCCAGAAAAACACATCCTCCCCATTTCCCATGCTAAATGAATGTGAGGGAATAAATTCTCCTGCCCTCTTCTAATGAATTTCCATTCAATTGTACCATAACCTTCAGTTGCTTCTCTAGAGGCCCAACCATTGTGATGAAGGCAATATAGTAGCAACAGCTTCCTGTTAGAAACAATTTTTTCTCAGACATGAACCTCTAATGCCACTTTTTCAAGAGTGCCTTGTTAAAAGTAAGAAGGGATCTAAGGCTGAGCACTCCCTTTTGCATGGGTTGTTTGACAATCCCCCATATTACAAGATATTTGAATTCCTCTCCCGTGTTCCCCCAAAAAATCTTTTTTGAATGCCCTCCAATATTTTGGCAACTGCATCTAGGGATGGGAAACAGGGATAAAATAAACTGTGAGATTGGCTAAAGTGCTTTTGATGTGAGTGAGCCTGCAACCCTTGGAAAGATAATTCTTTTTCCAACTGGTTAGTTTCCTTTCAAATCTGCCAATTATAGGATCCCAAACACCCTTGTCTTTCAACTTGGCTCTCAGAGGGAGGCCAAGGTAAGAAATAGGAAAGATTCCGAGGTTGCAGCCTAAATGTCTGCAAGGAAGGATCCACAATCACAAGGCCCCACAAGAATGATTTCGCTCTTGCCCAAATTCAACTTTAGACCTGTGATTGCTTCAAACTCAAGAAGGATGTATCTAAGGTTAAGAATTTGCTGGGGATTGTCCTCGCAGTTTGAAAAAAGGAGATGGGAGACTACTAAGTATTTGCTGCTCCTTTTTTATGCTAAGCCCCTTAAGCAGGCCACTTTCATTGGCTTTGGTTATCATATGGCTTATAACTTCCATAACCAAGGTAAATAAAATGGGAAGAGGGGGGTCTCCTTGTTTCAAACTGTGTGAATATCTGAAAAACTCTGTATGGCAGCCATTAATGAGCTTGGGAATGAGGGAGAAAAAACACAATGACTGATCCAACCGCCCCAAATTTCCCCAAAACCGATCCTCCTGAGGATTTAAAGCAAGAAATTCTAGTTCACATGGTCAAAAGCCATTTCCATGTTCAGTTTACAAACTGTTAATGGTTATTTAGTCTTTTAGCAGTATTATTATTATGTGTTAAGAGTTGTGTTAGTAATAAGTGTGAGGGAGAGGCCTATCATGGAGTTTAGGTCTCCATTTTTACCTAGTTACTTAACATGGTATCAGAGCGTGATCCAAACTAAACCATACTCTCCTCAGCCGTCGCTGGAAAACATCATTTTCATGGCTGTCCTAACTAAATTCACCTCCATCCCGTATTATTTCACAAGATCAACGATATACCCCTAAACAGACACCCCCCTCCCCCCCCCCCCCCCCCCCCCCCCCCCGACTCACTCCACAAAACCCCATCACCGGAGGGTCCCCCACGCGCCCCCACACTCCGGCCAAATGCTGGCAGGGGTGACCCCATGTGCCGGCGCATGAGTGAATTTCCGGCCACCTTTTTCTTTTTCTTTTTTCCTCTGCCATGCTCTGATTTCTTCTAGACTATATTATCAAGCTGTTAGGTCAGTTTTTTGCTAAAAAATTCAACCTTTTTCTATGCACTCGCGGAATTCCGTTAATGTCTGTTCAAGGCTTGTGAAGGCTTCTTTGTGTTTGGAGCTGTGGCAGCATTCATATGTTCAGTTGTGAGGCTGTGGCAGTGCTATCTACATCGTTGAGTTGTTCACCTCGTCTGTGGCAGTGCAGCACCCAAGGAATGGTTGTTTGATGCTTCGTGAAGCTGTTTATCATTTGTTATTGAGTTTATTGGGTCTGAAACAGTGGGATTTGCTGTGTTTTTTGATTCACTATTCTAATTCCTTCCATATACCAAAATATCAAGCTGTTGGGCATGTGTTTTTGCTCCAAGATCCAATTGTGTTGTGACATTGCACTCATGTTAATTCGTAGTTGTTGTTCGGTGTTAGTAACGGTCATTAGTGACATTCTTGGGGCAGTGGCAGTGCTCATAAGCTGTATTTTTTTTTTTTTTGGTGTGTGTGAGGCTGTGGCAGTGTTGCTTTCTTGGGGCTGCATCTGAGGTTGTAGGTCATTTGTTCATGGTAGTTTCGGTACTTCACCTCTCCCATTGTTCCTGTGCTGAGTGTTGCTTTCTTGGGGTTGTGTGCGAGTTTCTTATGATCATTGGTCTGAGTTTATGAATGTTGGGATGGCATTTGCAAATTCCAAAAGTATGATTCCTTTGTTAGTCACTTGTTTGAGTGAGCCGCATATTGTGAGTATATTAGAGGAGTATTCAACATTTCTATAGTATCAATTGCCTCAACAAGCATCTTATCACATAGCTTCTTTTTCCTAGAAAGGTAGTCCGATAGTCTGCATGTCATTTGGTATCCTTCCTACTAGTCCTTGGATTATCAATTCTGCTGCCACTAACCATATAATAGGTGTGAAGGATTTTTTAGAAGAAGAATAACCATTCTTATTGAATTTCAAGAGACACGATTACAAGATAAATAGTAGAGGAAGGCCACCAAATTAGGAAGGCCACAAAATCAGCAAATGAAATCAGCAGATCTCTAGGCTAGAAAACAGGAAACTGAAACTACTAGAAACTGAAATATTAATTTCAGATTTTTAAAAATAGAATTTCCTAATTTATTCCCTAGAAATCTAACATCCCCCTCAAGTTGGAGCGTAGATATATATCATGCCCAACTTGCTTACAAAGAGCTCAAAACTAGGTCTGAAAAGTCCTTTGGTGAAGATATCGGCTATTTTTTGAGTAGTAACAAAAGGCATGCAAACAGCTCCACTATCAATCTTCTCTTTTATGAAGTGTCTT